>NW_027457578.1:600000-1200000 GCF_050624435.1 Tenrec ecaudatus | reverse complement strand
AGCGGGCACTTGGACTATGTAGGTTCCCTATCGGGCATTGAACTATGTAGGTTAACTAGCGGACACTTGGACAATCTAGGTTAACTAGCGGGTACTTGAACTATGTACATACCCTAGCGGGCACTTGGACTATCTAGGTTACCTAGCGGGCACTTGGACTATCTAGGTTAACTAGCGGGCCCTTGGACTATCTACATTAAATAGCGGGCCCTTGGACTATCTAGGTTTACTAGCGGGCACTTGGACTATCTAGGTTAACTAGCAGGCACTTGGACTATGTAGTTTCCCTAGCGGGCATTTGGATTATTTAGGTTACTTAGTGGGCACTTGGACTATGTAGGTTACCTAGCGGGCACTGGTAGTATGTAGGTTACCAGCGGGCACTTGGACTATCTAGGTTAACGAACGTGCACTTGTACTATGTAGGTAACCTAGCGGGCACGTGCACTGTCTAGGTTAACGAACGGGCACTTGGACTATGTAGGTTAACTAGCGGACACTCCGACGATCTAGGTTAACTAGAGGGCACTTAGATGATCTAGGTTAACTAGCGGGCACTTGGACTATCTAGGTTAACTAGCGGGCACTTGGAGTAGCTAGGTTACCTAGCGGGCACTTGGAATATGTAGGTTCCCTAGCGGGCACTTGGACTATTTAGGTTACCTAGCAGGCCCTTTGATTATCTAGGTTAACTAACGGGCATTTGGACAATGTAGGTTGCCTAGCGAGCACTTGGACTATGTAGGTTCCCTAGCGAGCACTTGGACTATGTAGGTTCCCATCGGGTACTTGGACTGTCTAGGTTAACTAGCGGGCAATTGGACTGTCTAGGTTACCAAGTGGGCACAGGGACTATGTTGTTTACCTAGCAGGCACTTGGACTCTGTAGGTTAACTAGCGGGCCCTAAGACTATCTAGGTTACTTAGCGGGCACTTGGACTATGTATGTTCCCTAGCGGGCACTTGGGCAATCTACGTTACCTAGCGGGCACTTGGATTATGTAGGTTAACGAACGGGCACTTGGATTATGTAGGTACCTAATGGTCACTTGGACTGTCTAGGTTACCTAGCGGGGACTTGGACTATGTAGGTTAACTAGCGGGCCCTTGGTCTATGTAGGTTAACTAGCAGGCCTTTGGACTATGTAAGTTAACTAGAGGGCACTTTGATGATCCTGGTTAACTAGCCGGCACTTAGACTATCTAGGTTAACTAGCGGGCACTTGGACTCTCGAGGTTAACTAGCAGGCACTTGGACTATGTAGGTTACCTAGCAGGCACTTGGACTATCTAGGTTAACTAGCAGGCACTTGGATTTTCTAGGTTAACTAATGGGGACTTGGACTATGTATGTTCCAGAGCGGGCAATTGGAGTATTTAGGTTCCCTAGCGGGCACTTGGACTATCTAGGTTCCCTAAAGGTCACTTGGACTATCTAGGTTACCTAGCGGGAACTTGGACTACGTAGGTTAACTAGCGGACAATTGGCCGATCTAGGTTAACTAGCGGGTACTTGGACTATCTAGGTTAATTAGCGGTCCCTTGGACAATAGGTTAACTCGCGGACACTTGCACTATGTAGGTTGCCTAGCGGGCACTTGGACGATCTAGGTTTACTAGCGGGGACTTGGACGATATAGGTTAACTAGCGGGCACTTTGATTATCTAGGTTACCTAGCGGGCACTTGGAGTATGTAGGTTCCCTAGCGGTCATTTGGACTATATAGATAACCTAGCGGGCACTTAGACTCTGTAGGTTACCTACCGGGCACTTGGACTATCTAGGTTACCTAGCTGGCACTTGGACTATCTACGTTACCTAGCGGGTTCTTGGAGTATGTAGGTTACCTAGCGGGCTGTTGGACTATCTAGGTTACCTAGCGAGCATTTGGACTATGTAGGCTCCCTAGCGGTCATTTGGACTATATAGATTACCTAGCGGGAACTAGACTTTGTAGGTTACCAAGCGGGCACTTGGACTATATAGGTTAAGTAACGGGCACTTGGACTACGTAGGTTCCCAAGCGGGCCCTTGGACTATGTAAGTTCCCTAGCGGGCCCTTGGACTATGTGGGTTTCCTGGCGAGCATTTGGACTCTCTAGGTTACTTAACGGGCACTTGGACTATGTAGGTTCCCTAGCGGGCACTTGGATTATGTAGGTTCCCTATCGGGCACTTGGACTATGTAGGTTAAATAGAGGGCATTTGGACTATGTAGGTTACCTAGCGGGCACTTGGACTATGTAGGTTCCCTATAGGGCACTTGGAAAATGTAGGTTAACTAAGGGGCACTAGGACAATGTAGGTTCCCTAGCGGGCCCTTAGACTATCTAGGTTACCTAGAGGGCATTTGGACTATGTTGGCTCCCTAGCGGTCATTTGGACTATATTGATTACCTAGCGGGCACTTAGAATTTGTAGGTTACCTAGCGGGCACTTGGACTATCTAGGTTAACTAGCAGGCACTTGGATTATCTAGGTTAACTAATGGGGACTTGGACTATGTATGTTCCAGTGCGGGCACTTGGACTATCTAGGTTCCCTAAAGGGCACTTGGACTATCTAGGTTACCTAGCGGGCACTTGGACTATGTAGGTTAACTAGCGGACAATTGGACGATCTAGGTTAACTAGCGGGTACTTGGACTATCTAGGTTAACTAGCGGTCCCTTGGACAATAGGTTAACTAGCGGACACTTGCACTATGTAGTTTAACTAGCGGGCCCATTGACTATGTAGGTTAACTAGTGGGCACTTGGAGGATCTAGGTTAACTAGCGGGCACTTGGACGATATAGGTTAACTAGCGGACACTTGGATTATCTAGGTTACCTAGCGGGCACTTGGACTGTCTAGGTTAACGAACGGGCACTTGGACTATGTAGATTAACTAGCGGACACTCCGACTATCTAGGTTAGCTAACGGGCAATTGGACTATCTAGGTTACCTAGCGGGCACTTGGACTATCTAGGTTAACTAGCGGGCACTTGGACTATCTAGGTTAATTAGCGGGCACTTATACAATGCAGGTTCCCTAGCGGGCACTTTGACTATGTAGGTTCCCTAGCGGGCACTTGGACTATATAGGTTCCCTACGGGCACTTGGACTATCTAGGTTCCCTAACGGGCACTTGGAATATGTAGTTTCCCTATCGGGCACTTGGACTATGTAGGTTCCTCAGCGGGCACTTGGCCTACGTAGGTTCCCTAATGGGCACTTGGAATATGTAGTTTCCCTATCGGGAACTTTGACTATGTAGGTTCGTCAGCGGGCACTTGGACTATGTAGGTTATCTAGTGGGCATTTGGACTATCTAGGTTACTTAACGGGCACTTGGACTATGTAGGTTCCCTAGCGGGCACTTGGATTATGTAGGTTCCCTATCGGGCACTTGGACTATGTAGGTTAAATAGAGGGCATTTGGACTATGTAGGTTACCTAGCGGGCAATTGGACTATGTAGGTTCCCTATAGGGCACTTGGAAAATGTAGGTTAACTAAGGGGCACTAGGACAATGTAGGTTCCCTAGCGGGCCCTTAGACTATCTAGGTTACCTATAGGGCATTTGGACTATGTTGGCTCCCTAGCGGTCATTTGGACTATATAGATTACCTAGCGGGCACTTAGAATTTGTAGGTTACCTAGCGGGCACTAGGACTATCTAGGTTACCTAGCAGGCACTTGAACTATCTACGTTACCTAGCGGGTACTTGGAGTATGTAGGTTACCTACTGGGCTGTTGGACTATCTAGGTTACCTTGCGGGCACTTGGACTATCTAGGTTAACTAACGGGCACTTGGACTATGTAGGTTCCCTAGCGGGCCTTTGGACTATATATGGTCCCTAGCGGGCACTTGGACTATGTAGGTTCCTCAGCGGGCACTTGAACTATGTAGGTTCCCTATCGGGCATTGGACTATGTAGGTTTACTAGTGGACACTTGGACAATCTAGGTTACCTAGCGGGCACTTGAACTATGTACATACCCTAGCGGGCACTTGGACTATCTAGGTTACCTAGCGAGCACATGGATGATCTAGGTTAACTAGCGGGCACTTGGACTATCTAGGTTTACTAGCGGGCACTTGGTTTATCTAGGTTAACTAGCGGGCACTTAGACGATCTAGGTTAACTAGCGGGCACTTGGACTATCTAGGTTAACTAGCGGGCACTTGGACTATCAAGATTAACTAGTGGGCCCTTGGACTATCTAGGTTTACTAGCGGGCACTTGCACTATCTAGGTTAAGTAGCAGGCACTTGGACTATGTAGTTTCCCTAGCGGGCATTTGGATTATTTAGGTTACTTAGTGGGCACTTGGACTATGTAGGTTACCAGCGGGCACTTGGACTATCTAGGTTAACGAACGTGCACTTGTACTATGTAGGTAACCTAGCGGGCACTTGGACTGTCTAGGTTAACGAACGGGTACTTGGACTATTTAGGTTAACTAGCGGACACTCCGACTATCTATGTTAGCTAATGGGAAATTGGACTATCTAGGTTACCTAGTGGGCACTTGGAATATGTAGGTTCCCTAGCGGGCACTTGGACTATTTAGGTTACCTAGCAGGCACTTTGACTATCTAGGTTAACTAACGGGCATTTGGACTATGTAGGTTGCCTAGCGAGCACTTGGACTATGTAGGTTCCCTAGCGAGCACTTGGACTATGTAGGTTCCCTATCGGGTACTTGGACTGCCTAGGTTAACTAGCAGGCAATTGGACTGTCTAGGTTACCAAGTGGGCACAGGGACTATGTAGTTTACCTAGCAGGCACTTGGACTATGTAGGTTCCTCAGCGGGCACTTGGACTATGTAGGTTCCCTATCGGGCATTGGACTATGTAGGTTTACTAGCGGACACTTGGACAATCTAGGTTACCTAGCGGGCACTTGAACTATGTACATACCCTAGCGGGCACTTGGACTATCTAGGTTACCTAGCGAGCACATGGATGATCTAGGTTAACTAGCGGGAACTTGGACTATCTAGGTTAACTAGCGGGCAATTGGATAATCTAGATTAACTAGCGGGCCCTTGGACTATCTAGGTTTACTAGCGGGCACTTGTATTATCTAGGTTAACTAGCGGGCACTTAGACGATCTAGGTTAACTAGCGGGCACTTGGACTATCTAGGTTAGCTAGCGGGCACTTGGACTATCAAGATTAACTAGCGGGCCCTTGGACTATCTAGGTTTACTAGCAGGCACTAGCACTATCTAGGTTAAGTAGCAGGCACTTGGACTATGTAGTTTCCCTAGCGGGCAATTGGATTATTTAGGTTACTTAGTGGGCACTTGGACTATGTAGGTTACCAGTGGGCACTTGGACTACCTAGGTTAACGAACGTGCACTTGTACTATGTAGGTAACCTAGCGGGCACTTGGACTGTCTAGGTTAACGAACGGGCACTTGGACTATGTAGGTTAACTAGCGGACACTCCGACTATCTAGGTTAGCTAACGGGCAATTGGACTATCTAGGTTACCTAGTGGGCACTTGGAATATGTAGGTTCCCTAGCGGGCACTTGGACTATTTAGGTTACCTAGCAGGCACTTTGACTATCTAGGTTAAGTAACGGGCATTTGGACTATGTAGGTTGCCTAGCGAGCACTAGGACTATGTAGGTTCCCTAGAGAGCACTTGGACTATGTAGGTTCCCTATCGGGTACTTGGACTGCCTAAGTTAACTAGCAGGCAATTGGACTGTCTAGGTTACCAAGTGGGCACAGGGACTATGTAGTTTACCTAGCAGGCACTTGGACTATGTAGGTTAACTAGCGGGCCCTTGGACTATCTATGTTAACTAGCGGGCACTTGGACTATGTAGGTTAACTAGGGGACACTTGCACTATGTAGGTTACCTAGCGGCACTTCGACTATCTAGCTTAACTAGCGGGCACTTGCACAATGCAGGTTCCCTAGCGGGCACTTTGACTATGTAGGTTCCCTATCGGGCACTTGGACTGTATAGGTTCCCTAACGGGCTCTTGGACTATGTAGGTTCCACCGCGGGCACTTGGTCTATGTAGGTTCCCTATCAGGCACTTGGACTATGTAGGTTAACTAGCGGGCACTTGGATGATCAAGGTTAACTAGCGGGCACTTGGACTATCTAGGTTAACTAGCGGGCACTTGGACTATCTAGGTTAATTAGCGGGCATTTATACAATGCAGGTTCCCTAGCGGGCACTTTGACTATATAGGTTCCCTAGCGGGCACTTGGACTATATAGGTTCCCTATGGGCACTTGGACTATCTAGGTTCCCTAACGGGCACTTGGAATATGTAGTTTCCCTATCGGGCACTTGGACTATGTAGGTTCCTCAGCGGGCACTTGGACTATGTAAGTTCCCTATGGGGCACTTGGAATATGTAGGTTCCCTATCAGGCACTTTGACTATGTAGGTTCGTCAGCGGGCACTTGGACTATGTTGGTTACCTAGCGGGCACTTGGACTATCTAGGTTAACTAGCAGGCACTTGGATTATCTAGGTTAACTAATGGGGACTTGGACTATGTATGTTCCAGTGCGGGCACTTGGACTACCTAGGTTCCCTAAAGGGCACTTGGACTATCTAGGTTACCTAGCGGGCACTTGGACGATGTAGGTTAACTAGCGGACAATTGGACGATCTAGGTTAACTAGCGGGTACTTGGACTATCTAGGTTAACTAGCGGTCCCTTGGAAAATAGGTTAACTAGCGGACACTTGCACTATGTAGGTTAACTAGTGGGCCCATTGACTATGTAGGTTAACTAGTGGGCACTTGGACGATCTAGGTTAACTAGCGGGCACTTGGACGATATAGGTTAACTAGCGGGCACTTGGATTATCTAGGTTACCTAGCGGGCACTTGGACTGTCTTGGTTAACGAACGGGCACTTGGACTATGTAGGTTAACTAGCGGACACTCCGACTATCTAGGTTAGCAAACGGGCAATTGGACTATCTAGGTTACCTAGCGGGCTCTTGGAATATGTAGGTTCCCTAGCGGGCACTTGGAGTATTTAGGTTACCTAGCAGGCACTTTGACTATCTAGGTTAAGTAACGGGCATTTGGACTATGTAGGTTGCCTAGCGAGCACTTGGACTATGTCGGTTCCCTATCGGGTACTTGGACTGTCTAGGTTAACTAGCGGGCAATTGGACTGTCTAGGTTACCAAGTGGGCAAAGGGACTATGTAGTTTACCTAGCAGGCACTTGGACAATGTAGGTTAACTAGCGGGCCCTTGTACTATCTAGGTTACCTAGCAGGCACTTGGACTATGTAGGTTAACTACCGGGCACTTGCACCATCTAGTTTACCTAGCGGGCACTTGGACTATGTACGTTCCCCAGCGGGCACTTGGACTATCTATGTTAACTAGCGGGCACTTGGACTATGTAGGTTAACTAGGGGACACTTGCACTATGTAGGTTACCTAGCGGCACTTCGACTATCTAGCTTAACTAGCGGGCACTTGAACAATGCAGGTTCCCTAGCGGGCACTTTGACTATGTAGGTTCTCTAGCGGGCACTTGGACTATATAGGTTCCCTACGGGCACTTGGACTATCTAGGTTCCCTAACGGGCACTTGGAATATGTAGGTTCCCTATCGGGCACTTGGACTATGTAGGTTCCTCAGCGGGTACTTTGATTATGTAGGTTCCCTAGCGGGCACTTGGACTATGTAGGTTCCCTAGCGGGCACTTGGACTATATAGGTTCTCTACGGGCACTTGGACTATCTTGGTTCCCTATAGGGCACTTGGAATATGTAGTTTCCCTATCGGGCACTTGGACTATGTAGGTTCCTCAGCGGGCACTTGGACTATGTAGGTTCCCTAATGGGCACTTGGAATATGTAGTTTCCCTATCGGGCACTTTGACTATGTAGGTTCGTCAGTGGGCACTTGGACTATGTAGGTTACCTAGCGGGCACTTGGACTATCTAGGTTAACTAGCAGGCACTTGGATTATCTAGGTTAACTAATGGGGACTTGGACTATGTATGTTCCAGTGCGGGCACTTGGACTATCTAGGTTCCCTAAAGGGCACTTGGACTATCTAGGTTACCTAGCGGGCACTTGGACTATGTAGGTTAACTAGCGGACAATTGGACGATCTAGGTTAACTAGCGGGTACTTGGACTATCTAGGTTAACTAGCGGTCCCTTGGACAATAGGTTAACTAGCGGACACTTGCACTATATAGTTTAACTAGCGGGCCCATTGACTATGTAGGTTAACTAGTGGGCACTTGGAGGATCTAGGTTAACTAGCGGGCACTTGGACGATATAGGTTAACTAGCGGACACTTGGATTATCTAGGTTACCTAGCGGGCACTTGGACTGTCTAGGTTAACGAACGGGCACTTAGACTATGTAGATTAATTAGCGGACACTCCGACTATCTAGGTTAGCTAACGGGCAATTGGACTATCTAGGTTACCTAGCGGGCACTTGGACTATCTAGGTTAACTAGCGGGCACTTGGACTATCTAGGTTAATTAGCGGGCACTTATACAATGCAGGTTCCCTAGCGGGCACTTTGACTATGTAGGTTCCCTAGCGGGCACTTGGACTATATAGGTTCCCTATGGGCACTTGGACTATCTAGGTTCCCTAACGGGCACTTGGAATATGTAGTTTCCCTATCGGGCACTTGGACTATGTAGGTTCCTCAGCGGGCACTTGGCCTACGTAGGTTCCCTAATGGGCACTTGGAATATGTAGTTTCCCTATCGGGAACTTTGACTATGTAGGTTCGTCAGCGGGCACTTGGACTATGTAGGTTACCTAGTGGGCATTTGGACTATCTAGGTTACTTAACGGGCACTTGGACTATGTAGGTTCCCTAGCGGGCACTTGGATTATGTAGGTTCCCTATCGGGCACTTGGACTATGTAGGTTAAATAGAGGGCATTTGGACTATGTAGGTTACCTAGCGGGCAATTGGACTATGTAGGTTCCCTATAGGGCACTTGGAAAATGTAGGTTAACTAAGGGGCACTAGGACAATGTAGGTTCCCTAGCGGGCCCTTAGACTATCTAGGTTACCTAGAGGGCATTTGGACTATGTTGGCTCCCTAGCGGTCATTTGGACTATATAGATTACCTAGCGGGCACTTAGAATTTGTAGGTTACCTAGCGGGCACTAGGACTATCTAGGTTACCTAGCAGGCACTTGAACTATCTACGTTACCTAGCGGGTACTTGGAGTATGTAGGTTACCTACTGGGCTGTTGGACTATTTGGTTACCTTGCGGGCACTTGGACTATCTAGGTTAACTAACGGGCACTTGGACTATGTAGGTTCCCTAGCGGGCCTTTGGACTATATATGTTCCCTAGCGGGCACTTGGACTATGTAGGTTCCTCAGCGGGCACTTGGACTATGTAGGTTCCCTATCGGGCATTGGACTATGTAGGTTTACTAGTGGACACTTGGACAATCTAGGTTACCTAGCGGGCACTTGAACTATGTACATACCCTAGCGGGCACTTGGACTATCTAGGTTACCTAGCGAGCACATGGATGATCTAGGTTAACTAGCGGGCACTTGGACTATCTAGGTTTACTAGCGGGCACTTGGTTTATCTAGGTTAACTAGCGGGCACTTAGACGATCTAGGTTAACTAGCGGGCACTTGGACTATCTAGGTTAACTAGCGGGCACTTGGACTATCAAGATTAACTAGTGGGCCCTTGGACTATCTAGGTTTACTAGCGGGCACTTGCACTATCTAGGTTAAGTAGCAGGCACTTGGACTATGTAGTTTCCCTAGCGGGCATTTGGATTATTTAGGTTACTTAGTGGGCACTTGGACTATGTAGGTTACCAGCGGGCACTTGGACTATCTAGGTTAACGAACGTGCACTTGTACTATGTAGGTAACCTAGCGGGCACTTAGACTGTCTAGGTTAACGAACGGGTACTTGGACTATTTAGGTTAACTAGCGGACACTCCGAGTATCTATGTTAGCTAACGGGAAATTGGACTATCTAGGTTACCTAGTGGGCACTTGGAATATGTAGGTTCCCTAGCGGGCACTTGGACTATTTAGGTTACCTAGCAGGCACTTTGACTATCTAGGTTAACTAACGGGCATTTGGACTATGTAGGTTGCCTAGCGAGCACTTGGACTATGTAGGTTCCCTAGCGAGCACTTGGACTATGTAGGTTCCCTATCGGGTACTTGGACTGCCTAGGTTAACTAGCAGGTAATTGGACTGTCTAGGTTACCAAGTGGGCACAGGGACTATGTAGTTTACCTAGCAGGCACTTGGACTATGTAGGTTAACTAGCGGGCCCTTGGACTATCTAGGTTACCTAGTGGGCACTTGAACTATGTAGGTTAACTACCGGGCACTTGCACCATCTAGGTTACCTAGCGGGCACTTGGACTATGTACGTTCCCTAGCGGGCACTTGGACTATCTATGTTAACTAGCGGGCACTTGGACTATGTAGGCTAACTAGGGGACACTTGCACTATTTAGGTTACCTAGCGGCACTTCGACTATCTAGCTTAACTAGCGGGCACTTGCACAATGCAGGTTCCCTAGCGGGAACTTTGACTATGTAGGTTCCCTAGCGGGCACTTAGACTGTATAGGTTCCCTAATGGGCACTTGGACTATGTAGGTTCCCTAGCGGGCCTTTGGACTATATATGGTCCCTAGCGGGCACTTGGACTATGTAGGTTCCTCAGCGGGCACTTGGACTATGTAGGTTCCCTATCGGGCATTGGACTATGTAGGTTTACTAGTGGACACTTGGACAATCTAGGTTACCTAGCGGGCACTTGAACTATGTACATACCCTAGCGGGCACTTGGACTATCTAGGTTACCTAGCGAGCACATGGATGATCTAGGTTAACTAGCGGGCACTTGGACTATCTAGGTTTACTAGCGGGCACTTGGTTTATCTAGGTTAACTAGCGGGCACTTAGACGATCTAGGTTAACTAGCGGGCACTTGGACAATCTAGGTTAACTAGCGGGCACTTGGACTATCAAGATTAACTAGTGGGCCCTTGGACTATCTAGGTTTACTAGCGGGCACTTGCACTATCTAGGTTAAGTAGCAGGCACGTGGACTATGTAGTTTCCCTAGCGGGCATTTGGATTATTTAGGTTACTTAGTGGGCACTTGGACTATGTAGGTTACCAGCGGGCACTTGGACTATCTAGGTTAACGAACGTGCACTTGTACTATGTAGGTAATCTAGCGGGCACTTGGACTGTCTAGGTTAACGAACGGGTACTTGGACTATTTAGGTTAACTAGCGGACACTCCGAGTATCTATGTTAGCTAACGGGAAATTGGACTATCTAGGTTACCTAGTGGGCACTTGGAATATGTAGGTTCCCTAGCGGGCACTTGGACTATTTAGGTTACCTAGCAGGCACTTTGACTATCTAGGTTAACTAACGGGCATTTGGACTATGTAGGTTGCCTAGCGAGCACTTGGACTATGTAGGTTCCCTAGCGAGCACTTGGACTATGTAGGTTCCCTATCGGGTACTTGGACTGCCTAGGTTAACTAGCAGGTAATTGGACTGTCTAGGTTACCAAGTGGGCACAGGGACTATGTAGTTTACCTAGCAGGCACTTGGACTATGTAGGTTAACTATCGGGCCCTTGGACTATCTAGGTTACCTAGTGGGCACTTGGACTATGTAGGTTAACTACCGGGCACTTGCACCATCTAGGTTACCTAGCGGGCACTTGGACTATGTACGTTCCCTAGCGGGCACTTGGACTATCTATGTTACCTAGCGGGCACTTGGACTATGTAGGCTAACTAGGGGACACTTGCACTATTTAGGTTACCTAGCGGCACTTCGACTATCTAGCTTAACTAGCGGGCACTTGCACAATGCAGGTTCCCTAGCGGGAACTTTGACTATGTAGGTTCCCTAGCGGGCACTTGGACTGTATAGGTTCCCTAATGGGCACTTGGACTATGTAGGTTCCTCCGCGGGCACTTGGACTCTGTAGGTTCCCTATCAGGCACTTGGACTATGTAGGTTAACTAGCGGGCACTTGGATGATCTAGGTTAACTAGCGGGCACTTGGACTATCTAGGTTAACTAGCGGGCACTTGGACTATCTAGGTTAATTAGGGGGCACTTATACAATGCAGGTTCCCTAGCGGGCACTTTGACTATGTAGGTTCCCTAGCGGGCACTTGGACTATATAGGTTCCCTATGGGCACTTGGACTATCTAGGTTCCCTAACGGGCACTTGGAATATGTAGGTTCCCTATCGGGAACTTGGACTATGTAGGTTCCTCAGCGGGTCCTTGGACTATGTAGATTCCCTAGCGGGCATTTGGACTACCTAGGTTTCCTAGGGGGCACTTAGACTCTGAATCTTCCCTAGCGGGCAATTGAACTATGTATGTTCCTTACGGACACTTGAACTATGTAAGTTAACTACCGGGCACTTGGACTATGTAGGTTAACTAGCGGGCCCTTGGACTATCTAGGTTACCCAGCGGGCACTTGGACTATGTAGGTTAACTACCGGGCACTTGCACCATCGAGGTTACCTAGCAGGCACTTGGACTATGTACGTTCCCCAGCGGGCACTTGGACTATCTATGTTAACTAGCGGGCACTTGGACTATGTAGGTTAACTAGGGGACACTTGCACTATGTAGGTTACCTAGCGGCACTTCGACTATCTAGCTTAACTAGCGGGCATTTGCACAATGCAGGTTCCCTAGCGGGCATTTTGACTATGTAGGTTCCCTATCGGGCACTTGGACTGTATAGGTTCCCTAACGGGCACTTGGACTATGTAGGTTCCTTCGCGGGCACTTGGACTATGTAGGTTCCCTATCAGGCACTTGGACTATGTAGGTTAACTAGCGGGCACTTGGATGATCAAGGTTAACTAGCGGGCACTTGGACTATCTAGGTTAACTAGCGGGCACTTGCACTATCTAGGTTAATTAGCGGGCACTTATACAATGCAGGTTCCCTAGCGGGCACTTGGACTATGTAGGTTCCCTAGTGGGCACTTGGACTATATAGGTTCCCTATGGGCACTTGGACTATCTAGGTTCCCTAACGGGCACTTGGAATATGTAGTTTCCCTATCGGGCACTTGGACTATGTAGGTTCCTCAGCGGGCACTTGGACTATGTAGGTTCCCTACGGGCAGTTGGAATATGTAGGTTCCCTATCAGGCACTTTGACTATGTAGGTTCGTCAGCGGGCACTTGGACTATGTAGGTTACCTAGCGGGCACTTGGACTATCTAGGTTAACTAGCAGGCACTTGGATTATCTAGGTTAACTAATGGGGACTTGGACTATGTATGTTCCAGTGCGGGCACTTGGACTACCTAGGTTCCCTAAAGGGCACTTGGACTATCTAGGTTACCTAGCGGGCACTTGGACTATGTAGGTTAACTAGCGGACAATTGGACCATCTAGGTTAACTAGCGGGTACTTGGACTATCTAGGTTAACTAGCGGTCCCTTGTACATTAGGTTAACTAGCGGACACTTGCACTATGTAGGTTAACTAGTGGGCCCATTGACTATGTAGGTTAACTAGTGGGCACTTGGAAGATCTAGGTTAACTAACGGGCACTTGGACGATATAGGTTAACTAGCGGGCACTTGGATTATCTAGGTTACCTAGCGGGCACTTGGACTGTCTAGGTTAACGAACGGGCACTTGGACTATGTAGGTTAACTAGCGGACACTCCGACTATCTAGGTTAGCTAACGGGCAATTGGACTATCTAGGTTACCTAGCGGGCACTTGGAATATGTAGGTTCCCTAGCGGGCACTTGGACTATTTAGGTTACCTAGCAGGCACTTTGACTATCTAGGTTAAGTAACGGGCATTTGGACTATGTAGGTTGCCTAGCGAGCACTTGGACTATGTCGGTTCCCTATCGGGTACTTGGACTGTCTAGGTTAACTAGCGGGCAATTGGACTGTCTAGGTTACCAAGTGGGCACAGGGACTATGTAGTTTACCTAGCAGGCACTTGGACAATGTAGGTTAACTAGCGGGCCCTTGTACTATCTAGGTTACCTAGCAGGCACTTGGACTATGTAGGTTAACTACCGGGCACTTGCACCATCTAGTTTACCTAGCGGGCACTTGGACTATTTACGTTCCCTAGCGGGCACTTGGACTATCTATGTTAACTAGCGGGAACTTGGACTATGTAGGTTAACTAGGGGACACTTGCACTATGTAGGTTACCTAGCGGCACTTCAACTATCTAGCTTAACTAGCGGGCACTTGCACAATGCAGGTTCCCTAGCGGGCACTTTGACTATGTAGGTTCCCTAGCAGGCACTTGGACTGCATAGGTTCCCTAACGGGCACTTGGACTATGTAAATTCCCTATCAGGCACTTGGACTATGTAGGTTGACTAGCGGGCACTTAGATGATCAAGGTTAACTAGCGGGCACTTGGACTATCTAGGTTAACTAGCGGGCACTTGGACTATCTAGGTTAATTAGCGGGCACTTATACAATGCAGGTTCCCTAGCGGGCACTTTGACTATGTAGGTTCCCTACGGGCACTTGGACTATCTAGGTTCCCTAACGGGCACTTGGAATATGTAGGTTCCCTATCGGGCACTTGAAATATGTAGGTTACAGCGGGCCCTTGGACTATGTAGATTCCCTAGCGGGCAATTGGACTACCTAGGTTCCCTAGGGGGCACTTAGACTCTGTATGTTCCCTAGCGGGCAATTGAACTATGTATGTTCCTTAGGGACACTTGAACTATGTAAGTTAACTACCGGGCACTTGGAATATGTAGGTTAACTAGCAGGCCCTTGGACTATCTAGCTTACCTAGCGGGCACTTGGACAATGTAGGTTAACTACTGGGCACTTGCACCATCTAGGTTACCTAACGGGCACTTGGACTATGTACGTTCCCTAACGGGCACTTGGACTATCTATGTTAACTAGCGGGCACTTGGACTATGTAGGTTAACTAGGGGACACTTGCACTATGTAGGTTACCTAGCGGCACTTCGACTATCTAGCTTAACTAGCGGGCACTTGAACAATGCAGGTTCCCTAGCGGGCACTTTGACTATGTAGGTTCCCTAGCGGGCACTTGGACTATATAGGTTCCCTACGGGCACTTGGACTATCTAGGTTCCCTAACGGGCACTTGGAATATGTAGTTTCCCTATCGGGCACTTGGACTATGTAGGTTCCTCAGCGGGTACTTTGATTATGTAGGTTCCCTAGCGAGCACTTGGACTGTATAGGTTCCCTAACGGGCACTTGGACTATGAGGTTCCTCCGCGGGCACTTGGACTATGTAGGTTCCCTATCAGGCACTTGGACTATGTAGGTTAACTAGCGGGCACTTGGATGATCAAGGTTAACTAGCGGGCACTTGGACTATCTAGGTTAACTAGCGGGCACTTGCACTATCTAGGTTAATTAGCGGGCACTTATACAATGCAGGTTCCCTAGCGGGCACTTTGACTATGTAGGTTCCCTAGCGGGCACTTGGACTATATAGGTTCCCTACGGGCACTTGGACTATCTAGGTTCCCTAACGGGCACTTGGAATATGTAGTTTCCCTATCGGGCACTTGGACTATGTAGGTTCCTCAGCGGGCACTTGGACTATGTAGGTTCCCTAATGGGCACTTGGAATATGTAGTTTCCCTATCGGGCACTTTGACTATGTAGGTTCGTCAGCGGGCACTTGGACTATGTAGGTTACCTAGCGGGCACTTGGACTATCTAGATTAACTAGCAGGCACTTGGATTATCTAGGTTAACTAATGGGGACTTGGACTATGTATGTTCCAGTGTGGGCACTTGGACTATCTAGGTTCCTTAAAGGGCACTTGGACTCTCTAGGTTACCTAGCGGGCACTTGGACTATGTAGGTTAACTAGCGGACAATTGGACGATCTAGGTTAACTAGCGGGTACTTGGACTATCTAGGTTAACTAGCGGTCCCTTGGACAATAGGTTAACTAGCGGACACTTGCACTATGTAGGTTAACTAGTGGGCCCATTGACTATGTAGGTTAACTAGTGGTCACTTGGACGATCTAGGTTAACTAGCGGGCACTTGGACGATATAGGTTAACTAGCGGACACTT
The DNA here is from genome assembly GCF_050624435.1 of Tenrec ecaudatus. Lineage (NCBI taxonomy): Eukaryota > Metazoa > Chordata > Mammalia > Afrosoricida > Tenrecidae > Tenrec > Tenrec ecaudatus. The sequence goes on along the minus strand of NW_027457578.1, from coordinate 1,183,885 downwards.
GGATTATCTAGGTTACCTAGCGGGGACTTGGACTGTCTAGGTTAACGAACGGGCACTTGGACTATGTAGGTTAACTAGCGGACACTCCGACTATCTAGGTTAGCTAACGGGCAATTGGACTATCTAGGTTACCTAGCGGGCACTTGGACTATCTAGGTTAACTAGCGGGCACTTGGACTATCTAGGATAATTAGCGGGCACTTATACAATGCAGGTTCCCTAGCGGGCACTTTGACTATGTAGGATCCCTAGCGGGCACTTGGACTATATAGGTTCCCTACGGGCACTTGGACTATCTAGGTTCCCTAACGGGCACTTGGAATATGTAGTTTCCCTATCGGGCACTTGGACTATGTAGGTTCCTCAGCGGGCACTTGGCCTATGTAGGTTCCCTAATGGGCACTTGGAATATGTAGTTTCCCTATCGGGCACTTTGACTATGTAGGTTCGTCAGCGGGCACTTGGACTATGTAGGTTACCTAGCGGGCACTTGGACTATCTAGTTTAACTAGCGGACAATTGGACGATCTAGGTTAACTAGCGGGTACTTGGACTATCTAGGTTAACTAGCGGTCCCTTGGACAATAGGTTAACTAGCGGATACTTGCACTATATAGGTTAACTATCGGGCCCATTGACTATGTAGATTAACTAGTGGGCACTTGGACGATCTAGGTTAACTAGCGAGCACTTGGACAATATAGGTTAACTAGCGGGCACTTGGATTATCTAGGTTACCTAGGGGCACTTGGACTGTCTAGGTTAACGAACGGGCACTTGGACTATGTAGGTTAACTAGCGGACACTCCGACTATCTAGGTTAGCTAACGGGCAATTGGACTATCTAGGTTACCTAGCGGGCACTTGGAATATGTAGGTTCCCTAGCGGGCACTTGGACTATTTAGGTTACCTAGCAGGCACTTTGAATATCTAGGTTAACTAACGGGCATTTGGACTATGTAGGTTGCCTAGCGAGCACTTGGACTATGTAGGTTCCCTAGCGAGCACTTGGACTATGTAGGTTCCCTATCGGGTACTTGGACTGTCTTGGTTAACTAGCGGGCAATTGGACTGTCTAGGTTACCAAGTGGGCACAGGGACTATGTAGTTTACCTAGCAGGCACTTGGACAATGTAGGTTAACATGCGGGCCCTTGGACTATCTAGGTTAGCTAGCGGGCACTTGGACTATCTCGGTTAACTAGCGGGCACTTGGACTATCTAGGTTAATTAGCGGGCACTTATACAATGCAGGTTCCCTAGCGGGCACTTTGACTATGTAGGTTCCCTAGCGGGCACTTGGACTATATAGGTTCCCTAACGGGCACTTGGAATATGTAGTTTCCCTATCGGGCACGTGGACTATGTAGGTTCCTCAGCGGGCACTTGGACTATGTAGGTTCCCTAATGGGCACTTGGAATATGTAGTTTCCCTATCGGGCACTTTGACTATGTAGGTACGTCAGCGGACACTTGGACTATGTAGGTTACCTAGAGGGCACTTTGACTATCTAGGTTAACTAGCAGGCACTTGGATTATCTAGGTTAACTAATGGGGACTTGGACTATGTATGTTCCAGTGCGGGCACTTGGACTATCTAGGTTCCCTAAAGGGCACTTGGACTATCTAGGTTACCTAGTGGGCACTTGGACTATGTAGGTTAACTAGCGGGTACTTGGACTATCTAGGTTAACTAGCGGTCCCTTGGACAATAGGTTAACTAGCGGACACTTGCACTATGTAGGTTAACTAGCGGGCCCATTGACTATGTAGATTAACTAGTGGGCACTTGGACGATCTAGGTTAACTAGCGGGCACTTGGACGATATAAGTTAACTAGCGGGCACTTGGATTATCTAGGTTACCTAGCGGGCACTTGGACTGTCTAGGTTAACGAACGGGCACTTGGACTATGTAGGTTAACTAGCGGACACTCCGACTATCTAGGTTAGCTAACGGGCAATAGGACTATCTAGGTTACCTAGCGGGCACTTGGAATATATAGGTTCCCTAGCGGGCACTTGGACTATTTAGGTTACCTAGCAGGCACTTTGACTATCTAGGTTATCTAACGGGCATTTGGACTATGTAGGTTGCCTAGCGAGCACTTGGACTATGTAGGTTCCCTAGCGAGCACTTGCACTATGCAGGTTCCCTATCGGGTACTTGGACTGTCTAGGTTAACTAGCGGGCACAGGGACTATGTAGTTTACCTAGCAGGCACTTGGACAATGTAGGTTAACTTGCGGGCCCTTAGACTATCTAGGTTACCTAGCAGGCACTTGGACTATGTAGGTTAACTACCGGGCACTTGTACCACCTAGTTTACCTAGCGGGCACTTGGACTATGTACGTTCCCTAGCGGGCACTTGGACTATGTATGTTAACTAGCGGGCACTTGGACTATGTAGGTTAACTAGGGGACACTTGCACTATGTAGGTTACCTAGCGGCACTTCGACTATCTAGCTTAACTAGCGGGCACTTGCACAATGCAGGTTCCCTAGCGGGCACTTTGACTATGTATGTTCCCTAGCGGGCACTTGGACTGTATAGGTTTCCTAACGGGCACTTGGACTATGTAGGTTCCCTATCAGGCACTTGGACTATGTAGGTTAACTAGCGGGCGCTTGGATGATCAAGGTTAACTAGCGGGCACTTGGACTATGTAGGTTCCTCAGCGGGTCCTTGGACTATGTAGGTTAACTAGGGGACACTTGCACTATGTAGGTTACCTAGCGGCACTTCGACTATCTAGCTTTACTAGCGGGCACTTGCACAATGCAGGTTCCCTAGCGGGCACTTTGACTATGTAGGTTCCCTAGCGGGCACTTGGACTATATAGGTTCCCTACGGGCACTTGGACTATCTAGGTTCCCTAACGAGCACTTGGAATATGTAGGTTCCCTATCGGGCACTTGGACTATGTAGGTTCCTCAGCGGGTACTTTGTTTATGTAGGTTCCCTAGCGAGCACTTGGACTGTATAGGTTCCCTAACGGGCACTTGGACTATGAGGTTCCTCCGCGGGCACTTGGACTATGTAGGTTCCCTATCAGGCACTTGGACTATGTAGGTTAACTAGCGGGCACTTGGATGATCAAGGTTAACTAGCGGGCACTTGGACTATCTAGGTTAACTAGCGGGCACTTGCACTATCTAGGTTAATTAGCGGGCACTTATACAATGCAGGTTCCCTAGCGGGCACTTTGACTATGTAGGTTCCCTAGCGGGCACTTGGACTATATAGGATCCCTACGGGCACTTGGACTATCTAGGTTCCCTATCGGGCACTTGGAATATGTAGTTTCCCTATCGGGCACTTGGACTATGTAGGTTCCTCAGCGGTCACTTGGACTATGTAGGTTCCCTAATGGGCACTTGGAATATGTAGTTTCCCTATCGGGCACTTTGACTATGTAGGTTCGTCAGCGGGCACTTGGACTATGTAGGTTACCTAGCGGGCACTTGGACTATCTAGGTTAACTAGCAGGCACTTGGATTATCTAGGTTAACTAATGGGGACTTGGACTATGTATGTTCCAGTGCGGGCACTTGGACTATCTAGGTTCCCTAAAGGGCACTTGGACTATCTAGGTTACCTAGCGGGCACTTGGACTATGTAGGTTAACTAGCGGACAATTGGACGATCTAGGTTAACTAGCGGGTACTTCGACTATCTAGGTTCACTAGCGGTCCCTTGGACAATAGGTTAACTAGCGGACACTTGCACTATGTAGTTTAACTAGCGGGCCCATTGACTATGTAGGTTAACTAGTGGGCACTTGGAGGATCTAGGTTAACTAGCGGGCACTTGGAAGATATAGGTTAACTAGCGGACACTTGGATTATCTAGGTTACCTAGCGAGCACTTGGACTGTCTAGGTTAACGAACGGGCACTTGGACTATGTAGATTAACTAGCGGACACTCCGAAATATCTAGGTTAGCTAACGGGCAATTGGACTATCTAGGTTACCTAGCGGGCACTTGGACTATCTAGGTTAACTAGCGGGCACTTGGACTATCTAGGTTAATTAGCGGGCACTTATACAATGCAGGTTCCCTAGCGGGCACTTTGACTATGTAGGTTCCCTAGCGGGCACTTGGACTATATAGGTTCCATACGGGCTCTTGGACTATCTAGGTTCCCTAACGGGCACTTGGAATATGTAGTTTCCCTATCGGGCACTTGGACTATGTAGGTTCCTCAGCGGGCACTTGGCCTACGTAGGTTCCCTAATGGGCACTTGGAATATGTAGTTTCCCTATCGGGCACTTTGACTATGTAGGTTCGTCAGCGGGCACTTGGACTATGTAGGTTACCTAGTGGGCATTTGGACTATCTAGGTTACTTAACGGGCACTTGGACTATGTAGGTTCCCTAGCGGGCACTTGGATTATATAGATTCCCTATCGGGTACTTGGACTATGTAGGTTAAATAGAGGGCATTTGGACTATGTAGGTTACCTAGCGGGCACTTGGACTATGTAGGTTCCCTATAGGGCACTTGGAAAATGTAGGTTAACTAAGGGGCACTAGGACAATGTAGGTTCCCTAGCGGGCCCTTAGACTATCTTGGTTACCTAGAGGGCATTTGGACTATGTTGGCTCCCTAGCGGTCATTTGGACTATATAGATTACCTAGCGGGCACTTAGAATTTGTAGGTTACCTAGCGGGCACTAGGACTATCTAGGTTACCTAGCAGGCACTTGAATTATCTACGTTACCTAGCGGGTACTTGGAGTATGTAGGTTACCTACTGGGCTGTTGGACTATCTAGGTTACCTTGCGGGCACTTGGACTATCTAGGTTAACTAACGGGCACTTGGACTATGTAGGTTCCCTAGCGGGCCTTTGGACTATATATGGTCCCTAGCGGGCACTTGGACTATGTAGGTTCCTCAGCGGGCACTTGGACTATGTAGGTTCCCTATCGGGCATTGGACTATGTAGGTTTACTAGTGGACACTTGGACAATCTAGGTTACCTAGCGGGCACTTGAACTATGTACATACCCTAGCGGGCACTTGGACTATCTAGGTTACCTAGCGAGCACATGGATGATCTAGGTTAACTAGCGGGCACTTGGACTATCTAGGTTAACTAGCAGGCAATTGGATAATCTAGATTAACTAGCGCGCCGTTGGACTATCTAGGTTTACTAGCGGGCACTTGGATTATCTAGGTTAACTAGCGGGCACTTAGACGATCTAGGTTAACTAGCGGGCACTTGGACTATCTAGGTTAACTAGCGGGCACTTGGACTATCAAGATTAAGTAGCGGGCCCTTGGACTATCTAGGTTTACTAGCGGGCACTTGCACTCTAGGTTAAGTAGCAGGCACTTGGACTATGTAGTTTCCCTAGCGGGCATTTGGATTATTTAGGTTACTTAGTGGGCACTTGGACTATGTAGGTTACCAGCGGGCACTTGGACTATCTAGGTTAACGAACGTGCACTTGTACTATGTAGGTAACCTTGCGGGCACTTGGACTGTCTACGTTAACGAACGGGCACTTGGACTATTTAGGTTAACTAGCGGACACTCCGACTATCTATGTTAGCTAACGGGAAATTGGACTATCTAGGTTACCTAGTGGGCACTTGGAATATGTAGGTTCCCTAGCGGGCACTTGGACTATTTAGGTTACCTAGCAGGCACTTTGACTATCTAGGTTAACTAACGGGCATTTGGACTATGTAGGTTGCCTAGCGAGCACTTGGACTATGTAGGTTCCCTAGCGAGCACTTGGACTATGTAGGTTCCCTATCGGGTACTTGGACTGCCTAGGTTAACTAGCAGGCAATTGGACTGTCTAGGTTACCAAGTGGGCACAGGGACTATGTAGTTTACCTAGCAGGCACTTGGACTATGTAGGTTAACTAGCGGGCCCTTGGACTATCTAGGTTACCTAGTGGGCACTTGGACTATGTAGGTTAACTACCGGGCACTTGCACCATCTAGGTTACCTAGCGGGCACTTGGACTATGTACGTTCCCTAGCGGGCACTTGGACTATCTATGTTAACTAGCGGGCACTTGGACTATGTAGGCTAACTAGGGGACACTTGCACTATTTAGGTTACCTAGCGGCACTTCGACTATCTAGCTTAACTAGCGGGCACTTGCACAATGCAGGTTCCCTAGCGGGAACTTTGACTATGTAGGTTCCCTAGCAGGCTCTTGGACTGTATAGGTTCCCTAATGGGCACTTGGACTATGTAGGTTCCTCCGTGGGCACTTGGACTCTTTAGGTTCCCTATCAGGCACTTGGACTATGTAGGTTAACTAGCGGGCACTTGGATGATCTAGGTTAACTAGCGGGCACTTGGACTATCTAGGTTAACTAGCGGGCACTTGGACTATCTAGTTTAATTAGGGGGCACTTATACAATGCAGGTTCCCTAGCGGGCACTTTGACTATGTAGGTTCCCTAGCGGGCACTTGGACTATATAGGTTCCCTATGGGCACTTGGACTATCTAGGTTCCCTAACGGGCACTTGGAATATGTAGGTTTCCTATCGGGCACTTGGACTATGTAGGTTCCTCAGCGGGTCCTTGGACTATGTAGATTCCCTAGCGGGCATTTGGACTACCTAGGTTTCCTAGGGGGCACTTAGACTCTGAATCTTCCCTAGCGGGCAATTGAACTATGTATGTTCCTTACGGACACTTGAACTATGTAAGTTAACTACCGGGCACTTGGACTATGTAGGTTAACTAGCGGGCCCTTGGACTATCTAGGTTACCTAGCGGGCACTTGGACTATGTAGGTTAACTACCGGGCACTTGCACCATCGAGGTTACCTAGCGGGCACTTGGACTATGTACGTTCCCCAGCGGGCACGTGGACTATCTATGTTAACTAGCGGGCACTTGGACTATGTAGGTTAACTAGGGGACACTTGCACGATGTAGGTTACCTAGCGGCACTTCGACTATCTAGCTTAACTAGCGGGCACTTGCACAATGCAGGTTCCCTAGCGGGCATTTTGACTATGTAGGTTCCCTATCGGGCACTTTGACTGTATAGGTTCCCTAACGGGCACTTGGACTATGTAGGTTCCTCCGCGGGCACTTGGACTATGTAGGTTCCCTATCAGGCACTTGGACTATGTAGGTTAACTAGCGGGCACTTGGATGATCAAGGTTAACTAGCGGGCACTTGGACTATCTAGGTTAACTAGCGGGCACTTGGACTATCTAGGTTAATTAGCGGGCACTTATACAATGCAGGTTCCCTAGCGGGCACTTGGACTATGTAGGTTCCCTAGCGGGCACTTGGACTATATAGGTTCCCTATGGGCACTTGGACTATCTAGGTTCCCTAACGGGCACTTGGAATATGTAGTTTCCCTATCGGGCACTTGGACTATGTAGGTTCCTCAGCGGGCACTTGGACTATGTAGGTTCCCTACGGGTACTTGGAATATGTAGGTTCCCTATCAGGCACTTTGACTATGTAGGTTCGTCAGCGGGCACTTGGACTATGTATGTTACCTAGCGGGCACTTGGACTATCTAGGTTAACTAGCAGGCACTTGGATTATCTAGGTTAACTAATGGGGACTTGGACTATGTATGTTCCAGTGCGGGCACTTGGACTACCTAGGTTCCCTAAAGGGCACTTGGACTATCTAGGTTACCTAGCGGGCACTTGGACTATGTAGGTTAACTAGCGGACAATTGGACGATCTAGGTTAACTAGCGGGTACTTGGACTATCTAGGTTAACTAGCGGTCCCTTGGACAATAGGTTAACTAGCGGACACTTGCACTATGTAGGTTAACTAGTGGGCACTTGGACGATCTAGGTTAACTAGCGAGCACATGGACGATATAGGTTAACTAGCGGGCACTTGGATTATCTAGGTTACCTAGCGGGCACTTGGACTGTCTAGGTTAACGAACGGGCACTTGGACTATGTAGGTTAACTAGCGGACACTCCGACTATCTAGGTTAGCTAACGGGCAATTGGACTATCTAGGTTACCTAGCGGGCACTTGGAATATGTAGGTTCCCTAGCGGGCACTTGGACTATTTAGGTTACCTAGCAGGCACTTTGACTATCTAGGTTAAGTAACGGGCATTTGGACTATGTAGGTTGCCTAGCGAGCACTTGGACTATGTCGGTTCCCTATCGGGTACTTGGACTGTCTAGGTTAACTAGCGGGCAATTGGACTGTCCTGGTTACCAAGTGGGCACAGGGACTATGTAGTTTACCTAGCAGGCACTTGGACAATGTAGGTTAACTAGCGGGCCCTTGTACTATCTAGGTTACCTAGCAGGCACTTGGACTATGTAGGTTAACTACCGGGCACTTGCACCATCTAGTTTACCTAGCGGGCACTTGGACTATTTACGTTCCCTAGCGGGCACTTGGACTATCTATGTTAACTAGCGGGCACTTGGACTATGTAGGTTAACTAGGGGACACTTGCACTATGTAGGTTACCTAGCGGCACTTCAACTATCTAGCTTAACTAGCGGGCACTTGCACAATGCAGGTTCCCTAGCGGGCACTTTGACTATGTAGGTTCCCTAGCAGGCACTTGGACTGCATAGGTTCCCTAACGGGCACTTGGACTATGTAAATTCCCTATCAGGCACTTGGACTATGTAGGTTGACTAGCGGGCACTTAGATGATCAAGGTTAACTAGCGGGCACTTGGACTATCTAGGTTAATTAGCGGGCACTTATACAATGCAGGTTCCCTAGCGGGCACTTTGACTATGTAGGTTCCCTAGCGGGCACTTGGACTATATAGGTTCCCTACGGGCACTTGGACTATCTAGGTTCCCTAACGGGCACTTGGAATATGTAGGTTCCCTATCGGGCACTTGAACTATGTAGGTTACAGCGGGCCCTTGGACTATGTAGATTCCCTAGCGGGCATTTGGACTACCTAGGTTCCCTAGGGGGCACTTAGACTCTGTATGTTCCCTACCGGGCAATTGAACTATGTATGTTCCTTAGGGACACTTGAACTATGTAAGTTAACTACCGGGCACTTGGAATATGTAGGTTAACTAGCGGGCCCTTGGACTATCTAGCTTACCTAGCGGACACTTGGACAATGTAGGTTAACTACCGGGCACTTGCACCATCTAGGTTACCTAATGGGCACTTGGACTATGTACGTTCCCTAACGGGCACTTGGACTATCTATGTTAACTAGCGGGCACTTGGACTATGTAGGTTAACTAGGGGACACTTGCACTATGTAGGTTACCTAGCGGCACTTCGACTATCTAGCTTAACTAGCGGGCACTTGAACAATGCAGGTTCCCTAGCGGGCACTTTGACTATGTAGGTTCCCTAGCGGGCACTTGGACTATATAGGTTCCCTACGGGCACTTGGACTATCTAGGTTCCCTAACGGGCACTTGGAATATGTAGGTTCCCTATCGGGCACTTGGACTATGTAGGTTCCTCAGCGGGTACTTTGATTATGTAGGTTCCCTAGCGAGCACTTGGACTGTATAGGTTCCCTAACGGGCACTTGGACTATGAGGTTCCTCCGCGGGCACTTGGACTATGTAGGTTCCCTATCAGGCACTTGGACTATGTAGGTTAACTAGCGGGCACTTGGATGATAAAGGTTAACTAGCGGGCACTTGGACTATCTAGGTTAACTAGCGGGCAGTTGGACTATCTAGGTTAATTAGCGGGCACTTATACAATGCAGGTTCCCTAGCGGGCACTTTGACTATGTAGGTTCCCTAGCGGGCACTTGGACTATATAGGTTCCCTACGGGCACTTGGACTATCTAGGTTCCCTAACGGGCACTTGGAATATGTAGTTTCCCTATCGGGCACTTGGACTATGTAGGTTCCTCAGCGGGCACTTGGACTATGTAGGTTCCCTAATGGGCACTTGGAATATGTAGTTTCCCTATCGGGCACTTTGACTATGTAGGTTCGTCAGCGGGCACTTGGACTATGTAGGTTACCTAGCGGGCACTTGGACTATCTAGGTTAACTAGCAGGCACTTGGATTATCTAGGTTAACTAATGGGGACTTGGACTATGTATGTTCCAGTGCGGGCACTTGGACTATCTAGGTTCCCTAAAGGGCACTTGGACTATCTAGGTTACCTAGCGGGCACTTGGACTATGTAGGTTAACTAGCGGACAATTGGATGATCTAGGTTAACTAGCGGGTACTTGGACTATCTAGGTTAACTAGCGGTCCCTTGGACAATAGGTTAACTAGCGGACACTTGCACTATGTAGGTTCACTAGTGGGCCCATTGACTATGTAGGTTAACTAGTGGGCACTTGGAGGATCTAGGTTAACTAGCGGGCACTTGGACGATATAGGTTAACTAGCGGACACTTGGATTATCTAGGTTACCTAGCGGGCACTTGGACTGTCTAGGTTAACGAACGGGCACTTGGACTATGTAGGTTAACTAGCGGACACTCCGACTATCTAGGTTAGCTAACGGGCAATTGGACTATCTAGGTTACCTAGCGGGCACTTGGACTATCTAGGTTAACTAGCGGGCACTTGGACTATCTAGGTTAATTAGCGGGCACTTATACAATGCAGGTTCCCTAGCGGGCACTTTGACTATGTAGGTTCCCTAGCGGGCACTTGGACTATATAGGTTCCCTATGGGCACTTGGACTATCTAGGTTCCCTAACGGGCACTTGGAATATGTAGTTTCCCTATCGGGCACTTGGACTATGTAGGTTCCTCAGCGGGCACTTGGCCTATGTAGGTTCCCTAATGGGCACTTGGAATATGTAGTTTCCCTATCGGGCACTTTGACTATGTAGGTTCGTCAGCGGGCACTTGGACTATGTAGGTTACCTAGTGGGCACTTGGACTATCTAGTTTAACTAGCGGACAATTGGACGATCTAGGTTAACTGGCGGGTACTTGGACTATCTAGGTTAACTAGCGGTCCCTTGGACAATAGGTTAACTAGCGGATACTTGCACTATATAGGTTAACTATCGGGCCCATTGACTATGTAGATTAACTAGTGGGCACTTGGACGATCTAGGTTAACTAGCGAGCACTTGGGCGATATAGGTTAACTAGCGGGCACTTGGATTATCTAGGTTACCTAGCGGGCACTTGGACTGTCTAGGTTAACGAACGGGCACTTGGACTATGTAGGTTAACTAGCGGACACTCCGACTATCTAGGTTAGCTAACGGGCAATTGGACTATCTAGGTTACCTAGCGGGCACTTGGAATATGTAGGTTCCCTAGCGGGCACTTGGACTATTTAGGTTACCTAGCAGGCACTTTGAATATCTAGGTTAACTAACGGGCATTTGGACTATGTAGGTTGCCTAGCGAGCACTTGGACTATGTAGGTTCCCTAGCGAGCACTTGGACTATGTAGGTTCCCTATCGGGTACTTGGACTGTCTTGGTTAACTAGCGGGCAATTGGACTGTCTAGGTTACCAAGTGGGCACAGGGACTATGTAGTTTACCTAGCAGGCACTTGGACAATGTAGGTTAACATGCGGGCCCTTGGACTATCTAGGTTACCTAGCGGGCACTTGGACTATCTAGGTTAACTAGCGGGCACTTGGACTATCTAGGTTAATTAGCGGGCACTTATACAATGCAGGTTCCCTAGCGGGCACTTTGACTATGTAGGTTCCCTAGCGGGCACTTGGACTATATAGGTTCCCTAACGGGCACTTGGAATATGTAGTTTCCCTATCGGGCACGTGGACTATGTAGGTTCCTCAGCGGGCACTTGGACTATGTAGGTTCCCTAATGGGCACTTGGAATATGTAGTTTCCCTATCGGGCACTTTGACTATGTAGGTACGTCAGCGGGCACTTGGACTATGTAGGTTACCTAGAGGGCACTTTGACTGTCTAGGTTAACTAGCAGGCACTTGGATTATCTAGGTTAACTAATGGGGACTTGGACTATGTATGTTCCAGTGCGGGCACTTGGACTATCTAGGTTCCCTAAAGGGCACTTGGACTATCTAGGTTACCTAACGGGCACTTGGACTATGTACGTTCCCTAGCGGGCACTTGGACTATCTATGTTAACTAGCGGGCACTTGGACTATGTAGGTTAACTAGGGGACACTTGCACTATGTAGGTTACCTAGCGGCACTTCGACTATCTAGCTTAACTAGCGGGCACTTTCACAATGCAGGTTCCCTAGCGGGCACTTTGACTATGAAGGTTCACTACGGGCACTTGGACTATCTAGGTTCCCTAACGGGCACTTGGAATATGTAGGTTCCCTATCGGGCATTTTGACTATGTAGGTTCGTCAGCGGGCAATTGGACTATGTAGGTTACCTAGCGGGCACTTGGACTATCTAGGTTAACTAGCAGGCACTTGGATTATCTAGGTTAACTAATGGGGACTTGGACTATGCATGTTCCAGTGCGGGCACTTTTACTATCTAGGTTCCCTAAAGGGCACTTGGACTATCTAGGTTCCTAGCGGGCACTTGGACTATGTAGGTTAAGTAGCGGACAATTGGACGATCTAGGTTAACTAGCGGGTACTTGGACTATCTAGGTAAACTAGCGGTCCCTTGGACAATAGGTTAACTAGCGGACACTTGCACTATGTAGGTTAACTAGCGGGCCCATTGACTATGTAGGTTAACTAGTGGGCACTTGGACGATCTAGGTTAACTAGCGGGCACTTGGACGATATAGGTTAACTAGCGGGCACTTGGATTATCTAGGTTACCTAGCGGGCACTTGGACTATGTAGGTTCCCTAGCGGGCATTTGCACTATTTAGGTTACCTAGCAGGCACTTTGACTATCTAGGTTAACTAACGGGCATTTGGACTATGTAGGTTGCCTAGCGAGCACTTGGACTATGTAGGTTCCCTAGCGAGCACTTGGACTATGTAGGTTCCCTATCGGGTACTTGGACTGTCTAGGTTAACTAGCGGGCAATTGGACTGTCTAGGTTACCAAGTGGGCACAGGGACTATGTAGTTTACCTAGCAGGCACTTGGACAATGTAGGTTAACATGCGGGCCCTTGGACTATCTAGGTTACCTAGCGGGCACTTGGACTATCTAGGTTACCTAGCGGGCACTTGGACTATCTAGGTTAACTAGCGGGCACTTGGACTATCTAGGTTAATTAGCGGGCATTTATACAATGCAGGTTCCCTAGCGGGCACTTAGACTATGTAGGTTCCCTAGCGGGCACTTGGATTATATAGGTTCCCTAACGGGCACTTGGAATATATAGTTTCCCTATCAGGCACGTGGACTATGTAGGTTCCTCAGCGAGCACTTGGACTATGTAGGTTCCCTAATGGGCACTTGGAATATGTAGTTACCCTATCGGGCACTTTGACTATGTAGGTACGTCAGCGGGCACTTGGACTATGTAGGTTACCTAGAGGGCACTTTGACTATCTAGGTTAACTAGCAGGCACTTGGATTATCTAGGTTAACTAATGGGGACTTGGACTATGTATGTTCCAGTGCGGGCACTTGGACTATCTAGGTTCCCTAAAGGGCACTTGGACTATCTAGGTTACCTAGCGGGCACTTGGACGATATAGGTTAACTAGCGGGCACTTGGATTATCTAGGTTACCTAGCGGGCACTTGGACTGTCTAGGTTAACGAACGGGCACTTGGACTATGTAGGTTAACTAGCGGACACTCCGACTATCTAGGTTAGCTAACGGGCAATAGGACTATCTAGGTTACCTAGCGGGCACTTGGAATATTTAGGTTCCCTAGCGGGCACTTGGACTATTTAGGTTACCTAGCAGGCACTTTGACTATCTAGGTTAACTAACGGGCATTTGGACTATGTAGGTTGCCTAGCGAGCACTTGGACTATGTAGGTTCCCTAGCGAGCACTTGGACTATGCAGGTTCCCTATGGGGTACTTGGACTGTCTAAGTTAACTAGCGGGCACAGGGACTATGTAGTTTACCTAGCAGGCACTTGGACAATGTAGGTTAACTTGCGGGCCCTTAGACTATCTAGGTTACCTAGCAGGCACTTGGACTATGTAGGTTAACTACCGGGCACTTGTACCACCTAGTTTACCTAGCGGGCACTTGGACTATGTACGTTCCCTAGCGGGCACTTGGACTATGTATGTTAACTAGCGGGCACTTGGACCATGTAGGTTAACTAGGGGACACTTGCACTATGTAGGTTACCTAGCGGCACATCGACTATCTAGCTTAACTAGCGGGCACTTGCACAATGCAGGTTCCCTAGCGGGCACTTTGACTATGTATGTTCCCTAGCGGGCACTTGGACTGTATAGGTTTCCTAACGGGCACTTGGACTATGTAGGTTCCCTATCAGGCACTTGGACTATGTAGGTTAACTAGCGGGCGCTTGGATGATCAAGGTTAACTAGCGGGCACTTGGACTATGTAGGTTCCTCAGCGGGTCCTTGGACTATGTAGGTTAACTGGGGGACACTTGCACTATGTAGGTTACCTAGCGGCACTTCGACTATCTAGCTTAACTAGCGGGCACTTGCACAATGCAGGTTCCCTAGCGGGCACTTTGACTATGTATGTTCCCTAACGGGCACTTGGACTATATAGGTTCCCTACGGGCACTTGGACTATCTAGGTTCCCTAACGGGCACTTGGAATATGTAGGTTCCCTATCGGGCACTTGGACTATGTAGGTTCCTCAGCGGGTCCTTGGACTATGTAGATTCCCTAGCGGGCATTTGGACTACCTAGGTTCCCTAGGGGGCACTTAGACTCTGTATGTTCCCTAGCGGGCAATTGAACTATGTATGTTCCTTAGGGACACTTGAACTATGTAAGTTAACTACCGGGCACTTGGACTATGTAGGTTAACTAGCGGGTCCATGGACTATCTAGGTTACCTTGCGGGCACTTGTACTATGTAGGTTAACTACCGGGCACTTGCACCATCTAGGTTACATAACGGGCACTTGGACTATATACGTTCCCTAGCGGGCACTTGGACTATCTATGTTAACTAGCGGGCACTTGGACTATGTAGGCTAACTAGGGGACACTTGCACTATGTAGGTTACCTAGCGGCACTTCGACTATCTAGCTTAACTAGCGGGCACTTTCACAATGCAGGTCCCTAGCGGGCACTTTGACTATGAAGGTTCCCTACGGGCACTTGGACTATCTAGGTTCCCTAACGGGCACTTGGAATATGTAGGTTCCCTATCGGGCACTTGGACTATGTAGGTTGCTCAGCGGGCACTTGGACTATGTAGGTTCCCTAACGGGCAATTGGAATATGTAGGTTCCCTATCGGGCATTTTGACTATGTAGGTTCGTCAGCGGGCAACTGGACTATGTAGGTTACCTAGTGGGCACTTGGACTATCTAGGTTAACTGGCAGGCACTTGGATTATCTAGGTTAACTAATGGGGACTTGGACTATGCATGTTCCACTGCGGGCACTTTTACTATCTAGGTTCCCTAAAGGGCACTTGGACTATCTAGGTTCCTAGCGGGCACTTGGATTATGTAGGTTAAGTAGCGGACAATTGGACGATCTAGGTTAACTAGCGGGTACTTGGGCTATCTAGGTAAACTAGCGGTCCCTTGGACAATAGGTTAACTAGCGGACACTTGCACTATGTAGGTTAACTAGCGGGCCCATTGACTATGTAGGTTAACTAGTGGGCACTTGGACGATCTAGGTTAACTAGCGGGCACTTGGACAATATAGGTTAACTAGCGGGCACTTGGATTATCTAGGTTACCTAGCGGGCACTTGGACTATGTAGGTTCCCTAGCGGGCATTTGGACTATATAAATAACCTAGCGGCTACTTAGACTCTGTAGGTTACCTAGCGGGCACTTGGACTATCTAGGTTAACGAACGGGCACTTGGACTATGTAGGTTAACTAGCGGGCACTTGGAATATCAAGGTTAACTACCTGACCTTGGACTATGTAGGTTAACTATCGGGCACTTCGACTATCTAGGTTAACTAGCGGGCACTTGGACTATCTAGGTTAACTAGCATTCACTTGCACAATGCAAGTTCCCTAGCGGGCGCTTTGACTATGTAAGTTCCCTAGGGGGCATTTGGACTATGCAGGTTAACTAGCGGGCACTTGGACTATCTAGGTTCCCTAACGTCACTTGGAATATGTAGGTTCCCTATCGGGCACTTGGACTATGTAGGTTCCTCAGCGGGCACTTGGACTATGTAGGTTCCCTAACGGGCACTTGGAATATGTAGGTTCAATATCGGGCTCATGGACTATATAGGTTCCTCAGCGGGCACTTGGACTATGTAGGTTCCATATCGGGCATTGGACTATGTAGGTTAACTAGCAGACACTTGGACAATCTGGGTTACCTAACGGGCACTTGAACTATGTACATACCCTAGCGGGCACTTGGACTCTCTAGGTTACCTAGCGGGCACTTGGACTATCTAGGTTAACTAGAGGGCACTTAGACGATCTAGATTAACTACCGGGCCCTTGGACTATCTAGGTTTACTAGCGGGCACTTGGACTATCTTTGTTAACTAGCAGGCACTTGGACTATGTAGTTTCCCTAGCGGGCATTTGGATTATTTAGGTTACTTAGTGGGCACTTGGACTATGTAGGTTACCTAGCGGGCACTTGGATTATGTAGGCTACCAGCGGGCACTTGAACTATCTAGGTTAACGAACGTGCACTTGTACTATGTAGGTAACCTAGTGGGCACTTGGACTGTATAGGTTAACGAACGGGCACTTGGATTATGTAGGTTAACTAGCGGACACTCCGACTATCTAGGTTAGGTAACGGGCAATTGGACTATCTAGGTTACCTAGCGGGCACTTGGAATATGTAAGTTCCCTAGCGGGCACTTGGACTATTTAGGTAACCTAGCAGGCACTTTGACTATCTAGGTTAACTAAAGGGCATTTGGACTATGTAGGTTGCCTAGCGAGCACTTGGACTATGTAGGTTCCCTAGCGAGCACTTGGACTATGTAGGTTACCTAGCGGGCACTTGGACTATGTAGGTGACCAGCGGGCACTTGGACTATCTAGGTTAACGAACGTGCACTTGTACTATGTAGGTTCCCTATCGGGTACTTGGACTGTCTAGGTTAACTAGCGGGCAATTGGACTGTCTTGGTTACCAAGTGGGCACAGGGACTATGTAGTATACCTAGCAGGCACTTGGAATATGTAGGTTAACGAGCGGGCCCTTGGACTATCTAGGTTACCTAGCGGGCACTTGGACTATGTAGGTTAACTACCGGGCACTTGCACCATGTAGGTTACCTAGCGGGCACTTGGACTATGTACATACCATAGCGGGCACTTGGACTATCTATGTTAACTAGCGGGCACTTGGACTATGTACGTTAACTAGGGGACACTTGCACTATATAGGTTACCTAGCGGCACCTCGACTATCTAGCTTAACTAGCGGGCACTTGCACAATGCAGGTTCCCTAGCGGGCACTTTGACTATGTAGGTTCCATAGCGGGCACTTGGACTGTATAGGTTCCCTAACGGGCAATTGGACTATGTAGGTTCCTCCGCGGGCACTTGGACTATGTAGGTTCCCTATCAGGCACTTGGACTATGTAGGTTAACTAGAGGGGACTTGGATGATCAAGGTTAACTAGCGGGCACTTGGACTATCTAGGTTAACTAGCGGGCACTTGGACTATCTAAGTTAATTAGCGGGCACTTATACAATGCAGGTTCCCTAGCGGGCACTTGGACTATGTAGGTTCCCTAGCGGGCACTTGGACTATATAGGTTCCCTACGGGCACTTGGACTATCTAGGTTCCCTAAAGGGCACTTGGAATATGTAGGTTCCCTATCGGGCACTTGGACTATGTAAGTTCCTCAGCGGGCACTTGGACTATGTAGGTTCCCTAACGGGCACTTGGAATATGTAGGTTCCATATCGGGCACTTTGACTATGTAGGTTCGTCAGCAGGCACTTGGACTATGTAGGTTACCTAGCGGGCACTTGGACTATCTAGGTTAACTAGCAGGCACTTGGATTATCTAGGTTAACTAATGGGGACTTGGACTATGTATGTTCCAGTGCGGGGACTTGGACTATCTAGGTTCCCTAAAGGGCACTTGGACTATCTAGGTTACCTAGCGGGCACTTGGACTATGTAGATTAACTAGCGGACAATTGGACGATCTAGGTTAACTAGCGGGTACTTGGACTATCTAGGTTAACTAGCGGTCCCTTGGACAATAGGTTAACTAGCGGACACTTGCACTATGTAGGTTAACTAGTGGGGCCATTGACTATGTAGGTTAACTAGTGGGCACTTGGACTATCTAGGTTAACTAGCGGGCAAGTGGACGATATAGGTTAACTAGCAGGCACTTGGATTATCTAGGTTACCTAGCGGGCACTTGGACTATGTACGTTCCCTAGCGGGCATTTGGACTATATAGATAACCTAGCGGGCACTTAGACTCTGTAGGTTACCTAGCGGGCACTTGGACTATCTAGGTTAACGAACGGGCACTTGGACTATGTAGGTTAACTAGCGGGCACTTGGACTATCCTGGTTAACTAGCTGACCTTGGACTACGTAGGTTAACTATCGGGCACTTCGACTATCTAGGTTAACTAGCGGGCACTTGGACTATCTAGGTTAACTAGCGTTCACTTGAACAATGCCGGATCCCTAGCGGGCACTGTGACTATGTAAGTTCCCTACGGGCATTTGGACTATCTAGGTTAACTAGCGGGCACTTGGACTATCTAGGTTAATTAGCGGGCACTTGTAAAATGCAGGTTCCCTAGCGGGCACTTTGACTATGTAGGTTCCCTAGCGGGCACTTGGACTATATAGGTTCCCTATGGGCACTTGGACTATCTAGGTTCCCTAACTGGCACTTGGGATATGTAGGTTCCCTATCGGGCACTTGGACTATGTAGGTTCCTCAGCGGGCACTTGGACTATGTATGTTCCCTAACGGGCACTTGGAATTTGTAGGTTCCCTATCGGGCACTTGGACTATGTAGGTTCCTCAGCGGGCACTTGGACTATGTAGGTTCCCTATCGGGCATTGGACTATGTAGGTTAACTAGCGGACACTTGGACAATCTAGGTTACCTAGCGGGCACTTGAACTATGTACATACCCTAGCGGGCACTTGGACTATCTTGGATACCTAGCGGGCACTTGGACTATATACGTCCCCTAGCGGGAACTTGGACTATCTAGGTTAACTAGAGGGCACTTAGACGATCTAGGTTAACTAGCGGGCACTTGGACTATCTAGGTTAACTAGCGAGCACTTGGATAATCTAGATTAACTAGCGGGCCCTTGGACTATCTAGGTTTACTAGCGGGCAATTGGATTATCTAGGTTAACTAGCGGGCACTTAGACAATCTAGGTTAACTAGCGGGCACTTGGACTATCTATGTTAACTAGCGGGCACTTGGACTATGTAGGTTCCTCCGCGAGCACTAGGACTATGTAGGTTCCCTATCAGCCTCTTGGACTATGTAGGTTAACTAGCGGGCACTTGGATGATCAAGGTTAACTAGCGGGCACTTGGACTATCTAGGTTAACTAGCGGGCACTTGGACTATCTAGGTTAATTAGCGGGCACTTATACAATGCAGGTTCCCTAGCGGGCACTTTGACTATGTAGGTTCCCTAGCGGGCACTTGGACTATATAGGTTCCCTATGGGCACTTGGAAGATCTATGTTCCCTAACAGGCACTTGGAATATGTAGGTTCCCTATCGGGCACTTGGACTATGTAGGTTCCTCAGCGCGCACTTAGACTATGTAGGTTACCTAGCGGGCACTTGGACTATCTAGGTTAACTAGCAGGCACTTGTATTATCGAAGTTAACTAATGGGGATTTGGACTATGTATGTTCCAGTGCGGGCACTTGGACTATCTAGGTTCCCTAAAGGGCACTTGGACTATCTAGGTTACCTAGCGGGCACTTGGACTATGTAGGTTAACTAGCGGACAATTGGACGATCTAGGTTAACTAGCGGGTACTTGGACTATCTAGGTTAACTAGCGGTCCCTTGGACAATAGGTTAACTAGCGGACACTTGCACTATGTAGGTTATCTAGGGGGCCCATTGACTATGTAGGTTAACAGGTGGGCACTTGGACGATCTAGGTTAACTAGCGGGCACTTGGACGATATAGGTTAACTAGCGGGCACTTGGATTATCTAGGTTACCTAGCGGGCACTTGGACTATGTACGTTCCCTAGCGGGCATTTGGACTATATAGATAACCTACCGGGCACTTAGACTTTGTAGGTTACCTAGCGGGCACTTGGACTATCTAGGTTAACTAACGGGCACTTGGACTATGTAGGTTAATTAGCGGGCACTTGGACTATCTAGGTTAACTAGCTGACCTTGGACTATGTAGGTTAACTATCGGGCACTTGGACTATCTAGGTTAACTAGCGGGCACTTGGACTATCTAGGTTAACTAGCGTTCACTTGCACAATGCAGGTTCCCTAGCGGGCACTTTGACTATGTAAGTTCCCTAGCGGGCATTTGGACTATGTAGGTTAACAAGCGGGCACTTGGACTATCTAGGTTAAATAGCGGGCTCTTGGACTATCTAGGTTAATTAGCGGGCACTTGTACATTGCAGGTTCCCTAGCGGACACTTTGACTATGTAGGTTCCCTAGCGGGCACTTGGACTATATAGGTTCCCTATGGGCACTTGGACTATCTAGGTTCCCTAACGGTCACTTGGAATATGTAGGTTCCCTATCGGGCACTTGGACTATGTAGGTTCCTCAGCGGGCACTTGGACTATGTAGGTTCCCTAACGGGCACGTGGAACATCTAGGTTCCCTATCGGGCACTTGGACTATGTAGGTTAACTAGCGGACACTTGGACAATCTAGGTTCTCTAGCGGGCACTTGGACAATATAGGTTCCCTACGGGCACTTGGACTATCTAGGTTCCCTAACGGGCACTTGGAATATGTAGGTTCCCTATCGGGCACTTGGACTATGTAGGTTCCTCAGCGGGCACTTGGACTATCTAGGTTCCCTAACGGGCACTTGGAATATGTAGGTTCCCTATCGGGCACTTGGACTATATAGGTTCGTCAGCGGGCACTTGGACTATGCAGGTTACCTAGCGGGCACTTGGACTATCTAGGTTAACTAGCAGGCACTTGGATTATCTAGGTTAACTAATGGGGACTTGGACTATGTATGTTCCAGTGTGGGCACTTGGACTATCTAGGTTCCCTAAAGGGCACTTGGACTATCTAGGTTACCTAGCGGGCACTTGGACTATGTAGGTTAACTAGCGGACAATTGGACGATCTAGGTTAACTAGCGGGTACTTGGACTATCTAGGTTAACTAGCGGTCCCTTGGACAATAGGTTAACTAGCGGACACTTGCACTATGTAGGTTAACTAGTGGGGCCATTGACTATGTAGGTTAACTAGTGGGCACTTGGACTATCTAGGTTAACTAGCGGGCACTTGGACGATATAGGTTAACTAGCGGGCACTTGGATTATCTAGGTTACCTAGCGGGCACATGGACTATGTACGTTCCCTAGCGGGCATTTGGACTATATAGATAAACTAGCGGGCACTTAGACTCTGTAGGTTACCTAGCGGGCACTTGGACTATCTAGGTTAACGAACGGGCACTTGGACTATGTACGTTAACTAGAGGGCACTTGGACTATCTAGGTTAACTAGCTGACCTTGGACTATGTAGGTTAACTATCGGGCACATCGACTATCTAGGTTAACTAGCGGGCTCTTGGACTATCTAGGTTAACTAGGGTTCACTTGCACAACGCAGGTTCCCTAGCGGGCACTGTGACTATGTAAGTTCCCTACGGGCATTTGGACTATCTAGGTTACCTAGCGGGCACTTGGACTATCTAGGTTAATTAGCGGGCACTTGTACAATGCAGGTTCCCTAGCGGGCACTTTGACTATGTAGGTTCCCTAGCGGGCACTTGGACTATATAGGTTCCCTATGGGCACTTGGACTATCTAGGTTCCCTAACTGGCACTTCGAATATGTAGGTTCCCTATCGGGCACTTGGACTATGTAGGTTCCTCAGCGGACACTTGGACTATGTAGGTTCCCTAACGGGCACTTGGACTATGTAGGTTCCCTATCGGGCATTGGACTATGTAGGTTAACTAGCGGACACTTGGACAATCTAGGTTACCTAGCGGGCACTTGAACTATGTACATTCCCTAGCGGGCACTTGGACTATCTAGGTTACCTAGTGGGCACTTGGACTATGTACGTCCCCTAGCGGGAACTTGGAATATCTAGGTTAACTAGAGGGCACTTAGACGATCTAGGTTAACTAGCGGGCACTTGGACTATCTAGGTTAACTAGCGAGCACTTGGATAATCTAGATTAACTCGCGGGCCCTTGCACTATCTATGTTTACTAGCGGGCAATTGGATTATCTAGGTTAACTAGTGGGCACTTAGACGATCTAGGTTAACTAGCGGGCACTTGGACTATCTATGTTAACTAGCGGGCACTTGGACTATGTAGGTTACTCCGCGGGCACTTGGACTATATAGGTTCCCTATCAGCCTCTTGGACTATGTAGGTTAACTAGCGGACACTTGGACAATCTAGGTTCTCTAGCGGGCACTTGGACTATATAGGTTCCCTACGGGCACTTGGACTATCTAGGTTCCCTAACGGGCACTTTGACTATGTAGGTTCCCTAGCGGGCACTTGGACTATATAGGTTCCCTATGGGCACTTGGACTATCTATGTTCCCTAACGGGCACTTGGAATATGTAGGTTCCCTATCGGGCACTTGGACTATGTAGGTTCCTCAGCGGGCACTTGGACTATGTAGGTTATGTAGCGGGCACTTGGACTATCTAGGTTAACTAGCAGGCACTTGGATTATCTAGGTTAACTAATGGGGACTTGGGCTATGTATGTTCCAGTGCGGGCACTTGGACTATCTAAGTTCCCTAAAGGGCACTTGGACTATCTAGGTTACCTAGCGGGGACTTGGACTATGTAGGTTAACTAGCGGACAATTGGATGATCTAGGTTAACGAGCGGGTACTTGGACTATCTAGGTTAACTAGCGGTCCCTTGGACAATAGGTTAACTAGCGGACACTTGCACTATGTAGGTTAACTAGCGGGCCCATTGACTATGTAGGTTAACTAGTGGGCACTTGGACGATCTTGGTTAACTAGCGGGCACTTGGACGATATAGATTAACTAGCGGGCACTTGGATTATCTAGGTTACCTAGCGGGCACTTGGACTATGTACGTTCCCTAGCGGGCATTTGGACTATATAGATAACCTAGCGGGCACTTAGACTTTGTAGGTTACCTAGCGGGCACTTGGACTATCTAGGTTAACGAACGGGCACTTGGACTATGTAGGTTAACTAGCGGGCACTTGGACTATCTAGGTTAACTAGCTGACCTTGGACTATGTAGGTTAACTATCGGGCACTTCGACTATCTTGGTTAACTAGCGGGCACTTGGACTATCTAGGTTAACTAGCGTTCACTTGCACAATGCAGGTTCCCTAGCGGGCACTTTGACTATGTAAGTTCCCTAGCGTGCATTTGGACTATGTAGGTTAACTAGCGGGCACTTGGACTATCTAGGTTAAATAGCGGGCACTTGGACTATCTATGTTAAGTAGCGAGCACTTGGACTATCTAGGTAAACTAGCGGGCATTTGGACTATTAGGGTCCCTAGCGGGCATTTGGACTATATTGATTACCTAGCGGGCACTTGGACTATGTAGGTAAACGAACAGGCACTTGGACTATGTAGGTAACCTAGTGGTCACTTGAACTGTCTAGGTTACCTAGCGGGCACTTAGAGTATGTAGGTTAACTAGGGGGCACTTGGACTACGTAGGTTAACTAGCGGGCCCTTGGACGATGTAGGTTAACTAGCGGGCCCTTGGACTATGTAGGTTAACTGGCGGGCCCTTGGACTATGTAGGTTAACTAGCGGGCACTTGGACGATCTAGGTTAACTAGCGGATACTTGGACTATGTAGGTTAACTTGCGGGCCCTTAGACTATGTGGATTAACTAGAGGCACTTGGAATATGTAGGTTAACTAGCGGGCACTTGGACTATCTAGGTTACTTAGCTGGCACTTGGACTATGTATGTTCCAGAGCGGGCACTTGGACTATGTAGGTTCCCTAGCAGGCACTTGGACTATGTATGTTCCCTAGCGGGCACTTGTACTATGTAGGTTAACTAGCGGAAACTTGGACGACCTAGGTTAACTAGCCGGTACTTGGACTATGTAGGTTAACAAGCGGTCCCTTGAACTATGTAGATTAACTAGCGGCACTTGGACTATCTACGTTAACTAGCGGGCCCTTGGACTATGTAGATTCCCTAGCGGGCACTTGGACTACGTAGGTTCCCTAGCGGGCACTTAGACTCTGTATGTTCCCTAGCAGGCACTTGGACTATATATGTTCCTTACGGACACTTTAACTATGTAAGTTAACTAACGGGCACTTGGACTATGTAGGTTAACTAGCGCGCCCTTGGACTATCTAGGTAAACTAGCGGGCACTTGGACTATGTAGGTTAACTACCGGGCACTTGGACTATGTAGGTTAACTAGGGGACACTTGCACTATATAGGTTACCTAACGGCACTTGGACTATCTAGGTTAACTAGCGGGCACTTGGACTATCTGGGTTAACTAGCGTGCACTTGGACTATGTAGGTTCCTTAGCGGGAACTTGGATATCTAGTTTACCTAGCGGGCACTTGGACTATGTAGGTTAACTAGCGGGCCCTTGGACTATCTAGGTTACATAGCTGGAACTTGGACTATATAGGTTACCTTGCGGGCACTTGGACTATGTAGGTTAACCGAGGCACTTGGACGATCTAGGTTAAATAGTGGGTCCTTGGACTATGTAGGTTAACGAACGGGCATTTGGACTATGTAGGTTACCTAGCAGGCACTTGGACTATGTAGGTTACCTAGCGGGTACTTGGACTATCTAGGTTAACGAACGGGCACTTGGACTATCTAGGTTAACTAGCGGTCACTTGGACTATGTAGGTTACCTAACGGGCACTTGCACTATCTAGGTTACCTAGAGGGCACTTGGACTATGTAGGTTAATTAGCGGGCATTTGGAATATGTAGGTAACCTAGCGGGCACTTGGACAGTCCCGGTTACCTAGCTTGCACTTGGACTTCTAGGTTAACCAATGGGCACTTGGACTATGTATGTTGCATAGCGGGCAATTGGATTATCTAGGTTAGGTAACGGGCACTTGGACTATCTAGGTTACCTAGCGGGAACTTGGACTATTTAGGTTAACTAGCGGGCACTTGGACTATCTAGGTTACCTAACGGGCACTTGGACTATCTTGATTTCTTAGCGGGCACTTGGACTATATAGGTTACCAAGCGGGCCCTTGGACTATGTAGGTTACCTAGCAGGCACTTGGACTATCTAGGTTAACGAAATGGCACTTGGACTATGTAGGTTACCTAGCGGGCACTTGGATTATGTAGGTTAGCTAACAGAAACTTGGAATATCTAGGTTACCTAGCGGGCACTTGGACTATGGAGGTTACCTTGCGGGGACTTGTACTATCTAGGTTACCTAACGGGAACTTGGACTATGTAGGTTAACTAGCATACACTTGGAAGATCTAGGTTAACTAGCGGGCACTTGGAATATCTAGGTTAACTAGCGGGCACATGGACTATCTAGGTTAACCAGCTGACCTTGGACTATGTAGGTTAACTATTGGGCACTTCGACTATCTACGTTAACTAACGGGCACTTGGACTATCTAGGTTAACTAGCGGGCACTTGCACAAAGCAGGTTCCCTAGCGGGCACTTTTACTATGTAGGTTCCCTAGCGGGCACTTGGATTATATAGGTTCCCTACGGGCACTTGGACTATCTAGGTTCCCTAACGGGCACTTGGACTATGTAGGTTCCTCTGCGGGCACTTGGACTATGTAGGTTCCCTATCAGGCACTTGGACTATGTAGGTTAACTATCGGCCACTTGGACTATGTAGGTTAACTAGCGGGCACGTGGACTATCTAGGTTAATTCGCGGGCACTTGTACAATGCAGGTTCCCTAGCGGGCATTTTGAGTATGTAGGTTCCCTAGCGGGCACTTGGACTATATAGGTTCCCTACGGGCACTTGGACTATCTAGGTTCCCTAACGGGCACTTGGAATATGTAGGTTCCCTATCGGGCACTTCGACTATGTAGGTTCCTCAGCGGGCACTTGGACAATGTAGGTTCCCTATCGGGCATTGGACCATGTAGGTGAACTAGCAGGACCTTGGACAATCTAAGTTACCTAGAGGGCACTTGGACTATGTAGTTTAACTAGCGGACACTTGGACAATCTAGGTTACCTAGCGGGCACTTGGACTATCTAGATTAACTAACGGGCCCTTATACTATCTAGGTTTACTAGCGGGCACTTGGACTATCTAGGTTAACTAGCGGGCACTTGGACTATGTAGTTTCCCTAGTGGGCACTTGGATTATTTAGGTTACCTAGTGGGCACTTGGACTATGTAGGTTACCTAGCAGGCACTTGGACTATCTAGGTTAACGAAATGGCACTAGGACTATGTAGGTTACCTAGCGGGCACTTGGATTATCTAGGTTAGCTAACAGGAACTTGGAATATCTAGGTTATCTAGCGTGCACTTGGACTATGTAGGTTAACGAACGGGCACTTGGACTATGTAGGTAACCTAGTGGTCACTTGAAATGTCTAGGTTACCTAGCGGGCACTTGGACTATGTAGGTTAACTAGCGGGCACTTGGACTAGCTAGGTTAACTAGCGGGCCCTTGGACGATGTAGGCTAACTAGCGGGCACTTGGACTATGTACGTCCCCTAGCGGGCCCTTGGACTATGTAAGTTCCCTAGCGGGCCCTTGGACTATGTGGGTTTCCTGGCAGGCATTTGGACTATCTAGGTTACCTAACGGGCACTTGGACTATGTAGGTTATCTAGCAGGCACTTGGACTATGTAGGATCCCTATCGGGCACTTGGAAAATGTAGGTTAACTAGGAGGCACTAGGACTATGTAGGTTACCAAACGGGCCCTTAGACTATCTAGGTTACCTAGCGAGCATTTGGACTATGTAGGCTCCCTAGCGGTCATTTTGACTATATAGATTACCTAGCGGGAACTTAAACTTTGTAGGGTACCTAGCGGGCACTTGGACTATCTAGGTTACCTAGCTGGCACTTGAACTATCTACGTTACCTAGCGGGTACTTGGAGTATGTAGGTTACCTACCGGGCTGTTGGACTATCTAGGTTACCATGCGGGCACTTGGACTATCTAGGTTAACTAACGGGCACTTGGACTATGTATGTTCCCTAGCGGGCCCTTGGACTATGTAAGTTCCCTAGCGGGCACTTGGACTATGTGGGTTCCCTTGCGGGCATTTGGACTATCTAGGTTACGTAACGGGCACTTGGACAGTTTGGGTTCCCTGGCGGGCATTTGGACTATCTAGGTTACCTAGCGGGCACTTGGACTATGTACGTTCCCTAGCGGGCACTTGGATTATCTAGGTTACCTAGCGGGCACTTGGACTATGTACGTTTCCTAGCGGGTACTTGGACTATCTATGTTATCTAGCGGGCACTTGGACTATGTAGGTTCCCTATCGGGCACTGGGACAAGATAGGTTCCCTAGCGGGCACTTGGTCTATCTAGGTTAACTAGCGGGCACTTGGACTATCTATGTTAAGTAGCGAGCACTTGGACTATCTAGGTAAACTAGCGGGCATTTGGACTATTAGGGTCCCTAGCGGGCATTTGTACTATATTGGTTACCTAGCGGGCACTTGGACTATGTAGGTAAACGAACAGTCACTTGGACTATGTAGGTAACCTAGTGGTCACTTGAACTGTCTAGGTTACCTAGCGGGCACTTGGAGTATGTAGGTTAACTAGGGGGCTCTTGGACTACGTAGGTTAACTAGCGGGCCCTTGGACGATGTAGGTTAACCAGCGGGCCCTTGGACTATGTAGGTTAACTAGCGGGCCCTTGGACTATGTAGGTTAACTAGCGGGCACTTGGACGATCTAGCTTAACTAGCGGATACTTGGACTATGTAGGTTAACTTGCGGGCCGTTAGACTATGTAGATTAACTAGAGGCACTTGGACTATGTAGGTTAACTAGCGAGCACTTGGACTATGTAGATTCCCTAGCGGGCACTTGGACTATGTATGTTCCAGAGCGGGCACTTGGACTATGTAGGTTCCCTAGCAGGCACTTGGACTATGTAGGTTCCCTAGCGGGCACTTGTACTATGTAGGTTAACTAGCGGACACTTGGACGATCTAGGTTAACTAGCCGGTACTTGGACTACGTAGGTTAACTAGCGGTCCCTTGAACTATGTAGATTAACTAGCGGCACTTGGACTATCTACGTTAACTAGCGGGCCCTTGGCTATGTAGATTCCCTAGCGGGCACTTGGACTACGTAGGTTCCCTAGCGGGCACTTAGACTCTGTATGTTCCCTAGCAGGCACTTGGACTATATATGTTCCTTACGGACACTTGAACTATGTAAGTTAACTAACGGGCACTTGGACTATGTAGGTTAACTAGCGCGCCCTTGGACTATCTAGGTAAACTAGCGGGCACTTGGACTATGTAGGTTAACTACCGGGCACTTGGACTATGTAGGTTAACTAGGGGACACTTGCACTATATAGGTTACCTAGCGGCACTTGGACTATCTAGGTTAACTAGCGGGCACTTGGACTATCTGGGTTAACTAGCGTGCACTTGGACTATGTAGGTTCCTTAGCGGGAACTTGGATATCTAGTTTACCTAGCGGGCACTTGGACTATGTAGGTTAACTAGCGGGCCCTTGGACTATCTAGGTTACATAGCTGGAACTTGGACTATATAGGTTACCTTGCGGGCACTTGGACTATGTAGGTTAACCGAGGCACTTGGACGATCTAGGTTAAATAGTGGGTCCTTGGACTATGTAGGTTAACGAACGGGCATTTGGACTATGTAGATTACCTAGCAGGCACTTGGACTGTCTAGGTTACCTAGCGGGTACTTGGACTATCTAGGTTAACGAACGGGCACTTGGACTATCTAGGTTAACTAGCGGTCACTTGGACTATGTAGGTTACCTAGCGGGCACTTGCACTATCTAGGTTACCTAGCGGGCACTTGGACTATGTAGGTTAATTAGCGGGCATTTGGACTATGTAGGTAACCTAGCGGGCACTTGGACAGTCCCGGTTACCTAGCTTGCACTTGGAATTCTAGGTTAACCAATGGGCACTTGGACTATGTATGTTGCATAGCGGGCAATTGGATTATCTAGGTTAGGTAACGGGCACTTGGACTATCTAGGTTACCTAGCGGGCACTTGGACTATCTAGGTTACCTAACGGGCACTTGGACTATCTTGATTTCTTAGCGGGCACTTGGACTATATAGGTTACCTAGCGGGCCCTTGGACTATGTAGGTTACCTAGCAGGCACTTGGACTATCTAGGTTAACGAAATGGCACTTGGACTATGTAGGTTACCTAGCGGGCACTTGGATTATCTAGGTTAGCTAACAGAAACTTGGAATATCTAGGTTACCTAGCGGGCACTTGGACTATGGAGGTTACCTTGCGGGGACTTGTACTATCTAGGTTACCTAACGGGAACTTGGACTATGTAGGTTAACTAGCATACACTTGGACGATCTAGGTTAACTAGCGGGCACTTGGAATATCTAGGTTAACTAGCGGGGCCTTGGACTATGTAGGTTACCTAGCAGGCACTTGGACTGTCTAGGTTACCTAGCGGGCACTTGGACTATCTAGGTTAACTAGCGGTCACTTGGACTATGTAGGTTACCTAGCGGGAACTTGCACTATCTAGGTTACCTAGCGGGCACTTGGACTATGTAGGTTAATTAGCGGGCATTTGGACTATGTAGGTAACCTAGCGGGCACTTGGACAGTCCCGGTTACCTAGCTTGCACTTGGACTTCTAGGTTAACCAATGGGCACTTGGACCATGTATGTTGCATAGCGGGCAATTGGATTATCTAGGTTAGGTAACGGGCACTTGGACTATCTAGGTTACCTAGCGGGAACTTGGACTATTTAGGTTACCTAGCGGGCACTTGGACTATCTAGGTTACCTAAAGGGCACTTGGACTATCTTGATTTCTTAGCGGGCACTTGGACTATATAGGTTACCTAGCGGGCCCTTGGACTATGTAGGCTACCTAGCAGGCACTTGGACTATCTAGGTTAACGAAATGGCACTTGGACTATGTAGGTTACCTAGCGGGCACTTGGATTATCTAGGTTAGCTAACAGAAACTTGGAATATCTAGGTTACTTAGCGGGCACTTGGACTATGGAGGTTACCTTGCGGGGACTTGTACTATCTAGGTTACCTAACGGGAACTTGGACTATGTAGGTTAACTAGCATACACTTGGACGATCTAGGTTAACTAGCGGGCACTTGGAATATCTAGGTTAACTAGCGGGGCCTTGGACTATGTAGGTTAACTAGCAGGCACTTGGACTATATAGGTTCCCTATGGGCACTTGGACTATCTAGGTTCCCTAACTGGCACTTGGAATATGTAGGTTCCCTATCGGGCACTTGGACTATGTAGGTTCCTCAGCGGACACTTGGACTATGTAGGTTCCCTAACGGGCACTTGGACTATGTAGGTTCCCTATCGGGCATTGGACTATGTAGGTTAACTAGCGGACACTTGGACAATCTAGGTTACCTAGCGGGCACTTGAACTATGTACATTCCCTAGCGGGCACTTGGACTATCTAGGTTACCTAGCGGGCACTTGGACTATGTACGTCCCCTAGCGGGAACTTGTACTATCTAGGTTAACTAGAGGGCACTTAGACGATCTAGGTTAACTAGCGGGCACTTGGACTATCTAGGTTAACTAGCGGGCACTTGGATAATCTAGATTAACTAGCGGGCCCTTGCACTATCTATGTTTACTAGCGGGCAATTGGATTATCTAGGTTAACTAGTGGGCACTTAGACGATCTAGGTTAACTAGCGGGCACTTGGACTATCTATGTTAACTAGCGGGCACTTGGACTATGTAGGTTACTCCGCGGGCACTTGGACTATATAGGTTCCCTATCAGCCTCTTGGACTATGTAGGTTAACTAGCGGACACTTGGACAATCTAGGTTCTCTAGCGGGCACTTGGACTATATAGGTTCCCTACGGGCACTTGGACTATCTAGGTTCCCTAACGGGCACTTTGACTATGTAGGTTCCCTAGCGGGCACTTGGACTATATAGGTTCCCTATGGGCACTTGGACTATCTATGTTCCCTAACGGGCACTTGGAATATGTAGGTTCCCTATCGGGCACTTGGACTATGTAGGTTCCTCAGCGGGCACTTGGACTATGTAGGTTATGTAGCGGGCACTTGGACTATCTAGGTTAACTAGCAGGCAATTGGATTATCTAGGTTAACTAATGGGGACTTGGGCTATGTATGTTCCAGTGCGGGCACTTGGACTATCTAGGTTCCCTAAAGGGCACTTGGACTATCTAGGTTACCTAGCGGGGACTTGGACTATGTAGGTTAACTAGCGGACAATTGGATGATCTAGGTTAACTAGCGGGTACTTGGACTATCTAGGTTAACTAGCGGTCCCTTGGACAATAGGTTAACTAGCGGACACTTGCACTATGTAGGTTAACTAGCGGGCCCATTGACTATGTAGGTTAACTAGTGGGCACTTGGACGATCTTGGTTAACTAGCGGGCACTTGGACGATATAGATAAACTAGCGGACACTTGGATTATCTAGGTTACCTAGCGGGCACTTGGATTATAGATAACCTAGCGGGCACTTAGACTTTGTAGGTTACCTAGCGGGCACTTGGACTATCTAGGTTAACGAACGGGCACTTGGACTATGTAGGTTAACTAGCGGGCACTTGGACTATCTAGGTTAACTAGCTGACCTTGGACTATGTAGGTTAACTATCGGGCACTTCGACTATCTTGGTTAACTAGCGGGCACTTGGACTATCTAGGTTAACTAGCGTTCACTTGCACAATGCAGGTTCCCTAGCGGGCACTTTGACTATGTAAGTTCCCTAGCGTGCATTTGGACTATGTAGGTTAACTAGCGGGCACTTGGACTATCTAGGTTAAATAGCGGGCACTTGGACTATCTATGTTAAGTAGCGAGCACTTGGACTATCTAGGTAAACTAGCGGGCATTTGGACTATTAGGGTCCCTAGCGGGCATTTGGACTATATTGATTACCTAGCGGGCACTTGGTCTATGTAGGTAAACGAACAGGCACTTGGACTATGTAGGTAACCTAGTGGTCACTTGAACAGTCTAGATTACCTAGCGGGCACTTAGAGTATGTAGGTTAACTAGGGGGCACTTGGACTACGTAGGTTAACTAGCGGGCCCTTGGACGATGTAGGTTAACTAGCGGGCCCTTGGACTATGTAGGTTAACTGGCGGGCCCTTGGACTATGTAGGTTAACTAGCGGGCACTTGGACGATCTAGGTTAACTAGCGGATACTTGGACTATGTAGGTTAACTTGCGGGCCCTTAGACTATGTAGATTAACTAGAGGCACTTGGAATATGTAGGTTAACTAGCGGGCACTTGGACTATGTAGGTTACTTAGCTGGCACTTGGACTATGTATGTTCCAGAGCGGGCACTTGGATTATGTAGGTTCCCTAGCAGGCACTTGGACTATGTAGGTTCCCT
Source organism: Tenrec ecaudatus (assembly GCF_050624435.1). Classification (NCBI taxonomy): domain Eukaryota; kingdom Metazoa; phylum Chordata; class Mammalia; order Afrosoricida; family Tenrecidae; genus Tenrec; species Tenrec ecaudatus. The sequence goes on along the minus strand of NW_027457578.1, from coordinate 1,151,129 downwards.
AGCGGGCACTTGTACTATGTAGGTTAACTAGCGGAAACTTGGACGACCTAGGTTAACTAGCCGGTACTTGGACTATGTAGGTTAACAAGCGGTCCCTTGAACTATGTAGATTAACTAGCGGCACTTGGACTATCTACGTTAACTAGCGGGCCCTTGGACTATGTAGATTCCCTAGCGGGCACTTGGACTATGTAGGTTCCCTAGCGGGCACTTAGACTCTGTATGTTCCCTAGCAGGCACTTGGACTATATATGTTCCTTACGGACACTTTAACTATGTAAGTTAACTAACGGGCACTTGGACTATGTAGGTTAACTAGCGCGCCCTTGGACTATCTAGGTAAACTAGCGGGCACTTGGACTATGTAGGTTAACTACCGGGCACTTGGACTATGTAGGTTAACTAGGGGACACTTGCACTATATAGGTTACCTAACGGCACTTGGACTATCTAGGTTAACTAGCGGGCACTTGGACTATCTGGGTTAACTAGCGTGCACTTGGACTATGTAGGTTCCTTAGCGGGAACTTGGATATCTAGTTTACCTAGCGGGCACTTGGACTATGTAGGTTAACTAGCGGGCCCTTGGACTATCTAGGTTACATAGCTGGAACTTGGACTATATAGGTTACCTTGCGGGGACTTGGACTATGTAGGTTAACCGAGGCACTTGGACGATCTAGGTTAAATAGTGGGTCCTTTGACTATGTAGGTTAACGAACGGGCATTTGGACTATGTAGGTTACCTAGCAGGCACTTGGACTATGTAGGTTACCTAGCGGGTACTTGGACTATCTAGGTTAACGAACGGGCACTTGGACTATCTAGGTTAACTAGCGGTCACTTGGACTATGTAGGTTACCTAGCGGGCACTTGCACTATCTAGGTTACCTAGAGGGCACTTGGACTATGTAGGTTAATTAGCGGGCATTTGGAATATGTAGGTAACCTAGCGGGCACTTGGACAGTCCCGGTTACCTAGCTTGCACTTGGACTTCTAGGTTAACCAATGGCCACTTGGACTATGTAAGTTGCATAGCGGGCAATTGGATTATCTAGGTTAGGTAACGGGCACTTGGACTATCTAGGTTACCTAGCGGGAACTTGGACTATTTAGGTTACCTAGCGGGCACTTGGACTATCTAGGTTACCTAACGGGCACTTGGACTATCTTGATTTCTTAGCGGGCACTTGGACTATATAGGTTACCAAGCGGGCCCTTGGACTATGTAGGTTACCTAGCAGGCACTTGGACTATCTAGGTTAACGAAATGGCACTTGGACTATGTAGGTTACCTAGCGGGCACTTGGATTATCTAGGTTAGCTAACAGAAACTTGGAATATCTAGGTTACCTAGCGGGCACTTGGACTATGGAGGTTACCTTGCGGGGACTTGTACTATCTAGGTTACCTAACGGGAACTTGGACTATGTAGGTTAACTAGCATACACTTGGAAGATCTAGGTTAACTAGCGTGCACTTGGAATATCTAGGTTAACTAGCGGGCACTTGGACTATCTAGGTTAACCAGCTGACCTTGGACTATGTAGGTTAACTATTGGGCACTTCGACTATCTAAGTTAACTAGCGGGCACTTGGACTATCTAGGTTAACTAGCGGGCACTTGCACAAAGCAGGTTCCCTAGCGGGCACTTTTACTATGTAGGTTCCCTAGCGGGCACTTGGATTATATAGGTTCCCTACGGGCACTTGGACTATCTAGGTTCCCTAACGGGCACTTGGACTATGTAGGTTCCTCTGCGGGCACTTGGACTATGTAGGTTCCCTATCAGGCACTTGGACTATGTAGGTTAACTATCGGGCACTTGGATTATGTAGGTTAACTAGCGGGCACGTGGACTATCTAGGTTAATTCGCGGGCACTTGTACAATGCAGGTTCCCTAGCGGGCATTTTGAGTATGTAGGTTCCCTAGCGGGCACTTGGACTATATAGGTTCCCTACGGGCACTTGGACTATCTAGGTTCCCTAACGGGCACTTGGAATATGTAGGTTCCCTATCGGGCACTTGGACTATGTAGGTTCCTCAGCGGGCACTTGGACAATGTAGGTTCCCTATCGGGCATTGGACCATGTAGGTGAACTAGCAGGACCTTGGACAATCTAAGTTACCTAGAGGGCACTTGGACTATGTAGTTTAACTAGCGGACACTTGGACAATCTAGGTTACCTAGCGGGCACTTCAACTATGTACATACCTTGGCGGGCACTTGGACTATCTAGGTTACCTAGCGGGCACTTGGACTATGTACGTCCCCAGCGGGCACTTGTACTATCTAGGTTAAATAGAGGGCCCTTGGACTATGTAGGTTAACTAGCGGGCACTTGGATTATCTAGGTTAACTAGCGGGCACTTAGACGATCTAGGTTAACTAGTGGGCACTTGGACTATCTAGGTTAACTAGCGGTCACTTGGACTATCTAGATTAACTAACGGGCCCTTATACTATCTAGGTTTACTAGCGGGCACTTGGACTATCTAGGTTAACTAGCGGGCACTTGGACTATGTAGTTTCCCTAGTGGGCATTTGGATTATTTAGGTTACCTAGTAGGCACTTGGACTATGTAGGTTACCTAGCAGGCACTTGGACTATCTAGGTTAACGAAATGGCACTAGGACTATGTAGGTTACCTAGCGGGCACTTGGATTATCTAGGTTAGCTAACAGGAACTTGGAATATCTAGGTTATCTAGCGGGCACTTGGACTATGTAGGTTAACGAACGGGCACTTGGACTATGTAGGTAACCTAGTGGTCACTTGAAATGTCTAGGTTACCTAGCGGGCACTTGGACTATGTAGGTTAACTAGCGGGCACTTGGACTAGCTAGGTTAACTAGCGGGCCCTTGGACGATGTAGGCTAACTAGCGGGCACTTGGACTATGTACGTCCCCTAGCGGGCCCTTGGACTATGTAAGTTCCCTAGCGGGCACTTGGACTATGTGGGTTTCCTGGCGGGCATTTGGACTATCTAGGTTACCTAACGGGCACTTGGACTATGTAGGTTACCTAGCAGGCACTTGGACTATGTAGGATCCCTATCGGGCACTTGGAAAATGTAGGTTAACTAGGAGGCACTAGGACTATGTAGGTTACCAAACGGGCCCTTAGACTATCTAGGTTACCTAGCGAGCATTTGGACTATGTAGGCTCCCTAGCGGTCATTTTGACTATATAGATTACCTAGCGGGAACTTAGACTTTGTAGGGTACCTAGCGGGCACTTGGACTATCTAGGTTACCTAGCTGGCACTTGAACTATCTACGTTACCTAGCGGGTACTTGGAGTATGTAGGTTACCTACCGGGCTGTTGGACTATCTAGGTTACCATGCGGGCACTTGGACTATCTAGGTTAACTAACGGGCACTTGGACTATGTATGTTCCCTAGCGGGCACTTGGACTATGTAAGTTCCCTAGCGGGCACTTGGACTATGTGGGTTCCCTTGCGGGCATTTGGACTATCTAGGTTACGTAACGGGCACTTGGACTGTTTGGGTTCCCTAGCGGGCATTTGGACTATCTAGGTTACCTAGCGGGCACTTGGACTATGTACGTTCCCTAGCGGGCACTTGGCTTATTTAGGTTACCTAGCGGGCACTTGGACTATGTACGTTTCCTAGCGGGTACTTGGACTACCTAGGTTACCTAGCTGGCACTTGAACTATCTACGTTACCTAGCGGGTACTTGGAGTATGTAGGTTACCTACCGGGCTGTTGGACTATCTAGGTTACCATGCGGGCACTTGGACTATCTAGGTTAACTAACGGGCACTTGGACTATGTATGTTCCCTAGCGGGCCCTTGGACTATGTAAGTTCCCTAGCGGGCACTTGGACTATGTGGGTTCCCTTGCGGGCATTTGGACTATCTAGGTTACGTAACGGGCACTTGGACTGTTTGGGTTCCCTAGCGGGCATTTGGACTATCTAGGTTACCTAGCGGGCACTTGGACTATGTACGTTCCCTAGCGGGCACTTGGCTTATCTAGGTTACCTAGCGGGCACTTGGACTATGTACGTTTCCTAGCGGGTACTTGGACTATCTATGTTATCTAGCGGGCACTTGGACTATGTAGGTTCCCTATCGGGCACTGGGACAAGATAGGTTCCCTAGCGGGCACTTGGTCTATCTAGGTTAACTAGCGGGCACTTGGACTATCTATGTTAAGTAGCGAGCACTTGGACTATCTAGGTAAACTAGCGGGCATTTGGACTATTAGGGTCCCTAGCGGGCATTTGTACTATATTGGTTACCTAGCGGGCACTTGGACTATGTAGGTAAACGAACAGTCACTTGGACTATGTAGGTAACCTAGTGGTCACTTGAACTGTCTAGGTTACCTAGCGGGCACTTGGAGTATGTAGGTTAACTAGGGGGCACTTGGACTACGTAGGTTAACTAGTGGGCCCTTGGACGATGTAGGTTAACCAGCGGGCCCTTGGACTATGTAGGTTAACTAGCGGGCCCTTGGACTATGTAGGTTAACTAGCGGGCACTTGGACGATCTAGCTTAACTAGCGGATACTTGGACTATGTAGGTTAACTTGCGGGCCCTTAGACTATGTAGATTAACTAGAGGCACTTGGACTATATAGGTTAACTAGCGGGCACTTGGACTATGTAGATTCCCTAGCGGGCACTTGGACTATGTATGTTCCAGAGCGGGCACTTGGACTATGTAGGTTCCCTAGCAGGCACTTGGACTATGTAGGTTCCCTAGCGGGCACTTGTACTATGTAGGTTAACTAGCGGACACTTGGACGATCTAGGTTAACTAGCCGGTACTTGGACTACGTAGGTTAACTAGCGGTCCCTTGAACTATGTAGATTAACTAGCGGCACTTGGACTATCTACGTTAACTAGCGGGCCCTTGGCTATGTAGATTCCCTAGCGGGCACTTGGACTACGTAGGTTCCCTAGCGGGCACTTAGACTCTGTATGTTCCCTAGCAGGCACGTGGACTATATATGTTCCTTACGGACACTTGAACTATGTAAGTTAACTAACGGGCACTTGGACTATGTAGGTTAACTAGCGCGCCCTTGGACTATCTAGGTAAACTAGCGGGCACTTGGACTATGTAGGTTAACTACCGGGCACTTGGACTATGTAGGTTAACTAGGGGACACTTGCACTATATAGGTTACCTAGCGGCACTTGGACTATCTAGGTTAACTAGCGGGCACTTGGACTATCTGGGTTAACTAGCGTGCAATTGGACTATGTAGGTTCCTTAGCGGGAACTTGGATATCTAGTTTACCTAGCGGGCACTTGGACTATGTAGGATAACTAGCGGGCCCTTGGACTATCTAGGTTACATAGCTGGAACTTGGACTATATAGGTTACCTTGCGGGCACTTGGACTATGTAGGTTAACCGAGGCACTTGGACGATCTAGGTTAAATAGTGGGTCCTTGGACTATGTAGGTTAACGAACGGGCATTTGGACTATGTAGGTTACCTAGCAGGCACTTGGACTGTCTAGGTTACCTAGCGGGTACTTGGACTATCTAGGTTAACGAACGGGCACTTGGACTATCTAGGTTAACTAGCGGTCACTTGGACTATGTAGGTTACCTAGCGGGCACTTGCACTATCTAGGTTACCTAGCGGGCACTTGGACTATGTAGGTTAATTAGCGGGCATTTGGACTATGTAGGTAACCTAGCGGGCACTTGGACAGTCCCGGTTACCTAGCTTGCACTTGGACTTCTAGGTTAACCAATGGGCACTTGGACTATGTATGTTGCATAGCGGGCAATTGGATTATCTAGGTTAGGTAACGGGCACTTGGACTATCTAGGTTACCTAGCGGGCACTTGGACTATCTAGGTTACCTAACGGGCACTTGGACTATCTTGATTTCTTAGCGGGCACTTGGACTATATAGGTTACCTAGCGGGCCCTTGGACTATGTAGGTTAACTAGCAGGCACTTGGACTATCTAGGTTAACGAAATGGCACTTGGACTATGTAGGTTACCTAGCGGGCACTTGGATTATCTAGGTTAGCTAACAGAAACTTGGAATATCTAGGTTACCTAGCGGGCACTTGGACTATGGAGGTTACCTTGCGGGGACTTGTACTATCTAGGTTACCTAACGGGAACTTGGACTATGTAGGTTAACTAGCATACACTTGAACGATCTAGGTTAACTAGCGGGCACTTGGAATATCTAGGTTAACTAGCGGGGCCTTGGACTATGTAGGTTAACTAGCAGGCACTTGGACTATATAGGTTCCCTATGGGCACTTGGACTATCTAGGTTCCCTAACTGGCACTTGGAATATGTAGGTTCCCTATCGGGCACTTGGACTATGCAGGTTCCTCAGCGGACACTTGGACTATGTAGGTTCCCTAACGGGCACTTGGACTATGTAGGTTCCCTATCGGGCATTGGACTATGTAGGTTAACTAGCGGACACTTGGACAATCTAGGTTACCTAGCGGGCACTTGAACTATGTACATTCCCTAGCGGGCACTTGGACTATCTAGGTTACCTAGCGGGCACTTGGACTATGTACGTCCCCTAGCGGGAACTTGGACTATCTAGGTTAACTAGAGGGCACTTAGACGATCTAGGTTAACTAGCGGGCACTTGGACTATCTAGGTTAACTAGCGGGCACTTGGATAATCTAGATTACCTAGCGGGCCCTTGCACTATCTATGTTTACTAGCGGGCAATTGGATTATCTAGGTTAACTAGTGGGCACCTAGACGATCTAGGTTAACTAGCGGGCACTTGGACTCTCTATGTTAACTAGCGGGCACTTGGACTATGTAGGTTACTCCGCGGGCACTTGGACTATGTAGGTTCCCTATCAGCCTCTTGGAGTATGTAGGTTAACTAGCGGACACTTGGACAATCTAGGTTCTCTAGCGGGCACTTGGACTATATAGGTTCCCTACGGGCACTTGGACTATCTAGGTTCCCTAACGGGCACTTTGACTATGTAGGTTCCCTAGCGGGCACTTGGACTATATAGGTTCCCTATGGGCACTTGGACTATCTATGTTCCCTAACGGGCACTTGGAATATGTAGGTTCCCTATCGGGCACTTGGACTATGTAGGTTCCTCAGTGGGCACTTGGACTATGTAGGTTATGTAGCGGGCACTTGGACTATCTAGGTTAACTAGCAGGCACTTGGATTATCTAGGTTAACTAATGGGGACTTGGGCTATGTATGTTCCAGTGCGGGCACTTGGACTATCTAGGTTCCCTAAAGGGCACTTGGACTATCTAGGTTACCTAGCGGGGACTTGGACTATGTAGGTTAACTAGCGGACAATTGGACGATCTAGATTAACTAGCGGGTACTTGGACTATCTAGATTAGCTAGCGGTCCCTTGGACAATAGGTTAACTAGCGGACACTTGCACTATGTAGGTTAACTAGCGGGCCCATTGACTATGTAGGTTAACTAGTGGGCACTTGGACGATCTTGGTTAACTAGCGGGCACTTGGACGATATAGGTTAACTAGCGGGCACTTGGATTATCTAGGTTACCTAGCGGGCACTTGGACTATGTACGTTCCCTAGCGGGCATTTGGACTATATAGATAACCTAGCGGGCACTTAGACTTTGTAGGTTACCTAGCGGGCACTTGGACTATCTAGGTTAACTAGCGGGCACTTGGACTATGTAGGTTAACTAGCGGGCACTTGGACTATCTAGGTTAACTAGCTGACCTTGGACTATGTAGGTTAACTATCGGGCACTTCGACTATCTAGGTTAACTAGCGGGCACTTGGACTATCTAGGTTAACTAGCGTTCACTTGCACAATGCAGGTTCCCTAGAGGGCACTTTGACTATGTAAGTTCCCTAGCGTGCATTTGGACTATGTAGGTTAACTAGCGGGCACTTGGACTATCTAGGTTAAATAGCGGGCACTTGGACTATCTATGTTAAGTAGCGAGCACTTGGACTATCTAGGTAAACTAGCGGGCATTTGGACTATTAGGGTCCCTAGCGGGCATTTGGACTATATTGATTACCTAGCGGGCACTTGGACTATGTAGGTAAACGAACAGGCACTTGGACTATGTAGGTAACCTAGTGGTCACTTGAACTGTCTAGGTTACCTAGCGGGCACTTAGAGTATGTAGGTTAAATAGGGGGCACTTGGACTACGTAGGTTAACTAGCGGGCCCTTGGACTATGTAGGTTAACTGGCGGGCCCTTGGACTATGTAGGTTAACTAGCGGGCACTTGGACGATCTAGGTTAACTAGCGGATACTTGGACTATGTAGGTTAACTTGCGGGCCCTTAGACTATGTAGGTTACTTAGCTGGCACTTGGGCTATGTATGTTCCAGAGCGGGCACTTGGACTATGTAGGTTCCGTAGCAGGCACTTGGACTATGTAGGTTCCCTAGCGGGCACTTGTACTATGTAGGTTAACTAGCGGACACTTGGACGATCTAGGTTAACTAGCCGGTACTTGGACTATGTAGGTTAACAAGCGGTCCCTTGAACTATGTAGATTAACTAGCAGAACTTGGACTATCTACGTTAACTAGCGGGCCCTTGGACTATGTAGATTCCCTAGCAGGCACTTGGACTACCTAGGTTCCCTAGCGGGCACTTAGACTCTGTATGTTCCCTAGCAGGCACTTGGACTATATATGTTCCTTACGGACACTTTAACTATGTAAGTTAACTAACGGGCACTTGGACTATGTAGGTTAACTAGCGCGCCCTTGGACTATCTAGGTAAACTAGCGGGCACTTGGACTATGTAGGTTAACTACCGGGCACTTGGACTATCTAGGTTAACTAGCGGGCACTTGGACTATCTGGGTTAACTAGCGTGCACTTGGACTATGTAGGTTCCTTAGCGGGAACTTGGATATATAGTTTACCTAGCGGGCACTTGGACTATGTAGGTTAACTAGCGGGCCCTTGGACTATCTAGGTTACATAGCTGGAACTTGGACTATATAGGTTACCTTGCGGGCACTTGGACTATGCAGGTTAACCGAGGCACTTAGACGATCTAGGTTAAATAGTGGGTCCTTTGACTATGTAGGTTAATGAACGGGCATTTGGACTATGTAGGTTACCTAGCAGGCACTTGGACTATGTAGGTTACCTAGCGGGTACTTGGACTATTTAGGGTAACGAACGGGCACTTGGACTATCTAGGTTAACTAGCGGTCACTTGGACTATGTAGGTTACCTAGCGGGCACTTGCACTATCTAGGTTACCTAGAGGGCACTTGGACTATGTAGGTTAATTAGCGGGCATTTGGAACATGTAGGTAACCTAGCGGGCACTTGGACAGTCCCGGTTACCTAGCTTGCACTTGGACTTCTAGGTTAACCAATGGGCACTTGGACTATGTTTGTTGCATAGCGGGCAATTGGATTATCTAGGTTAGGTAACGGGCACTTGGACTATCTAGGTTACCTAGCGGGCCCTTGGACTATGTAGGTTACCTAGCAGGCACTTGGACTATCTAGGTTAACGAAATGGCACTTCGACTATGTAGGTTACCTAGCGGGCACTTGGATTATCTAGGTTAGCTAACAGAAACTTGGAATATCTAGGTTACCTAGCGGGCACTTGGACTATGGAGGTTACCTTGCGGGGACTTGTACTATCTAGGTTACCTAACGGGAACTTGGACTATGTAGGTTAACTAGCATACACTTGGACAATCTAGGTTAACTAGCGGGCACTTGGAATATCGAGATTAACTAGCGGGGCCTTGGACTATGTAGGTTAACTAGCAGGCACTTGGACTATGTAGGTTAACTAGCGGGCACTTGGACTATCTAGGTTAACTAGCTGACCTTGGACTATGTAGGTTAACTATTGGGCACTTCGACTATCTAAGTTAACTAGCGGGCACTTGGACTATCTAGGTTAACTAGCGGGCACTTGCACAAAGCAGGTTCCCTAGCGGGCACTTTTACTATGTAGGTTCCCTAGCGGGCACTTGGATTATATAGGTTCCCTACGGGCACTTGGACTATCTAGGTTCCCTAACGGGCACTTGGACTATGTAGGTTCCTCTGCGGGCACTTGGACTATGTAGGTTCCCTATCAGGCACTTGGACTATGTAGGTTAACTATCGGGCACTTGGACTATGTAGGTTAACTAGCGGGCATGTGGACTATCTAGGTTAATTCGCGGGCACTTGTACAATGCAGGTTCCCTAGCGGGCATTTTGAGTATGTAGGTTCCCTAGTGGGCACTTGGACTATATAGGTTCCCTACGGGCACTTGGACTATCTAGGTTCCCTAACGGGCACTTGGAATATGTAGGTTCCCTATCGGGAACTTGGATTATGTAGGTTCCTCAGCGGGCACTTGGACTATGTAGGTTCCCTATCGGGCATTGGACTATGTAGGTGAACTAGCAGGACCTTGGACTATCTAAGTTACCTAGCGGGCACTTGGACTATGTAGTTTAACTAGCGGACACTTGGACAATCTAGGTTACCTAGCGGGCACTTGAACTATGTACATACCTTGGCGGACACTTGGACTATCTAGGTTACCTAGCGGGCACTTGGACTATGTACATCCCCTAGCGGGCACTTGGACTATCTAGGTTAACTAGAGGGCCCTTGGACTATGTAGGTTAACTAGCGGGCACTTGGATTATCTAGGTTAACTAGCGGGCACTTAGACGATCTAGGTTAACTAGCGGGCACTTGGACTATCTAGATTAACTAATGGGCCCTTATACAATCTAGGTTTACTAGCGGGCACTTGGACTATCTAGGTTAACTAGCGGGCACTTGGACTATGTAGTTTCCCTAGTGGGCATTTGGATTATTTAGGTTACCTAGTGGGCACTTGGACTATGTAGGTTACGTAGCAGGCACTTGGACTATCTAGGTTAACGAAATGGCACTAGGACTATGTAGGTTACCTAGCGGGCACTTGGATTATCTAGGTTAGCTAACAGGAACTTGGAATATCTAGGTTATCTAGCGGGCACTTGGACTATGTAGGTTAACGAACGGGCACTTGGACTATGTAGGTAACCTAGTCGTCACTTGAAATGTCTAGGTTACCTAGCAGGCACTTGGACTATGTAGGTTAACAAGCGGGCACTTGGACTAGCTAGGTTAACTAGCGGGCCCTTGGACGATGTAGGTTAACTAGGGGGCACTTGGACTATGTACGTCCCCTAGCGGGCCCTTGGACTATGTAAGTTCCCTAGCGGGCACTTGGACTATGTGGGTTTCCTGGCGGGCATTTGGACTATCTAGGTTACCTAACGGGCACTTGGACTATGTAGGTTACCTAGCAGGCACTTGGACTATGTAGGATCCCTATCGGGCACTTGGAAAATGTAGGTTAACTAGGAGGCACTAGGACTATGTAGGTTACCAAACGGGCCCTTAGACTATCTAGGTTACCTAGCGAGCATTTGGACTATGTAGGCTCCCTAGCGGTCATTTTGACTATATAGATTACCTAGCGGGAACTTAGACTTTGTAGGGTACCTAGCGGGCACTTGGACTATCTAGGTTACCTAGCTGGCACTTGAACTATCTACGTTACCTAGCGGGTACTTGGAGTATGTAGGTTACCTACCGGGCTGTTGGACTATCTAGGTTACCATGCGGGCACTTGGACTATCTAGGTTAACTAACGGGAACTTGGACTATGTATGTTCCCTAGCGGGCCCTTGGACTATGTAAGTTCCCTAGCGGGCACTTGGACTATGTGGGTTCCCTTGCGGGCATTTGGACTATCTAGGTTACGTAACGGGCACTTGGACTGTTTGGGTTCCCTAGCGGGCATTTGGACTATCTAGGTTACCTAGCGGGCACTTGGACTATGTACGTTCCCTAGCGGGCATTTGGATTATCTAGGTTACCTAGCGGGCACTTGGACTATGTACGTTTCCTAGCGGGTACTTGGACTATCTATGTTATCTAGCGGGCACTTGGACTATGTAGGTTCCCTATCGGGCACTTGGACAAGATAGGTTCCCTAGCGGGCACTTGGTCTATCTAGGTTAACTAGCGGGCACTTGGACTATCTATGTTAAGTAGCGAGCACTTGGACTATCTAGGTAAACTAGCGGGCATTTGGACTATTAGGGTCCCTAGCGGGCATTTGTACTATATTGGTTACCTAGCGGGCACTTGGACTATGTAGGTAAACGAACAGTCACTTGGACTATGTAGGTAACCTAGTGGTCACTTGAACTGTCTAGGTTACCTAGCGGGCACTTGGAGTATGTAGGTTAACTAGGGGGCACTTGGACTACGTAGGTTAACTAGCGGGCCCTTGGACGATGTAGGTTAACTAGCGGGCCCTTGGACTATGTAGGTTAACTAGCGGGCCCTTGGACTATGTAGGTTAACTAGCGGGCACTTGGACGATCTAGCTTAACTAGCGGATACTTGGACTATGTAGGTTAACTTGCGGGCCCTTAGACTATGTAGATTAACTAGAGGCACTTGGACTATCTACGTTAACTAGCGGGCCCTTGGACTATGTAGATTCCCTAGCGGGCACATGGACTATGTATGTTCCAGAGCGGGCACTTGGACTATGTAGGTTCCCTAGCAGGCACTTGGACTATGTAGGTTCCCTAGCGGGCACTTGGACGATGTAGGTTAACTAGCCGGTACTTGGATTACGTAGGTTAACTAGCGGTCCCTTGAACTATGTAGATTAACTAGCGGCACTTGGACTATCTACGTTAACTAGCGGGCCCTTGGACTATGTAGATTCCCTAGCGGGCACTTGGACTACGTAGGTTCCCTAGCGGGCACTTAGACTCTGTATGTTCCCTAGCAGGCACGTGGACTATATATGTTCCTTACGGACACTTGAACTATGTAAGTTAACTAACGGGTACTTGGACTATGTAGGTTAACTAGCGCGCCCTTGGACTATCTAGGTAAACTAGTGGGCACTTGGACGATGTAGGTTAACTACCGGGCACTTGGACTATGTAGGTTAACTAGGGGACACTTGCACTATAAGTTACCTAGCGGCACTTGGACTATCTAGGTTAACTAGTGGGCACTTGGACTATCTGGGTTAACTAGCGTGCACTTGGACTATGTAGGTTCCTTAGCGGGAACTTGGATATCTAGTTTACCTAGCGGGCACTTGGACTATGTAGGTTAACTAGCGGGCCCTTGGACTATCTAGGTTACATAGCTGGAACTTGGACTATATAGGTTACCTTGCGGGCACTTGGACTATGTAGGTTAACCGAGGCACTTGGACGATCTAGGTTAAATAGTGGGTCCTTGGACTATGTAGGTTAACGAACGGGCATTTGGACTATGTAGGTTACCTAGCAGGCACTTGGACTGTCTAGGTTACCTAGCGGGCACTTGGACTATCTAGGTTAACGAACGGGCACTTGGACTATGTAGGTTACCTAGCGGGCACTTGCACTATCTAGGTTACCTAGCGGGCACTTGGACTATGTAGGTTAATTAGCGGGCATTTGGACTATGTAGGTAACCTAGCGGGCACTTGGACAGTCCCGGTTACCTAGCTTGCACTTGGACTTCTAGGTTAACCAATGGGCACTTGGACTATGTATGTTGCATAGCGGGCAATTGGATTATCTAGGTTAGGTAACGGGCACTTGGACTATCTAGGTTACCTAGCGGGCACTTGGACTATCTAGGTTACCTAACGGGCACTTGGACTATCTTGATTTCTTAGCGGGCACTTGGACTATATAGGTTACCTAGCGGGCCCTTGGACTATGTAGGTTACCTAGCAGGCACTTGGACTATCTAGGTTAACGAAATGGCACTTGGACTATGTAGGTTACCTAGCGGGCACTTGGATTATCTAGGTTAGCTAACAGAAACTTGGAATATCTAGGTTACCTAGCGGGCACTTGGACTATGGAGGTTACCTTGCGGGGACTTGTACTATCTAGGTTACCTAACGGGAACTTGGACTATGTAGGTTAACTAGCATACACTTGGACGATCTAGGTTAACTAGCGGGCACTTGGAATATCTAGATTAACTAGCGGGGCCTTGGACTATGTAAGTTAACTAGCAGGCACTTGGACTATGTAGGTTAACTAGCGGGCACTTGGACTATCTAGGTTAACTAGCTGACCTTGGACTATGTAGGTTAACTATTGGGCACTTCGACTATCTAAGTTAACTAGCGGGCACTTGGACTATCTAGGTTAACTAGCGGGCACTTGCACAAAGCAGGTTCCCTAGCGGGCACTTTTACTATGTAGGTTCCCTAGCGGGCACTTGTATTATGTAGGTTCCCTACGGGCACTTGGACTATCTAGGTTCCCTCACGGGCACTTGGACTATGTAGGTTCCTCTGCGGGCACTTGGACTATGTAGGTTCCCTATCAGGCACTTGGACTATGTAGGTTAACTATCGGGCACTTGGACTATGTAGGTTAACTAGCGGGCACGTGGACTATCTAGGTTAATTCGCGGGCACTTGTACAATGCAGGTTCCCTAGCGGGCATTTTGAGTATGTAGGTTCCCTAGCGGGCACTTGGACTAGATAGGTTCCCTACGGGCACTTGGACTATCTAGGTTCCCTAACGGGCACTTGGAATATGTAGGTTCCCTATCGGGAACTTGGACTATGTAGGTTCCTCAGCGGGCACTTGGACTATGTAGGTTCCCTATCGGGCATTGGACTATGTAGCTGAACTAGCAGGACCTTGGATTATCTAAGTTACCTAGCGGGCACTTGGACTATGTAGTTTAACTAGCAGACACTTGGACAATCTAGGTTACGTAGCGGGCACTTGAACTATGTACATACCTTGGCGGACACTTGGACTATCTAGGTTACCTAGCGGGCACTTGGACTATGTACGTCCCCTAGCGGGCACTTGGACTATCTAGGTTAACTAGAGGGCCCTTGGACTATGTAGGTTAACTAGCGGGCACTTGGATTATCTAGGTTAACTAGCGGGCACTTAGACGATCTAGGTTAACTAGTGGGCACTTGGACTATCTAGGTTAACTAGCGGGCACTTGGACTATCTAGAATAACTAACGGGCCCTTATACAATCTAGGTTTAGTAGCGGGCACTTGGACTATCTAGGTTAACTAGCGGGCACTTGGACTATGTAGTTTCCCTAGTGGGCATTTGGATTATTTAGGTTACCTAGTGGGCACTTGGACTATGTAGGTTACCTAGCAGGCACTTGGACTATCTAGGTTAACGAAATGGCACTAGGACTATGTAGGTTACCTAGCGGGCACTTGGATTATCTAGGTTAGCTAACAGGAACTTGGAATATCTAGGTTATCTAGCGGGCACTTGGACTATGTAGCTTAACGAACGGGCACTTGGACTATGTAGGTAACCTAGTGGTCACTTGAAATGTCTAGGTTACCTAGCAGGCACTTGGACTATGTAGGTTAACAAGCGGGCACTTGGACTAGCTAGGTTAACTAGCGGGCCCTTGGACGATGTAGGTTAACTAGGGGGCACTTGGACTATGTACGTCCCCTAGCGGGCCCTTGGACTATGTAAGTTCCCTAGCGGGCACTTGGACTATGTGGGTTTCCTGGCGGGCATTTGGACTATCTAGGTTACCTAACGGGCACTTGGACTATGTAGGTTACCTAGCAGGCACTTGGACTATGTAGGATCCCTATCGGGCACTTGGAAAATGTAGGTTAACTAGGAGGCACTAACTATGTAGGTTACCAAACGGGCCCTTAGACTATCTAGGTTACCTAGCGAGCATTTGGACTATGTAGGCTCCCTAGCGGTCATTTTGACTATATAGATTACCTAGCGGGAACTTAGACTTTGTAGGGTACCTAGCGGGCACTTGGACTATCTAGGTTACCTAGCTGGCACTTGAACTATCTACGTTACCTAGCGGGTACTTGGAGTATGTAGGTTACCTACCGGGCTGTTGGACTATCTAGGTTACCATGCGGGCACTTGGACTATCTAGGTTAACTAACGGGAACTTGGACTATGTATGTTCCCTAGCGGGCCCTTGGACTATGTAAGTTTCCTAGCGGGCACTTGGACTATGTGGGTTCCCTTATGGGCATTTGGACTATCTAGGTTACGTAACGGGCACTTGGACTGTTTGGGTTCCCTAGCGGGCATTTGGACTATCTAGGTTACCTAGCGGGCACTTGGACTATGTACGTTCCCTAGCGGGCACTTGGATTATCTAGGTTACCTAGCGGGCACTTGGACTATGTACGTTTCCTAGCGGGTACTTGGACTATCTATGTTATCTAGCGGGCACTTGGACTATGTAGGTTCCCTATCGGGCACTTGGACAAGATAGGTTCCCTAGCGGGCACTTGGTCTATCTAGGTTAACTAGCGGGCACTTGGACTATCTATGTTAAGTAGCGAGCACTTGGACTATCTAGGTAAACTAGCGGGCATTTGGACTATTAGGGTCCCTAGCGGGCATTTGTACTATATTGGTTACCTAGCGGGCACTTGGACTATGTAGGTAAACGAACAGTCACTTGGACTATGTAGGTAACCTAGTGGTCACTTGAACTGTCTAGGTTACCTAGCGGGCACTTGGAGTATGTAGGTTAACTAGGGGGCACTTGGACTACGTAGGTTAACTAGCGGGCCCTTGGACGATGTAGGTTAACTAGCGGGCCCTTGGACTATGTAGGTTAACTAGCGGGCCCTTGGACTATGTAGGTTAACTAGCGGACACTTGGACGATCTAGATTAACTAGCCGGTACTTGGACTACGTAGGTTAACTAGCGGTCCCTTGAACTATGTAGATTAACTAGCGGCACTTGGACTATCTACGTTAACTAGCGGGCCCTTGGACTATGTAGATTCCCTAGCGGGCACTTGGACTACGTAGGTTCCCTAGCGGGCACTTAGACTCTGTATGTTCCCTAGCAGGCACGTGGACTATATATGTTCCTTACGGACACTTGAACTATGTAAGTTAACTAACGGGCACTTGGACTATGTAGGTTAACTAGCGCGCCCTTGGACTATCTAGGTAAACTAGCGGGCACTTGGACTATGTAGGTTAACTACCGGGCACTTGGACTATATAGGTTACCTAGCGGCACTTGAACTATCTAGGTTAACTAGCGGGCACTTGGACTATCTGGGTTAACTAGCGTGCACTTGGACTATGTAGGTTCCTTAGCGGGAACTTGGATATCTAGTTTACCTAGCGGGCACTTGGACTATGTAGGTTAACTAGCGGGCCCTTGGACTATCTAGGTTACATAGCTGGAACTTGGACTATATAGGTTACCTTGCGGGCACTTGGACTATGTAGGTTAACCGAGGCACTTGGACGATCTAGGTTAAATAGTGGGTCCTTGGACTATGTAGGTTAACGAACGGGCATTTGGACTATGTAAGTTACCTAGCAGGCACTTGGACTGTCTAGGTTACCTAGCGGGTACTTGGACTATCTAGGTTAACGAACGGGCACTTGGACTATCTAGGTTAACTAGCGGTCACTTGGACTATGTAGGTTACCTAGCGGGCACTTGCACTATCTAGGTTACCTAGCGGGCACTTGGACTATGTAGGGTAATTAGCGGGCATTTGGACTATGTAGGTAACCTAGCGGGCACTTGGACAGTCCCGGTTACCTAGCTTGCACTTGGATTTCTAGGTTAACCAATGGGCACTTGGACTATGTATGTTGCATAGCGGGCAATTGGATTATCTAGGTTAGGTAACGGGCACTTGGACTATCTAGGTTACCTAGCGGGCACTTGGACTATCTAGGTTACCTAACGGGCACTTGGACTATCTTGATTTCTTAGCGGGCACTTGGACTATATAGGTTACCTAGCGGGCCCTTGGACTATGTAGGTTACCTAGCAGGCACTTGGACTATCTAGGTTAACGAAATGGCACTTGGACTATGTAGGTTACCTAGCGGGCACTTGGATTATCTAGGTTAGCTAACAGAAACTTGGAATATCTAGGTTACCTAGCGGGCACTTGGACTATGGAGGTTACCTTGCGGGGACTTGTACTATCTAGGTTACCTAACGGGAACTTGGACTATGTAGGTTAACTAGCATACACTTGGACGATCTAGGTTAACTAGCGGGCACTTGGAATATCTAGGTTAACTAGCGGGGCCTTGGACTATGTAGGTTACCTAGCAGGCACTTGGACTGTCTAGGTTACCTAGCGGGCACTTGGACTATCTAGGTTAACTAGCGGTCACTTGGACTATGTAGGTTACCTAGCGGGCACTTGCACTATCTAGGTTACCTAGCGGGCACTTGGACTATGTAGGTTAATTAGCGGGCATTTGGACTATGTAGGTAACCTAGCGGGCACTTGGACAGTCCCGGTTACCTAGCTTGCACTTGGACTTCTAGGTTAACCAATGGGCACTTGGACTATGTATGTTGCATAGCGGGCAATTGGATTATCTAGGTTAGGTAACGGGCACTTGGACTATCTAGGTTACCTAGCGGGAACTTGGACTATTTAGGTTACCTAGCGGGCACTTGGACTATCTAGGTTACCTAACGGGCACTTGGACTATCTTGATTTCTTAGTGGTCACTTGGACTATATAGGTTACCTAGCGGGCCCTTGGACTATGTAGGCTACCTAGCAGGCACTTGGACTATCTAGGTTAACGAAATGGCACTTGGACTATGTAGGTTACCTAGCGGGCACTTGGATTATCTAGGATAGCTAACAGAAACTTGGAATATCTAGGTTACCTAGCGGGCACTTGGACTATGGAGGTTACCTTGCGGGGACTTGTACTATCTAGGTTACCTAACGGGAACTTGGACTATGTAGGTTAACTAGCATACACTTGGACGATCTAGGTTAACTAGCGGGCACTTGGAATATCTAGGTTAACTAGCGGGGCCTTGGACTATGTAGGTTAACTATTAGGCACTTGGACTATATAGGTTCCCTATGGGCACTTGCACTATCTAGGTTCCCTAACTGGCACTTGGAATATGTAGGTTCCCTATCGGGCACTTGGACTATGTAGGTTCCTCAGCGGACACTTGGACTATGTAGGTTCCCTAACGGGCACTTGGACTATGTAGGTTCCCTATCGGGCATTGGACTATGTAGGTTAACTAGCGGACACTTGGACAATCTAGGTTACCTAGAGGGCACTTGAACTATGTACATTCCCTAGCGGGCACTTGGACTATCTAGGTTACCTAGCGGGCACTTGGACTATGTACGTCCCCTAGCGGGAACTTGGACTATCTAGGTTAACTAGAGGGCACTTAGACGAACTAGGTTAACTAGCGGGCACTTGGACTATCTAGGTTAACTAGCGGGCACTTGGATAATCTAGATTAACTAGCGGGCCCTTGCACTATCTATGTTTACTAGCGGGCCATTGGATTATCTAGGTTAACTAGTGGGCACTTAGACGATCTAGGTTAACTAGCGGGCACTTGGACTATCTATGTTAACTAGCGGGCACTTGGACTATGTAGGTTACTCCGCGGGCACTTGGACTATATAGGTTCCCTATCAGCCTCTTGGACTATGTAGGTTAACTAGCGGACACTTGGACAATCTAGGTTCTCTAGCGGGCACTTGGACTATATAGGTTCCCTACGGGCACTTGGACTATCTAGGTTCCCTAACGGGCACTTTGACTATGTAGGTTCCCTAGCGGGCACTTGGACTATATAGGTTCCCTATGGGCACTTGGACGATCTAGGTTAACTAGCGGGCACTTGGACGATATAGGTTAACTAGCGGGCACTTGGATTATCTAGGTTACCTAGCGGGCACTTGGACTATGTACGGTCCCTAGCGGGCATTTGGACTATATAGATAACCTAGCGGGCACTTAGACCTTGTAGGTTACCTAGCGGGCACTTGGACTATCTATGTTAACGAACGGGCACTTGGACTATGTAGGTTAAATAGCGGGCACTTGGACTATCTAGGTTAACTAGCTGACCTTGGACTATGTAGGTTAACTATCGGGCACTTCGACTATCTAGGTTAACTAGCGGGCACTTGGACTATCTAGGTTAACTAGCGTTCACTTGCACAATGCAGGTTCCCTAGCGGGCACTTTGACTATGTAAGTTCCCTAGCGTGCATTTGGACTATGTAGGTTAACTAGCGGGCACTTGGACTATCTAGGTTAAAACGCGGCACTAGGACTATCTATGTTAAGTAGCGAGCACTTGGACTATCTAGGTAAACTAGCGGGCATTTGGACTATTAGGGTCCCCAGCGGGCATTTGGACTATATTGATTACCTAGCGGGCACTTGGACTATGTAGGTAAACGAACAGGCACTTGGACTATGTAGGTAACCTAGTGGTCACTTGAAATGTCTAGGTTACCTAGCGGGCACTTAGAGTATGTAGGTTAACTAGGGGGCACTTGGACTACGTAGGTTAACTAGCGGGCCCTTGGACGATGTAGGTTAACTAGCGGGCCCTTGGACTATGTAGGTTAACTGGCGGGCCCTTGGACGATCTAGGTTAACTAGCGGATACTTGGACTATGTAGGTTAACTTGCGGGCCCTTAGACTATGTAGATTAACTAGAGGCACTTGGAATATGTAGGGTAACTAGCGGGCACTTGGACTATCTAGGTTACTTAGCTGGCACTTGGACTATGTATGTTCCAGAGCGGGCACTTGGACTATGTAGGTTCCCTAGCAGGCACTTGTACTATGTAGGTTAACTAGCGGACACTTGGACGATCTAGGTTAACTAGCCGGTACTTGGACTATGTAGGTTAACAAGCGGTCCCTTGAACTATGTAGATTAACTAGCGGCACTTGGACTATCTACGTTAACTAGCGGGCCCTTGGACTATGTAGATTCCCTAGCGGGCACTTGGACTACGTAGGTTCCCTAGCGGGCACTTAGACTCTGTATGTTCCCTAGCAGGCACTTGGACTATATATGTTCCTTACGGACACTTTAACTATGTAAGTTAACTAACGGGCACTTGGATTTTGTAGGTTAACTAGCGCGCCCTTGGACTATCTAGGTAAACTAGCGGGCCCTTGGACTACGTAGGTTAACTAGGGGACACTTGCACTATATAGGTTACCTAGCGGCACTTGGACTATCTAGGTTAACTAGCGGGCACTTGGACTATCTGGGTTAACTAGCGTGCACTTGGACTATGTAGGTTCCTTAGCGGGAACTTGGATATCTAGTTTACCTAGCGGGCACTTGGACTATGTAGGTTAACTAGCGGGCCCTTGGACTATCTAGGTTACATAGCTGGAACTTGGACTATATAGGTTACCTTGCGGGCACTTGGACTATGCAGGTTAACCGAGGCACTTGGACGATCTAGGTTAAATAGTGGGTCCTTTGACTATGTAGGTTAACGAACGGGCATTTGGACTATGTAGGTTACCTAGCAGGCACGTGGACTATGTAGGTTACCTAGCGGGTACTTGGACTATTTAGGGTAACGAACGGGCACTTGGACTATCTAGGTTAACTAGCGGGCACTTGCACAAAGCAGGTTCCCTAGCGGGCACTTTTACTATGTAGGTTCCCTAGCGGGCACTTGGATTATATAGGTTCCCTACGGGCACTTGGACTATCTAGGTTCCTTAACGGGCACTTGGACTATGTAGGTTCCTCTGCGGGCACTTGGACTATGTAGGTTCCCTATCAGGCACTTGGACTATGTAGGTTAACTATCGGGCACTTGGACTATGTAGGTTAACTAGCGGGCACGTGGACTATCTAGGTTAATTTGCGGGCACTTGTACAATGCAGGTTCCCTAGCGGGCATTTTGAGTATGTAGGTTCCCTAGCGGGCACTTGGACTATATAGGTTCCCTACGGGCACTTGGACTATCTAGGTTACCTAACGGGCACTTGGAATATGTAGGTTCCCTATCGGGAACTTGGACTATGTAGGTTCCTCAGCGGGCACTTGAACTATGTAGGTTCCCTATCGGGCATTGGACTATGTAGGTGAACTAGCAGGACCTTGGACTATCTAAGTTACCTAGCGGGCACTTGGACTATGTAGTTTAACTAGCGGACACTTGGACAATCTAGGTTACCTAGCGGGCACTTGAACTATGTACATACCTTGGCGGACACTTGGACTATCTAGGTTACCTAGCGGGCACTTGGACTATGTACGTCCCCTAGCGGGCACTTGGACTATCTAGGTTAACTAGAGGGCCCTTGGACTATGTAGGTTAACTAGCGGGCACTTGGATTATCTAGGTTAACTAGCGGGCACTTAGACGATCTAGGTTAACTAGTGGGCACTTGGACTATCTAGGTTAACTAGTGGGCACTTGGACTATCTAGATTAACTAACGGGCCCTTATACAATCTAGGTTTACTAGCGGGCACTTGGACTATCTAGGTTAACTAGCAGGCACTTGGACTATGTAATTTCCCTAGTGGGCATTTGGATTATTTAGGTTACCTAGTGGGCACTTGGACTATGTAGGTTACCTAGCAGGCACTTGGACTATCTAGGTTAACGAAATGGCACTAGGACTATGTAGGTTACCTAGCGGGCACTTGGATTATCTAGGTTAGCTAACAGGAACTTGGAATATCTAGGTTATCTAGCGGGCACTTGGACTATGTAGGTTAACGAACGGGCACTTGGACTATGTAGGTAACCTAGTGGTCACTTGAAATGTCTAGGTTACCTAGCAGGCACTTGGACTATGTAGGTTAACAAGCAGGCACTTGGACTAGCTAGGTTAACTAGCGGGCCCTTGGACGATGTAGGTTAACTAGGGGGCACTTGGACTATGTACGTCCCCTAGCGGGCCCTTGGACTATGTAAGTTCCCTAGCGGGCACTTGGACTATATAGGTTCCCTACGGGCACTTGGACTATCTAGGTTCCCTAACGGGCACTTTGACTATGTAGGTTCCCTAGCGGGCACTTGGACTATATAGGTTCCCTATGGGCACTTGGACTATCTATGTTCCCTAACGGGCACTTGGAATATGTAGGTTCCCTATCGGGCACTTCGAATATGTAGGTTCCCTATCGGGCACTTGGACTATGTAGGTTATGTAGCGGGCACTTGGACTATCTAGGTTAACTAGCAGGCACTTGGATTATCTAGGTTAACTAATGGGGACTTGGGCTATGTATGTTCCAGTGCGGGCACTTGGACTATCTAGGTTCCCTAAAGGGCACTTGGACTATCTAGGTTACCTAGCGGGACTTGGACTATGTAGGTTAACTAGCGGACAATTGGACGATCTAGGTTAACTAGCGGGTACTTGGACTATCTAGATTAACTAGCGGTCCCTTGGACAATAGGTTAACTAGCGGACACTTGCTCTGTGTAGGTTAACTAGCGGGCCCATTGACTATGTAGGTTAACTAGTGGGCACTTGGACGATCTAGGTTAACTAGCGGGCACTTGGACGATATAGGTTAACTAGCGGGCACTTGGATTATCTAGGTTACCTAGCGGGCACTTGGACTATATAGATAACCTAGCGGGCACTTAGACCTTGTAGGTTACCTAGCGGAAACTTGGACTATCTAGGTTAACGAACGGGCACTTGGACTATGTAGGTTAAATAGCGGGCACTTGGACTATCTAGGTTAACTAGCTGAACATGGACTATGTAGGTTAACTATCGGGACCTTTGACTATCTAGGTTAACTAGCGGGCACTTGGACTATCTAGGTTAACTAGCGTTCACTTGCACAATGCAGGTTCCCTAGCGGGCACTTTGACTATGTAAGTTCCCTAGCGTGCATTTGGACTATGTAGGTTAACTAGCGGGCACTTGGACTATCTAGGTTAAAACGCGGCACTTGGACTATCTATGTTAAGTAGCGAGCACTTGGACTATCTAGGTAAACTAGCGGGCATTTGGACTATTAGGGTCCCTAGCGGGCATTTGGACTATATTGATTACCTAGCGGGCACTTGGACTATGTAGGTAAACGAACAGGCACTTGGACTATGTAGATAACCTACTGGTCACTTGAACTGTCTAGGTTACCTAGCGGGCACTTAGAGTATGTAGGTTAACTAGGGGGCACTTGGACTACGTAGGTTAACTAGCGGGCCCTTGGACGATGTAGGTTAACTAGCGGGCCCTTGGACTATGTAGGTTAACTGGCGGGCCCTTGGACTATGTAGGTTAACTAGCGGGCACTTGGACAATCTAGGTTAACTAGCGAATACTTGGACTATGTAGGTTAACTTGCGGGCCCTTGGACTATGTAGATTAACTAGAGGCACTTGGAATATGTAGGTTAACTAGCGGGCACTTGGACTGTCTAGGTTACTTAGCTGGCACTTGGACTATGTATGTTCCAGAGCGGGCACTTGGACTATGTAGGTTCCCTAGCAGGCACTTGGACTATGTAGGTTCCCTAGCGGGCACTTGTACTATGTAGGTTAACTAGCGGACACTTGGATGATCTAGGTTAACTAGCCGGTACTTGGACTATGTAGGTTAACAAGCGGTCCCTTGAACTATGTAGATTAACTAGCGGCACTTGGACTATCTACGTTAACTAGCGGGCCCTTGGACTATGTAGATTCCCTAGCGGGCACTTGGACTACGTAGGTTCCCTAGCGGGCACTTAGACTCTGTATGTTCCCTAGCAGGCACTTGGACTATATATGTTCCTTACGGACAGTTTAACTATGTAAGTTAACTAACGGGCACTTGGACTATGTAGGTTAACTAGCGCGCCCTTGGACTATCTAGGTAAACTAGCGGGCACTTGGACTATGTAGGTTAACTAACGGGCACTTGGACTATGTAGGTTAACTAGGGGACACTTGCACTATATTGGTAACCTAACGGCACTTGGACTATCTAGGTTAACTAGCGGGCACTTGGACTATCTGGGTTAACTAGCGTGCACTTGGACTATGTAGGTTCCTTAGCGGGAACTTGGATATCTAGTTTACCTAGCGGGCACTTGGACTATGTAGGTTAACTAGCGGGCCCTTGGACTATCTAGGTTACATAGCTGGAACTTGGACTATATAGGTTACCTTGCGGGCACTTGGACTATGCAGGTTAAATGAGGCACTTGGACGATCTAGGTTAAATAGTGGGTCCTTTGACTATGTAGGTTAACGAACGGGCATTTGGACTATGTAGGTTACCTAGCAGGCACTTGGACTATGTAGGTTACCTAGCGGGTACTTGGACTATTTAGGGTAACGAACGGGCACTTGGACTATCTAGGTTAACTAGCGGGCACTTGTACAAAGCAGGTTCCCTAGCGGGCACTTTTACTATGTAGGTTCCCTAGCGGGCACTTGGATTATATAGGTTCCCTACGTGCACTTGGACTATCTAGGTTCCCTAACGGGCACTTGGACTATGTAGGTTCCTCTGCGGGCACTTGGACTATGTAGGTTCCCTATCAGGCACTTGGACTATGTAGGTTAACTATCGGGCACTTGGACAATGTAGGTTAATTAGCGGGCACGTGGACTATCTAGGTTAATTCGCGGGCACTTGTACAATGCAGGTCCCCTAGCGGGCATTTTGAGTATGTAGGTTCCCTAGCGGGCACTTGGACTATATAGGTTCCCTACGGGCACTTGGACTATCTAGGTTACCTAACGGGCACTTGGAATATGTAGGTTCCCTATCGGGAACTTGGACTATGTAGGTTCCTCAGCGGGCACTTGGACTATGTAGGTTCCCTATCGGGCATTGGACTATGTAGGTGAACTAGCAGGACCTTTGACTATCTAAGTTACCTAGCGGGCACTTGGACTATGTAGTTTAACTAGCGGACACTTGGACAATCTAGGTTACCTAGCGGGCACTTGAACTATGTACATACCTTGGCGGACACTTGGACTATCTAGGTTACCTATCGGGCACTTGGACTATGTACGTCCCCTAGCGGGCACTTGGACTATCTAGGTTAACTAGAGGGCCCTTGGACTATGTAGGTTAACTAGCGGGCACTTGGATTATCTAGGTTAACTAGCGGGCACTTAGACGATCTAGGTTAACTAGTGGACACTTGGACTATCTAGGTTAACTAGCGGGCACTTGGACTATCTAGATTAACTAACGGGCCCTTATACAATCTAGGTTTACTAGCGGGCACTTGGACTATCTAGGTTAACTAGCGGACACTTGGACTATGTAGTTTCCCTAGTGGGCATTTGGATTATTTAGGTTACCTAGTGGGCACTTGGACTATGTAGGTTACCTAGCAGGCACTTGGACTATCTAGGTTAACGAAATGGCACTAGGACTATGTAGGTTACCTAGCGGGCACTTGGATTATCTAGGTTAGCTAACAGGAACTTGGAATATCTAGGTTATCTAGCGGGCACTTGGACTATGTAGGTTAACGAACGGGCACTTGGACTATGTAGGTAACCTAGTGGTCACTTGAAATGTCTAGGTTACCTAGCAGGCACTTGGACTATGTAGGTTAACAAGCGGGCACTTGGACTAGCTAGGTTAACTAGCGGGCCCTTGGACGATGTAGATTAACTAGGGGGCACTTGGACTATGTACGTCCCCTAGCGGGCCCTTGGACTATGTAAGTTCCCTAGCGGGCACTTGGACTATGTGGGTTTCCTGGCGGGCATTTGGACTATCTAGGTTACCTAACGGGCACTTGGACTATGTAGGTTACCTAGCAGGCACTTGGACTATGTAGGATCCCTATCGGGCACTTGGAAAATGTAGGTTAACTAGGAGGCACCAGGACTATGTAGGTTACCAAACGGGCCCTTAGACTATCTAGGTTACCTATCGAGCATTTGGACTATGTAGGCTCCCTAGCGGTCATTTTGACTATATAGATTACCTAGCGGGAACTTAGACTTTGTAGGGTACCTAGCGGGCACTTGGACTATCTAGGTTACCTAGCTGGCACTTGAACTATCTACGTTACCTAGCGGGTACTTGGAGTATGTAGGTTACCTACCGGGCTGTTGGACTATCTAGGTTACCATGCGGGCACTTGGACTATCTAGGTTAACTAACGGGCACTTGGACTATGTATGTTCCCAAGCGGGCCCTTGGACTATGTAAGTTCCCTAGCGGGCACTTGGACTATGTGGGTTCCCTTGCGGGCATTTGGACTATCTAGGTTACGTAACGGGCACTTGGACTGTTTGGGTTCCCTAGCGGGCATTTGGACTATCTAGGTTACCTAGCGGGCACTTGGACTATGTACGTTCCCTAGCGGGCACTTGGATTATCTAGGTTACCTAGCGGGCACTTGGACTATGTACGTTTCCTAGCGGGTACTTGGACTATCTATGTTATCTAGCGGGCACTTGGACTATGTAGGTTCCCTATCGGGCATTTGTACTATATTGGTTACCTAGCGGGCACTTGGACTATGTAGGTAAACGAACAGTCACTTGGACTATGTAGGTAACCTAGTGGTCACTTGAACTGTCTAGGTTACCTAGCGGGCACTTGGAGTATGTAGGTTAACTAGGGGGCACTTGGACTACGTAGGTTAACTAGCGGGCACTTGGACTATCTATGTTAAGTAGCGAGCACCTGGACTATCTAGGTAAACTAGCGGGCATTTGGACTATTAGGGTCCCTAGCGGGCATTTGTACTATATTGGTTACCTAGCGGGCACTTGGACTATGTAGGTAAACGAACAGTCACTTGGACTATGTAGGTAACCTACTGGTCACTTGAACTGTCTAGGTTACCTAGCGGGCACTTAGAGTATGTAGGTTAACTAGGGGGCACTTGGACTACGTAGGTTAACTAGCGGGCCCTTGGACGATGTAGGTTAACTAGCGGGCCCTTGGACTATGTAGGTTAACTGGCGGGCCCTTGGACTATGTAGGTTAACTAGCGGGCACTTGGACGATCTAGGTTAACTAGCGAATACTTGGACTATGTAGGTTAACTTGCGGGCCCTTGGACTATGTAGATTAACTAGAGGCACTTGGAATATGTAGGTTAACTAGCGGGCACTTGGACTGTCTAGGTTACTTAGCTGGCACTTGGACTATGTATGTTCCAGAGCGGGCACTTGGACTATGTAGGTTCCCTAGCAGGCACTTGGACTATGTAGGTTCCCTAGCGGGCACTTGTACTATGTAGGTTAACTAGCGGACACTTGGACGATCTAGGTTAACTAGCCGGTACTTGGACTATGTAGGTTAACAAGCGGTCCCTTGAACTATGTAGATTAACTAGCGGCACTTGGACTATCTACGTTAACTAGCGGGCCCTTGGACTATGTAGATTCCCTAGCGGGCACTTGGACTACGTAGGTTCCCTAGCGGGCACTTAGACTCTGTATGTTCCCTAGCAGGCACTTGGACTATATATGTTCCTTACGGACACTTTAACTATGTAAGTTAACTAACGGGCACTTGGACTAAGTAGGTTAACTAGCGCGCCCTTGGACTATCTAGGTAAACTAGCGGGCACTTGGACTATGTAGGTTAACTAACGGGCACTTGGACTATGTAGGTTAACTAGGGGACACTTGCACTATATTGGTAACCTAACGGCACTTGGACTATCTAGGTTAACTAGCGGGCACTTGGACTATCTGGGTTAACTAGCGTGCACTTGGACTATGTAGGTTCCTTAGCGGGAACTTGGATATCTAGTTTACCTAGCGGGCACTTGGACTATGTAGGTTAACTAGCGGGCCCTTGGACTATCTAGGTTACATAGCTGGAACTTGGACTATATAGGTTACCTTGCGGGCACTTGGACTATGCAGGTTAAATGAGGCACTTGGACGATCTAGGTTAAATAGTGGGTCCTTTGACTATGTAGGTTAACGAACGGGCATTTGGACTATGTAGGTTACCTAGCAGGCACTTGGACTATGTAGGTTACCTAGCGGGTACTTGGACTATTTAGGGTAACGAACGGGCACTTGGACTATCTAGGTTAACTAGCGGGCACTTGTACAAAGCAGGTTCCCTAGCGGGCACTTTTACTATGTAGGTTCCCTAGCGGGCACTTGGATTATATAGGTTCCCTACGTGCACTTGGACTATCTAGGTTCCCTAACGGGCACTTGGACTATGTAGGTTCCTCTGCGGGCACTTGGACTATGTAGGTTCCCTATCAGGCACTTGGACTATGTAGGTTAACTATCGGGCACTTGGACAATGTAGGTTAATTAGCGGGCACGTGGACTATCTAGGTTAATTCGCGGGCACTTGTACAATGCAGGTCCCCTAGCGGGCATTTTGAGTATGTAGGTTCCCTAGCGGGCACTTGGACTATATAGGTTCCCTACGGGCACTTGGACTATCTAGGTTACCTAACGGGCACTTGGAATATGTAGGTTCCCTATCGGGAACTTGGACTATGTAGGTTCCTCAGCGGGCACTTGGACTATGTAGGTTCCCTATCGGGCATTGGACTATGTAGGTGAACTAGCAGGACCTTTGACTATCTAAGTTACCTAGCGGGCACTTGGACTATGTAGTTTAACTAGCGGACACTTGGACAATCTAGGTTACCTAGCGGGCACTTGAACTATGTACATACCTTGGCGGACACTTGGACTATCTAGGTTACCTATCGGGCACTTGGACTATGTACGTCCCCTAGCGGGCACTTGGACTATCTAGGTTAACTAGAGGGCCCTTGGACTATGTAGGTTAACTAGCGGGCACTTGGATTATCTAGGTTAACTAGCGGGCACTTAGACGATCTAGGTTAACTAGTGGACACTTGGACTATCTAGGTTAACTAGCGGGCACTTGGACTATCTAGATTAACTAACGGGCCCTTATACAATCTAGGTTTACTAGCGGGCACTTGGACTATCTAGGTTAACTAGCGGACACTTGGACTATGTAGTTTCCCTAGTGGGCATTTGGATTATTTAGGTTACCTAGTGGGCACTTGGACTATGTAGGTTACCTAGCAGGCACTTGGACTATCTAGGTTAACGAAATGGCACTAGGACTATGTAGGTTACCTAGCGGGCACTTGGATTATCTAGGTTAGCTAACAGGAACTTGGAATATCTAGGTTATCTAGCGGGCACTTGGACTATGTAGCTTAACGAACGGGCACTTGGACTATGTAGGTAACCTAGTGGTCACTTGAAATGTCTAGGTTACCTAGCAGGCACTTGGACTATGTAGGTTAACAAGCGGGCACTTGGACTAGCTAGGTTAACTAGCGGGCCCTTGGACGATGTAGATTAACTAGGGGGCACTTGGACTATGTACGTCCCCTAGCGGGCCCTTGGACTATGTAAGTTCCCTAGCGGGCACTTGGACTATGTGGGTTTCCTGGCGGGCATTTGGACTATCTAGGTTACCTAACGGGCACTTGGACTATGTAGGTTACCTAGCAGGCACTTGGACTATGTAGGATCCCTATCGGGCACTTGGAAAATGTAGGTTAACTAGGAGGCACCAGGACTATGTAGGTTACCAAACGGGCCCTTAGACTATCTAGGTTACCTATCGAGCATTTGGACTATGTAGGCTCCCTAGCGGTCATTTTGACTATATAGATTACCTAGCGGGAACTTAGACTTTGTAGGGTACCTAGCGGGCACTTGGACTATCTAGGTTACCTAGCTGGCACTTGAACTATCTACGTTACCTAGCGGGTACTTGGAGTATGTAGGTTACCTACCGGGCTGTTGGACTATCTAGGTTACCATGCGGGCACTTGGACTATCTAGGTTAACTAACGGGCACTTGGACTATGTATGTTCCCAAGCGGGCCCTTGGACTATGTAAGTTCCCTAGCGGGCACTTGGACTATGTGGGTTCCCTTGCGGGCATTTGGACTATCTAGGTTACGTAACGGGCACTTGGACTGTTTGGGTTCCCTAGCGGGCATTTGGACTATCTAGGTTACCTAGCGGGCACTTGGACTATGTACGTTCCCTAGCGGGCACTTGGATTATCTAGGTTACCTAGCGGGCACTTGGACTATGTACGTTTCCTAGCGGGTACTTGGACTATCTATGTTATCTAGCGGGCACTTGGACTATGTAGGTTCCCTAGCGGGCCCTTGGACTATGTAAGTTCCCTAGCGGGCACTTGGACTATGAGGGTTCCCTTGCGGGCATTTGGACTATCTAGGTTACGTAACGGGCACTTGGACTGTTTGGGTTCCCTAGCGGGCATTTGGACTATCTAGGTTACCTAGCGGGCACTTGGACTATGTACGTTCCCTAGCGGGCACTTGGATTATCTAGGTTACCTAGCGGGCACTTGGACTATGTACGTTTCCTAGCGGGTACTTGGACTATCTATGTTATCTAGCGGGCACTTGGACTATGTAGGTTCCCTATCGGGCATTTGTACTATATTGGTTACCTAGCGGGCACTTGGACTATGTAGGTAAACGAACAGTCACTTGGACTATGTAGGTAACCTAGTGGTCACTTGAACTGTCTAGGTTACCTAGCGGGCACTTGGAGTATGTAGGTTAACTAGGGGGCACTTGGACTACGTAGGTTAACTAGCGGGCACTTGGACTATCTATGTTAAGTAGCGAGCACCTGGACTATCTAGGTAAACTAGCGGGCATTTGGACTATTAGGGTCCCTAGCGGGCATTTGTACTATATTGGTTACCTAGCGGGCACTTGGACTATGTAGGTAAACGAACAGTCACTTGGACTATGTAGGTAACCTAGTGGTCACTTGAACTGTCTAGGTTACCTAGCGGGCACTTGGAGTATGTAGGTTAACTAGGGGGCACTTGGACTACGTAGGTTAACTAGCGGGCCCTTGGATGATGTAGGTTAACTAGCGGGCCCTTGGACTATGTAGGTTAACTAGCGGGCCCTTGGACTATGTAGGTTAACTAGCGGGCACTTGGACGATCTAGCTTAACTAGCGGATACTTGGACTATGTAAGTTAACTTGCGGGACCTTAGACTATGTAGATTAACTAGAGGCAATTGGACTATCTACGTTAACTAGCGGGCCCTTGGACTATGTAGATTCCCTAGCGGGCACTTGGACTATGTATGTTCCAGAGTGGGCACTTGGACTATGTATGTTCCCTAGCAGGCACTTGGACTATGTAGGTTCCCTAGCGGGCACTTGTACTATGTAGGTTAACTAGCGGACACTTGGACGATCTAGGTTAACTAGCCGGTAATTGGACTACGTAGGTTAACTAGCGGTCCCTTGAACTATGTAGATTAACTAGCGGCACTTGGACTATCTACGTTAACTAGCGGGCCCTTGGACTATGTAGATTCCCTAGCGGGCACTTGGACTACGTAGGTTCCCTAGCGGGCACTTAGATTCTGTATGTTCCCTAGCAGGCACTTGGACTATGTAGGTTCCCTAGAGGGCACTTGTACTATGTAGGTTAACTAGCGGACACTTGGACGATCTAGGTTAACTAGCCGGTACTTGGACTACGTAGGTTAACTAGCGGTCCCTTGAACTATGTAGATTAACTAGCGGCACTTGGACTATCTACGTTAACTAGCGGGCCCTTGGACTATGTAGATTCCCTAGCGGGCACTTGGACTACGTAGGTTCCCTAGCGGGCACTTAGACTCTGTATGTTCCCTAGCAGGCACGTGGACTATATATGTTCCTTACGGACACTTGAACTATGTAAGTTAACTAACGGGCACTTGGACTATGTAGGTTAACTAGCGCGCCCTTGGACTATCTAGGTAAACTAGTGGGTACTTGGACTATGTAGGTTAACTACCGGGCACTTGGACTATGTAGGTTAACTAGGGGACACTTGCACTATAAGTTACCTAGCGGCACTTGGACTATCTAGGTTAACTAGCGGGCACTTGGACTATCTGGGTTAACTAGCGTGCACTTGGACTATGTAGGTTCCTTAGCGGGAACTTGGATATCTAGTTTACCTAGCGGGCACTTGGACTATGTAGGTTAACTAGCGGGCCCTTGGACTATCTAGGTTACATAGCTGGAACTTGGACTATATAGGTTACCTTGCGGGCACTTGGACTATGTAGGTTAACCGAGGCACTTGGACGATCTAGGTTAAATAGTGGGTCCTTGGACTATGTAGGTTAACGAACGGGCATTTGGACTATGTAGGTTACCTAGCAGGCACTTGGACTGTCTAGGTTACCTAGCGGGTACTTGGACTATCTAGGTTAACGAACGGGCACTTGGACTATCTAGGTTAACTAGCGGTCACTTGGACTATGTAGGTTACCTAGCGGGCACTTGCACTATCTAGGTTACCTAGCGGGCACTTGGACTATGTAGGTTAATTAGCGGGCATTTGGACTATGTAGGTAACCTAGCGGGCACTTGGACAGTCCCGGTTACCTAGCTTGCACTTGGACTTCTAGGTTAACCAATGGGCACTTGGACTATGTATGTTGCATAGCGGGCAATTGGATTATCTAGGTTAGGTAACGGGCACTTGGACTATCTAGGTTACCTAGCGGGCACTTGGACTATCTAGGTTACCTAACGGGCACTTGGACTATCTTGATTTCTTAGCGGGCACTTGGACTATATAGGTTACCTAGCGGGCCCTTGGACTATGTAGGTTACCTAGCAGGCACTTGGACTATCTAGGTTAACGAAATGGCACTTGGACTATGTAGGTTACCTAGCGGGCACTTGGATTATCTAGGTTAGCTAACAGAAACTTGGAATATCTAGGTTACCTAGCGGGCACTTGGACTATGGAGGTTACCTTGCGGGGACTTGTACTATCTAGGTTACCTAACGGGAACTTGGACTATGTAGGTTAACTAGCATACACTTGGACGATCTAGGTTAACTAGCGGGCACTTGGAATATCTAGGTTAACTAGCGGGGCCTTGGACTATGTAGGTTACCTAGCAGGCACTTGGACTGTCTAGGTTACCTAGCGGGCACTTGGACTATCTAGGTTAACTAGCGGTCACTTGGACTATGTAGGTTACCTAGCGGGCACTTGCACTATCTAGGTTACCTAGCGGGCACTTGGACTATCTAGGTTAATTAGCGGGCATTTGGACTATGTAGGTAACCTAGCGGGCACTTGGACAGTCCCGGTTACCTAGCTTGCACTTGGACTTCTAGGTTAACCAATGGGCACTTGGACTATGTATGTTGCATAGCGGGCAATTGGATTATCTAGGTTAGGTAACGGGCACTTGGACTATCTAGGTTACCTAGCGGGAACTTGGACTATTTAGGTTACCTAGCGGGCACTTGGACTATCTAGGTTACCTAACGGGCACTTGGACTATCTTGATTTCTTAGCGGTCACTTGGACTATATAGGTTACCTAGCGGGCCCTTGGACTATGTAGGCTACCTAGCAGGCACTTGGACTATCTAGGTTAACGAAATGGCACTTGGACTATGTAGGTTACCTAGCGGGCACTTGGATTATCTAGGATAGCTAACAGAAACTTGGAATATCTAGGTTACCTAGCGGGCACTTGGACTATGGAGGTTACCTTGCGGGGACTTGTACTATCTAGGTTACCTAACGGGAACTTGGACTATGTAGGTTAACTAGCATACACTTGGACGATCTAGGTTAACTAGCGGGCACTTGGATATCTAGGTTAGCTAGCGGGGCCTTGGACTATGTAGGTTAACTAGCAGGCACTTGGACTATATAGGTTCCCTATGGGCACTTGGACTATCAAGGTTCCCTAACTGGCACTTGGAATATGTAGGTTCCCTATCGGGCACTTGGACTATGTAGGTTCCTCAGCGGACACTTGGACTATGTAGGTTCCCTAACGGGCACTTGGACTATGTAGGTTCCCTATCGGGCATTGGACTATGTAGGTTAACTAGCGGACACTTGGACAATCTAGGTTACCTAGCGGGCACTTGAACTATGTACATTCCCTAGCGGGCACTTGGACTATCTAGGTTACCTAGCGGGCACTTGGACTATGTACGTCCCCTAGCGGGAACTTGGACTATCTAGGTTAACTAGAGGGCACTTAGACGATCTAGGTTAACTAGCGGGCTCTTGGACTATCTAGGTTAACTAGCGGGCACTTGGATAATCTAGATTAACTAGCGGGCCCTTGCACTATCTATGTTTACTAGCGGGCAATTGGATTATCTAGGTTAACTAGTGGGCACTTAGACGATCTAGGTTAACTAGCGGGCACTTGGACTATCTATGTTAACTAGCGGGCACTTGGACTATGTAGGTTACTCCGCGGGCACTTGGACTATATAGGTTCCCTATCAGCCTCTTGGACTATGTAGGTTAACTAGCGGACACTTGGACAATCTAGGTTCTCTAGCGGGCACTTGGACTATATAGGTTCCCTACGGGCACTTGGACTATCTAGGTTCCCTAACGGGCACTTTGACTATGTAGGTTCCCTAGCGGGCACTTGGACTATATAGGTTCCCTATGGGCACTTGGACTATCTATGTTCCCTAACGGGCACTTGGAATATGTAGGTTCCCTATCGGGCACTTGGACTATGTAGGTTCCTCAGCGGGCACTTGGACTATGTAGGTTATGTAGCGGGCACTTGGACTATCTAGGTTAACTAGCAGGCACTTGGATTATCTAGGTTAACTAATGGGGACTTGGGCTATGTATGTTCCAGTGCGGGCACTTGGACTATCTAGGTTCCCTAAAGGGCACTTGGACTATCTAGGTTACCTAGCGGGGACTTGGACTATGTAGGTTAACTAGCGGACAATTGGACGATCTAGGTTAACTAGCGGGTACTTGGACTATCTAGATTAACTAGCGGTCCCTTGGACAATAGGTTAACTAGCGGACACTTGCACTATGTAGGTTAACTAGCGGGCCCATTGACTATGTAGGTTAACTAGTGGGCACTTGGACGATCTAGGTTAACTAGCGGCCACTTGGATTATCTAGGTTACCTAGCGGGCACTTGGACTATGTACGTTCCCTAGCGGGCATTTGGACTATATAGATAACCTAGCGGGCACTTAGACTTTGTAGGTTACCTAGCGGGCACTTGGACTATCTAGGTTAACGAACGGGCACTTGGACTATGTAGGTTAACTAGCGGGCACTTGGACTATCTAGGTTAACTAGCTGACCTTGGACTATGTAGGTTAACTATCGGGCACTTCGACTATCTAGGTTAACTAGCGGGCACTTGGACTATCTAGGTTAACTAGCGTTCACTTGCACAATGCAGGTTCCCTAGCGGGCACTTTGACTATGTAAGTTCCCTAGCGTGCATTTGGACTATGTAGGTTAACTAGCGGGCACTTGGACGATCTAGGTTAAAACGCGGCACTTGGACTATCTATGTTAAGTAGCGAGCACTTGGACTATCTAGGTAAACTAGCGGGCATTTGGACTATTAGGGTCCCTAGCGGGCATTTGGACTATATTGATTACCTAGCGGGCACTTGGACTATGTAGGTAAACGAACAGGCACTTGGACTATGTAGGTAACCTAGTGGTCACTTGAATTGTCTAGGTTACCTAGCGGGCACTTAGAGTATGTAGGTTAACTAGGGGGCACTTGGACTACGTAGGTTAACTAGCGGGCCCTTGGACGATGTAGGTTAACTAGCGGGCCCTTGGACTATGTAGGTTAACTGGCGGGCCCTTGGACTATGTAGGTTAACTAGCGGGCACTTGGACGATCTAGGTTAACTAGTGGATACTTGGACTATGTAGGTTAACTTGCGGGCCCTTAGACTATGTAGATTAACTAGAGGCACTTGGAATATGTAGGTTAACTAGCGGGCACTTGGACTATCTAGGTTACTTAGCTGGCACTTGGACTATGTATGTTCCAGAGCGGGCACTTGGACTATGTAGGTTCCCTAGCAGGCACTTGGACTATGTAGGTTCCCTAGCGGGCACTTGTACTATGTAGGTTAACTAGCGGACACTTGGACGATCTAGGTTAACTAGCCGGTACTTGGACTATGTAGGTTAACAAGCGGTCCCTTGAACTATGTAGATTAACTAGCGGCACTTGGACTATCTACGTGAACTAGCGGGCCCTTGGACTATGTAGATTCCCTAGCGGGCACTTGGACTACGTAGGTTCCCTAGCGGGCCCTTAGACTCTGTATGTTCCCTAGCAGGCACTTGGACTATATATGTTCCTTACGGACACTTTAACTATGTAAGTTAACTAACGGGCACTTGGATTATGTAGGTTAACTAGCGCGCCCTTGGACTATCTAGGTAAACTAGCGGGCACTTGGACTATGTAGGTTAACTAGGGGACACTTGCACTATATAGGTTACCTAACGGCACTTGGACTATCTAGGTTAACTAGCGGGCACTTGGACTATCTGGGTTAACTAGCGTGCACTTGGACTATGTAGGTTCCTTAGCGGGAACTTGGATATCTAGTTTACCTAGCGGGCACTTGGACTATGTAGGTTAACTAGCGGGCCCTTGGACTATCTAGGTTACATAGCTGGAACTTGGACTATATAGGTTACCTTGCGGGCACTTGGACTATGCAGGTTAACCGAGGCACTTGGACGATCTAGGTTAAATAGTGGGTCCTTTGACTATGTAGGTTAACGAACGGGCATTTGGACTATGTAGGTTACCTAGCAGGCACTTGGACTATGTAGGTTACCTAGCGGGTACTTGGACTATTTAGGGTAACGAACGGGCACTTGGACTATCTAGGTTAACTAGCGGTCACTTTTACTATGTAGGTTACCTAGCGGGCACTTGCACTATCTAGGTTACCTAGAGGGCACTTGGACTATGTAGGTTAATTAGCGGGCATTTGGAATATGTAGGTAACCTAGCGGGCACTTGGACAGTCCCGGTTACCTAGCTTGCACATGGACTTCTAGGTTAACCAATGGGCACTTGGACTATGTATGTTGCATAGCGGGCAATTGGATTATCTAGGATAGGTAACGGGCACTTTGACTATCTAGGTTACCTAGCGGGCACTTGGACTATCTTGATTTCTTAGCGGGCACTTGGACTATATAGGTTACCTAGCGGTCCCTTGGACTATGTAGGTTACCTAGCAGGCACTTGGACTATCTAGGTTAACGAAATGGCACTTGGACTATGTAGGTTACCTAGCGGGCACTTGGATTATCTAGGTTAGCTAACAGAAACTTGGAATATCTAGGTTACCTAGTGGGCACTTGGACTATGGAGGTTACCTTGCGGGGACTTGTACTATCTAGGTTACCTAACGGGAACTTGGACTATGTAGGTTAACTAGCATACACTTGGACGATCTAGGTTAACTAGTGGGCACTTGGATATCTAGGTTAACTAGCGGGGCCTTG
This sequence comes from Tenrec ecaudatus, assembly GCF_050624435.1. Lineage (NCBI taxonomy): Eukaryota > Metazoa > Chordata > Mammalia > Afrosoricida > Tenrecidae > Tenrec > Tenrec ecaudatus. Next base: position 1,113,010 of record NW_027457578.1, on the reverse strand, counting down.
GACTATGTAGGTTAACTAGCAGGCACTTGGACTATGTAGGTTAACTAGCAGGCACTTGGACTATCTAGGTTAACTAGCTGACCTTAGACTATGTAGGTTAACTATTGGGCACTTCGACTATCTAAGTTAACTAGCGGGCACTTGGACTATCTAGGTTAACTAGCGGGCACTTGCACAAAGCAGGTTCCCTAGCGGGCACTTTTACTATGTAGGTTCCCTACCGGGCACTTGGAATATATAGGTTCCCTACGGGCACTTGGACTATCTAGGTTCCCTAACGGGCACTTGGACTATGTAGGTTCCTCTGCGGGCACTTGGACTATGTAGGTTCCCTATCAGGCACTTGGACTATGTAGGTTAACTATCGGGCACTTGGACTATGTAGGTTAACTGGCGGGCACGTGGACTATCTAGGTTAATTCGCGGGCACTTGTACAATGCAGGTTCCCTAGCGGGCATTTTGAGTATGTAGGTTCCCTAGCGGGCACTTGGACTATATAGGTTCCCTACGGGCACTTGGACTATCTAGGTTCCCTAACGGGCACTTGGAATATGTAGGTTCCCTATCGGGAACTTGGACTATGTGGGTTCCTCAGCGGGCACTTGGACTATGTAGGTTCCCTATCGGGCATTGGACTATGTAGGTGAACTAGCAGGACCTTGGACTATCTAAGTTACCTAGCGGGCACTTGGACTATGTAGTTTAACTAGCGGACACTTGGACAATCTAGGTTCCCTAACGGGCACTTGGACTATGTAGGTTCCTCTGCGGGCACTTGGACTATGTAGGTTCCCTATCAGGCACTTGGACTATGTAGGTTAACTATCGGGCACTTGGACTATGTAGGTTAACTGGCGGGCACGTGGACTATCTAGGTTAATTCGCGGGCACTTGTACAATGCAGGTTCCCTAGCGGGCATTTTGAGTATGTAGGTTCCATAGCGGGCACTTGGACTATATAGGTTCCCTACGGGCACTTGGACTATCTAGGTTCCCTAACGGGCACTTGGAATATGTAGGTTCCCTATCGGGAACTTGGACTATGTGGGTTCCTCAGCGGGCACTTGGACTATGTAGGTTCCCTATCGGGCATTGGACTATGTAGGTGAACTAGCAGGACCTTGGACTATCTAAGTTACCTAGCGGGCACTTGGACTATGTAGTTTAACTAGCGGACACTTGGACTATCTAGGTTACCTAGCGGGCACGTGGACTATGTACGTCCCCTAGCGGGCACTTGGACTATCTAGGTTAACTAGAGGGCCCTTGGACTATGTAGGTTAACTAGCGGGCACTTGGATTATGTAGGTTAACTAGCGGGCACTTAGACGATCTAGGTTAACTAGTGGGCACTTGGACTATCTAGGTTAACTAGCGGGCACTTGGACTATCTAGATTAACTAACGGGCCCTTATACAATCTAGGTTTACTAGCGGGCACTTGGACTATCTAGGTTAACTAGCGGGCACTTGGACTATGTAGTTTCCCTAGTGGGCATTTGGATTATTTAGGTTACCTAGTGGGCACTTGGACTATGTAGGTTACCTAGCAGGCACTTGGACTATCTAGGTTAACGAAATGGCAGTAGGACTATGTAGGTTACCTAGCGGGCACTTGGATTATCTAGGTTAGCTAACAGGAACTTGGAATATCTAGGTTATCTAGCGGGCACTTGGACTATGTAGGTTAACGAACGGGCACTTGGACTATGTAGGTAACCTAGTGGTTACTTGAAATGTCTAGGTTACCTAGCGGGCACTTGGACTATGTAGGTTAACAAGCGGGCACTTGGACTAGCTAGGTTAACTAGCGGGCCCTTGGACGATGTAGGTTAACTAGGGGGCACTTGGACTATGTACGTCCCCTAGCGGGCCCTTGGACTATGTAAGTTCCCTAGCGGGCACTTGGACTATGTGGGTTTCCTGGCGGGCATTTGGACTATCTAGGTTACCTAACGGGCACTTGGACTATGTAGGTTACCTAGCAGGCACTTGGACTATGTAGGATCCCTATCGGGCACTTGGAAAATGTAGGTTAACTAGGAGGCACCAGGACTATGTAGGTTACCAAACGGGCCCTTAGACTATCTAGGTTACCTAGCGAGCATTTGGACTATGTAGGCTCCCTAGCGGTCATTTTGACTATATAGATTACCTAGCGGGAACTTAGACTTTGTAGGGTACCTAGCGGGCACTTGGACTATCTAGGTTACCTAGCTGGCACTTGAACTATCTATGTTACCTAGCGAGTACTTGGAGTATGCAGGTTACCTACCGGGCTGTTGGACTATCTAGGTTACCATGCGGGCACTTGGACTATCTAGGTTAACTAACGGGCACTTGGACTATGTATGTTCCCAAGCGGGCCCTTGGACTATGTAAGTTCCCTAGCGGGCACTTGGACTATGTGGGTTCCCTTGCGGGCATTTGGACTATCTAGGTTACGTAACGGGCACTTGGACTGTTTGGGTTCCCTAGCGGGCATTTGGACTATCTAGGTTACCTAGCGGGCACTTGGACTATGTACGTTCCCTAGCGGGCACTTGGATTATCTAGGTTACCTAGCGGGCACTTGGACTATGTACGTTTCCTAGCGGGTACTTGGACTATCTATGTTATCTAGCGGGCACTTGGACTATGTAGGTTCCCTATCGGGCACTTGGACAAGATAGGTTCCCTAGCGGGCACTTGGTCTATCTAGGTTAACTAGCGGGCACTTGGACTATCTATGTTAAGTAGCGAGCACTTGGACTATCTAGGTAAACTAGCGGGCATTTGGACTATTAGGGTCCCTAGCGGGCATTTGTACTATATTGGTTACCTAGCGGGCACTTGGACTATGTAGGTAAACGAACAGTCACTTGGACTATGTAGGTAACCTAGTGGTCACTTGAACTGTCTAGGTTACCTAGCGGGCACTTGGAGTATGTAGGTTAACTAGGGGGCACTTGGACTACGTAGGTTAACTAGCGGGCCCTTGGACGATGTAGGTTAACTAGCGGGCCCTTGGACTATGTAGGTTAACTAGCGGGCCCTTGGACTATGTAGGTTAACTAGCGGGCACTTGGACCATCTAGCTTAACTAGCGGATAATTGGACTATGTAGGTTAACTTGCGGGCCCTTAGACTATGTAGATTAACTAGAGGCACTTGGACTATCTACGTTAACTAGCGGGCCCTTGGACTATGTAGATTCCCTAGCGGGCACTTGGACTATGTATGTTCCAGAGCGGGCACTTGGACTATGTAGGTTCCCAGCAGGCACTTGGACTATGTAGGTTCCCTAGCGGGCACTTGTACTATGTAGGTTAACTAGCGGACACTTGGACGATCTAGGTTAACTAGCCGGTACTTGGACTACGTAGGTTAACTAGCGGTCCCTTGAACTATGTAGATTAACTAGCGGCACTTGGACTATCTACGTTAACTAGCGGGCCCTTGGACTATGTAGATTCCCTAGCGGGCACTTGGACTACGTAGGTTCCCTAGCGGGCACTTAGACTCTGTATGTTCCCTAGCAGGCACATGGACTATATATGTTCCTTACGGACACTTGAACTATGTAAGTTAACTAACGGGCACTTGGACTATGTAGGTTAACTAGCGCGCCCTTGGACTATCTAGGTAAACTAGCGGGCACTTGGACTATGTAGGTTAACTACCGGGCACTTGGACTATGTAGGTTAACTAGGGGACACTTGCACTATATAGGTTACCTAGCGGCACTTGGACTATCTAGGTTAACTAGCGGGCACTTGGACTATCTGGGTTAACTAGCGTGCACTTGGACTATGTAGGTTCCTTAGCGGGAACTTGGGTATCTAATTTACCTAGCGGGCACTTGGACTATGTAGGTTAACTAGCGGGCCCTTGGACTATCTAGGTTACATAGCTGGAACTTGGACTATATAGGTTACCTTGCGGGCACTTGGACTATGTAGGTTAACCGAGGCACTTGGACGATCTAGGTTAAATAGTGGGTCCTTGGACTATGTAGGTTAACGAACGGGCATTTGGACTATGTAGGTTACCTAGCAGGCACTTGGACTGTCTAGGTTACCTAGCGGGTACTTGGACTATCTAGGTTAACGAACGGGCACTTGGACTATCTAGGTTAACTAGCGGTCACTTGGACTATGTAGGTTACCTAGCGGGCACTTGCACTATCTAGGTTACCTAGCGGGCACTTGGACTATGTAGGTTAATTAGCGGGCATTTGGACTATGTAGGTAACCTAGCGGGCACTTGGACAGTCCCGGTTACCTAGCTTGCACTTGGACTTCTAGGTTAACCAATGGGCACTTGGACTATGTATGTTGCATAGCGGGCAATTGGATTATCTAGGTTAGGTAACGGGCACTTGGACTATCTAGGTTACCTAGCGGGCACTTGGACTATCTAGGTTACCTAACGGGCACTTGGACTATCTTGATTTCTTAGCGGGCACTTGGACTATATAGGTTACCTAGCGGGCCCTTGGACTATGTAGGTTACCTAGCAGGCACTTGGACTATCTAGGTTAACGAAATGGCACTTGGACTATGTAGGTTACCTAGCGGGCACTTGGATTATCTAGGTTAGCTAACAGAAACTTGGAATATCTAGGTTACCTAGCGGGCACTTGGACTATGGAGGTTACCTTGCGGGGACTTGTACTATCTAGGTTACCTAACGGGAACTTGGACTATGTAGGTTAACTAGCATACACTTGGACGATCTAGGTTAACTAGCGGGCACTTGGAATATCTAGGTTAACTAGCGGGGCCTTGGACTATGTAGGTTACCTAGCAGGCACTTGGACTGTCTAGGTTACCTAGCGGGCACTTGGGCTATCTAGGTTAACTAGCGGTCACTTGGACTATGTAGGTTACCTAGCGGGCACTTGCACTATCTAGGTTACCTAGCGGGCACTTGGACTATGTAGGTTAATTAGCGGGCATTTGGACTATGTAGGTAACCTAGCGGGCACTTGGACAGTCCCGGTTACCTAGCTTGCACTTGGACTTCTAGGTTAACCAATGGGCACTTGGACTATGTGTGTTGCATAGCGGGCAATTGGATTATCAAGGTTAGGTAACGGGCACTTGGACTATCTAGGTTACCTAGCGGGAACTTGGACTATTTAGGTTACCTAGCGGGCACTTGGACTATCTAGGTTACCTAACGGGCACTTGGACTATCTTGATTTCTTAGCGGGCACTTGGACTATATAGGTTACCTAGCGGGCCCTTGGACTATGTAGGCTACCTAGCAGGCACTTGGACTATCTAGGTTAACGAAATGGCACTTGGACTATGTAGGTTACCTAGCGGGCACTTGGATTATCTAGGTTAGCTAACAGAAACGTGGAATATCTAGGTTACCTAGCGGGCACTTGTACTATGGAGGTTACCTTGCGGGGACTTGTACTATCTAGGTTACCTAACGGGAACTTGGACTATGTAGGTTAACTAGCATACACTTGGACAATCTAGGTTAACTAGCGGGCACTTGGAATATCTAGGTTAACTAGCGGGGCCTTGGACTATGTAGGTTAATTAGCAGGCACTTGGACTATGTAGGTTAACTACCGGGCACTTGGACTATCTAGGTTAACAAGCTGACCTTGGACTATGTAGGTTAACTATAAGGCACTTCGACTATCTAGGTTAACTAGCGGGCACTTGGACTATGTATGTTAACTAGCGGGCACTTGGACTATCTAGGTTAACTAGCTGACCTTGGACTATGTAGGTTAACTAATGGGCACTTCGACTATCTAGGTTAACTAGCGGGCACTTGGACTATCTAGGTTAACTAGCGGGCACTTGCACAAAGCAGGTTCCCTAGCGGGCACTTTTACTATGTAGGTTCCCTAGCGGGCACTTGGACTATATAGGGTCCCTACGGGCACTTGGACTATCTAGGTTCCCTAACGGGCACTTGGACTATTTAGGTTCCTCTGCGGGCACTTGGACTATGTAGGTTCCCTATCAGGCACTTGGACTATGTAGGTTAAATATTGGGCACTTGGACCATCTAGGTTAACTAGCGGGCACGTGGACTATCTAGGTTAATTAGCGGGCACTTGTACAATGCAGGTTCCCTAGCGGGCATTTTGAGTATGTAGGTTCCCTAGCGGGCACTTGGACTATATAAGTTCCCTACGTGCACTTGGACTATCTAGATTAACTAACGGGCCCTTATACTATCTAGGTTTACTAGCGGGCACTTGGACTATCTAGGTTAACTAGCGGGCACTTGGACTATGTAGTTTCCCTAGTGGGCATTTGGATTATTTAGGTTACCTAGTGGGCACTTGGACTATGTAGTTTGCCTAGCAGACACTTGGACTATCTAAGTTAACGAAATGGCACTTGGACTATGTAGGTTACCTAGCGGGCACTTGGATTATCTAGGTTAGCTAACAGGAATTTGGAATATCTAGGTAACCTAGCGGGCACTTGGACTATGGAGGTTACCTTGCGGGGACTTGTACTATCTAGGTTACCTAACGGGAACTTGGACTATGTAGGTTATCTAGCATACACTTGGACGATCTAGGTTAACTAGCGGGCACTTGGAATATCTAGGTTAACTAGCGGGGCCTTGGACTATGTCGGTTAACTAGCAGGCACTTGGACAATGTAGGTTAACTAGCGGGCACTTGGACTATCTAGGTTACCTAGCGGGCACTTGGACTATGTACGTCCCCTAGCAGGCACTTGGACTATCTAGGTTAACTAGAGGTCCCTTGGACTATGTAGGTTAACTAGCGGGCACTTGGACTATCTAGATTAACTAACGGGCCCTTATACTATCTAGGTTTACTAGCGGGCACTTGGACTATCTAGGTTAACTAGCGGGCACTTGGACTATGTAGTTTCCCTAGTGGGCATTTGGATTATTTAGGTTACCTAGTGGGCACTTGGACTATGTAGGTTGCCTAGCAGGCACTTGGACTATCTAGGTTAACGAAATGGCACTTGGACTATGTAGGTTACCTAGCGGGCACTTGGATTATCTAGGTTAGCTAACAGGAACTTGGAATATCTAGGTAACCTAGCGGGCACTTGGACTATGGAGGTTTCCTTGCGGGGACTTGTACTATCTAGGTTACCTAACGGGAACATGGACTATGTAGGTTAACTAGCATACACTTGGATGATCTAGGTTAACTAGCGGGCACTTGGAATATCTAGGTTAACTAGCGGGGCCTTGGACTATGTAGGTTAACTTACAGGCACTTGGACAATGTAGGTTAACTAGCGGGCACTTGGACTATCTAGGTTACCTAGCGGGCACTTGGACTATATACGTCCCCTAGCAGGCACTTGGACTATCTAGGTTAACTAGAGGGCCCTTGGACTATGTAGGTTAACTAGCGGGCACTTGGACTATCTAGATTAACTAACGGGCCCTTATACTATCTAGGTTTACTAGCGGGCACGTGGACTATCTAGGTTAACTAGCGGGCACTTGGACTATGTAGTTTCCCTAGTGGGCATTTGGATTATTTAGGTTACCTAGTGGGCACTTGGACTATGTAGGTTACCTAGCAGGCACTTGGACTATCTAAGTTAACGAAATGGCACTTGGACTATGTAGGTTACCTAGCGGGCACTTGGATTATCTAGGTTAGCTAAGAGGAACTTGGAATATCTAGGTTACCTAGCGGGCACTTGGACTATGGAGGTTACCTTGCGGGGACTTTTACTATCTAGGTTACCTAACGGGAACTTGGACGATGTAGGTTAACTAGCATACACTTGGACGATCTAGGTTAACTAGCGGGCACTTGGAATATCTAGGTTAACTAGCGGGGCCTTGGACTATGTAGGTTAACTAGCAGGCACTTGGACAATGTAGGTTAACTAGCGAGCACTTGGACTATCTAGGTTACCTAGCGGGCACTTGGACTATGTACGTCCCCTAGCAGGCACTTGGACTATCTAGGTTAACTAGAGGGCCCTTGGACTATGTAGGTTAACTAGCGGGCACTTGGACTATCTAGGTTAACTAGCGGGCACTTGGACTATCTAGATTAACTAACGGGCCCTTATACTATCTAGGTTTACTAGCGGGCACGTGGACTATCTAGGTTAACTAGCGGGCACTTTGACTATGTAGTTTCCCTAGTGGGCATTTGGATTATTTAGGTTACCTAGTGGGCACTTGGACTATGTAGGTTACCTAGCAGGCACTTGGACTATCTAGGTTAACGAAATGGCACTTGGACTATGTAGGTTACCTAGCGGGCACTTGGATTATCTAGGTTAGCTAAGAGGAACTTGGAATATCTAGGTTACCTAGCGGGCTCTTGGACTATGGAGGTTACCTTGCGGGCACTTGTACTATCTAGGTTACCTAACGGGAACTTGGTCTATGTAGGTTAACTAGCATACACTTGGACGATCTAGGTTAACTAGCGGGCACTTGGAATATCTAGGTTAACTAGCTGGCCCTTGGACTATGTAGGTTAACTAGCAGGCACTTGGACTATCTAGGTTAACTAGCTGACCTTGGATTAATAGGTTAACTATTGGGCACTTCGACTATCTAGGTTAACTAGCGGGCACTTGGACTATCTAGGTTAACTAGCGGGCACTTGCACAAAGCAGGTTCCCTAGCGGGCACTTTTACTATGTAGGCTCCCTAGCGGGCACTTGGACTATATAGTTTCCCTACGGGCACTTGGACTATCTAGGTTCCCTAACGGGCACTTGGACTATGTAGGTTCCTCTGCGGGCACTTGGACTATGTACGTTCCCTATCAGGCACTTGGACTATGTAGGTTAACTATCGGGCACTTGGACTATCTAGGTTAACTAGCGGGCACGTGGAATATCTAGGTAAATTAGCGGGCACTTGTACAATGCAGGTTCCCTAGCCGGCATTTTGAGTATGTAGGTTCCCTAGCGGGCACTTGGACTATCTAGGTTCCGTAACGGGCACTTGGAATATGTAGGTTCCCTATCGGGCACTTGGACTATGTAGGTTCCTCGGGGGGCACTTGGACTATGTAGGTTCCCTATCGGGCATTGGACTATGTAGGTTAACTAGCAGGACCTTGGACTATCTAGGTTACCTAGCGGGCACTTGGACTATGTAGGTTAACTAGCGGACACTTGGACAATCTAGGTTACCTAGTGGGCACTTGAACTATGTACATACAGTGGCGGGCACTTGGACTATCTAGGTTACCTAGCGGGCACTTGGACTATGTACGTCCCCTAGCGGGCACTTGGACTATTTAGGTTAACTAGAAGGCCCTTGTACTATGTAGGTTAACTAGCGGGCACTTGGATTATCTAGGTTAACTAGAGGGCACTTAGACGATCTAGGTTAACTAGCGGGCACTTGGACTATCTAGGTTAACTAGCGGGCACTTGGACTATCTAGATTAACTAACGGGCCCTTATACTATCTAGGTTTACTAGCGGTCACTTGGACTATATATGTTCCAGAGCGGGCACTTGGACTATGTAGGTTCCCTATCGGGCACTTGGACTAGATAGGTTCCCTAGCGGGCACTTGGTCTATCTAGGTTAACTAGTGGGCACTTGGACTATCTATTTTAAGTAGCGAGCACTTGGACTATCTAGGTTAACTAGCGGGCATTTGCACTATTAGGGTCCCTAGCGGGCATTTGGACTATATTGGTTACCTAGCGGGAACTTGGATTATGTAGGTAAACGAACGGGCACTTGGACTATGTAGGTAACCTAGTGCTCACTTGAACTGTCTAGGTTACCTAGCGGGCACTTGGAGTATGTAGGTTAACTAGGGGGCACTTGGACTACGTAGGTTAACTAGTGGGCCCTTGGACGATGTAGGTTAACTAGCGGGCCCTTGGACTATGTAGGTTAACTAGCGGGCCCCTGGACTATGTAAGTTAACTAGCGGGCACTTGGACGATCTAGGTTAACTAGCGGATACTGGGACTATGTAGGTTAACTTGCGGGCCCTTAAACTATGTAGATTAACTAGAGGCAGTTGGAGTATCTACGTTAACTAGCGGGCCCTTGGACTATGTAGATTCCCTGGCGGGCACTTGGACTATATATGTTCCAGAGCGGGCACTTGGACTATGTAGGTTCCCTAGCAGGCACTTGGACTATGTAGGTTCCCTAGCGGGCACTTGTACTATGTAGGTTAACTAGCGGACACTTGGACGATCTAGGTTAACTAGCCGGTACTTGGACTATGTAGGTTAACTAGCGGTCCCTTGAACTATGTAGATTAACTAGCGGCACTTGGACTATATAGGGTCCCTACGGGCACTTGGACTATCTAGGTTCCCTAACGGGCACTTGGACTATTTAGGTTCCTCTGCGGGCACTTGGACTATGTAGGTTCCCTATCAGGCACTTGGACTATGTAGGTTAAATATTGGGCACTTGGACCATCTAGGTTAACTAGCGGGCACGTGGACTATCTAGGTTAATTAGCGGGCACTTGTACAATGCAGGTTCCCTAGCGGGCATTTTGAGTATGTAGGTTCCCTAGCGGGCACTTGGACTATATAAGTTCCCTACGTGCACTTGGACTATCTAGATTAACTAACGGGCCCTTATACTATCTAGGTTTACTAGCGGGCACTTGGACTATCTAGGTTAACTAGCGGGCACTTGGACTATGTAGTTTCCCTAGTGGGCATTTGGATTATTTAGGTTACCTAGTGGGCACTTGGACTATGTAGTTTGCCTAGCAGACACTTGGACTATCTAAGTTAACGAAATGGCACTTGGACTATGTAGGTTACCTAGCGGGCACTTGGATTATCTAGGTTAGCTAACAGGAACTTGGAATATCTAGGTAACCTAGCGGGCACTTGGACTATGGAGGTTACCTTGCGGGGACTTGTACTATCTAGGTTACCTAACGGGAACTTGGACTATGTAGGTTATCTAGCATACACTTGGACGATCTAGGTTAACTAGCGGGCACTTGGAATATCTAGGTTAACTAGCGGGGCCTTGGACTATGTCGGTTAACTAGCAGGCACTTGGACAATGTAGGTTAACTAGCGGGCACTTGGACTATCTAGGTTACCTAGCGGGCACTTGGACTATGTACGTCCCCTAGCAGGCACTTGGACTATCTAGGTTAACTAGAGGTCCCTTGGACTATGTAGGTTAACTAGCGGGCACTTGGACTATCTAGATTAACTAACGGGCCCTTATACTATCTAGGTTTACTAGCGGGCACTTGGACTATCTAGGTTAACTAGCGGGCACTTGGACTATGTAGTTTCCCTAGTGGGCATTTGGATTATTTAGGTTACCTAGTGGGCACTTGGACTATGTAGGTTGCCTAGCAGGCACTTGGACTATCTAGGTTAACGAAATGGCACTTGGACTATGTAGGTTACCTAGCGGGCACTTGGATTATCTAGGTTAGCTAACAGGAACTTGGAATATCTAGGTAACCTAGCGGGCACTTGGACTATGGAGGTTTCCTTGCGGGGACTTGTACTATCTAGGTTACCTAACGGGAACATGGACTATGTAGGTTAACTAGCATACACTTGGATGATCTAGGTTAACTAGCGGGCACTTGGAATATCTAGGTTAACTAGCGGGGCCTTGGACTATGTAGGTTAACTTACAGGCACTTGGACAATGTAGGTTAACTAGCGGGCACTTGGACTATCTAGGTTACCTAGCGGGCACTTGGACTATATACGTCCCCTAGCAGGCACTTGGACTATCTAGGTTAACTAGAGGGCCCTTGGACTATGTAGGTTAACTAGCGGGCACTTGGACTATCTAGATTAACTAACGGGCCCTTATACTATCTAGGTTTACTAGCGGGCACGTGGACTATCTAGGTTAACTAGCGGGCACTTGGACTATGTAGTTTCCCTAGTGGGCATTTGGATTATTTAGGTTACCTAGTGGGCACTTGGACTATGTAGGTTACCTAGCAGGCACTTGGACTATCTAAGTTAACGAAATGGCACTTGGACTATGTAGGTTACCTAGCGGGCACTTGGATTATCTAGGTTAGCTAAGAGGAACTTGGAATATCTAGGTTACCTAGCGGGCACTTGGACTATGGAGGTTACCTTGCGGGGACTTTTACTATCTAGGTTACCTAACGGGAACTTGGACGATGTAGGTTAACTAGCATACACTTGGACGATCTAGGTTAACTAGCGGGCACTTGGAATATCTAGGTTAACTAGCGGGGCCTTGGACTATGTAGGTTAACTAGCAGGCACTTGGACAATGTAGGTTAACTAGCGAGCACTTGGACTATCTAGGTTACCTAGCGGGCACTTGGACTATGTACGTCCCCTAGCAGGCACTTGGACTATCTAGGTTAACTAGAGGGCCCTTGGACTATGTAGGTTAACTAGCGGGCACTTGGACTATCTAGGTTAACTAGCGGGCACTTGGACTATCTAGATTAACTAACGGGCCCTTATACTATCTAGGTTTACTAGCGGGCACGTGGACTATCTAGGTTAACTAGCGGGCACTTTGACTATGTAGTTTCCCTAGTGGGCATTTGGATTATTTAGGTTACCTAGTGGGCACTTGGACTATGTAGGTTACCTAGCAGGCACTTGGACTATCTAGGTTAACGAAATGGCACTTGGACTATGTAGGTTACCTAGCGGGCACTTGGATTATCTAGGTTAGCTAAGAGGAACTTGGAATATCTAGGTTACCTAGCGGGCTCTTGGACTATGGAGGTTACCTTGCGGGCACTTGTACTATCTAGGTTACCTAACGGGAACTTGGTCTATGTAGGTTAACTAGCATACACTTGGACGATCTAGGTTAACTAGCGGGCACTTGGAATATCTAGGTTAACTAGCTGGCCCTTGGACTATGTAGGTTAACTAGCAGGCACTTGGACTATCTAGGTTAACTAGCTGACCTTGGATTAATAGGTTAACTATTGGGCACTTCGACTATCTAGGTTAACTAGCGGGCACTTGGACTATCTAGGTTAACTAGCGGGCACTTGCACAAAGCAGGTTCCCTAGCGGGCACTTTTACTATGTAGGCTCCCTAGCGGGCACTTGGACTATATAGTTTCCCTACGGGCACTTGGACTATCTAGGTTCCCTAACGGGCACTTGGACTATGTAGGTTCCTCTGCGGGCACTTGGACTATGTACGTTCCCTATCAGGCACTTGGACTATGTAGGTTAACTATCGGGCACTTGGACTATCTAGGTTAACTAGCGGGCACGTGGAATATCTAGGTAAATTAGCGGGCACTTGTACAATGCAGGTTCCCTAGCCGGCATTTTGAGTATGTAGGTTCCCTAGCGGGCACTTGGACTATCTAGGTTCCGTAACGGGCACTTGGAATATGTAGGTTCCCTATCGGGCACTTGGACTATGTAGGTTCCTCGGGGGGCACTTGGACTATGTAGGTTCCCTATCGGGCATTGGACTATGTAGGTTAACTAGCAGGACCTTGGACTATCTAGGTTACCTAGCGGGCACTTGGACTATGTAGGTTAACTAGCGGACACTTGGACAATCTAGGTTACCTAGTGGGCACTTGAACTATGTACATACAGTGGCGGGCACTTGGACTATCTAGGTTACCTAGCGGGCACTTGGACTATGTATGTCCCCTAGCGGGCACTTGGACTATTTAGGTTAACTAGAAGGCCCTTGTACTATGTAGGTTAACTAGCGGGCACTTGGATTATCTAGGTTAACTAGCGGGCACTTAGACGATCTAGGTTAACTAGCGGGCACTTGGACTATCTAGGTTAACTAGCGGGCACTTGGACTATCTAGATTAACTAACGGGCCCTTATACTATCTAGGTTTACTAGCGGTCACTTGGACTATATATGTTCCAGAGCGGGCACTTGGACTATGTAGGTTCCCTATCGGGCACTTGGACTAGATAGGTTCCCTAGCGGGCACTTGGTCTATCTAGGTTAACTAGTGGGCACTTGGACTATCTATTTTAAGTAGCGAGCACTTGGACTATCTAGGTTAACTAGCGGGCATTTGCACTATTAGGGTCCCTAGCGGGCATTTGGACTATATTGGTTACCTAGCGGGCACTTGGATTATGTAGGTAAACGAACGGGCACTTGGACTATGTAGGTAACCTAGTGCTCACTTGAACTGTCTAGGTTACCTAGCGGGCACTTGGAGTATGTAGGTTAACTAGGGGGCACTTGGACTACGTAGGTTAACTAGCGGTCCCTTGGACGATGTAGGTTAACTAGCGGGCCCTTGGACTATGTAGGTTAACTAGCGGGCCCCTGGACTATGTAAGTTAACTAGCGGGCACTTGGACGATCTAGGTTAACTAGCGGATACTGGGACTATGTAGGTTAACTTGCGGGTCCTTAAACTATGTAGATTAACTAGAGGCAGTTGGAGTATCTACGTTAACTAGCGGGCCCTTGGACTATGTAGATTCCCTGGCGGGCACTTGGACTATATATGTTCCAGAGCGGGCACTTGGACTATGTAGGTTCCCTAGCAGGCACTTGGACTATGTAGGTTCCCTAGCGGGCACTTGTACTATGTAGGTTAACTAGCGGACACTTGGACGATCTAGGTTAACTAGCCGGTACTTGGACTATGTAGGTTAACTAGCGGTCCCTTGAACTATGTAGATTAACTAGCGGCACTTGGACTATCTACGTTAACTAGCGGGCCCTTGGACTATGTAGATTCCCTAACGGGCACTTGGACTACGTAGGTTCCCTAGCGGGCACTTAGACTCTGTATGTTCCCTAGCGGGCACTTGGACTATATATGTTCCTTATGGACACTTGAACTATGTAAGTTAACTAACGTGCACTTGGACTATGTTGGTTAACTAGCGCGCCCTTGTACTATCTAGGTAACCTAGCGGGCACTTGGGCTATGTAGGTTAACTACCGGGCACTTGCACTATCTAGGTTACCTAACGGGCACTTGGACTATGTACGTTCCCTAGCGGGCACTTGGACTATCTATGTTAACTAGCGGGCACTTGGACTATGTAGGTTAACTAGGGGACACTTGCACTATATAGGTTACCTAGCGGCACTTGGACTATCTAGGTTAACTAGCGGGCACTTGGACTATCTGGGTTAACTAGCGTGCACTTGGACTATGTAGGTTCCTTAGCGGGAATTTGGATATCTAGTTTACCTAGCGGGCACTTGGACTATGTAGGTTAACTAGCGGGCCCTTGGACTATCTAGGTTACATAGATGGAACTTGGATTTTATAGGTCACCTTGCGGGCACTTGGACTATGTAGGTTAACCGAGGCACTTGGACGATCTAAGTTAAATAGTGGGCCCTTGGACTATGTAGGTTAACGAACGGGCATTTGGACTATGTAGGTTACCTAGCAGGCACTTGGACTGTCTAGGTTACCTAGCGGGCACTTGGACTATCTAGGTTAACGAACGGGCACTTGGACTATTTAGGTTAACTAGCGGGCACTTGGACTATGTAGGTTACCTAGCGGGCACTTGCACTATCTAGGTTACCAAGCGGGCACTTGGCCTATGTAGGTTAATTAGCGGGCATTTGGACTATGTAGGTAACCTAGCGGGCACTTGGACAGTCCCGGTTACCTAGCGGGCACTTGGATTTCTAGGTTAACGAATGGGCACTTGGACTATGTATGTTGCATAGCGGGCAATTGGATTATCTAGGTTAACTAACGGGCACTTGGACTATGTAAATTCCCTAGCGGGCACTTGGACTATGTGGTTTCCCTAGCGGGCATTTGGACTATCTAGGTTACGTAACGGGCACTTGGACTATGTGGGTTCCCTAGCGGGCATTTGGACTATCCAGGTTACCTAGCGGGCACTTGGACTATGTACGTTCCCTAGCGGGCACTTGGCCTATGTAAATTTCCTAGCGGGTACTTGGACTATCTATGTTATCTAGCAGACACTTGGACTATGTAGGTTCCCTATCGGGCACTTGGACTAGATAGGTTCCCTAGCGGGCACTTGGTCTATCTAGGTTAACTAGAGGGCACTTGGACTATCTATGTTAAGTAGCGAGTACTTGGACTATCTAGGTTAACTAGCGGGCATTTGGACTATTAGGGTCCCTAGCGGGCATTTGGACTATATTGGTTACCTAGCGGGAACTTGGATTATGTAGGTAAACGAACGGGCACTTGGACTATGTAGGTAACCTAGTGCTCACTTGAACTGTCTAGGTTACCTAGCGGGCACTTGGAGTATGTAGGTTAACTAGGGGGCACTTGGACTACGTAGGTTAACTGGTGGGCCCTTGTACGATGTAGGTTAACTAGCGGGCCCTTGGACTATGTAGGATAACTTGCGGGCCCTTAGACTATGTAGATTAACTAGAGGCACTTGGAGTATCTACGTTAACTACCGGGCCCTTGAACTATGTAGATTCCCTAGCGGGCACTTGGACTATGTATGTTCCAGAGCGGGCACTTGGACTATGTAGGTTCCCTAGCAGGCACTTGGACTATGTAGGTTCCCTAGCGGGCACTTGTACTATGTAGGTTAACTAGCGGACACTTGGACGATCTAGGTTAACTAGCCGGTACTTGGACTATGTAGGTTAACTAGCGGTCCCTTGAACTATGTAGATTAACTAGCGGCACTTGGACTATCTACGTTAACTAGCGGGCCCTTGGACTATGTAGATTCCCTAGCGGGCACTTGGACTATGTATGTTCCAGAGCGGGCACTTGGACTATGTAGGTTCCCTAGCAGGCACTTGGACTATGTAGGTTCCCTAGCGGGCACTTGTACTATGTAGGTTAACTAGCGGACACTTGGACGATCTAGGTTAACTAGCCGGTACTTGGACTATGTAGGTTAACTAGCGGTCCCTTGAACTATGTAGATTAACTAGCGGCACTTGGACTATCTACGTTAACTAGCGGGCCCTTGGACTATGTTGATTCCCTAGCGGGCACTTGGACTATGTATGTTCCAGAGCGGGCAATTGGACTATGTAGGTTCCCTAGCAGGCACTTGGACTATGTAGGTTCCCTAGCGGGCACTTGTACTATATAGGTAAACTAGGGGACACTTGCTCTATATAGGTTACCTAGCGGCACTTGGACTATCTAGGTTAACTAGCGGGCACTTGGAATATCTGGGTTAACTAGCGTGCACTTGGACTATGTAGGTTCCTTAGCGAGAATTTGGATATCTAGTTTACCTAGCGGGCACTGGGACTATGTACGTCCCCTAGAGGGCACTTGGACTATTTAGGTTAACTAGAAGGCCCTTGTACTATGTAGGTTAACTAGCGGGCACTTGGATTATCAAGGTTAACTAGCGGGAACTTAGACGATCTAGGTTAACTAGCGGGCACTTGGACTATCTAGGTTAACTAGAGGGCCCTTATACTATCTAGGTTTACTAGCGGGCACTTGGACTATCTAGGTTACCTAGCGGGCACTTGGACTATGTACGTTCCCTAGCGGGCACTTGGACTATGTACGTTTCCTAGCGGGTACTTGGACTATCTATGTTATCTAGCGGGCACTTGGACTATGTAGGTTCCCTATCGGGCACTTGGACTAGATAGGTTCCCTAGCGGGCACTTGGTCTATCTAGGTTAACTAGTGGGCACTTGGACTATCTATGTTAAGTAGCGAGCACTTGGACTATCTAGGTTAACTAGCGGACATTTGGACTATTAGGGTCCCTAGCGGGCATTTGGACTATATTGGTTACCTAGCGGGCACTTGGATTATGTAGGTAAACGAACGGGCACTTGGAGTATGTAGGTAACCTAGTGCTCACTTGAACTGTCTAGGTTACCTAGCGGGCACTTGGAGTATGTAGGTTAACTAGGGGGCACTTGGACTACGTAGGTTAACTAGCGGGCCTTTGGACGATGTAGGTTAACTAGCGGGCCCTTGGACTATGTAGGTTAACTAGCGGGCCCTTGGACTATGTAAGTTAACTAGCGGGCACTTGGACGATCTAGGTTAACTAGCGGATACTTGGACTATGTAGGTTAACTTGCGGGCCCTTAATCTATGTAGATTAACTAGAGGCACTTGGAGTATCTTCGTTAACTAGCGGGCCCTTGAACTATGTAGATTCCCTGGCGGGCACTTGGACTATGTATGTTCCAGAGCGGGCACTTGGACTATGAAGGTTCCCTTGCAGGCACTTGGACTATGTAGGTTCCCTAGCGGGCACTTGTACTATGTAGGTTAACTAGCGGACACTTGGACGATCTAGGTTAACTAGCCGGTACTTGGACTATGTAGGTTAACTAGCGGTCCCTTGAACTATGTAGATTAACTAGCGGCACTTGGACTATCTACGTTAACTAGCGGGCCCTTGGACTATGTAGATTCCCTAGCGGGCACTTGGACTACGTAGGTTCCCTAGCGGGCACTTAGACTCTGTATGTTCCCTAGCGGGCACTTGGACTATATATGTTCCTTACGGACACTTGAACTATGTAAGTTAACTAACGGGCACTTGGACTATGTAGGTTAACTAGCGCGCCCTTGGACTATATAGGTAACCTAGCGGGCACTTGGGCTATGTAGGTTAACTACCGGGCACTTGCACTATCTAGGTTACCTAACGGGCACTTGGACTATGTACGTTCCCTAGCGGGCACTTGGACTAACTATGTTAACTAGCGGGCACTTGGACTATGTAGGTTAACTAGGGGACACTTGCACTATATAGGTTACCTAGCGGCACTTGGACTATCTAGGTTAACTAGCGGGCACTTGGACTATCTGGGTTAACTAGCGTGCACTTGGACTATGTAGGTTCCTTAGCGGGAACTTGGATATCTAGTTTACCTAGCGGGCACTTGGACTATGTAGGTTAACTACCGGGCCCTTGGACTATCTAGGTTACATAGATGGAACTTGGATTTTATAGGTCACCTTGCGGGCACTTGGACTATGTAGGTTAACCGAGGCACTCGGACGATCTAAGTTAAATAGTGGGCCCTTGGACTATGTAGGTTAACGAACGGGCATTTGGACTATGTAGGTTACCTAGCAGGCACTTGAACTGTCTAGGTTACCTAGCGGGCACTTGGACTATCTAGGTTAACGAACGGGCACTTGGACTATCTAGGTTAACTAGCGGGCACTTGGACTATTTAGGTTACCTAGCGGGCACTTGCACTATCTAGGTTACCTAGCGGGCACTTGGACTATGTAGGTTAATTAGCGGGCATTTGGACTATGTAGGTAACCTAGCGGGCACTTGGACAGTCCCGGTTACCTAGCGGGCACTTGGATTTCTAGGTTAACGAATGGGCACTTGGACTATGTATGTTGCATAGCGGGCAATTGGATTATCTAGGTTAGGTAACGGGCACTTGGAATATTTAGGTTACCTAGCGGAACCTTGGACTATCTAGGTTAACTAACGGGCACTTGGACTATGTAGGTTCCCTAGCGGGCCCTTGGACTATGTAAGTTCCCTAGCGGGCACTTGGACTATGTGGGTTCCCTAACGGGCATTTGGACTATCTAGGTTACGTAACGGGCACTTGGACTATGTGGGTTCCCTAGCGGGCATTTGGACTATCTAGGTTACCTAGCGGGCACTTGGACTATGTACGTTCCCTAGCGGGCCCTTGGCCTATGTACGTTTCCTAGCGGGTACTTGGACTATCTATGTTATCTAGCGGGCACTTGGACTATGTAGGTTCCCTATCGGGCACTTGGACTAGATAGGTTCCCTAGCGGGCACTTGGTCTATCTAGGTTAACTAGTGGGCACTTGGACTATCTATGTTAAGTAGCGAGCACTTGGACTATCTAGGTTAACTAGCGGGCATTTGCACTATTAGGGTCCCTAGCGGGCATTTGGACTATATTGGTTACCTAGCGGGCACTTGGATTATGTAGGTAAACGAACGGGCACTTGGACTATGTAGGTAACCTAGTGCTCACTTGAACTGTCTAGGTTACCTAGCGGGCACTTGGAGTATGTAGGTTAACTAGGGGGCACTTGGACTACGTAGGTTAACTAGCGGGCACTTGGACTATCTATGTTAAGTAGCGGGCACTTGGACGATCTAGGTTAACTAGCGGATACTTGGACTATGTAGGTTAACTTGCGGGCCCTTAAACTATGTAGATTAACTAGAGGCACTTTGAGTATCTACGTTAACTGCCGGGCCCTTGGACTATGTAGATTCCCTAGCGGGCACTTGGACTATGTATGTTCCAGAGCGGGCACTTGGACTATGTAGGTTCCCTAGCAGGCACTTGGATTATGTAGGTTCCCTAGCGGGCACTTGTACTATGTAGGTTAACTAGCGGACACTTGGACGATCTAGGTTAACTAGCCGGTACTTGGACTATGTAGGTAAACTAGCGGTCCCTTGAACTATGTAGATTAACTAGCGGCACTTGGACTATCTACGTTAACTAGCGGGCCCTTGGACTATGTAGATTCCCTAGCGGGCACTTGGACTACGTAGGTTCCCTAGCGGGCACTTAGACACTGTATGTTCCCTAGCGGGCACTTGGACTATATATGTTCCTTACGGACACTTGAACTATGTAAGTTAACTAACGGGCACTTGGACTATGTAGGTTAACTAGCGCGCCCTTGGACTATCTAGGTAACCTAGCGGGCACTTGGGCTATGTAGGTTAACTACAGGGCACTTGCACTATCTAGGTTACCTAACGGGCACTTGGACTATGTACGTTCCCTAGCGGGCACTTGGACTATCTATGTTAACTAGCGGGCACTTGGACTATGTAGGTTAACTAGGGGACACTTGCACTATATAGGTTACCTAGCGGCACTTGGACTATACAGGTTAACTAGCGCGCACTTGGATATCTGGGTTAACTAGCGTGCACTTGGACTATGTAGGTTCCTTAGCGGGAATTTGGATATCTAGTTTACCTAGCGGGCACTTGGACTATGTAGGTTAACTAGCGGGCCCTTGGACTATCTAGGTTACATAGCTGGAACTTGGACTATATAGGTTACCTTGCGGGCACTTGGACTATGTAGGTTAACCAAAGACACTTGGACGATCTAGGTTAAATAGTGGGCCCTTGGATTATGTAGGTTAACGAATGGGCATTTGGACTATTTAGGTTACCTAGCAGGCACTTGGACTATCTAGGTTAACGAACGGGCACTTGGACTACCTAGGTTAACTAGCGGGCACTTGGACTATGTAGGTTACCTAGCGGGCACTTGCACTATCTAGGTTACCTAGCGGGCACTTGGACTATGCAGGTTAATTAGCGGGCATTTGGACTATGTAGGTAACCTAGCGGGCACTTGGACAGTCCCGGTTACCTAGCGGGCACTTGGATTTCTAGGTTAAAGAATGGGCACTTGGACTATGTATGTTGCATAGCGGGCAATTGGATTATCTAGGTTAGGTAACGGGCATTTGGACTATCTAGGTTACCTAGCGGGAACTTGGACTATGTAGGTTACCTAGCGGGCACTTGGACTATCTAGGTTACCTAACGGGCACTTGGACTATCTTGGCTTCTTAGCGGGCACTTGGACTATATAGGTTACCTAGCGGGCCCTTGGACTATGTAGGTTACCTAGCAGGCACTTGGACTATCTAGGTTAACGAAATGGCACTTGGACTATGTAGGTTACCTAGCGGGCACCTGGATTATCTAGGTTAGCTAAAAGGAACTTGGAATATCTAGGTTACCTAGCGGGCACTTGGACTATGGAGGTTACCTTGCGAGCACTTGTACTATCTAGGTTACCTAACGGGAACTTGGACTGTGTAGGTTAACTAGCATACACTTGGACGATCTAGGTTAACTAGCGGGCACTTGGAATATCTAGGTTAACTAGCGGGGCCTTGGACTATGTAGGTTAACTAGCAGGCACTTGGACTATCTAGGTTAACTAGCTGACCTTGGATTATGTAGGTTAACTATCGGGCACTTCGACTATCTCGGTTAACTAGCGGGCACTTGGACTATCTAGGTTAACTAGCGGGCACTTGCACAAAGCAGTTTCCCTAGCGGGCACTTTTACTATGTAGGTTCTCTAGCGGGCACTTGGACTATCTAGGTTCCCTATGGGCACTTGGACTATCTAGGTTCCCTAACGGGCACTTGGACTATGTAGGTTCCTCTGCGGGCACTTGGACTATGTACGTCCCCTAGCAGGCACTTGGACTATCTAGGTTAACTAGAGGGCCCTTGGACTATGTAGGTTAACTATCAGGCACTTGGACTATCTAGGTTAACTAGCGGGCACGTGGACTATCTAGGTTAATTAGCGGGCACTTGTATAATGCAGGTTCCCTAGGGGGCATTTTGAGTATGTAGGTTCCCTAGCGGGCACTTGGACTATATAGGTTCCCTACGGGCACTTGGACTATCTAGGTTCCCTAACGGGCACTTGGAATATGTAGGTTCCCTATCGGGCACTTGGATTATGTAGGTTCCTCAGCGGGCACTTGGACTATGTAGGTTCCCTTTCGGACATTGGACTATGTAGGTTAACTAGCAGGACCTTGGACTATCTAGGTTACTTAGCGGGCACTTGGACTATGTAGGTTAACTAGCGGACACTTGGACAATCTAGGTTACCTAGCGGGCACTTGAACTATGTACATACCTTGGCGGGCACTTGGACTATCTAGGTTAACTAGAGGGCCCATGGACTATGTAGGTTAACTAGCGGGCACTTGGATTATCTAGATTAACTAACGGGCCCTTATTTTATCTAGGTTTACTAGCGGGCACTAGGACTATCTAGGTTAACTAGCGGGCACATGGACTATGTAGTTTCCCTAGTGGGCATTTGGATTATTTAGGTTACCTAGTGGGCACTTGTACTATCTAGGTTACCTAACTGGCACTTGGACTATGTAGGTTACCAGCGGGCACTTGGACTATCTAGGTTAACGAACGTGCACTTGGACTATGTAGGTAACCTAGCGGGCACTTGGACTGTCTAGGTTACCTAGCGGGCACTTGGCCTATCTAGGTTAACCAACGGGCACTTGGACTATGTAGGTTAACTAGCGGACACTTCGACTATCTAGGTTAGCTAACGGGCAATTGGACTATCTAGGTTACCTAGCGGGCACTTGGACTATGGAAGTTCCCTAGCGGGCAATTGGACTATTTAGGTTACCTACCAGGCACTTTGACTATCTAGGTTAACTAACGGGCATTTGGACTATGTAGGATGCCTAGCGAGCACTTGGACTATGTAGGTTCCCTAGCGAGCACTGGGACTATGTAGGTTCCCTATCGGGAACTTGGACTGTCTAGGTTAACTAGCGGGCAATTGGACTGTCTAGGTTACCTAGTGGGAACTTGGACTATGTAGTTTACCTAGCAGGCACTTGGGCTATGTAGGTTAACTAGCGGGCACTTGGACTATCTAGGTTACTTAGCTGGCACTTGGAATATGTACGTTCCCTAGCAGGCACTTGGGCTATCTACGTTACCTACCGGGCACTTGGATTATGTAGGTTAACGAACGGGCACTTGGACTATGTAGGTAACCTAATGGTCACTTGGACTGTCTAGGTTACCTAGCGGGGACTTGGACTATGTAGGTTAACTAGCGGGCCCTGGGTGTATGTAGGTTAACTAGCAGGCCTTTGGACTATGTAAGTTAACTAGAGGGCACTTTGATGATCCTGGTTAACTAGCGGGCACTTGGACTATCTAGGTTAACTAGCGGGCACTTGGACTATGTAGGTTCCCTAGCGGGCACTTGGACTATGTAGGTTCCCTAGCGGGCATTGGACTATATAGGTTACCTAGCGGGCACTTGGATTATCTATGTTAACTAATGGGGACTTGGACTATGTATGTTCCAGAGCGGGCAATTGGACTATGTAGGTTCCCTAGCGGGCACTTGGACTATGTAGGTTCCCTAAAGTGCACTTGGACTATCCAGGTTACCTAGCGGGCACTTGGACTATGTAGGTTAACTAGCGGACAATTGGCCAATCTAGGTTAACTAGCGGGTACTTGGACTATCTAGGTTAACTAGCGGGCACTTGGATTATCTAGGTTACCTAGCGGGCACGTGGACTATGTAGGTTCCCTAGCGGGCATTTGGACCATATAGATAACTTAGCGGGCACTTAGACTCTGTAGGTTACCTAGCTGGCACTTGAACTATCTACGTTACCTAGCGGGTTCTTGGAGTATGTAGGTTACCTAGCGGGCTGTTGGACTATCTAGGTTACCAAGAGGGCACTTGGACTATCTAGGTTAACTAACGGGCACTTGGACTATGTAGGTTCCCTAGCGGGCCCTTGGCCTATGTAAGTTCCCTAGCGGGCACTTGGACTATGTGGGTTTCCTGGCGGGCATTTGGACTACCTAGGTTACTTAACGGGCACTTGGGCTAAGTAGGTTCCCTAGCGGGCACTTGGATTATGTAAGTTCCCTATCGGGCACGTGGACTATGTAGGTTAACTAGAGGGCATTTGGACTATGTAGGCTCCCTAGCGGTCATTTGGACTATATAGATTACCTAGCGGGCACTTAGACTTTGTAGGTTACCTCGCGGGCACTAGGACTATCTAGGTTACCTAGCAGGCACTTGAACTATCTATGTTACCTAGCCGGTACTTGGAGTATGTAGGTTATCTACCGGGCTGTTGCAGTATCTAGGTTACCTAGGGGTCACTTGGACTATCTAGGTTAACTAAAGGGCACTTGGACTATGTAGGATCCCTAGCGGGCCCTTGAACTATATAAGTTCCCTAGCGGGCACTTGGACTATGTGGGTTCCCTAGCGGGCATTTGGACTATCTAGGTTACCTAGCGGGCACTTGGACTATGTAGGTTCCCTATCGGGCACTTGGAGAATGTAGGTTAACTAGGGGGCACCAGGACAATGTAGGTTACCTAGCGGGCCCTTGGACTATCTAGGTTACCTAGGGGGAACCTGGACTATGTAGGTTAACTAGTGGGCACTTGAACTATCTAGGTTACCTAGCAGGCACTTGGACTATGTACGTTCCCTAGCGTGCACTTGGACTATCTAAGTTACCTAGCGGGCACTTGAACTATGTACGTTATACCTAGCGGGCACTTGGACTATGTACGTTTCCTAGTGGGTACTTGGACTAGATAGGTTCCCTAGCTGGCACTTGGTCTATCTATGTTAACTCGCGAGCACTTGGACTATCTAAGTTAACTAGCGGGCATATAGACTATTAGGGCCCCGGCGGGCATTTTTACTATATTGGTTACCTAGCGGGTACATGGATATGTAGGTTAACGAACGGGCACTTGGACATTGTACGTAACCTAGCGGGCACTTGGACTGTCTAGGTTACCTAGCGGGCACTTGGCCTATCTAGGTTAACCAACGGGCACTTGGACTATGTAGGTTAACTAGCGGACACTTCGACTATCTAGGATAGCTAACGGGCAATTGGACTATCTAGGTTACCTAGCGGGCACTTGGACTATGTAGGTTAACTAGCGGGCCCTTGGACGATCTAGGTTAACTAGCGGGTACTTGGACTATGTAGGTTAACTAGCGGCACTTGGACTATGGATGATCCAGAGCGGGCACTTGGACTATGTAGGTTCCCTAGTAGTCACTTGGACTATGTAGGTTCCAGAGCGGGCACTTAGACTATCTAGGTTCCCTAGTGGGCACTTGTAATATGTAGTTTAATTAGCGGACCCTTGGACGATCTAGGTTAACTAGCGGGTACTTGGATTATGTAGGTTAACTAGCGGGCCCTTGAACTATGTAGATTAACTAGCGGGCACTTGGACTATGTAGGTTCCCTAATGGGCACTTGGACTCTGTATGTTCCCTACGGACACTTGAACTACGTAAGTTAACTACCGGGCACTTGGACTATGTAGGTTAACTAGCAGGCCCTTGGACTATCTAGGTTACCTACCGGGCACTTGCACTATCTAGGTTACCGAACGGGCATTTGGACTATGTAGGTAACCTAGCGGGCAATTGGACTATCTAGGTTAGGTAACGGGCACTTGGAATATCTAGGTTTCTTAGCGGGCACTTGGACGATCTAGGTTAACTAGAGGACACTTGGACTATCTAGGTTACCTAGCGGGCACTTGGACTATGAAGGTTTCTTAGCGGGTACTTGGAGAATGTGGGTTAACTAGCGGGCCCTTGGACTATGTAGATTAACTAACGGCACTTGGACGATCTACGTTAACTAGCGTGCCCTTGGACTATGTAGATCCCAGCGGGCTTTGGACTGTATAGATAACCTAGCGGGCACTTAGACTTTGTAGGTTACCTAGCGGCACATGGACTATCTAGGTTACCTAGCTGGCACTTGAACTATCTACGTTATAGCGGGTTCTTGGAGTATGTAGGTTACCTAGAGGGCTGTTGGACTATCTAGGTTACCAAGCGGGCACTTGGACTATCTAGGTTAACTAACGGACACTTGGACTGTGTAGGTTCCCTAGCGGGCCCTTGGACTATGTAAGTTCCCTAGCGGGCACTTGGACTATGTGGGTTTCCTGGCGGGCATTTGGACTATCTAGGTTACCTAACGACACTTGGACTATGTAGGTTCCCTAGCGGGCACTTGGATTATGTAGGTTCCCTATCGGGCACTTGGACTATGTAGGTTAACTCGAGGGCATTTGGACTATGTAGGTTACCTAGCAGGCACTTGGACTATGTAGGTTCCCTATCGGGCACTTGGAAAATGTAGGTTAACTAGGGGGCACTAGGACTATGTAGGTTACCAAGCGGGCCCTTAGACTATCTAGGTTACCTAGCGAGCATTTGGATTATGTAGACTCCCTAGCGGTCATTTGCACTATATAGATTACTTAGCGGGAACTTAGACTTTGTAGGTTACCTAGCGGGCACTTGGATTATCTAGGTTACCTAGCTGGCACTTGAACTATCTACATTACCTAGCGGGTACTTGGAGTATGTAGGTTACCTACCGGGATGTTGGACTATCTAGGTTACCTAGCGGGCATTGGGACTATCTAGGTTAACTAACGGGAACTTGGACTATGTAGGTTCCCTAGCGGGCCCTTGGACTATGTAAGTTCCCTAGCGGGCACTTGGACTATGTGGGTTCTCTAGCGGGCATTTGGACTATCTAGGTTACCTAACGGGCACTTGGACTATGTAGGTTCCCTAGCGGGCACTTGGATTATGTAGGTTCCCTATCGGGCACTTGGACTATGTGGGTTCCCTAGCGGGCATTTGGACTATCTAGGTTACCTAGCGGGCACATGGACTATGTAGGTTCCCTAGTGGGCACTTGGATTATGTAGGTTCCCTATCGGGCACTTGGACTATGTAGATTAACTAGCGGGCATGTGGATTATGTAGGTTACCTAGCGGGCACTTGTTCTATGTAGGTTCCCTATCGGACACTTGGAGAATGTAGGTTAACTAGGGGGCACTAGGACTATGTAGGTTTCCTATCGGGCCCTTAGACTATCTAGGTTACCTAGCTGGCACTTGAACTATCTACGTTATAGCGGGTTTTTAGGGTATGTCGGTTACCTAGCGGGCTGTTGGACTATCGAGGTTACCAAGCAGGCACTTGGACTATCTAGGTTAAATAACGGGCACTTGGACTGTGTAGATTCCCTAGCGGGCCCTTGGACTATGTAAGTTCCCTAGCGGGAACTTGGACTATGTGTGTTTCCTGGCGGGCATTTGGACTATCTAGGTTACCTAACGGGCACTTGGACTATGTAGGTTCCCTAGCGGGCACTTGGATTATGTAGGTTCCCTATCGGGCACTTGGACTATGTAGATTAACTAGAGGGCATTTGGAATATGTAGGTTACCTAGCGGGCACGTGGACTATGTAGCTTTCCTATCGGGCCCTTGAAGAATGTAGGTTAACTAGGGGGCACTAGGACTATGTTGGTTACCAGCGGGCACTTGGACTATCTAGGTTAACGAACATGCACTTGGACTATGTAGGTAACCTAGCGGGCACTTGGACTGTCTAGGTTACCTAGCGGGCACTTGGCCTATCTAGGTTAACCAACGGGCACTTGGACTATGTAGGTTCCCTAGCGGGCACTTGGACTGTTTAGGTTACCTGGCAGGCACTTTGACTATCTAGGTTAACTAACGGGCATTTGGACTATGTAGGATGCCTAGCGAGCACTTGGACTATGTAGGTTCCCTAGCGAGCACTTGGACTATGTAGGTTCCCTATCGGGAAGTTGGACTGTCTAGGTTAACTAGCGGGCAATTGGACTGTCTAGGTTACCAAGTGGGCACTTGGACTATGTAGTTTACCTAGCAGGCACTTGGACTATGTAGGTTAACTAGCGGGCACTTGGACTATCTAGGTTACTTAGCGGGCACTTGGACTATATACGTTCTCTAGCGGGCTCTTGGGCTATCTACGTTACGAGCGGCACTTGGATTATGTAGGTTAACAAACGGGCACTTGGACTATGTAGGTAACCTAATGGTCACTTGGACTGTCTAGGTTACCTAGCAGGGACTTGGATTTTGTAGGTTAACTAGCGGGCCCTTGGTCTATGTAGGTTAACTAGCAGTCCTTTGGACTATGTAAGTTAACTAGAGGGCACTTTGACGATCCTGGTTAACTAGCGGGCGCTTGGACTATCTAGGTTAACTAGCGGGCACTTGGACTATCTAGGTTACCTAGCGGGCACTTGGACTATCTAGGTTAACTAGCAGGCACTTGGATTATCTATGTTAACTAATGGGGACTTGGACTATGTATGTTCCAGAGCGGGCAATTGGACTATGTAGGTTCGCTAGCGGGCTCTTGGACTATGTAGGTTCCCTAAAGGGCACTTGGACTATCTAGGTTACCTAGAGGGCACTTGGACTATGTAGGTTAACTAGCTGACAATTGGCCGATCTAGGTTAACTAGCGGGTACTTGGAGTATCTAGGTTGTTAACTAGCGGGCACTTGGATTATCTAGGTTACCTAGTGGGCACTTAGACTCTGTAGGTTACCTAGCTGGCACTTGAACTATCTACGTTACCTAGCGGGTTCTTGGAGTACGTAGGTCACCTAGCGGGCTGTTGGCCTATCTAGGTTACCAAGAGGGCACTTGGACTATCTAGGTTAACTAACGGGCACTTGGACTATGTAGGTTCCCTAGGGGGACCTTGGCCTATGTAAGTTCCAAAGCGAGCACTTGGACTATGTGGGTTTCCTGGCGGGCATTTGTACTATCTAGGTTACTTAACGGGCACTTGGACTATGTAGGTTCCCTAGCGGGCACTTGGATTATGTAAGTTCCCTATCGGGCACGTGGACTATCTAGGTTAACTAGCGGGCATATGGACTATTAGGGCCCCTATCGGGCATTTTTACTATATTGGTTACCTAGCGGGAACTTGGATATGTAGGTTAACGAACGGGCACTTGGACTATGTAGGTAACCTAGCGGGCACTTGGACTGTCTATGTTACCTAGCGGGCACTTGGACTATCTACGTTAACCAACAGGCACTTGGAATATGTAGGTTAACTAGCGTACACTTCGACTATCTAGGTTAGCTAACGGGCAATTGGACTATCTAGGTTACCTAGCGGGCACTTGGACTATGTAGGTTAACTAGCGGGCCCTTGGACGATTTAGGTTAACTAGCGGGTACTTGGACTATGTAGGTTAACTAGCAGGCCCTTGGACTATGTAGATTAACTAGCGGCACTTGGACTATCTATGTTAACTAACGGGCCTTGGAGTATGTAGATTCCCTAGCGGGCACTTGGACTATTTATGTTCCAGAGCGGGCACTTGGACTATGTAGGTCCCTAGCAGTCACTTGGACTATGTAGGTTCCAGAGCGGGCACTTAGACTATCTAGGTTCCCTAGCGGGCACTTGTACTATGTAGGTTAATTAGCGGACACTAGGACGATCTAGGTTAACTAGCGGGTACTTGGATTATGTAGGTTAACTAGCGGGCCCTTGAACTATGTAGATTAACTAGCGGGCACTTGGACTATGTAGGTTCCCTAGTGGGCACTTGGACTCTGTATGTTCCCTACGGACACTTGAACTACGTAAGTTAACTACCGGGCACTTGGACTATGTAGGTTAACAACCGGGCACTTGCACTATCTAGGTTACCGAACGGGCATTTGGACTATGTAGGTAACCTAGCGGGCAATTGGACTATCTAGGTTAGGTAACGGGCACTTGGAATATCTAGGTTTCTTAGCGGGCACTTGGACGATCTAGGTTAACTAGAGGGCACTTGGACTATCTAGGTTAACTAGCGGGCACTTTGACTATGAAGGTTTCTTAGCGGGTACTTGGAGTATGTAGGTTAACTAGCGGGCCCTTGGACTATGTAGATTAACTAGCGGCACTTGGACGATCTACGTTAACTAGCGGGCCCTTGGACTATGTAGATTCCCTAGCGGGTATTTGGACTATATAGATAACCTAGCGGGCACTTAGACTTTGTAGGTTACCTAGAGGCACATGGACTATCTAGGTTACCTAGCTGGCACCTGAACTATCTACGTTATAGCGGGCTCTTGGAGTATGTAGGTTACCTAGAGGGCTGTTGGACTATCTAGGTTACCAAGCGGGCACTTGGACTATGTAGGTTAACTAACGGACACTTGGAATGTGTAGGTTCCTTAGCGGGCCCTTGGACTATGTAAGTTCCCTAGCGGGCACTTGGACTATGTGGGTTTCCTGGCGGGCATTTGGACGATCTAGGTTACCTAACGGGCAGTTGGACTATGTAGGTTCCCTAGCGGGCACTTGGATTATGTAGGTTCCCTATCGGGCACTTGGACTATGTAGGTTAACTAGAGGGCACTTGGACTATGTAGGTTACCTAGCAGGCACTTGGACTATGTAGGTTCCCTATCGGGCACTTGGAAAATGTAGGTTAACCAGGGGGCACTAGGACTATGTAGGTTACCAAGCGGGCCCTTAGACTATCTAGTTTACCTAGCGAGCATTTGGACTATGTAGGCTCCCTAGCGGTGATTTGGACTATATAATTTACCTAGCGGGAACATAGACTTTGTAGGTTACCTAGCGGGCACTTGGACTATCTAGGTTACCTAGCTGGCACTTGAACTATCTACGTTACCTAGTGAGTACTTGGAGTATGTAGGTTACCTACCGGGCTGTTGGACTATCTAGGTAACCTCGTGGTCACTGGGACTATCTAGGTTAACTAAAGTGCACTTGGACTATGTAGGTTCCCTAGCGGGCCCATGGACTATGTAAGTTCCCTGGCGGGCACTTGGACTATGTGGGTTCCCTAGCGGGCATTTGGACTATCTAGCTTACCTAACGGGCACTTGGACTATGTAGGTTCCCTAGCGGGCACTTGGATTATGTAGGTTCCCTATCGGGCACTTGGACTATGTGGGTTCCCTAGCGGGCTTGTACTATCTAGGTTACCTAACGGGCACTTGGACTATGTAGGATCCCTAGCAGGCACTTGGATTATGTAGGTTCCCTATCGGGCACTTGGACTATGTAGATTAACTAGCGGGCATTTGGACTATGTAGGTTACCTAGCGGGCATTTGTTCTATGTAGGTTCCCTATCGGGCACTTGGAGTATGTAGGTTAACTATGGGGCACTAGGACTATGTAGGTTACCTAGCGGGCCCTTAGACTATCTAGGTTACCTAGCGGGCATTTGGACTATGTAGGCTCCCTAGCGGACATTTGGACTATATAGATTACCTAGCTGGCACTTAGACTTTGTAGGTTACCTAGCGGGCACTTGGACAATCTAGGTTACCTAGCTGGCACTTGAACTATCTACGTTACCTAGCGGGTACTTGGAGTATGTAGGTTACCTACCGGGCTGTTGGACTATCTAGGTTACCTAGCGGGCACTGGGACTATCTAGGTTAACTAACGGGCACTTGGACTATGTAGGTTCCCTAGCGGGCCCTTGGACTATGTAAGGACCCTAGCGGGCACTTGGACTATGTAGATTAACTAGCGGGCATTTGGACTATGTAGGTTACGTAGCGGGCACTTGTTCTATGTAGGTTCCCTATCGGGCACTTGGAGAATGTAGGTTAACTAGGGGGCACTAGGACTATGTAGGTTACCTAGCGGGCCCTTAGACTATCTAGGTTACCTAGCTGGCACTTGAACTATCTACCTTATAGCTGGTTCTTAGAGTATGTAGGTTACCTAGCGGGCTGTTGGACTATCTAGTTTACCAAGCGGGCACTTGGACTATCTAGGTTAAATAACAGGCACTTAGACTGTGTAGATTCCCTAGCGGGCCCTTGGACTATGTAAGTTCCCTAGCGGGCACTTGGACTATGTGGGTTTCCTGGCGGGCATTTGGACTCTCTAGGTTACCTAACGGGCACTTGGACTATGTAGGTTCCCTAGCGAGCACTTGGATTATGTAGGTTCCCTATCGGGCACTTGGACTATGTAGATTAACTAGAGGGCATTTGGAATATGTACGTTACCTAGCGGGCACGTGGACTATGTAGGTTCCCTTTCGGGCACTTGGAGAATGTAGGTTAACTAGGGGGCACTAGGACTATGTAGGTTACCTAGCGGGCCTTGGACTATCTAGGTTACCTAGGGGGAACCTGGACTATGTAGGTTAACTAGTGGGCACTTGGACTATCTCGGTTACCTAGCAGGCACTTGGATTATGTATGATCCCAAACGGGCACTTGGACTATCTACGTTACCTAGCGGGCACTTGGACTATTTACGTTTCCTAGCGGGTATTTGGACAAGATAGGTTCCCTAGCGGGCACTTGGTCTATCTAGGTTAACTAGCGAACACTTGGACTATCTAGGTTAACTAGCGGGCATATGGACTATTAGGGCCCCTAGCGGGCATTTGGACTATATTGGTTACCTAGTGGGCACTTGGACTATGTAGGTTAACTAGCGGGCACTTGGTCTATCTAGGTTAACTAGCGGGCCCTTGGACGATGTAGGTTAACTAGCGAGCCCTTGGACTATGTAGGTTAACTAGCGGGCCCTTGGACTATGCAGGTTACCTAGTGGGCACTTGGACGATCTAGGTTAGCTAGCGGGTACTTGGACTATGTAGGTTAAGTAGCGGGCCCTTGGACTATGTAGATTAACTAGCGGCACTTGGACTATCTACGTTAACTAGCGGGCCCTTGGACTATGTAGATTCCCTAGCGGGCACTTGGACTATGTATGTTCCAGAGCGGGCAAATGGACTATGTAGGTTCCCTAGCAGTCACTTGGACTATGTAGGTTCCAGAGCGGGCACTTAGACTATCTAGTTTCCCTAGCGGGCTCTTGTACTATGTAGGTTAATTAGCGGACACTTGGACGATCTAGGTTAACTAGCGGGTACTTGGATTATGTAGGTTAACTAGCGGGCGTTGAACTATGTAGATTAACTAGCGGGCACATGGACTATGTAGGTTCCCTAGCGGGCACTTGGACTATGTGGGTTCCCTAGCTGGCATTTGGACTATCTAGGTTACCTAACGGGCACATGGACTATGTACGTTC
Source organism: Tenrec ecaudatus (assembly GCF_050624435.1). Lineage (NCBI taxonomy): Eukaryota > Metazoa > Chordata > Mammalia > Afrosoricida > Tenrecidae > Tenrec > Tenrec ecaudatus. The sequence goes on along the minus strand of NW_027457578.1, from coordinate 1,079,634 downwards.
CCTAGCGGGCACTTGGATTATGTAGGTTCCCTATGGGTCACTTGGACTATGTAGGTTAACTAGCGGGCATTTGGACAATCTAGGTTACCTAGCTGGCACTTGAACTATCTACGTTACCTAGCGGGTACTTGGAGTATGTAGGTTACCTACCGGGCTGTTGGACTATCTAGGTTACCTAGCGGGCACTGGGACTATCTAGGTTAACTAACGGGCACTTGGACTATGTAGGTTCCCTAGCGGGCCCTTGGACTATGTAAGGACCCTAGCGGGCACTTGGACTATGTAGATTAACTAGCGGGCATTTGGACTATGTAGGTTACGTAGCGGGCACTTGTTCTATGTAGGTTCCCTATCGGGCACTTGGAGAATGTAGGTTAACTAGGGGGCACTAGGACTATGTAGGTTACCTAGCGGGCCCTTAGACTATCTAGGTTACCTAGCTGGCACTTGAACTATCTACCTTATAGCTGGTTCTTAGAGTATGTAGGTTACCTAGCGGGCTGTTGGACTATCTAGTTTACCAAGCGGGCACTTGGACTATCTAGGTTAAATAACAGGCACTTAGACTGTGTAGATTCCCTAGCGGGCCCTTGGACTATGTAAGTTCCCTAGCGGGCACTTGGACTATGTGGGTTTCCTGGCGGGCATTTGGACTCTCTAGGTTACCTAACGGGCACTTGGACTATGTAGGTTCCCTAGCGAGCACTTGGATTATGTAGGTTCCCTATCGGGCACTTGGACTATGTAGATTAACTAGAGGGCATTTGGAATATGTACGTTACCTAGCGGGCACGTGGACTATGTAGGTTCCCTTTCGGGCACTTGGAGAATGTAGGTTAACTAGGGGGCACTAGGACTATGTAGGTTACCTAGCGGGCCTTGGACTATCTAGGTTACCTAGGGGGAACCTGGACTATGTAGGTTAACTAGTGGGCACTTGGACTATCTCGGTTACCTAGCAGGCACTTGGATTATGTATGATCCCAAACGGGCACTTGGACTATCTACGTTACCTAGCGGGCACTTGGACTATTTACGTTTCCTAGCGGGTATTTGGACTAGATAGGTTCCCTAGCGGGCACTTGGTCTATCTAGGTTAACTAGCGAACACTTGGACTATCTAGGTTAACTAGCGGGCATATGGACTATTAGGGCCCCTAGCGGGCATTTGGACTATATTGGTTACCTAGTGGGCACTTGGACTATGAAGGTTAACTAGCGGGCACTTGGTCTATCTAGGTTAACTAGCGGGCCCTTGGACGATGTAGGTTAACTAGCGAGCCCTTGGACTATGTAGGTTAACTAGCGGGCCCTTGGACTATGCAGGTTACCTAGTGGGCACTTGGACGATCTAGGTTAGCTAGCGGGTACTTGGACTATGTAGGTTAAGTAGCGGGCCCTTGGACTATGTAGATTAACTAGCGGCACTTGGACTATCTACGTTAACTAGCGGGCCCTTGGACTATGTAGATTCCCTAGCGGGCACTTGGACTATGTATGTTCCAGAGCGGGCAAATGGACTATGTAGGTTCCCTAGCAGTCACTTGGACTATGTAGGTTCCAGAGCGGGCACTTAGACTATCTAGTTTCCCTAGCGGGCACTTGTACTATGTAGGTTAATTAGCGGACACTTGGACGATCTAGGTTAACTAGCGGGTACTTGGATTATGTAGGTTAACTAGCGGGCGTTGAACTATGTAGATTAACTAGCGGGCACATGGACTATGTAGGTTCCCTAGCGGGCACTTGGACTATGTGGGTTCCCTAGCTGGCATTTGGACTATCTAGGTTACCTAACGGGCACATGGACTATGTACGTTCCCTAGCGGGCACTTGGATTATGTAGGTTCCCTATGGGTCACTTGGACTATGTAGGTTAACTAGAGGGCATTTGGACTATGTAGGTTACCTAGCGGGCACTTGGACTATGTAGGTTCCCTATCAGGCACTTTGAGAATGTAGGTTAACTAGGGGGCCCTTGGATTATCTAGGTTACCTAGTTGGAACCTGGACTATGTAGGTTAACTAGTGGGCTTGGATTATCTAGGTAACCTAGCAGGCACTTGGACAATGTAGGTTAACTAGCGGGCACTTGGACTATCTAGGTTACCTAGCGGGCACTTGGAGTATGTACGTTCCCTAGCGGGCACTTGGACTCTCTACGTAACCTAGCGGGCACTTGGACTATGTACGTTACCTAGCGGGCACTTGGACTATGTACGTATCCTAGCGGATACTTGGACTATATAGGTTCCCTAGCGGGCACTTTATCTATCTATGTTAACTAGCGGGCACTTGGACTATCTAGGTTAACTAGTGAGCACTTGGACTATCTAGGTTAACTAGTAGGCATTTGGACTATTAGGGCCCCTAGCGGGCATTTGGACTATATTGGTTACCTAGCGGGCACTTGGACTATGTAGGTTAACGAACGGGCACTTGGACTATCTAGGTTAACTAGCGGGCCCTTGGACCATGTAGGTTAACTAGCGGGCCCTTGGACTATGTAGGTTAACTAGCGGGCCCTTGGACTATCTAGGTTAGCCAACGGACACTTATATTATGTTTGTTAACTAGCGGGCACTTGGATTATGTAGGGTAACTAGGGGGCTCTTGGATGATCTAGCTTACCTAGCGGGTACTTGAACTATTCTAGGTAAACTAGCGGGCACTTGCAGTATCTAGGTTACCTAGCGGGCACATGGAATATGTTGGTTAACTAGCGGACATTTGCACTATGTAGGTTACCAAGCAGGCACTTGGACTAACTAGGTTACCTAGCTGGCACTTGGACTATGTAGGTCAACTAGCGGGCGTTTGGACTATCTAGGTTAGCTAACGGGCACTTAGATTATGTAGGTTAACTAGCGTGCACTTGGAATATGTAAGTTAAGTAGCGGACACTAGCACTATGAAGGTTAACTAGCGGGCCCAAGGACTATGTAGGTTTACTAGCGGGCCCTTGGAATATCTAGGTTCCCTAAAGGGCACTTGGACTATCTAGGTTAACGAACGGGCACTTGGACTATCTAGGTTACCTAGCGGGAACTTGGACTATGTAGGATAACTAGGGGGCCCTTGGACTATCTAGGTTAACTAGCGTGCACTTAGACTATGTAGGTTCCTTAGCGGGCACTTGGACTATCTAGGTTGCCTGGCGGGCACTTAGACGATATAGGTTAACTAGCGTGCCCTTGGAATATCTAGGTTACATAGCGGGCACTTGGTATATAGGTTAACTAGCAGGCACTTAGACTATGTAGGTTAACTAGAGGACACTTGGACTATCTAGGTTAACTAGTGGGCCCTTGGACTATGTAGGTTAACTAGCGGGCACTTGGACAATCTAGGTTAACTAGCGGGCACTTGGACTATCAAGGTTAACTAGCGGGCACTTGGACTATCAAAGTGAACAAGTGAGCCCTTGCACTATGTAGGTTAACTAGCGGGACCTTGGACTATCTAGGTTACCTAGCGGGCACTTGGACTATCTAGGTTACCTAGCGGGCACTTGGACTATGTAGGTTACCTAGTGGGCACTTGGACTATCTAGGTTAACGAACGGGCACTTGGAATATGCAGGTAACCTAGCGGGCACTTGGACTCTCTAGGTTACCTAGCGGGCACTTTGACTTCAAGGTTAACGAACGGGCTCTTGGACTATCTAAGTTACCTAGCGGGAACTTGGACAATGTAAGTTACCTAGCGGGCACTTGGACTATCTAGGTTACCTAACGGGCATTTTTACTATCTAGGTTACATAGCGGGCACTTGGACTATGTAGGTTAACTAGCGAGCACTTGGACTCTAGGTTATCTAGCGGGCACTTGGACTATCTAGGTTACCTAGCGGGCCCTTGGACTATGTAGGTTTCCTAGCGGGCACTTGGACTATCTAGGTTAAGAACGGGCACTTGGACTATGTAGGTAACCTGGCGGGCACTTGGGCAGTATAGGTTACCTAGCGGACACTTGGACTATCTAGCTAAACGAACGGGCACTTGGACAATGTAGGTTACCTAGAGGGCACTTGGACTATGTAGGATCCATATCGGGCATTTGGACTACTTAGGTTACCTAGCGGGCACTTGGACTATCTAGGTTAACTAGCGGGCACTTGGAGTATCTGGGTCAACTAGTGGGCCCTTGTACTATGTAGGTTAACTAGCGAGCACTTGGACTATCTAGGTTAACTAGCGGACCTTGGACTCTGTAGGTTAACTAGCGGGCCTTTGGACTATGTAGGTTAACTAGTGGGCCCTTGGATGATCTAGGTTAACGAGAGGGCACTTGGACTATCTAGGTTAACTAGCGGGCACTAGGACTATCTAGGTCAACTAGTGGGCCCTTGTGCTATGTAGGTTAACTAGCGAGCACATGGACTATCTAGGTTAACTAGCGGACCTTGGACTCTGTAGGTTAACTAGCAGGCCTTTGGACTATGTAGGTTAACTAGTGGGCACTTGGACGTCTAGGTTAACTAGAGGGCACTTGGACTATCTAGGTTAACTAGCGGGCACTTGGACTATCTAGGTTAGCTAACGGGCACACTGACTAAGTATGTCCTCTAGTGGGCACTTGGACTATGTAGGTTAACTAACGGGCACTTGGACTATCTAGGTTACCTAGCAGGCACTTAGACTGTGAAGGTTCCCTAGCGGGCACTTGGATTATCTAGGTAACCCAGCGGGCACTTGGACTATGAAGGTCAACTAGCGGGCCCTTGGACTATCTAGGCTAGCTAACTGGCACGTGGACTACGTAGGTTAGCTAGTGGACACTTACACGATCTAGGTTAACTAGCGGGCTCTTGCACTATGTAGGTTAACTAGCGGGCCCAATGACTATGTAGGTTAACTAGCGGGCACTTGCACGATCTAGGTTAACTAGCGGGCACTTGGATTATCTAGGTTCCCTATCGGGCACTTGGACTATGTAGGTTAACTAGCGGACACTTGGACTATCTAGGTTAGCTAACGGGTAATTGGACTATCAAGGTTACCTAACGGGCACTTGGACTATATAGATAACCTAGCGGGCACATAGACTTTGTAGGTTACCTAGCGGGCACTTGGACTATCTAGGTTACCTTGCTGGCACTTGAAATATCTATGTTGCCTAGTGGGTTCTTGGAGTATGTAGGTTATCTAGCGGGCTGTTGGACTATCTAGGTTACCTAGCGGGCACTTGTACTATCTAGGTGAACTAACAGGCACTTGGACTATGTAGGTTCCCTAGCAGGCCTTGGACTATGTAAGTTCCCTATCGGGCACTTGGACTAGGTAGGTTCCCTAGCGGGCACTTGATCTATCTAGGTTAACTAGCGGGCACTTGGAGTATCTAGGTTAACTAGCGAGCACTTGGATTATCTAGGATAACTAGCGGTCACTTGGACTATTAGTGTCCCTAGCGGGCATTTGGACTATATAGGTTACCTAGCGGGCACTTGGACTATGTAGGTTAACGAACAGGCACTTGGACTATGTAAGTAACCTAGTGGTCGCTTGAACTGTCTAGGTTACCTAGCGGGCACTCGGCCTATCTAGGTTAACTTGCAGGCCCTTGGACGATGTAGGTTAACTAGCGGGCCCTTGGACTATGTAGCTTAACTAGCGGGCCCTTGGACTATGTAGGTTAACTAGCGTGCACTTGGACGATCTAGGTTAACTAGCGGGCACTTGGACTATGTAGGTTAACTAACAGGCACTTGGACTATGTAAGTAACCTAGTGGTCACTTGAACTGTCTAGGTTACCTAGCGGGCACTTGGACTATGTAGGTTAACTAGCGGGCACTTGGACTATCTATGATAACTTGCAGACCCTTGGACGATGTAGGTTAACTAGCGGTCCCTTGGACTATGTAGGTTAACTAGCGGGCCCTTGGACTATGTAGGTTAACTAGCGTGCACTTGGACGATCTAGGTTAACTAGCGGGCACTTGGACTATGAAGGTTAATGAACAGGCACTTGGACTATGTAAGTAACCTAGTGGTCACTTGAACTGTCTAGGTTACCTAGCGGGCACTTGGACTATGTAGGTTAACTAGCGGGCACTTGGACTATGTATGTTAACTAGCGGGTGCTTGGACTATGTAGGTTAACTAGCGGACACTTGCACTATGTAGGTTACCTAGCGGGCACTTGGACTATGTAGGTTAACTAGCAGGCCCTTGGACTGTCTAGGTTACCTAGCAGGCACTTGGACTATGTAGGTTAACTAGCGGGCACTTGCACTCTCTAGGTTACCTAGCGGGCACTTGGATTATGTACCTTCCCTAGAGGGCACTTGGACTATCTATGTTAACTAGCGGGCACTTGGACTATGTAGTTTACCTAGCCAACACTTACACAATGTAGGGTTACCTAGCGGGCACTTGGACTATGTAGGTTAACTAGAGGACACTTGGACAATCTAGGTTAACTAGTGGGCCCTTGACTATGTAGGTTAACTAGCCAGTACTTGGACGATCTAGGTTAACTAGCGGGCACTTGAACGATCTAGGTTAACTAAGGGGCACTTGGACTATCAAAGTTAACAAGCGAGCCCTTGGTCTATGTAGGTCAACTAGCGGGCCCTTGGACTATCTAGGTTACCTAGATAGCACTTGGACTATATAGTTTCCCTAGGGGGCACTTGGACTATCTATGTTAACGAACGGGCACTTGGACTATGCAGGTAACCTAGCGGGCACTTGGACAGTCTAGGTTAAATAGCGGGCTCTTGGAATTCTAGGTTAACGAACGGGCACTTGGACTATGTAGGATGCCTAGCGGGGACTTGGACTATCTAGGTTAGTTTACGGACACTTGGACTATCTAGGTTACCTAGCAGGAACTTGGACTATCTAGGTTGCCTAGCAGGCAATTGGATTATGAAGGATCCCTGCGGGCACTTGGACTATCTAGGTTACCTAGCGGGCACTTGGACTATGTACGTCCCCTAGTGGGCACTTGGACTATCTAGGTTAACTAACGGGCACTAGGATTATCTAGGTTAACTAGCGGGCACTTATACTATCTAGGTTACCTTGCGGGCACTTGGATTATGAAGGATCCCTAGCGGGCACAAGGACTATGTAGGTTAACTAGCGGACACTTGCACGATCTAGGTTAACTAGCGGGCCCTTGCACTATGTAGGTTAACTAGCGGGCCCATGGATTATGTAGGTTTACTAGCAGGCACTTGGACTATCTAGGTTAACTAGCGGGCACTTGGACTATGTAGATTCCCTAGCGGGCATTTGGACTATTTAGGTTACCTAGCGGGAACTTGTACTATGTAGGTTACCTAGTGGGCACTTGGAATATCTAGGTTACCTAGCAGGCACTTTGACTATCTAGGTTAACTAACGGGCACTTGGACTATATAAGTTAACTAGAGGACACTTGGACTATCTAGGTTCCCTATCGGGCACTTGGACTATGTAGGTTAACTAGCGGGCACTTGGACTGTCTAGGTTACTTAGCGGGCACTTGGACTATGTAGGTCAACTAGCGGGCCCTTGGACTCTCTAGGTTAGCTAACGGGCACTTAGATTATGTGGGTTTACTAGCGGGCACTTGGAATATGTAGGTTAACCAGCGGGCCAATGGACTATGTAGGTTACCTAACGAGCACTTGGACTATGTAGGTTCCCTAGCGGGCACTTGGATTATGTAGGTTCCCTATATTGCACTTGGACTATGTAGGTTAACTAGTGGGCATTTGGACTATGTAGGTTACCTAGTGGGCACTTGGACTATGTAGGTTCCCTAGCGGGCACTTGGATTATATAGGTTCCCGATCGGGCACTTGGACTATGTAGGTTAACTAGCGGGCATTTGGACTATGTAGGTTACCTAGCGGGCACTTGGACTATGTAGGTTCCCTATCGGGCACTTGCAGAATGTAGGTTAACTAGGGGGCACTAGAACAATGTAGGTTACCTAGCGGGCCCTTGGACTATGTAGGTTTCCTAGCGGGCACTTGGACTATGTACTTTCCCTAGCGGGCACTTGGAATATCTACGTTACCTAGCGGGCACTTGGACTATGTATGTTACCTAGCGGGCACTTGGACTATGTACGTTTCCTAGCCGGTTCTTGGACTAGATAGGTTCCCTAACGGGCACTTTATCTATCTAGGTTAACTAGCGGGCACTTGGATTATCTAGGTTAACTAGCGAGCACTTGGACTATCTAGGTTAACTAGCGGGCATTTGGACTATTAGGGCCCCTAGCGGGCATTTGGACTATATTGGGTACCTAGCGGGTACTTGGACTATGTAGGTTAACGAACGGGCACTTGGACTATGTAGGTAACCTATTGGTCACTTGAACTGTCTAGGTTACCTAGCGGGCACTTAGACTATGTAGGTTAACTAGCGGGCACTTGGACTATCTAGGTTAACTAGCGGGCCCTTAGACAATGTAGGTTAACTAGCGGGCCCTTGCACTATGTAGGTTAACTAGCGGGCACATGGATTATGTAGGTATACTAGCAGGCACTTGGACGATCTAGGTTAACTAGCGGGCACTTGTACTATCTAGGTTAACTAACAGGCACTTGGACTATGTAGGTTCCCTAGCAGGCCTTGGACTATGTAAGTTCCCTATCGGGCACTTGGACTAGGTAGGTTCCCCAGCGGGCACTTGGTCTATCTAGGTTAACTAGCGGACACTTGGAGTATCTAGGTTAACTAGCGAGCACTTGGATTATCTAGGATAACTAGCGGGCACTAGGACTATTAGGGTCCCTAGCGGGCATTTGGACTATATAGGTTACCTAGCGGGCACTTGGACTATGTAGGTTAACGAACAGGCACTTGGACTATGTAAGTAACCTAGTGGTCGCTTGAACTGTCTAGGTTACCTAGCGGGCACTCGGACTATCTAGGTTAACTTGCAGGCCCTTGGACTATGTAAGTAACCTAGTGGTCACTTGAACTGTCTAGGTTACCTAGCGGGCACTTGGACTATGTAGGTTAACTAGCGGGCACTTGGACAATCTAGGTTAACTTGCGGGCCCTTGGACGATGTAGGTTATCTAGCGGGCCCTTGGACAATCTAGGTTACCTAGATAGCACTTGGACTATTTAGGTTCCCTAGCGGGTACTTGGTCTATCTAGGTTAACGAGCGGGCACGTGGACTATCAAGGTTAACTAGCGAGCACTTGGACTATCTAGGATAACTAGCGGGCACTTGGAATATTAGGGTCCCTAGCGGGCATTTGGACTATATAGGTTACCTAGCGGGCACTTGGACTATGTAGGTTAACGAACAGGCACTTGGACTATGTAAGTAACCTAGTGGTCACTTGAACTGTCTAGGTTACCTAGCGGGCACTTGGACTATGTAGGTTAACTAACGGGCACTTGGACTATCTAGGTTAACTTGCAGACCCTTGGATGATTTAGGTTAACTAGGGGGCCCTTGGACTATGTAGGTTAACTAGCGGGCCCTTGGACTATGTAGGTTAACTAGCGTGCACTTGGACGATCTAGGTTACCTAGCGGGCACTTGTACTATCTAGGTTAACTAACAGGCACTTGGACTATGTAGATTCCCTAGCAGGCCTTGGACTATGTAAGTTCCCTATCGGGCACTTGGACTAGGTAGGTTCCCTAGCGGGCACTTGGTCTATCTAGGTTAACTAGCGGACACTTGGAGTATCTAGGTTAACTAGCGAGCACTTGGATTATCTAGGATAACTAGCGGTCACTTGGACTATTAGTGTCCCTAGCGGGCATTTGGACTATATAGGTTACCTAGCGGGCACGTGGACTATGTAGGTTAACGAACAGGCACTTGGACTATGTAAGTAACCTAGTGGTCGCTTGAACTGTCTAGGTTACCTAGCGGGCACTCGGCCTATCTAGGTTAACTTGCAGGCCCTTGGACGATGTAGGTTAACTAGCGGGCCCTTGGACTATGTAGCTTAACTAGCGGGCCCTTGGACTATGTAGGTTAACTAGCGTGCACTTGGACGATCTAGGTTAACTAGCGGGCACTTGGACTATGTAGGTTAACGAACAGGCACTTGGACTATGTAAGTAACCTAGTGGTCACTTGAACTGTCTAGGTTACCTAGCGGGCACTTGGACTATGTAGGTTAACTAGCGGGCACTTGGACTATCTATGTTAACTTGCAGACCCTTGGACGATGTAGGTTAACTAGCGGGCCCTTGGACTATGTAGGTTAACTAGCGGGCACTTGGACTATGTAGGTTAACTAGCGTGCACTTGGACGATCTAGGTTAACTAGCAGGCCCTTGGACTGTCTAGGTTACCTAGCAGGCACTTGGACTATGTAGGTTAACTAGCGGGCACTTGCACTCTCTAGGTTACCTAGCGGGCACTTGCAATATGTACCTTCCCTAGAGGGCACTTGGACTATCTATGTTAACTAGCGGGCACTTGGACTATGTAGTTTACCTAGCCAACACTTACACTATGTAGGTTACCTAGCGGGCACTTGGACTATGTAGGTTAACTAGAGGACACTTGGACAATCTAGGTTAACTAGTGGGCCCTTGACTATGTAGGTTAACTAGCCAGTACTTGGACGATCTAGGTTAACTAGCGGGCACTTGAACGATCTAGGTTAACTAAGGGGCACTTGGACTATCAAAGTTAACAAGCGAGCCCTTGGTCTATGTAGGTCAACTAGCGGGCCCTTGGACTATCTAGGTTACCTAGATAGCACTTGGACTATATAGTTTCCCTAGCGGGCACTTGGACTATATAGTTTCCCTAGCGGGCACTTGGACTATCTATGTTAACGAACGGGCACTTGGACTATGCAGGTAACCTAGCGGGCACTTGGACAGTCTAGGTTAAATAGCGGGCTCTTGGAATTCTAGGTTAACGAACGGGCACTTGGACTATGTAGGATGCCTAGCGGGGACTTGGACTATCTAGGTTAGTTTACGGACACTTGGACTATCTAGGTTACCTAGCGGGAACTTGGACTATCTAGGTTGCCTAGCAGGCACTTGGATTATGAAGGATCCCTGCGGGCACTTGGACTATCTAGGTTACCTAGCGGGCACTTGGACTATGTACGTCCCCTAGTGGGCACTTGGACTATCTAGGTTAACTAACGGGCACTAGGACTATCTAGGTTAACTAGCGGGCACTTATACTATCTAGGTTACCTTGCGGGCACTTGGATTATGAAGGATCCCTAGCGGGCACTAGGACTATGTAGGTTAACTAGCGGACACTTGCACGATCTAGGTTAACTAGCGGGCCCTTGCACTATGTAGGTTAACTAGCGGGCCCATGGATTATGTAGGTTTACTAGCAGGCACTTGGACTATCTAGGTTAACTAGCGGGCACTTGGACTATGTAGATTCCCTAGCGGGCATTTGGACTATTTAGGTTACCTAGCGGGAACTTGTACTATGTAGGTTACCTAGTGGGCACTTGGAATATCTAGGTTACCTAGCAGGCACTTTGACTATCTAGGTTAACTAACGGGCACTTGGACTATATAAGTTAACTAGAGGACACTTGGACTATCTAGGTTCCCTATCGGGCACTTGGACTATGTAGGTTAACTAGCGGGCACTTGGACTGTCTAGGTTACTTAGCGGGCACTTGGACTATGTAGGTCAACTAGCGGGCCCTTGGACTCTCTAGGTTTGCTAACGGGCACTTAGATTATGTGGGTCTACTAGCGGGCACTTGGAATATGTAGGTTAACCAGCGGGCCAATGGACTATGTAGGTTACCTAACGAGCACTTGGACTATGTAGGTTCCCTAGCGGGCACTTGGACTAGGTAGGTTCCCTAGCGGGCACTTGGTCTATCTAGGTTATCTAGCGGACACTTGGAGTATCTAGGTTAACTAGCGAGCACTTGGATTATCTAGGATAACTAGCGGGCACTTGGACTATTAGGGTCTCTAGCGGGCATTTGGACTATATAGGTTACCTAGCGGGCACTTGGACTATGTAGGTTAACGAACAGGCACTTGGACTATGTAAGTAACCTAGTGGTCGCTTGAACTGTCTAGGTTACCTAGCGGGCACTCGGACTATCTAGGTTAACTTGCAGGCCCTTGGACGATGTAGGTTAACTAGCGGGCCCTTGAACTATGTAGGTTAACTAGCGGGCCCTTGGACTATGTAGGCTAACTAGCGTGCACTTGGACGATCTAGGTTAACTAGCGGGCACTTGGACTATGTAGGTTAACGAACAGGCACTTGGACTATGTAAGTAACCTAGTGGTCACTTGAACTGTCTAGGTTACCTAGCGGGCACTTGGACTATGTAGGTTAACTAGCGGGCACTTGGACTATCTAGGTTAACTTGCAGGCCCTTGGATGATGTAGGTTATCTAGCGGGCCCTTGGACTATCTAGGGTGCCTAGATAGCACTTGGACTATATAGGTTCCCTAGCGGGCACTTGACTAGGTAGGTTCCCTAGCGGGCACTTGTTCTATATAGGTTATCTAGCGGGCACGTGGACTATCAAGGTTAACTAGCGAGCACTTGGACTATCTAGCATAACTAGCGGGCACTTGGACTATTAGGGTCCCTAGCGGGCATTTGGACTATATAGGTTACCTAGCGGGCACTTGGACTATGTAGGTTAACGAACAGGCACTTGGACTATGTAAGTAACCTAGTGGTCACTTGAACTGTCTAGGTTACCTAGCGGGCACTTGGACTATGTAGGTTAACTAACGGGCACTAGGACTATCTAGGTTAACTTGCAGACCCTTGGACGATGTATGTTAACTAGCGGGCCCTTGGACTATGTAGGTTAACTAGCGGGCCCTTGGACTATGTAGGTTAACTAGCGTGCACTTGGACGATCTAGGTTAACTAGCGGGCACTTAGACTTTGTAGGTTAACGAACAGGCACTTGGAGTATGTAAGTAACCTAGTGGTCACTTGAACTGTCTAGGTTACCTAGCGGGCACTTGGATTATGTAGGTTAACTAGCGGGCACTTGGACTATCTAGGTTAACTTGCGGGCCCTTGGACGATGTAGGTTATCTAGCGGGCCCTTGGACTATCTTGGTTACCTAGATAGCACTTGGACTATATAGGTTCCCTAGCGGGCACTTAGACGACGTAGGTTCCCTAGCGGGCACTTGGTCTATCTAGGTTAACTAGCGGGCACGTGGACTATCTAGGTTAACTAGCGTGCACTTGGACGATCTAGGTTAACTAGCGGGCACTTGGACTATGTAGGTTAACGAACAGGCACTTGGACTATGTAAGTAACCTAGTGGTCACTTGAACTGTCTAGGTTACCTAGCGGGCACTTGGACTATGTGGGTTAACTAGCGGGCACTTGGACTATCTAGGTTAAGTATCGGGCCCTTGGACTATGTAGGTTAACTAGCGTGCACTTGGACAATCTAGGTTAACTAGCGGGTACTTGGACTACGTAGGTTCCCTAGCGGGCACTTGGACTATGTATGTTCCCTACGGACACTTGACCTATGTAAGTTAACTAGCGGGTACTTGGACTATGTATGGTAACTAGCGCGCGCTTGGACTATGTAGGTTAACTAGCGGACACTTGCACTATGTAGGTTACCTAGCGGGCACTTGGACTATGTAGGTTAACTAGCAGGCCCTTGGATTGTCTAGGTTACCTAGCAGGCACTTGGACTATGTTGGTTAACTAGCGGGCACTTGCACTCTCTAGGTTACCTGGCGGGCACTTGGAATATGTACCTTCCCTAGAGGGCACTTGGACTATCTATGTTAACTAGCGGGCACTTGGACTATGTAGTTTACCTAGCACACACTTACACTATGTAGGTTACCTAGCGGGCACTTGGACTATGTAGGTTAAATAGAGGACACTTGGACAATCTAGGTTAACTAGTGGGCCCTTGACTATGTAGGTTAACTAGCCAGTACTTGGACGATCTAGGTTAACTAGCGGGCACTTGAACGATCTAGGTTAACTAAGGGGCACTTGGACTATCAAAGTTAACAAGCGAGCCCTTGGTCTACGTAGGTTAACTAGCGGGCCCTTGGACTTTCTAGGTTACCTAGATAGCACTTGGACTATATAGGTTCCCTAGCGGGCACTTGGACTATCTATGTTAACGAACAGGCACTTGGACTATGCAGGTAACCTAGCGGGCACTTGGACAGTCTAGGTTAAATAGCGGGCTCTTGGAATTCTAGGTTAACTAACGGGCACTTGGACTATGTAGGTTGCCTAGGGGGAACATGGACTATCTAGGTTAGTTAACGGGCACTTGGACTATCTAGGTTACCTAGCGGGAACTTGGACTATCTAGGTTGCCTAGCAGGCACTTGGATTATGAAGGATCCCTGCGGGCACTTGGACTATCTAGGTTACCTAGCGGGCACTTGGACTATGTCCGTCCCCTAGTGGGCACTTGGACTATCTAGGTTAACTAACGGGCACTAGGACTATCTAGGTTAACTAGCGGGCACTTATACTATCTAGGTTACCTTGCGGGCACTTGGATTATGAAGGATCCCTAGCGGGCACTAGGACTATGTAGGTTAACTAGCGGACACTTGCACGATCTAGGTTAACTAGCGGGCCCTTGCACTATGTAGGTTAACTAGCGGGCCCATGGATTATGTAGGTTTACTAGCAGGCACTTGGACTATCTAGGTTAACTAGCGGGCACTTGGACTATGTAGATTCCCTAGCGGGCATTTGGACTATTTAGGTTACCTAGCGGGAACTTGTACTATGTAGGTTACCTAGTGGGCACTTGGAATATCTAGGTTACCTAGCAGGCACTTTGACTATCTAGGTTAACTAACGGGCACTTGGACTATATAAGTTAACTAGAGGACACTTGGACTATCTAGGTTCCCTATCGGGCACTTGGACTATGTAGGTTAACTAGCGGGCACTTGGACTGTCTAGGTTACTTAGCGGGCACTTGGACTATGTAGGTCAACTAGCGGGCCCTTGGACTCTCTAGGTTAGCTAACGGGCAGTTAGATTATGTGGGTTTACTAGCGGGCACTTGGAATATGTAGGTTAACCAGAGGGCCAATGGACTATGTAGGTTACCTAACGAGCACTTGGACTATGTAGGTTCCCTAGCGGGCACTTGGATTATGTAGGTTCCCTATATTGCACTTGGACTATGTAGGTTAACTAGTGGGCATTTGGACTATGTAGGTTACCTAGTGGGCACTTGGACTATGTAGGTTCCCTAGCGGGCACTTGGATTATACAGGTTCCCGATCGGGCACTTGGACTATGTAGGTTAACTAGCGGGCATTTGGACTATGTAGGTTACCTAGCGGGCACTTGGAGTATGTAAGTTCCCTAGCGGGCAATTGGATTATGTAGGTGACTTATCGGGCACTTGTACTATGTAGGTTAACTAGCGGGCATTTGGACTATGTAGGTTACCTAGCGGGCACTTGGACTATGTAGGTTCCCTATCGGGCACTTGGAGAATGTAGGTTAACTAGGGGGCACTAGAACAATGTAGGTTACCTAGCGGGCCCTTGGACTATCTAGGTTTCCTAGCGGGCACTTGGACTATGTACTTTCCCTAGCGGGCACTTGGAATATCTACGTTACCTAGCGGGCACTTGGACTATGTATGTTACCTAGCGGGCACTTGGACTATGTACGTTTCCTAGCCGGTTCTTGGACTAGATAGGTTCCCTAACGGGCACTTTATCTATCTAGGTTAACTAGCGGGCACTTGGATTATCTAGGTTAACTAGCGAGCACTTGGACTATCTAGGTTAACTAGCGGGCATTTGGACTATTAGGGCCCCTAGCGGGCATTTGGACTATATTGGGTACCTAGCGGGTACTTGGACTATGTAGGTTAACGAACGGGCACTTGGACTATGTAGGTAACCTATTGGTCACTTGAACTGTCTAGGTTACCTAGCGGGCACTTAGACTATGTAGGTTAACTAGCGGGCACTTGGACTATCTAGGTTAACTAGCGGGCCCTTAGACGATGTAGGTTAACTAGCGGGCCCTTGCACTATGTAGGTTAACTAGCGGGCACATGGATTATGTAGGTATACTAGCAGGCACTTGGACGATCTAGGTTAACTAGCGGGCACTTGTACTATCTAGGTTAACTAACAGGCACTTGGACTATGTAGGTTCCCTAGCAGGCCTTGGACTATGTAAGTTCCCTATCGGGCACTTGGACTAGGTAGGTTCCCCAGCGGGCACTTGGTCTATCTAGGTTAACTAGCGGACACTTGGAGTATCTAGGTTAACTAGCGAGCACTTGGATTATCTAGGATAACTAGCGGGCACTTGGACTATTAGGGTCCCTAGCGGGCATTTGGACTATATAGGTTACCTAGCGGACACTTGGACTATGTAGGTTAACGAACAGGCACTTGGACTATGTAAGTAACCTAGTGGTCGCTTGAACTGTCTAGGTTACCTAGCGGGCACTCGGACTATCTAGGTTAACTTGCAGGCCCTTGGACGATGTAGGTTAACTAGCGGGCCCTTGAACTATGTAGGTTAACTAGCGGGCCCTTGGACTATGTAGGTTAACTAGCGGGCACATGGATTATGTAGGTATACTAGCAGGCACTTGGACGATCTAGGTTAACTAGCGGGCACTTGGACTATGTAGGTTAACGAACAGGCACTTGGACTATGTAAGTAACCTAGTGGTCACTTGAACTGTCTAGGTTACCTAGCGGGCACTTGGACTATGTAGGTTAACTAGCGGGCACTTGGACGATGTAGGTTATCTAGCGGGCCCTTGGACTATCTAGGTTACCTAGATAGCACTTGGACTATTTAGGTTCCCTAGCGGGTACTTGATCTATCTAGGTTAACGAGCGGGCACGTGGACTATCAAGGTTAACTAGCGAGCACTTGGACTATCTAGGATAACTAGCGGGCACTTGGAATATTAGGGTCCCTAGCGGGCATTTGGACTATATAGGTTACCTAGCGGGCACTTGGACTATGTAGGTTAAGGAACAGGCACTTGGACTATGTAAGTAACCTAGTGGTCACTTGAACTGTCTAGGTTACCTAGCGGGCACTTGGACTATGTAGGTTAACTAACGGGCACTTGGACTATCTAGGTTAACTTGCAGACCCTTGGATGATGTAGGTTAACTAGCGGGCCCTTGGACTATGTAGGTTAACTAGCGGGCCCTTGGACTATGTAGGTTAACTAGCGTGCACTTGGACGATCTAGGTTACCTAGCGGGCACTTGTACTATCTAGGTTAACTAACAGGCACTTGGACTATGTAGGTTCCCTAGCAGGCCTTGGACTATGTAAGTTCCCTATCGGGCACTTGGACTAGGTAGGTTCCCTAGCGGGCACTTGGTCTATCTAGGTTAACTAGCGGACACTTGGAGTATCTAGGTTAACTAGCGAGCACTTGGATTATCTAGGATAACTAGCGGTCACTTGGACTATTAGTGTCCCTAGCGGGCATTTGGACTATATAGGTTACCTAGCGGGCACGTGGACTATGTAGGTTAACGAACAGGCACTTGGACTATGTAAGTAACCTAGTGGTCGCTTGAACTGTCTAGGTTACCTAGCGGGCACTCGGCCTATCTAGGTTAACTTGCAGGCCCTTGGACGATGTAGGTTAACTAGCGGGCCCTTGGACTATGTAGCTTAACTAGCGGGCCCTTGGACTATGTAGGTTAACTAGCGTGCACTTGGACGATCTAGGTTAACTAGCGGGCACTTGGACTATGTAGGTTAACTAAAAGGCACTTGGACTATGTAAGTAACCTAGTGGTCACTTGAACTGTCTAGGTTACCTAGCGGGCACTCGGACTATGTAGGTTAACTAGCGGGCACTTGGACTATCTATGTTAACTTGCAGACCCTTGGACGATGTAGGTTAACTAGCGGGCCCTTGGACTATGTAGGTTAACTAGCGGGCACTTGGACTATGTAGGTTAACTAGCGTGCACTTGGACGATCTAGGTTAACTAGCAGGCCCTTGGACTGTCTAGGTTACCTAGCAGGCACTTGGACTATGTAGGTTAACTAGCGGGCACTTGCACTCTCTAGGTTACCTAGCGGGCACTTGGAATATGTACCTTCCCTAGAGGGCACTTGGACTATCTATGTTAACTAGCGGGCACTTGGACTATGTAGTTTACCTAGCCAACACTTACACTATGTAGGTTACCTAGCGGGCACTTGGACTATGTAGGTTAACTAGAGGACACTTGGACAATCTAGGTTAACTAGTGGGCCCTTGACTATGTAGGTTAACTAGCCAGTACTTGGACGATCTAGGTTAACTAGCGGGCACTTGAACGATCTAGGTTAACTAAGGGGCACTTGGACTGTCAAAGTTAACAAGCGAGCCCTTGGTCTATGTAGGTCAACTAGCGGGCCCTTGGACTATCTAGGTTACCTAGATAGCACTTGGACTATATAGTTTCCCTAGCGGGCACTTGGACTATCTATGTTAACGAACGGGCACTTGGACTATGCAGGTAACCTAGCGGGCACTTGTACAGTCTAGGTTAAATAGCGGGCTCTTGGAATTCTAGGTTAACGAACGGGCACTTGGACTATGTAGGATGCCTAGCGGGGACTTGGACTATCTAGGTTGCCTAGCAGGCACTTGGATTATGAAGGATCCCTGCGGGCACTTGGACTATCTAGGTTACCTAGCGGGCACTTGGACTATGTACGTCCCCTAGTGGGCACTTGGACTATCTAGGTTAACTAACGGGCACTAGGACTATCTAGGTTAACTAGCGGGCACTTATACTATCTAGGTTACCTTGCGGGCACTTGGATTATGAAGGATCCCTAGCGGGCACTAGGACTATGTAGGTTAACTAGCGGACACTTGCACGATCTAGGTTAACTAGCGGGCCCTTGCACTATGTAGGTTAACTAGCGGGCCCATGGATTATGTAGGTTTACTTGCAGGCACTTGGACTATCTAGGTTAACTAGCGGGCACTTGGACTATGTAGATTCCCTAGCGGGCATTTGGACTATTTAGGTTACCTAGCGGGAACTTGTACTATGTAGGTTACCTAGTGGGCACTTGGAATATCTAGGTAACCTAGCAGGCACTTTGACTATCTAGGTTAACTAACGGGCACTTGGACTATATAAGTTAACTAGAGGACACTTGGACTATCTAGGTTCCCTATCGGGCACTTGGACTATGTAGGTTAACTAGCGGGCACTTGGACTGTCTAGGTTACTTAGCGGGCACTTGGACTATGTAGGTCAACTAGCGGGCCCTTGGACTCTCTAGGTTTGCTAACGGGCACTTAGATTATGTGGGTCTACTAGTGGGCACTTGGAATATGTAGGTTAACCAGCGGGCCAATGGACTATGTAGGTTACCTAGCGGGCACTTGGATTATGTAGGTTCCCTATATTGCACTTGGACTATGTAGGTTAACTAGTGGGCATTTGGACTATGTAGGTTAACTAGCGGGCATTTGGACTATGTAGGTTACCTAGCGGGCACTTGGAGTATGTAGGTTCCCTAGCGGGCAATTGGATTATGTAGGTGACTTATCGGGCACTTGTACTATGTAGGTTAACTAGCGGGCATTTGGACTATGTAGGTTACCTAGCGGGCACTTGGACTATGTAGGTTCCCTATCGGGCACTTGGAGAATTTAGGTTAACTAGGGGGCACTAGAACAATGTAGGTTACCTAGCGGGCCCTTGGACTATCTAGGTTTCCTAGCGGGCTCTTGGACTATGTACTTTCCCTAGCGGGCACTTGGAATATCTACGTTACCTAGCGGGCACTTGGACTATGTATGTTACCTAGCGGGCACTTGGACTATGTACGTTTCCTAGCCGGTTCTTGGACTAGATAGGTTCCCTAGCGGGCACTTTATCTATCTAGGTTAACTAGCGGGCACTTTGATTATCTAGGTTAACTAGCGAGCACTTGGACTATCTAGGTTAACTAGCGGGCATTTGGACTATTAGGGCCCCTAGCGGGCATTTGGACTATATTGGGTACCTAGCGGGTACTTGGACTATGTAGGTTAACGAACGGGTACTTGGACTATGTAGGTAACCTATTGGTCACTTGAACTGTCTAGGTTACCTAGCGGGCACTTAGACTATGTAGGTTAACTAGCGGGCACTTGGACTATCTAGGTTAACTAGCGGGCCCTTAGACGATGTAGGTTAACTAGCGGGCCCTTGCACTATGTAGGTTAACTAGCGGGCCCATGGATTATGTAGGTATACTAGCAGGCACTTGGTCTATCTAGGTTAACTAGCGGGCACGTGGACTATCAAGGTTAACTAGCGAGCACTTGGACTATCTAGGATAACTAGCGGGCACTTGGAATATTAGGGTCCCGAGCGGGCATTTGGACTATATAGGTTACCTAGCGGGCACTTGGACTATGTAGGTTAAGGAACAGGCACTTGGACTATGTAAGTAACCTAGTGGTCACTTGAACTGTCTAGGTTACCTAGCGGGCACTTGGACTATGTAGGTTAACTAACGGGCACTTGGACTATCTAGGTTAACTTGCAGACCCTTGGATGATGTAGGTTAACTAGCGGGCCCTTGGACTATGTAGGTTAACTAGCGGGCCCTTGTACTATGTAGGTTAACTAGCGTGCACTTGGACTATCTAGGTTAAGTATCGGGCCCTTGGACTATGTAGGTTAACTAGCGTGCACTTGGACAATATAGGTTAACTAGCGGGTACTTGGACTACGTAGGTTCCCTAGCGGGCACTTGGACTATGTATGTTCCCTACGGACACTTGACCTATGTAAGTTAACTAGCGGGTACTTGGACTATGTATGGTAACTAGCGCGCGCTTGGACTATGTAGGTTAACTAGCGGACACTTGCACTATGTAGGTTACCTAGCGGGCACTTGGACTATGTAGGTTAACTAGCAGGCCCTTGGATTGTCTAGGTTACCTAGCAGGCACTTGGACTATGTTGGTTAACTAGCGGGCACTTGCACTCTCTAGGTTACCTGGCGGGCACTTGGAATATGTACCTTCCCTAGAGGGCACTTGGACTATCTATGTTAACTAGCGGGCACTTGGACTATGTAGTTTACCTAGCACACACTTACACTATGTAGGTTACCTAGCGGGCACTTGGACTATGTAGGTTAAATAGAGGACACTTGGACAATCTAGGTTAACTAGTGGGCCCTTGACTATGTAGGTTAACTAGCCAGTACTTGGACGATCTAGGTTAACTAGCGGGCACTTGAACGATCTAGGTTAACTAAGGGGCACTTGGACTATCAAAGTTAACAAGCGAGCCCTTGGTCTATGTAGGTTAACTAGCGGGCCCTTGGACTTTCTAGGTTACCTAGATAGCACTTGGACTATATAGGTTCCCTAGCGGGCACTTGGACTATCTATGTTAACGAACAGGCACTTGGACTATGCAGGTAACCTAGCGGGCACTTGGACAGTCTAGGTTAAATAGCGGGCTCTTGGAATTCTAGGTTAACTAACGGGCACTTGGACTATGTAGGTTGCCTAGGGGGAACATGGACTATCTAGGTTAGTTAACGGGCACTTGGACTATCTAGGTTACCTAGCGGGAACTTGGACTATCTAGGTTGCCTAGCAGGCACTTGGATTATGAAGGATCCCTGCGGGCACTTGGACTATCTAGGTTACCTAGCGGGCACTTGGACTATGTACGTCCCCTAGTGGGCACTTGGAATATCTAGGTTAACTAACGGGCACTAGGACTATCTAGGTTTACTAGCGGGCACTTGGACTATCTAGGTTACCTAGCGGGCACTTGGATTATGAAGGATCCCTAGCGGGCCGTTGCACTATGTAGGTTAACTAGCGGACACTTGCGCGATCTAGGTTAACTAGCGGGCCGTTGCACTATGTAGGTTAACTAGCGGGCCCATGGATTATGTAGGTTTACTAGCAGGCACTTGGACTATCTAGGTTAACTAGCGGGCACTTGGACTATGTAGATTCCCTAGCGGGCATATGGACTATTTAGGTTACCTAGCGGGATCTTGTACTATGTAGGTTACCTAGTGGGCACTTGGAATATCTAGGTTACCTAGCAGGCACTTTGACTATCTAGGTTAACTAACGGGCACTTGGACTATGTAGGTTAACTAGCGGGCACTTGGACTGTCTAGGTTACCTAGCGGGCACTTGGACTATGTAGGTCAACTAGCGGGCCCTTGGACTATCTAGGTTAGCTAACGGGCACTTAGATTATGTGGGTTAACTAGCGGGCACTTGGAATATGTAGGTTAACCAGCGGACCCATGGACTATGTAGGTTATCCAACGAGCACTTGGACTATGTAGGTTCCCAAGCGGGCACTTGGATTATGTAGGTTCCCTATCGGGCACTTGGACTATGTAGGTTAACAAGCGGGCATTTGAACTATGTAGGTTACCTAGCGGGCACTTGGAGTATGTAGGTTCCCTAGCGGGCAATTGGATTATGTAGGTTCCCTATCGGGCACTTGGACTATGTAAGTTAACTAGCGGGCATTTGGACTATGCAGGTTACCTAGCGGGCACTTGGACTATGTAGGTTCCCTATCGGGCACTTGGAGAATGTAGGTTAACTAGGGGGCACTAGAACAATGTAGGTTACCTAGCGGGCCCTTGGACTATCTAGGTTTCCTAGTGGGCTCTTGGACTATGTACTTTCCCTAGCGGGCACTTGGAATATCTACGTTACCTAGCGGGCACTTGGACTATGTATGTTACCTAGCGGGCACTTGGACTATGTACGTTTCCTAGCCGGTTATTGGACTAGATAGGTTCCCTAGCGGGCACTTTATCTATCTAGGTTAACTAGCGGGCACTTGGACTATCTAGGCTAACTAGCGAACACTTGGACTATCTAGGTTAACTAGCGGGCATTTGGACTATTAGGGCCCCTAGCGGGCATTTGGACTATATTGGTTACCTAGCGGGCACTTGGACTATGTACGTTTCCTAGTCGGTTCTTGGACCAGATAGGTTCCCTAGCGGGCACTTTATCTATCTAGTTTATCTAGCGGGCACTTGGACTATCTAGGTTAACTAGCGAGCACTTGGACTAATTAGGTTAACTAGCGGGCATTTGAACTATTAGGGCCCCTAGCGGGCATTTGGACTATATTGGTTACCTAGCGGGTACTTGGACTATGTAGGTTAATGAACGGGCACTTGGACTATGTAGGTAACCTATTGGTCACTTGAACTGTCTAGGTTACCTAGCGGGCACTTAGACTATGTAGGTTAACTAGCGGGCACTTGGACTATCTAGGTTAACTAGCGGGCCCTTAGACGATGTAGGTTAACTAGCGGGCCCTTGCACTATGTAGGTTAACTAGCGGGCCCATGGATTATGTAGGAATACTAGCAGGCACTTGGACTATCTAGGTTAACTAGCGGGCATTTGGACTATGTAGATTCCCTAGCGGGCTTTTGGACTATTTAGGTTACCTAGCGGGCACTTGGACTATGTAGGTTACCTAGCGGGCACTTGGACTATCTAGGTTACCTAGCAGGCACTTGGACTATCTAGGTTAACTAACGGGCACTTGGACTATGTAGGTTGCCTAGCAGGCACTTGGACTATCTAGGTTACATGGCAGGCACTTTGACTATATAGGTTAACTAAAGGGCACTTGAACTATGTAGGTTACCTAGCGGGCTCTTGGACTATTCAGGTTACCTAGCAGGCACTTTGACTATCTAGGTTCCCTAGAGGGCACTTGTACTATCCAGGTTACCTAGCTGGCACTTGGACTATGTAGGTCAACTAGCGGGCCCTTGGACTATCTAGGTTAGCCAACGGGCACTTAGATAATGTAGGATAACTAGCGGGCACTTGGACTATGTAGGCTAACTAGGGGGACCTTGGACGATCTAGGTTACCTAGCGGGTACTTGAACTATCTAGGTTAACTAGCGGGAATTTGCCGTATGTAGGTTACCTAGCGGGCACTTGGAATATGTAGGTTAACTAGCGGACACTTGCACTATGTTGGTTACCTAGCAGGCACTTGGACTATCTAGGGTAACTAGAGGGGCACTTGGACTATGTAGGTCAACTAGCGGTCCCTTGGACTATCTAGGTTAGCCAACGAGCACTTAGATTGTGTAGGTTAACTGGCGGGCACTTGGAATATGTAGGTTAAGTAGCGGACACTTGCACACTGAAGGTTAACTAGCGGGCCCATGGCCTATGTAGGTTTACTAGCGGACCCTTGGACTATCTAGGTTCCCTAAAGTGCACTTGGACTATCTAGGTTACCGAACGGGCACTTGGACTATGTAGGCTAACTAGCGGGCACTTGGATTATCTAGGTTAACTAGCAGGCACTTAGACGATCTAGGTTAACTAGCTGGAACATGGACTATGTAGGCTAACTAGGGGGCACTTGGACAATCTAGGTTAAGTAGGGGGCACTTGGACGATCTAGGTTAACTAGCAGGCACTTGGACTATCAAAGTTAACAAGTGAACCCTTGGACTATGTAGGTTTACTAGAGGGCCCTTGGACTATCTAGGTTACCTAGCGGGCACTTGGACTATATAGATTAACGAATGGGCACTTGGACTATGTAAGTTGCTTAGCGGGCACTTGGACACTCTAGGTTAGGTAACGGGCACTTTGAGTATCTACGTTACCTAGTGGGAACTTGGACAATGTAAGTTACCTAGCGGGCACTTGGACTATCTAGGTTACCTAGCGGGCCCTTGGACTATGTAGGTTTCCTAGCGGGCACTTGGACTATCTAGGTTAACGAGCTGGCACTTGGATTATGTAGGTTACCTAGCTGGCACTTGAACCATGAAGGTACCCTAGCGGGCACTTGGACTATGTAGGTCAACTAGCAGGCCCTTGGACTATCTAGGTTAGCTAACTGGCACGTGGACTATGGAGGTTAACTAGCGGACACTTGGACTACCTAGGTTAACAGGCGGCCTCTTGCACTATGTAGGTTAACTAGCGGGCCCATTGACTATGTAGGTTAACTAGCGGGCACTTCGACGATCTAGGTTAACTAGCGGGCACTTGGACGATATAGGTTAACTAGCGGGCACATGAATTATCTAGGTTAGCTAGCGGGCTCTTGCACTATGTAGGTTAACTAGCGGGCCCATTGACTATTTAGGTTAACTAGCGGGCACTTGGACGATCTAGGTTACCTAGGGGGAACTTTGACTATGTAGGTTAACTAGTGGGCACTTGGACTATCAAAGTTAACTAACAGGCACTTGGACTATGTAGGTTAACTAGCGGGCACTTGGACAATCTAGGTTATATAGCGGGCACTTGGACTATGTACGTTCCCTAGCGGGCACTTGGACTATCTACCTTACGTAGCGGGCACTTGGACTATGTACGTTAACTAGCGGGCACTCCGACTATGTACGTTTCCTAGCGGGTACTTAGACTATCTATGTTAACTAGCGGGCACTAGACTATGTAGGTTCCCTATGGGGCACCTGGACTAGGTAGGTTCCCTAGCGGGCACTTGGTCTATCCAGGTTAACTAGCAGGCACTTGGACTATCTAGGTTAACTAGTGACCACTTGGACTATCTAGGATAACGAGCGGGCACTTGGACTATGTAGGTAACCTAGTGGTCACTTGAACTGTCTAGGTTACCTAGCGGGCACTTGGATTATGTAGGTTAACTAGCGGGCACTTGGACTATCTAGGTTAACTAGCGGGCCCTTGGACGATGTAGGTTAACTAGAGGGCCCTTGGACGATCTAGGTTAACTAGCGGGTATTTGGACTATGTAGGTTAACTAACGGGCCCTTGGACTATGTAGATTAACTAGCGGAACATGGACTATCTACGTTAACTAACGGGCCCTTGGACTATGTAGATTCCCTAGTGGGCACTTGGACTATGTATGTTCCAGAGCGGGCACTTGGACTATGTATGTTCCCTAGCGGGCACTTGGACTATGTAGGTTAACTAGCGGACATTTGGACGATCTAGGTTAACTAGCGGGTATTTGGACTATGTAGGTTAACTAGCGGGCCCTTGGACTATGTAGATTCCCTAGCGGACACTTGGACTACGTAGGTTCCCTAGCGGGCACTTGGACTATGTAGATTCCCTAGCGGGCACTTGGACTATGAATGTTCCCTACGAACACTTGAACTATGTAAGTTAACTACCGGGCACTTGGACTATGTATGTTAACTAACGGGCCCTTTGACTACTTAGGTTAACTAGCGGGCCCTTGGACGATCTAGGTTAACTAGCGGGCACTTGGACAATATAGGTTAACTAGAGGGCACTTGGATTATCTAGGTTAGCTAGCGGGCTCTTGCACTATGTAGGTTAACTAGCGGGCCCATTGATTATATAGGTTAACTAGCGGGTACTTGGACGATCTAGGTTATCTATGGGGAACTTTGACTATGTAGGTTAACTAGTGGGCACTTGGACTATCTAGGTTACCTAGCAGGCACTTGGACTATGTACGTTAACTAGCGTGCACTTCGACTATGTACGTTTCCTAGCGGGTACTTAGACTATCTATGTTAACTAGCGGGCACTAGACTATGTAGGTTCCCTATGGGGCACCTGGACTAGGTAGGTTCCCTAGCGGGCACTTGGTCTATCTAGGTTAACTAGCAGGCACTTGGACTATCTAGGTTAACTAGTGAGCACTTGGACTATCTAGGATAACTAGCGGGCACTTGGACTATGTAGGTAACCTAGTGGTCACTTGAACTCTCTAGGTTACCTAGCGGGCACTTGGACTATGTAGGTTAACGAACAGGCACTTGGACTATGTAAGTAACCTAGTGGTCACTTGAACTGTCTAGGTTACCTAGCGGGCACTTGGACTATGTAGGTTAACTAACGGGCACTAGGACTATCTAGGTTAACTTGCAGACCCTTGGACGATGTACGTTAACTAGCGGGCCCTTGGACTATGTAGGTTAACTAGCGGGCACTTGGACTATGTAGGTTAACTAGCGTGCACTTGGACGATCTAGGTTAACTAGCGGGCACTTGGACTATGTAGGTTAACGAACAGGCACTTGGACTATGTAAATAACCTAGTGGTCACTTGAACTGTCTAGGTTACCTAGCGGGCACGTGGATTATGTAGGTTAACTAGCGGGCACTTGGACTATCTAGGTTAACTTGCGGGCCCTTGGACGATGTAGGTTATCTAGCGGGCCCTTGGACTATCTAGGTTACCTAGATAGCACTTGGACTATATAGGTTCCCTAGCGGGCACTTAGACGAGGTAGGTTCCCTAGCGGGCACTTGGTCTATCTAGGTTAACTAGCGGGCACGTGGACTATCTAGGTTAACTAGCGTGCACTTGGACGATCTAGGTTAAATAGCGGGCACTTGGACTATGTAGGTTAACGAACAGGCACTTGGACTATGTAAGTAACCTAGTGGTCACTTGAACTGTCTAGGTTACCTAGCGGGCACTTGGACTATGTGGGTTAACTAGCGGGCACTTGGACTATCTAGGTTAACTAGCGGGCCCTTGGACTATGTAGGTTAACTAGCGTGCACTTGGACAATCTAGGTCAACTAGCGGGCGCTTGGACTATGTAGGTTAACTAGCGGACACTTGCACTATGTAGGTTACCTAGCGGGCACTTGGACTATGTAGGTTAACTAGCAGGCCCTTGGATTGTCTAGGTTACCTAGCAGGCACTTGGACTATGTTGGTTAACTAGCGGGCACTTGCACTCTCTAGGTTACCTAGCGGGCACTTGGAATATGTACCTTCCCTAGAGGGCACTTGGACTATCTATGTTAACTAGCGGGCACTTGGACTATGTAGTTTACCTAGCACACACTTACACTATGTAGGTTACCTAGCGGGCACTTGGACTATGTAGGTTAAATAGAGGACACTTGGACAATCTAGGTTAACTAGTGGGCCCTTGACTATGTAGGTTAACTAGCCAGTACTTGGACGATCTAGGTTAACTAGCGGGCACTTGAACGATCTAGGTTAACTAAGGGGCACTTGGACTATCAAAGTTAACAAGCGAGCCCTTGGTCTATGTAGGTTAACTAGCGGGCCCTTGGACTTTCTAGGTTACCTAGATAGCACTTGGACTATATAGGTTCCCTAGCGGGCACTTGGACTATCTATGTTAACGAACAGGCACTTGGACTATGCAGGTAACCTAGCGGGCACTTGGACAGTCTAGGTTAAATAGCGGGCTCTTGGAATTCTAGGTTAACTAACGGGCACTTGGACTATGTAGGTTGCTTAGGGGGAACATGGACTATCTAGGTTAGTTAACGGGCACTTGGACTATCTAGGTTACCTAGCGGGAACTTGGACTATCTAGGTTGCCTAGCAGGCACTTGGATTATGAAGGATCCCTGCGGGCACTTGGACTATCTAGGTTACCTAGCGGGCACTTGGACTATATACGTACCCTAGTGGGCACTTGGAATATCTAGGTTAACTAACGGGCACTAGGACTATCTAGGTTTACTAGCGGGCACTTGGACTATCTAGGTTACCTAGCGGGCACTTGGATTATGAAGGATCCCTAGCGGGCCGTTGCACTATGTAGGTTAACTAGCGGACACTTGCGCGATCAAGGTTAACTAGCGGGCCGTTGCACTATGTAGGTTAGCTAGCGGGCCCATGGATTATGTAGGTTTACTAGCAGGCACTTGGACTATCTAGGTTAACTAGCGGGCACTTGGACTATGTAGATTCCCTAGCGGGCATTTGGACTATTTAGGTTACCTAGCGGGAACTTGTGCTATGTAGGTTACCTAGTGGGCACTTGGGATATCTAGGTTACCTAGCAGGCACTTTGACTATCTAGGTTAACTAACGGGCACTTGGACTATGTAAGTTAACTAAAGGACCCTTGGACTATCTAGGTTCCCTATCGGGCACTTGGACTATGTAGGTTAACTAGCGGGCACATGGACTGTCTAGGTTACCTAGCGGGCACTTGGACTATGTAGGTCAACTAGCGGGCCCTTGGACTATCTAGGTTAGCTAACGGGCACTTAGATTATGTGGGTTAACTAGCGGGCACTTGGAATATGTAGGTTAACCAGCGGACCCATGGACTATGTAGGTTATCTAACGAGCACTTGGACTATGTAGGTTCCCAAGCGGGCACTTGGATTATGTAGGTTCCCTATATTGCACTTGGACTATGTAGGTTAACTAGTGGGCATTTGGACTATGTAGGTTACCTAGCGGGCACTTAGACTATGTAGGTTCCCTAGCGGGCACTTGGATTATATAGGTTCCCTATCGGGCACTTGGACTATGTAGGTTAACAAGCGGGCATTTGGACTATGTAGGTTACCTAGCGGGCACTTGGACTATGTAGGTTCCCTATCGGGCACTTGGAGAATGTAGGTTAACTAGGGGGCACTAGAACAATGTAGGTTACCTAGCGGGCCCTTGGACTATCTAGGTTTCCTAGTGGGCTCTTGGACTATGTACTTTCCCTAGCGGGCACTTGGAATATCTACGTTACCTAGCGGGCACTTGGACTATGTATGTTACCTAGCGGGCACTTGGACTATGTACGTTTCCTAGCCGGTTCTTGGACTAGATAGGTTCCCTAGCGAGCACTTTATCTATCTAGGTTAACTAGCGGGCACTTGGACTATCTAGGTTAACTAGCGAACACTTGGACTATCTAGGTTAACTAGCGGGCATTTGGACTATTAGGGCCCCTAGTGGGCATTTGGACTATATTGGTTACCTAGCGGGCACTTGGACTATGTACGTTTCCTAGTCGGTTCTTGGACCAGATAGGTTCCCTAGCGGGCACTTTATCTATCTAGTTTAACTAGCGGGCACTTGGACTATCTAGGTTAACTAGCGAGCACTTGGACTAATTAGGTTAACTAGCTGGCATTTGAACTATTAGGGCCCCTAGCGGGCATTTGGACTATATTGGTTACCTAGCGGGTACTTGGACTATGTAGGTTAACGAACGGGCACTTGGACTATGTAGGTAACCTATTGGTCACTTGAACTGTCTAGGTTACCTAGCGGGCACTTAGACTATGTAGGTTAACTAGCGGGCACTTAGACTATCTAGGTTAACTAGCGGGCCCTTAGACGATGTAGGTTAACTAGCGGGCCCTTGCACTATGTAGGTTAACTAGCGGGCCCATTGATTATGTAGGTATACTAGCAGGCACTTGGACTATCTAAGTTAACTAGCGGGCATTTGGACTATGTAGATTCCCTAGCGGGCTTTTGGACTATTTAGGTTACCTAGCGGGCACTTGGACTATGTAGGTTACCTAGCGGGCACTTGGACTATCTAGGTTACCTAGCAGGCACTTGGACTATCTAGGTTAACTAACGGGCACTTGGACTATGTAGGTTGCCTAGCAGGCACTTGGACTATCTAGGTTACATGGCAGGCACTTTGACTATATAGGTTAACTAAAGGGCACTTGAACTATGTAGGTTACCTAGCGGGCTCTTGGACTATCTAGGTTACCTAGCAGGCACTTTGACTATCTAGGTTCCCTAGAGGGCACTTGTACTATCCAGGTTACCTAGCTGGCACTTGGACTATGTAGGTCAACTAGCGGACCCTTGGACTATCTAGGTTAGCCAACGGGCACTTAGATAATGTAGGATAACTAGCGGGCACTTGGACAATGTAGGCTAACTAGGGGGCCCTTGGACGATCTAGGTTACCTAGCGGGTACTTGAACTATCTAGGTTAACTAGCGGGAATTTGCCGTATGTAGGTTACCTAGCGGGCACTTGGACTATGTACGTTACCTAGCAGGCACTTGGACTATATATGTTAACTAGCGGGCATTTGGAATATGTAGGTTAACTAGCGGACACTTGCACTATGTTGGTTACCTAGCAGGCACTTGGACTATCTAGGGTAACTAGAGGGGCACTTGGACTATGTAGGTCAACTAGCGGTCCCTTGGACTATCTAGGTTAGCCAACGGGCACTTAGATTGTGTAGGTTAACTGGCGGGCACTTGGAATATGTAGGTTAAGTAGCGGACACTTGCACACTGAAGGTTAACTAGCGGGCCCATGGACTATGTAGGTTTACTAGCAGACCCTTGGACTATCTAGGTTCCCTAAAGTGCACTTGGACTATCTAGGTTACCGAACGGGCACTTGGACTATGTAGGCTAACTAGCGGGCACTTGGATTATCTAGGTTAACTAGCAGGCACTTAGACGATCTAGGTTAACTAGCTGGAACATGGACTATGTAGGCTAACTAGGGGGCACTTGGACAATCTAGGTTAAGTAGGGGGCACTTGGACGATCTAGGTTAACTAGCAGGCACTTGGACTATCAAAGTTAACAAGTGAACCCTTGGACTATGTAGGTTTCCTAGCGGGCACTTGGACTATCTAGGTTAACGAACTGGCACTTGGACTATGTAGGTAACCTAGCGGGCACTTGGACAGTCTAGGTTACCTAGCTGGCACTTGAACTATGAAGGTTCCCTAGCGGGCACTTGGACTATGTAGGTCAACTAGCAGGCCCTTGGACTATCTAGGTTAGCTAACTGGCACGTGGACTATGTAGGTTAACTAGCGGACACTTGGACTACCTAGGTTAACTAGTGGGCTCTTGCACTATGTAGGTTAACTAGCGGGCCCATTGACTATGTAGGTTAACTAGCGGGCACTTGGCCGATCTAGGTTAGCTAGCGGGCTCTTGCACTATGTAGGTTAACTAGCGGGCCCATTGACTATTTAGGTTAACTAGTGGGCACTTGGACGATCTAGGTTACCTAGGGGGAACTTTGACTATGTAGGTTAACTAGTGGGCACTTGGACTATCAAAGTTAACTAACAGGCACTTGGACTATGTAGGTTAACTAGCGGGCACTTGGACTATCTAGGTTATATAGCGGGCACTTGGACTATGTACGTTCCCTAGCGGGCACTTGGACTATCTACCTTACGTAGCGGGCACTTGGACTATGTACGTTAACTAGCGGG
The DNA here is from genome assembly GCF_050624435.1 of Tenrec ecaudatus. Taxonomy (NCBI): domain Eukaryota; kingdom Metazoa; phylum Chordata; class Mammalia; order Afrosoricida; family Tenrecidae; genus Tenrec; species Tenrec ecaudatus. The sequence goes on along the minus strand of NW_027457578.1, from coordinate 1,047,757 downwards.
CACTCCGACTATGTACGTTTCCTAGCGGGTACTTAGACTATCTATGTTAACTAGCGGGCACTAGACTATGTAGGTTCCCTATGGGGCACCTGGACTAGGTAGGTTCCCTAGCGGGCACTTGGTCTATCTAGGTTAACTAGCGGGCACTTGGACTATCTAGGTTAACTAGTGACCACTTGGACTATCTAGGATAACTAGCGGGCACTTGGACTATGTAGGTAACCTAGTGGTCACTTGAACTGTCTAGGTTACCTAGCGGGCACTTGGATTATGTAGGTTAACTAGCGGGCACTTGGACTATCTAGGTTAACTAGCGGGCCCTTGGACGATGTAGGTTAACTAGAGGGCCCTTGGACGATCTAGGTTAACTAGCGGGTATTTGGACTATGTAGGTTAACTAGCGGGCCCTTGGACTATGTAGATTCCCTAGCGGACACTTGGACTACGTAGGTTCCCTAGCGGGCACTTGGACTATGAATGTTCCCTAGCGGGCACTTGGACTATGAATGTTCCCTACGGACACTTGAACTATGTAAGTTAACTACCGGGCACTTGGACTATATATGTTAACTAACGGGCCCTTGGACTACGTAGGTTAACTAGCGGGCCCTTGGACGATCTAGGTTAACTAGCGGGCACTTGGACAATATAGGTTAACTAGAGGGCACTTATATTATCTAGGTTAGCTAGCGGGCTCTTGCACTATGTAGGTTAACTAGCGGGCCCATTGACTATTTAGGTTAACTAGCGGGTACTTGGACGATCTAGGTTATCTATGGGGAACTTTGACTATGTAGGTTAACTAGTGGGCACTTGGACTATCTAGGTTACCTAGCAGGCACTTGGACTATGTACGTTAACTAGCGGGCACTTCGACTATGTACGTTTCCTAGCGGGTACTTAGACTATCTATGTTAACTAGCGGGCACTAGACTATGTAGGTTCCCTATGGGGCACCTGGACTAGGTAGGTTCCCTAGCGGGCACTTGGTCTATCTAGGTTAACTAGCAGGCACTTGGACTATCTAGGTTAACTAGTGAGCACTTGGACTATCTAGGATAACTAGTGGGCACTTGGACTATGTAGGTAACCTAGTGGTCACTTGAACTCTCTAGGTTACCTAGCGGGCACTTTGGTTATGTAGGTTAACTAGCGGGCACTTGGACTATCTAGGTTAACTAGCGGGCCCTTGGACGATGTAGGTTAACTAGCGGGCCCTTGGACGATCTAGGTTAACTAGCAGGTATTTGGACTATGTAGGTTAACTAACGGGCCCTTGGACTATGTAGATTAACTAGCGGAACATGGACTATCTACGTTAACTAGCGGGCCCTTGGACTATGTAGATTCCCTAGTGGGCACTTGGACTATGTATGTTCCAGAGCGGGCAATTGGACTATGTAAGTTCCCTAGCGGGCACTTGGACTATGAATGTTCCCTACGGACACTTGAACTATGTAAGTTAACTACCGGGCACTTCGACTACGTAGGTTAACTAGCGGGCACTTGGACGATCTAGGTTAACTAGCGGGCCCTTGGATTATCTAGGTTAGCTCGCGGGCTCTTGCACTATGTAGGTTAACTAGCGGGCCCATTGACTATTTAGGTTAACTAGCGGGTACTTGGACGATCTAGGTTATCTATGCGGAACTTTGACTATGTAGGTTAACTAGTGGGCACTTGGACTATCTAGGTTACCTAGCAGGCACTTGGACTATGTACGTTAACTAGCGGGCACTTGGATTATGTACGTTTCCTAGCGGGTACTTGGACTATCTATGTTAACTAGCGGGCACTTGGACTATGTAGATTCCCTATGGGGCACCTGGACTAGGTAGGTTCCCTAGCGGGCACTTGGTCTATCTATGTTAACTAGCGGGCACTTGGACTATCTAGGTTAACTAGTGAGCACTTGGACTATGTAGGATAACTAGTGGGCACTTGGACTATGTAGGTAACCTAGTGGTCACTTGAACTGTCTAGGTTACCTAGCGTGCACTTGGATTATGTAGGTTAACTAGCGGGCATTGGACTATCTAGGTTAACTAGCGGGCCCTTGGACGATGTAGGTTAACTAGCGGGCCCTTGGACGATCTAGGTTAACTAGCGGGTATTTGGACTATGTAGGTTAACCAACGGGCCCTTGGACTATGTAGATTCCCTAGCGGGCACTTGGACTATGTATGTTCCAGAGCGGGCACTTGGACTATGTAGGTTCCCTAGCAGGCACTTGGACTATGTAGGTTCCCTAGCGGGCACTTGGACTATGTAGGTTAACTAGCGGACACTTGGATGATCTAGGTTAACTAGCGGGTATTTGGACTATGTAGGTTAACTAGCGGGCCCTTGGACTATGTAGATTAACTAGCAGCACTTGGACTATCTACTTTAACTAGCGGGCGCTTGGACTATGAAGATTCCCTAGCGGGCAATTGGACTACGTAGGTTCCCTAGCGGACATTTAGACTATGTAGGTTCCCTAGCGGGCACTTGGACTATGAATGTTCCCTACGGACACTTGAACTATGTAAGTTAACTACCGGGCACTTGGACTATGTATGTTAACTAACGGGCCCTTGGACTACTTAGGTTAACTAGCGGACACTTGCACTATGTAGGTTCCCTAGCGGGCACTTGATTATATAGGTTCCCTATCGGGCACTTGGAGAATGTAGGTTAACTAGGGGGCACTAGGACAATGTAGGTTACCTAGCGGACCCTTGGACCCTCTAGGTTACTTAGGGGGAACCTGGACTATATAGGTTAACTAGTGGGCACTTGGACTATCTAGGTTACCTAGCAGGCACTTGGACTATGTAGGTTAACTAGCGGTCACTTGGACTATCTAGGTTACCTAGCGGGCACTTGGACTATGTACGTTACCTAGCGGGCACTTGGACTATGTACGTTTCCTAGCGGGTACTTGGACTAGATAGGTTCCCTAGCGGGCACTTGGTCTATCTAGGTTAACTAGCGGGCACTTGGACTATCTAGGATAACTAGCGGGCACTTGGACTATCTAGGTTAACTAGCGATCACTTGGACTATCTAGGTTAACTAGCGGGCATTTGGACTATTAGGGCCCCTAGTGGGCATTTGGACTATATTGGTTACCTAGCGGGCACTTGGACTATGTAGGTTAACGAACGGGCACTTGGAATATGCAGGTAACCTAGTGGGCACTTGGACTGTCTAGGTTCCCTATCGGGCACTTGGACTATGTAGGTTAACTAGCGGGCATTTGGACTATGTAGGTTACCTAGCGGGCACTTGGACTATGTAGGTTCCCTATCGGGCACTTGTAGAATGTATGTTAACTAGGGGGCACTAGGACTATGTAGGTTACCTAGCGGGCCCTTGGACTATCTAAGTTACCTAGCAGGCATTTGGACTATGTAGGCTCTCTAGCGGGCATTTGGACTATATAGATTACCTAGCGGGCACTTAGACTTTGTAGGTTACCTAGCGGGCACTTGGACTATCTAGGTTACCTAGCTGGCACTTGAACTATCTACATCACCTAGCGGGTACTTGGAGTATGTAGGTTACCTACCGGGCTGTTGGACTATCTAGGTTACCTAGCGGGCACTTGGACTATCTAGGTTAACTAACGGGAACTTGGACTATGTAGGTTCCCTAGAAGGCGCTTGGAGAATGTAGGTTAACTAGGGGACACTAGGACAATGTAGGTTACCTAGCGAGCCCTTGGACTATCTAGGTTACCTAGGGAGAACTTGGACTATGTAGGTAAACTAGCGGGCACTAGGACAATCTAGGTTAACTAGCGGGTACTTGGACTATGTAGGTTAACTAGCGGGCCCTTGGACTATGTAGATTAACTAGCAGCACTTGGACTATCTACGTTAACTAGCGGGCCCTTGGACTATGTAGATTCCCTATTGGGCACTTGGACTATGTATGTTCCAGAGCGGGCACTTGAACTATGTAGGTTCCCTAGCGGGCACTTGGAGAATGTAGGTTAACTAGGGGACACTAGGTACAATATGGGTTACCTAGCGGGCCCTTGGACTATCTAGGTTACCTAGGGAGAACTTGGACTATGTAGGTTAACTAGTGGGCACTTGGACTATTTGGTTACCTAGCAGGCACTTGGAATATGTAGGTTAACTAGCGGGAACTTGGACTATCTAGGTTACCTAGCGGGCACTTGAACTATGTACTTTCCCTAGCGGGCACTTGGACTATCTACGTTACCTAGCGGGCACTTGGACTATGTACGTTAACTAGCGGGCACTTGGACTATGTATGTTTCCTAGCGGGTACTTGGACTATCTATGTTAACTAGCGGGCACTTGGACTATGTAGGTTTCCTATCGGGCACTTGGACTATCTAGGTTAACTAGCGAGCTCTTGGACTATCTAGGATAACTAGCGGGCACTTGGACTATTAGGGTTCCTAGCGGGCATTTGTACTATATAGGTTACCTAGCGGGGACTTGGACTATGTAGGTTAACGAACAGGCACTTGGACTATGTAGGTAACCTAGTGGTCACTTTAACTGTCTACGTTACCTAGCGGGCGCTTGGACTATGTAGGTTAATTAGCGGGCCCTTGGACTATGTAGGTTAACTAGAGGACACTAGGACGATATAGGTTAACTAGCGGGTACTTGGACTATGTAGGTTAACTAGCGGGCCCTTGGACTATGTAGATTAACAAGCGGCACTTGGACTATCTACGTTAACTAGCGAGCCCTTGGACTATGTAGATTCCCTAGAGGGCACTTGGACTATGTATGTTCCAGAGCGGGCACTTGGACTATGTATGTTCCCTAGCGGAGACTTGGATATGTATGTTCCCTACGGACACTTGAACTATTTAAGTTAACTACCGAACACTTGGACTATGTATGTTAACCTGCGGGCCCTTGGACTACTTAGGTTAACTAGCGGACACTTGCACTATGTAGGTTACCTAGCGGGTACTTGGACTATCTAGGTTAACTAGCGGGCACTTGGACTATGTAGGTTACCTAGCAGACACTTGCACTATGTAGGTTACCTAGCGGTCATTTGGACTATGTAGGTAACCTAGCGGGCACTTGGACTATGTAGGTTTCCTATCGGGCACTTGGACAATGTAGGTTAACTAGGGGGCACTAGGACAATGTAGGTTACCTAGCGGGTCCTTGGACTATCTAGGTTACCTAGGGGGAACCTGGACTATGTAGGTTAACTAGTGGGCACTTGGACTATCTAGGTTACCTAGCAGGCACTTGGACTATGTACATTCCCTAACGGGCACTTGGACTATGTACGTTACCTAGCGGGCACTTGGACTACGTAGGTTTCCTAGCGGGTACTTGGACTAGATAGGTTCCCTAGCGGGCACTTGGTCTATCTAGGTTACTAGCGGGCACTTGGACTATCTAGGTTAACTAGCGAGCACTTGGACTATCTAGGTTAACTAGCGGGCATTTGGACTATTAGGGCCCCTAACGGGCATTTGGACTATATTGGTTACCTAGCGGGCACTTGGACTATGTAGGTTAACGAACGGGCACTTGGACTATGTAGGTAACCTAGTGGTCACTTGAACTCTCTAGGTTACCTAGCGGGCACTTGGACTATTTAGGTTAACTAGCGGGCCCTTGGACAATGTAGGTTAACTAGCGGGCCCTTGCATTATGGAGGTTAACTAGCGGGCCCATGGATTATGTAGGTTTACTAGCAGGCACTTGGACTGTCTAGGTTACCTAGTGGGCACTTGTACTATCTAGGTTACCTAGCTGGCACTTGGCCTATGTCGGTCAACTAGCGGGCCCTTGGCCTATCTTGGTTAGCTAACAGTCACTTAGATTATGTAGGTTAACTAGCGAGCACTTGGAATATGTATGTTAAGTAGCGGACACTTGCACTATGAAGGTTAACTAGTGGGCCCATGGACTATATAGTTTTACTAGCGGGCCCTTGGACTCTGTAGGTTCCCTAAAGGGCACTTGGACTATCTAGGTTACCGAACGGGCACTTGGACTATCTAGGTTACCTAGCGGGCACTTGGACTATGTAGGTTAACTAGGGGGCCCTTGGACGATCTAGGTTACCTAGCGGGTACTTGAAGTATCTAGGTTAACTAGCGGGCACTTGCAGTATCTAGGTTACCTAGCGGGCACTTGGACTATGTACGTTCCCTAGCGGGCACTTGGGCTATGTATGTTAACTATCGGGCACTTGGAATATGTAGGTTAACTAGCAGGCACTTGGACAATCTAGGTTAACTAGCGGGCACTTGGACGATCTAGGTTAACTAGCGGGCACTTGGACTATCAAAGTTAACAAGTGAGCCCTTGGACTATGTAGGTTAACTAGCGGGCCCTTGGACTATCTGTGTTACCTAGCGGGCACTTGGACTATGTACGTTCCCTAGCGGGCACTTGGGCTATGTATGTTAACTATCGGGCACTTGGAATATGTAGGTTAACTAGCAGGCACTTGGACAATCTAGGTTAACTAGCGGGCACTTGGACGATCTAGGTTAACTAGCGGGCACTTGGACTATCAAAGTTAACAAGTGAGCCCTTGGACTATGTAGGTTAACTAGCGGGCCCTTGGACTATCTGTGTTACCTAGCGGGCACTTGGACTGTATAGGTTACCTAGCGGGCACTTGGACTATGTAGGTTACCTAGTAGGCACTTGGACAATCTAGGTTAACGAACGGGCACTTGGAATATGCAGGTAACCTAGCGGGCACTTGGACTGTCTAGGTTACCTAACGAGCACTTGGACTTCTAGGTTAACGAATGGGCTCTAGGGGTATGTAGGTTGCCTACCGGTCACTTGGACTATCTAGGTTAGGTAACGGACACTTGGACTATCTAGGTTACCTAGCGGGAACTTGGACAATGTAAGTTACCTAGCGGGCACTTGGACTATCTAGGTTACCTAAAGGGCACTTTGACTATCTAGGTTACATAGCGGGCACTTGGACTATGTAGGTTACATAGCGGGCACTTGGACTATGTAGGGTAACTAGCAAGCACTTGGATTCTAGGTTTCCTAGCGGGCACTTGGACTATCTAGGTTACCTAGCGGGCCCTTGGACTATGTAGGTTTCCTAGCGGGCACTTGGACTATGTAGGTTAACTAGCGGACACTTGGACGATCTAGGTTAACTAGCGGGCACTTGGAATATCTAGGTTAACTAGCGGGTTCTTGGACTATGTAGGTTAACTAGCGGGCACTTGGACTATCTAGGTTAACTAGCTGACCTTGGACTATGTAGGTTAACAAGCAGTCACTTGGACTATCTAGGTTAACTAGCTGAACTTGGACTATGTAGTTTAACTAGCGAGCACTTGGACTATCTAGGTTAACTAGCGGGCACTTGCACAACGCAGGTTCCCTAGCGAGCACTTTGACTATGTAGGTGCCCTAGCGGGCACTTGGACTATATAGGTTCCCTATGGGCACTTGGACTATCTAGGTTCCCTAACGGGCACTTGGAATATACAGGTTCCCTATCGGGAACTTGGACTATGTAGGTTCCTCAGCGGGCACTTGGACTATGTAGGTTCCCTATCGGCCATTGGACTATGTAGGTTAACTAGCAGGCCCTTGGACTATCTAGGTTACCTAGCGGGCACTTGTACTATGTAGGTTAACTAGCGGACACTTGGACAATCTAGGTTACCTAGCTGACACTTGAACTATGTACATACCCTAGCGGGCACTTGGACTATCTTGGTTACCTAGCGGGCACTTGGCCTATGTAGGTTAACGAACGGACACTTGGACTATGTAGGTTAACTAGCGGACACTTCGACTATCTAGGTTAGCCAACGGGCAATTGGACTATCTAGGTTACCTAGCGGGCACTTGGACTATTTAGGTTACCTAGCAGGCACTTTGACTATCTAGGTTAACTAACGGGCACTTGGACTATGTAGGTTGCCTAGCGAGCACTTGGACTATGTAGGTTCCCAGCGGGCACTTGGACTATGTAGGTTCCCTTTCGGGTACTTGGACTGTCTAGGTTAACTAGCGGGCAATTGGACTGTCTGGGTTACCTAGAGGGCACTTGGACTATGTACGTTCCCTAGCGGGCACTTGGGCTATCTACGTTACCTAGCGGGCAATTGGACTATGTAGGTTAACGAAAGGGCACTTGGACTATGTAGGTAACATAATGGTCACTTGGACTGTCTAGGTTACCTAGCGGGGACTTGGACTATGTAGGTTAACTAGCGATCACTTGGCCTATGTAGGATCCCTATCGGACATTTGTACTACTTAGGTTAACTAGCGGGCACTTTGACTATCTAGGTTAACTAGCGGGCACTTGGACTATCTAGGTCAACTAGCGGGCCCTTGTACTACGTAGGTTAATTAGCGGGCACATGGACTATCTAGGTTAACTAGCGGACCTTGGACTATGTAGGTTAACTAGCGGGCACTTGGACTATGTACGTCCCCTAGTGGGCATTTGGACTATCTAGGTTAACTAACGGGCACTAGGACTATCTAGGTTAACTAGCGGGCACTGGACTACCTGGGTTACCTAACAGGCACTTGGATTATGAAGGATCCCTAGCGGGCATGTGGACAATCTAAGTTAACTAGCGGGCACTTGGACGATCTAGGTTAACTAGCGGGCACTTGGACTATCAAAGTTAACAAGTGAGCGCTTGGACTATGTAGGTTAACTAGCGGGCCCTTGGACTATCTAAGTTAACGAACGGGCACTTGGAATATGCAGGTAACCTAGCGGGCACTTGGACTGTCTAGGTTACATAGCGGGCACTTGGAGTATGTAGGCTAACTAGCGAGCACTTGGACTCTAGGTTACCTAGCGGGCACTTGGACTATCTAGGTTACCTAGCGGGCCCTTGGACTATGTAGGTTTCCTAGCGGGCACTTTGACTATCTAGGTTAATGAACGGGCACTTGGAATATGTAGGTAACCTAGCGGGCACTTGGACAGTCTAGGTTACCTAGCTGGCACTTGAACTATCTAGGTTAACGAACGGGCACTTGGACTATCTAGGTTAACTTGCGGGCACTTGGACTATATAGGTCAACTAGCGGGCCCTTGTACTATGTAGGTTAACTAGCGAGCACTTGGAGTATCTAGATTAACTACCGGACCTTGGTCTATGTACGTTAACTAGCGGGCCCTTGGACTATGTAGGTTAACTAGAGGGCACTTGGACTATCTAGGTTAACTAAGGGGCACTTGGACTGTCAAAGTTAACAAGCGAGCCCTTGGACTATGTAGGTTAACTAGCGGGCCCTCGGACTATCTAGGTTACCTAGATAGCACTTGGACTATATAGGTTCCCTAGCGGGCACTTGCACTATCTAGGTTAACGAACGGGCACTTGGACTATGCAGGTAACCTAGCGGGCACTTGGACTGTCTAGGTTACATAGCGGGCACTTGGACTTCTAGGTTAACGAACGGGCACTTGGACTATGTAAGTTGCCTTGCGGGCACTTGGACTATCTAGGTTAGGTAACGGGCACTAGAACTATCTAGGTTACCTAGCGAGCACATGGACTATGTACGTCCCCTAGCGGCCACTTGGACTATCTAGGTTACCTAGCGGGCACTTGGACTATGTAGGTTAACTAGCGGACACTTGCATGATCTATGTTAACTAGCGGGCCCTTACACTATGTAGGTTAACTAGTGGGCCCATGGATTATGTAGGTTTACTAGCAGGCTCTTGGACTATCTAGGTTAACTAGCGGGCACATGGACTACGTAGTTTCCCTAGCGGGCATTTGGACTATTTAGCTTACCAAGCGGGCACTTGGACTATGTAGGTTACATAGCGAGCACTTGGACTATGTAGGTTCCCTAGCGGGCTCTTGGATTATGTAGGTTCCCTTTAGGGCACTTGGATTATGTAGGTTAACTAGCGGACACTTCAACTATCTAGGTTAACTAGAGGGCCCTTGGACGATTTAGGTTAACTAGCGGTCCCTTGGACGATCTAGGTTAACTAGCGGGTACGTGAACTATGTAGGTTAACTAGCGGGCCCTTGGACTATGTAGATTAACCAGCGGCACTTGGACTATCTAGGTTAATTAGCGGGCCCTTGGACTATGTAGTTTCCCTAGCGGGCACTTGGACTATGTAGGTTCCCTAGCAGGCCCTTGGACTATGTAGGTTCTAGAGCGGGCTCTTGGACTATGTAGCTTCCCTAGCAGGCACTTGGACTATGTAGGTTCCCTAGCGGGCACTTGGACTATGTAGATTAACTAGCAGCACTTGGACTATCTACGTTAACAAGCGGGCCCTTGGACTATGTAGATTCCCTAGCGGGCAATTGGACTAGGTAGGTTCCCTAGCGGGCACTTGGACTATGTAGGTTCCCTAGCGGGCACTTGGACTATGAATGTTCCCTACGGACACTTGAACTATGTAAGTTAACTACCGGTCACTTGGACAATGTATGTTAACTAGAGGGCCCTTGGACTACTTAGGTTGACTAGCGGACACTTGCACTATGTAGGTTCCCTATCGGGCACTTGGACTATGTAGGTTAACTAGCGGGCATTTGGACTATGTAGGTTACCTAGCGGGTACTTGGACTATGTAGGTTTCCTATCGGGCACTTGGACAATGTAGGTTAACTAGGGGGCACTAGGACAATGTAGGTTACCTAGCGGGTCCTTGGACTATCTAGGTTACCTAGGGGGCACTTGGTCTATCTAGGTTACTAGCGGGCACTTGGACTATCTAGGTTAACTAGCGAGCACTTGGACTATCTAGGTTAACTAGCGGGCATTTGGACTATTAGGGCCCCTAACGGGCATTTGGACTATATTGGTTACCTAGCGGGCACTTGGACTATGTAGGTTAACGAACGGGCACATGGACTATGTAGGTAACCTAGTGGTCACTTGAACTCTCTAGGTTACCTAGCGGGCACTTGGACTATTTAGGTTAACTACCGGGCGCTTGGACAATGTAGGTTAACTAGCGGGCCCTTGCATTATGGAGGTTAACTAGCGGGCCCATGGATTATGTAGGTTTACTAGCAGGCACTTGGACTGTCTAGGTTACCTAGTGGGCACTTGGATTATCTAGGTTAACGAACGGGTACTTGGACTATGTAGGTTACCTAGCCGCCACTTGGACTATCTAGGTTAGCTAACAGGCCCTTTGACTATCTAGGTTCTCTAGCGGGCACTTGTACTATCTAGAGTTACCTAGCTGGCACTTGGACTATGTCGGTCAACTAGCGGGCCCTTGGCCTATCTTGGTTAGCTAACAGTCACTTAGATTATGTAGGTTAACTAGCGAGCACTTGGAATATGTATGTTAAGTAGCGGACACTTGCACTATGAAGGTTAACTAGTGGGCCCATGGACTATATAGTTTTACTAGCGGGCCCTTGGACTATCTAGGTTCCCTAAAGGGCACTTGGACTATCTAGGTTACCGAACGGGCACTTGGACTATCTAGGTTACCTAGCGGGCACTTGGACTATGTAGGTTAACTAGGGGGCCCTTGGACGATCTAGGTTACCTAGCGGGTACTTGAAGTATCTAGGTTAACTAGCGGGCACTTGCAGTATCTAGGTTACCTAGCGGGCACTTGGACTATGTACGTTCCCTAGCGGGCACTTGGGCTATCTAAGTTAACTATCGGGCACTTGGAATATGTAGGTTAACTAGCGGGCACTTGGATAATCTAGGTTAACTAGCGGGCACTTGGACGATCTAGGTTAACTAGCGGGCACTTGGACTATCAAAGTTAACAAGTGAGCCCTTGGACTATGTAGGTTAACTAGCGGGCCCTTGGACTATCTGTGTTACCTAGCGGGCACTTGGACTGTATAGGTTACCTAGCGGGCACTTGGACTATGTAGGTTACCTAGTAGGCACTTGGACAATCTAGGTTAACGAACGGGCACTTGGAATATGCAGGTAAACTAGCGGGCACTTGGACTGTCTAGGTTACCTAACGAGCACTTGGACTTCTAGGTTAACGAAAGGGCTCTAGGGGTATGTAGGTTGCCTACCGGTCACTTGGACTATCTAGGTTAGGTAACGGACACTTGGACTATCTAGGTTACCTAGCGGGAACTTGGACAATGTAAGTTACCTAGCGGGCACTTGGACTATCTAGGTTACCTAAAGGGCACTTTGACTATCTAGGTTACATAGCGGGCACTTGGACTATGTAGGTTACATAGCGGGCACTTGGACTATGTAGGGTAACTAGCGAGCACTTGGATTCTAGGTTTCCTAGCGGGCACTTGGACTATCTAGGTTACCTAGCGGGCCCTTGTGCTATGTAGGTTTCCTAGCGGGCACTTGGACTATGTAGGTTAACTAGCGAGCACTTGGACTATCTAGGTTAACTAGCGGGCACTTGCACAATGCAGGTTCCCTAGCGAGCACTTTGACTATGTAGGTTCCCTAGCGGGCACTTGGACTATATAGGTTCCCTATGGGCACTTGGACTATCTAGGTTCCCTAACGGGCACTTGGAATATACAGGTTCCCTATCGGGAACTTGGACTATGTAGGTTCCTCAGCGGGCACTTGGACTATGTAGTTTCCCTATCGGGCATTGGACTATGTAGGTTAACTAGCAGGCCCTTGGACTATCTAGGTTACCTAGCGGGCACTTGTACTATGTAGGTTAACTAGCGGACTCTTGGACAATCTAGGTTACCTAGCTGGCACTTGAATTATGTACATACCCTAGCGGGCACTTGGACTATCTTGGTTACCTAGTGGGCACTTGGCCTATCTAGGTTAACGAACGGACACTTGGACTATGTAGGTTAACTAGCGGACACTTCGACTATCTAGGTTAGCCAACGGGCAATTGGACTATCTAGTTGGACTATCTAGGTTACCTAGCGGGCACTTGGACTATTTAGGTTACCTAGCAGGCACTTTGACTATCTAGGTTAACTAACGGGCACTTGGACTATGTAGGTTGCCTAGCGAGCACTTGGACTATGTAGGTTCCCAGCGGGCACTAGGACTATGTAGGTTCCCTATCGGGTACTTGGACTGTCTAGGTTAACTAGCGGGCAATTGGACTGTCTGGGTTACCTAGTGGGCACTTGGACTATGTAGTTTACCTAGCACGCAATTGGACTATGTAGGTTAACTAGCGGGCACTTGGACTATCTAGGTTACCTAGAGGGCACTTGGACTATGTACGTTCCCTAGCAGGCACTTGGGCTATCTACGTTACCTAGCGGGCAATTGGACTATGTAGGTTAACGAACGGGCACTTGGACTATGTAGGTAACATAATGGTCACTTGGAATGTCTAGGTTACCTAGCGGGGACTTGGACTATGTAGGTTAACTAGCGGTCACTTGGCCTATGTAGGATCCGTATCAGACATTTGTACTCCTTAGGTTAACTAGCGGCCACTTTGACTATCTAGGTTAACTAGCGGGCACTTGGACTATCTAGGTCAACTAGCGGGCCCTTGTACTATGTATGTTAATTAGCGGGCACATGTACTATCTAGGTTAACTAGCGGACCTTGGACTATGTAGGTTAACTAGCGGGCACTTGGACTATGTACGTCCCCTAGTGGGCATTTGGACTATCTAGGTTAACTAACGGGCACTAGGACTATCTAGGTTAACTAGCGGGCACTGGACTACCTAGGTTACCTAACAGGCACTTGGATTATGAAGGATCCCTAGCGGGCACGTGGACAATCTAAGTTAACTAGCGGGCACTTGGACGATCTAGGTTAACTAGCGGGCACTTGGACTATCAAAGTTAACAAGTGAGCGCTTGGACTATGTAGGTTAACTAGCGGGCCCTTGGACTATCTAAGTTAACGAAAGGGCACTTGGAATATGCAGGTAACCTAGCGGGCACTTGGACTGTCTAGGTTACATAGCGGGCACTTGGAGTATGTAGGCTAACTAGCAAGCACTTGGACTCTAGGTTACCTAGCGGGCACTTGGACTATCTAGGATACCTAGCGGGCCCTTGGACTATGTAGGTTTCCTAGCGGGCACTTTGACTATCTAGGTTAACGAACGGGCACTTGGAATATGTAGGTAACCTAGCGGGAACTTGGACAGTCTAGGTTACCTAGCTGGCACTTGAACTATCTAGGTTAAAGAACGGGCACTTGGACTATCTAGGTTAACTTGCGGGCACTTGGACTATATAGGTCAACTAGCGGGCCCTTGTTCTATGTAGGTTAACCAGCGAGCACTTGGAGTATCTAGATTAACTAGCGGACCTTGGTCTATGTACGTTAACTAGCGGGCCCTTGGACTATGTAGGTTAACTAGCGGGCACTTGGACGATATAGGTTAACTAGAGGGCACTTGGACTATCTAGGTTAACTAGCGTGCGCTTGGACAATCTAGGTTAACTAGCGGGCACTTGGATGATCAATGTTAACTAGCGGGCACTTGGACTATCTAGGTTAGCTAACGGGCACTTGGACTAATTACGTCCCCTAGTGGGCACTTGGACACCCTAGGTTAACTAACGGGCACTAGGACTATCTAGGTTAACTAGCGGGCACTTGGACTATCTAGGTCAACTAGCGGGCCCTTGGACTATCTAGGTTAGCTAACTGGCACTTGGACTATGTAGGTTAACTAGCAGACACTTGCACGATCTAGGTTAACTAGCGGGCTCTTGCACTATGTAGGTTAACCAGTGGGCCCATTTACTATGTTGGTTAACTAGCGGGCACTTGGACGATCTAGGTTAACTAGCGGGCACTTGGACTATGTAGGTTCCCTAGCGGGCATTTGGACTATATAGATAACCCAGCGGGCACTTAGAATTTGTAGGTTAGCTAGAGGGCCCTTGGACTATGTAGGTTAACTAGAGGGCCCTTGGGCTATGTAGGTTACCTAGAGGGCACTTGGACGATCTAGGTTAACTAGCGGGTACTTGGACTATGTAGGTTAACTAGCGGGCCTTTGGACTATGTAGATTCCCTAGCGGGCATTTGGACTACATAGATAACCTAGCGGGCACTTAGATTTTGTAGGTTACCTAGCGGGCACTTGAACTATCTACGTTACCTAGCGGGTTCTTGGAGTATGTAGGTTACCTAGCGGGCTGTTGGACTATCTAGGTTACCATGCGGGCACTTGGACTATCTAGGTTAACTAACGGGCCCTTGGACTATGTAGGTTCCCTAATGGGCCCTTGGACTATGTAAGTTCCCTAGCGGACAATTGGACTATGTAGTCTCCCTAGCGGGCCCTTGGACTATGTAAGTTCCCTAGCGGGCACTTGGACTATGTAGGTTCCCTAGCGGGCACTTGGATTATGTAGGTTCCCTATCGGGCACTTGGACTATGTAGGTTAACTAGCGGGCCCTTGGACTATCTAGGTTAACTAGCGGGCACTTGGACTATCTAGATTAAATAGCGGGCCCTTGGACTATCTAGGTTTACTAGCGGGCACTTGGACTATGTAGTGTCCCTAGCGGGCATTTGGATTATTTGGGTTACCTATTGTGCACTTAGATTATGTAGGTTACCTAGCGGGCACTTGGACTATGTAGGTTAACTAGAAGGCACTTGGACTATCAAGGTTACCTAGCGGGCCATTGGACTATGTAGGTTACCAGCGGGCACTTGGACTATCTAGGTTAACGAACGTGCACTTGGACTATGTAGGTAACCTAGCGGGCACTTGGACTGTCTAGGTTACCTAGCGGGCACTTGAGCTATCTACGTTAACGAACGGGCACTTGGACTATGTAGGTTAACTAGGGGACACTTCGACTATCTAGGTTAGCTAATTGGCAATTGGACTATCTAGGTTACCTAGCGGGCACTTGGACTATGTAGGTTCCCTTGCGGGCACTTGGATTATTTAGGTTACCTAGCAGGCACTTTGACTATCTAGGTTAACTAACGGTCACTTGAACTATGTAGGTTGCCTAGTGAGCACTTGTACTATGTAGGTTCCCTAGCGAGCACTTGGGCTATGTAGGTTCCCTATCAGGTACTTGGACTGTCTAGGTTAACTAGGGGGCAATTGGACTGTGTAGGTTACCTAGTGGGAACTTGGACTATGTAGATTAACTAGCGGGCACTTGGAATATCAAGGTTAACCAGCGGGCCCTTGCACTATGTAGGTTAACTAGCGGGAACTTGGACTATCTAGGTTAACTAGCAGGTTCTAGGACTATGTAGGTTAACTAGCGGGCACTTGGACTATCTAGGTTAACTAGCTGACCTTGGACTATGTAGGGTAACAAGCGGTCACTTGGACTATCTAGGTTAACTAGCTGACCTTGGACTATGTAGGTTAACTAGCGGGCACTTGGACTAACTAGGTTAACTAGCGGGCACTTGCACAATGTAGGTTCCCTAGCGAGCACATTGACTATGTAGGTTCCCTAGCGGGCACTTGGACTATATAGGTTCCCTATGGGCACTTGGAATATACAGGTTCCCTAACGGGCACTTGGATAAAACAGGTTCCCTATCGGGAACTTGGACAATGTAGGTTCCTCAGCGGGCACTTGGACCATGTAGGTTCCCTATAAGGCATTGGACTATGTAGGTTAACTAGCAGGCCCTTGGACTATCTAGGTTACCTAGCGGGCACTTGTACTATGTAGGTTAACTAGCGGACACTTGGACAATCCAGGTTACCTAGCGGGCACTTGAACTATGTACATACCCTAGCGGGCACTTGGACTATCTTGGTTACCTAGCGGGCACTTGGCCTATCTAGGTTAACGAACGGACACTTGGACTATGTAGGTTAACTAGCGGACACTTCGACTATCTAGGTTAGCCAACGGGCAATTGGACTATCTAGGTTACCTAGCGGGCACTTGGACTATTTAGGTTACCTAGCAGGCACTTTGACTATCTAGGTTAACTAACGGGCACTTGGATTATGTAGGTTGCCTAGCGAGCACTTGGACTATGTAGGTTCCCAGCGGGCACTTGGACTATGTAGGTTCCCTATCGGGTACTTGGACTGTCTAGGTTAACTAGCGGGCAATTGGACTGTCTGGGTTTCCTAGTGGGCACTTGGACTATGTAGTTTACCTAGCACGCACTTGTACTATATAGGTTAACTAGCAGGCACTTGGACTATCTAGGTTACCTAGAGGGCACTTGGACTATGTACGTTCCCTAGCGGGCACTTGGGCTATCTACGTTACCTAGCGGGCAATTGGACTATGTAGGTTAACGAACGGGCACTTGGACTATGTAGGTAACATAATGGTCACTTGGAATGTCTAGGTTACCTAGCGGGGACTTGGACTATGTAGGTTAACTAGCGGTCACTTGGACTCTGTAGGATCCCTATCGGACATTTGTACTACTTAGGTTAACTAGCGGGCACTTTGACTATCTATGTTAACTAGCGGGAACTTGGACTATCTAGGTCAACTAGCGGGCCCTTGTACTATGTAGGCTAACTAGCGGGCACTTGGACTATCTAGGGTAACTAGCGGACCTTGGACTATGTAGGTTAACTAGCGGGCACTTGGACTATCTAGGTTAACTAGCGGGCACTTGGATGATCAATGTTAACTAGCGGGCACTTGGACTATCTAGGTTAGCTAACGGGCACTTGGACTAAGTACATCCCCTAGTGGGCACTTGGACACCCTATGTTAACTAACGGGCACTAGGACAATCTAGGTTAACTAGCGGGCACTTGGACTATGTAGGTCAACTAGTGGGCCCTTGGACTATCTAGGTTAGCTAACTGGCACTTGGACTATGTAGGTTAACTAGCAGACACTTGCTCGATCTAGGTTAACTAGCGGGCTCTTGCACTATGTAGGTTAACTAGTGGGCCCATTGACTATGTTGGTTAACTAGCTGGCACTTGGACGATGTAGGTTAACTAGCGGGCACTTGGACTATGTAGGTTCCCTAGCGGGCATTTGGACTATATAAATAACCTAGCGGGCACTTAGACTTTGTAGGTTAGCTAGCGGGCCCTTGGACTATGTAGGTTAAGTAGCGGGCCCTTGGGCTATGTAGGTTACCTAGGGGGCACTGGGACGATCTAGGTTAACTAGCGGGTACTTGGACTATGTAGGTTAACTAGCGGCACCTGGACTATCTACGTTAACTAGCGGGCCGTTGGACTATGTAGATTCCCTAGCGGGCATTTGGACTACATAGATAACCTAGCGGGCACTTAGATTTTGTAGGTTACCTAGCGGGCACTTGGACTATCTAGGTTACCTAGCTGGCACTTGAACTATCAACGTAACCTAGCGGGTTCTTGGAGTATGTAGGTTACCTAGCGGGCTGTTGGACTATCTAGGTTACCAAACGGGCACTTGGACTATTTAGGTTAACTAACGGGCACTTGGACTATGTAGGTTCCCTAGCGGGCCCATGGACTATGTAAGTTCCCTAGCGGGCAATTGGACTATGTAGTTTCCCTAGCGGGCCCTTGGACTATGTAAGTTCCCTAGCGGGCACTTGGACTATGTAGGTTCCCTAGCGGGCACTTGGATTATGTAGGTTCCCTATCGGGCACTTGGACTATGTAGGTTAACTAGCGGGCCCTTGGACTATCTAGGTTAACTAGCGGGCACTTGGACTATCTACATTAACTAACGGGCCCTTGGACTATCTAGGTTTACTAGCGGGCACTTGGACTATCTAGGTTAACTAGCGGGCACTTGGACTATATAATTTCCCTAGAGGGCATTTGGATTATTTAGGTTACCTATTGTGCACTTGGATTATGTAGGTTACCTAGCGGGCACTTGGACTATGTAGGTTAACTAGAAGGCACTTGGACTATCAAGGTTACCTAGCGGGCCATTGGACTGTGTAGGTTACCAGCGGGCACTTGGACTATCTAGGTTAACGAACTTGCACTTGGACTATGTAGGTAACCTAGTGGGCATTGGACTGTCTAGGTTACCTAGCGGGCACTTGGCCTATCTACGTTAACGAACGGGCACTTGGACTATGTAGGTTAACTGGGGGACACTTCGACTATCTAGGTTAGCTAATGGGCAATTGGACTATCTAGGTTACCTAGCGGGCACTTGGACTATGTAGGTTCCCTTGCGGGCACTTGGACTATGTAGGTTCCCTTGCGGGCACTTGGACTATTTAGGTTACCTAGCAGGCACATTGAGTATCTAGGTTAACTAACGGGCACTTGGATTATGTACGTTCCCTTGCGAGCACTTGGACTATGTAGGTTCCCTATCAGGTACTGGGACTGTCTAGGTTAACTAGGGGGCAATTGGACTGTGTAGGTTACCTAGCGGGAACATGGACTATGTAGGTTAACTAGCAGACACTTGGACGATCTAGGTTAACTAGCGGGCACTTGGAATATCTAGGTTAACTAGCGGGTTCTTGGACTATGTAGCTTAACTAGCGGGCACTTGGACTATCTAGGTTAACTAGCTGACCTTGGACTATGTAGGTTAACAAGCGGTCACTTGGACTATCTAGGTTAACTAGCTGACCTTGGACTATGTAGGTTAACAAGCGGTCACTTGGACTATCTAGGTTAACTAGCTGACCTTGGACTATGTAGGTTAACTAGCGGGCACATGGACTATCTATGTTAACTAGCGGGCACTTTCACAATGTAGGTTCCCTAGCGAGCACTTTGACTATGTAGGTTCCCTAGCGGGCACTTGGATTGTATAGGTTCCCTATGGGCCCTTGGACTATCTAGGTTCCCTAACGGGCACTTGGAATATACAGGTTCCCTATCGGTAACTTGGACTATGTAGGTTCCTCAGCGGGCACTTGGACTATGTAGGTTCTCTATCTGGCATTGGACTATGTAGGTTAACTAGCAGGCCCTTGGACTATCTAGGTTACCTTGCGGGCACTTGTACTATGTAGGTTAACTAGCGGACACTTGGACAATCTAGGTTACCTAGCGGGAACTTGAACTATGTACATACCCTAGCGGGCACTTGGACTATCTTGGTTTCCTAGAGGGCACTTGGCCTATCTAGGTTAACGAACGGACACTTGGACAATGTAGCTTAACTAGCGGACACTTCGACTATCTACGTTAGCCAACGGGCAATTGGACTATCTAGGTTAACTAACGGGCACTTGGACTATGTAGGTTGCCTAGCGAGCACATGGACTATGTAGGTTCCCAGCGGGCACTTGGACAATGTAGATCCCCTATCGGGTACTTGGACTGTCTAGGTTAACTAGCGGGCATTTGGACTGTGGGTTTCCTAGTGGGCACTTGGACTCTGTAGTTTACCTAGCACGCAGTTGGACTATATAGGTTAACTAGCGGGCACTTGGACTATCTAGGTTACCTAGAGGGCACTTGGACTATGTACGTTCCCTAGCAGGCACTTGGGTTATCTCCATTACCTAGCGGGCAATTGGACTATGTAGGTTAACGAACGGGCACTTGGACTATGTAGGTAACATAATGGTCACTTGGACTGTCTAGGTTACCTAGCGGGGACTTGGACTATGTAGGTTAACTAGCGGTCACTTGGACTATGTAGGATCCCTATCAGACATTTGTACTACTTAGGTTAACTAGCGGGCACTTTGACTATCTAGGTTAAATAGCGGGCACTTGGACTATGTAGGTCAACTAGCGGGCCCTTGGACTATCTAGGTTAGCTAACTGGCACTTGGACTGTGTAGGCTAACTAGCAGACACTTGCACGATCCAGGTTAACTAGCGGACTCTTGCACTATGTAGGTTAACTAGTGGGCCCATTGACTATGTTGGTTAACTAGCGGGCACTTGGACGATGTAGGTTACCTAGCGGGCACTTGGACTATGTAGGTTCCCTAGCAGGCATTTGGACTATATAGACAACCTAGCGGGCACTTAGATTTTGTAGGTTAGCTAGCGGGCCCTTGGGCTATGTAGGTTACCTAGCGGGCACTTGGACGATCTAGGTTAACTAGCGGGTACTTGTACTATGTAGGTTAACTAGCGGGCCCTTGGACTATGTAGATTAACTAGCGGCACTTGGACTATCTACGTTAACTAGCGGGCCCTTGGACTATGTAGATTCCCTAGCGGGCATTTGGACTGCATAGATAACCTAGCGGGCACTTAGATTTTGTAGGTTACCTAGCGGGCACTTGGACTATCTAGGTTACCTAGCTGGCACTTGAACTATCTACGTTACCCAGCGGGTTCTTGGAGTATGTAGGTTACCTAGCGGGCTGTTGCACTATCTAGGTTTCCAAGCGGGCACTTGGACTATCTAGGTTAACTAACGGGCCCTTGGACTATCTAGGTTCCCTAGCGGGCCCTTGGACTATGTAAGTTCCCTAGCGGGCACTTGGACTATGTAGGTTCCCTAGCGGGCACTTGGATTATGTAGGTTCCCTATCGGGCACATGTACTATCTAGGTTAACTAGCGGACCTTGGACTATGTAGGTTAACTAGCGGGCACTTGGACTATGTACGTCCCCTAGTGGGCATTTGGACTATCTAGGTTAACTAACGGGCACTAGGACTATCTAGGTTAACTAGCGGGCACTGGACTACCTCGGTTACCTAACAGGCACTTGGATTATGAAGGATCCCTAGCGGGCACGTGGACAATCTAAGTTAACTAGCGGGCACTTGGACGATCTAGGTTAACTAGCGGGCACTTGGACTATCAAAGTTAACAAGTGAGCGCTTGGACTATGTAGGTTAACTAGCGGGCCCTTGGACTATCTAAGTTAACGAAAGGGCACTTGGAATATGCAGGTAACCTAGCGGGCACTTGGACTGTCTAGGTTACATAGCGGGCACTAGGAGTATGTAGGCTAACTAGCAAGCACTTGGACTCTAGGTTACCTAGCGGGCACTTGGACTATCTAGGATACCTAGCGGGCCCTTGGACTATGTAGGTTTCCTAGCGGGCACTTTGACTATCTAGGTTAACGAACGGGCACTTGGAATATGTAGGTAACCTAGCGGGAACTTGGACAGTCTAGGTTACCTAGCTGGCACTTGAACTATCTAGGTTAAAGAACGGGCACTTGGACTATCTAGGTTAACTTGCGGGCACTTGGACTATATAGGTCAACTAGCGGGCCCTTGTTCTATGTAGGTTAACCAGCGAGCACTTGGAGTATCTAGATTAACTAGCGGACCTTGGTCTATGTACGTTAACTAGCGGGCCCTTGGACTATGTAGGTTAACTAGCGGGCACTTGGACGATATAGGTTAACTAGAGGGCACTTGGACTATCTAGGTTAACTAGCGTGCGCTTGGACAATCTAGGTTAACTAGCGGGCAC
This sequence comes from Tenrec ecaudatus, assembly GCF_050624435.1. Lineage (NCBI taxonomy): Eukaryota > Metazoa > Chordata > Mammalia > Afrosoricida > Tenrecidae > Tenrec > Tenrec ecaudatus. Next base: position 1,025,568 of record NW_027457578.1, on the reverse strand, counting down.
TTGGATGATCAATGTTAACTAGCGGGCACTTGGACTATCTAGGTTAGCTAACGGGCACTTGGACTAATTACGTCCCCTAGTGGGCACTTGGACACCCTAGGTTAACTAACGGGCACTAGGACTATCTAGGTTAACTAGCGGGCACTTGGACTATCTAGGTCAACTAGCGGGCCCTTGGACTATCTAGGTTAGCTAACTGGCACTTGGACAATGTAGGTTAACTAGCAGACACTTGCACGATCTAGGTTAACTAGCGGGCTCTTGCACTATGTAGGTTAACCAGTGGGCCCATTTACTATGTTGGTTAACTAGCGGGCACTTGGACGATCTAGGTTAACTAGCGGGCTCTTGGACTATGTAGGTTCCCTAGCGGGCATTTGGACTATATAGATAACCCAGCGGGCACTTAGAATTTGTAGGTTAGCTAGAGGGCCCTTGGACTATGTAGGTTAACTAGAGGGCCCTTGGGCTATGTAGGTTACCTAGCGGGCACTTGGACGATCTAGGTTACCATGCGGGCACTTGGACTATCTAGGTTAACTAACGGGCCCTTGGACTATGTAGGTTCCCTAATGGGCCCTTGGACTATGTAAGTTCCCTAGCGGACAATTGGACTATGTAGTCTCCCTAGCGGGCCCTTGGACTATGTAAGTTCCCTAGCGGGCACTTGGACTATGTAGGTTCCCTAGCGGGCACTTGGATTATGTAGGTTCCCTATCGGGCACTTGGACTATGTAGGTTAACTAGCGGGCCCTTGGACTATCTAGGTTAACTAGCGGGCACTTGGACTATCTAGATTAAATAGCGGGCCCTTGGACTATCTAGGTTTACTAGCGGGCACTTGGACTATGTAGTGTCCCTAGCGGGCATTTGGATTATTTGGGTTACCTATTGTGCACTTAGATTATGTAGGTTACCTAGCGGGCACTTGGACTATGTAGGTTAACTAGAAGGCACTTGGACTATCAAGGTTACCTAGCGGGCCATTGGACTATGTAGGTTACCAGCGGGCACTTGGACTATCTAGGTTAACGAACGTGCACTTGGACTATGTAGGTAACCTAGCGGGCACTTGGACTGTCTAGGTTACCTAGCGGGCACTTGAGCTATCTACGTTAACGAACGGGCACTTGGACTATGTAGGTTAACTAGGGGACACTTCGACTATCTAGGTTAGCTAATTGGCAATTGGACTATCTAGGTTACCTAGCGGGCACTTGGACTATGTAGGTTCCCTTGCGGGCACTTGGATTATTTAGGTTACCTAGCAGGCACTTTGACTATCTAGGTTAACTAACGGTCACTTGAACTATGTAGGTTGCCTAGTGAGCACTTGTACTATGTAGGTTCCCTAGCGAGCACTTGGGCTATGTAGGTTCCCTATCAGGTACTTGGACTGTCTAGGTTAACTAGGGGGCAATTGGACTGTGTAGGTTACCTAGTGGGAACTTGGACTATGTAGATTAACTAGCAGGCACTTGGAATATCAAGGTTAACCAGCGGGCCCTTGGACTATGTAGGTTAACTAGCGGGAACTTGGACTATCTAGGTTAACTAGCAGGTTCTAGGACTATGTAGGTTAACTAGCGGGCACTTGGACTATCTAGGTTAACTAGCTGACCTTGGACTATGTAGGGTAACAAGCGGTCACTTGGACTATCTAGGTTAACTAGCTGACCTTGGACTATGTAGGTTAACTAGCGGGCACTTGGACTAACTAGGTTAACTAGCGGGCACTTGCACAATGTAGGTTCCCTAGCGAGCACATTGACTATGTAGGTTCCCTAGCGGGCACTTGGACTATATAGGTTCCCTATGGGCACTTGGAATATACAGGTTCCCTAACGGGCACTTGGAATATACAGGTTCCCTATCGGGAACTTGGACAATGTAGGTTCCTCAGCGGGCACTTGGACCATGTAGGTTCCCTATAAGGCATTGGACTATGTAGGTTAACTAGCAGGCCTTTGGACTATCTAGGTTACCTAGCGGGCACTTGTACTATGTAGGTTAACTAGCGGACACTTGGACAATCCAGGTTACCTAGCTGGCACTTGAACTATGTACATACCCTAGCGGGCACTTGGACTATCTTGGTTACCTAGCGGGCACTTGGCCTATCTAGGTTAACGAATGGACACTTGGACTATGTAGGTTAACTAGCGGACACTTCGACTATCTAGGTTAGCCAACGGGCAATTGGACTATCTAGGTTACCTAGCGGGCACTTGGACTATTTAGGTTACCTAGCAGGCACTTTGACTATCTAGGTTAACTAACGGGCACTTGGATTATGTAGGTTGCCTAGCGAGCACTTGGACTATGTAGGTTCCCAGCGGGCACTTGGACTATGTAGGTTCCCTATCGGGTACTTGGACTGTCTAGGTTAACTAGCGGGCAATTGGACTGTCTGGGTTTCCTAGTGGGCACTTGGACTATGTAGTTTACCTAGCACGCACTTGTACTATATAGGTTAACTAGCAGGCACTTGGACTATCTAGGTTACCTAGAGGGCACTTGGACTATGTACGTTCCCTAGCGGGCACTTGGGCTATCTACGTTACCTAGCGGGCAATTGGACTATGTAGGTTAACGAACGGGCACTTGGACTATGTAGGTAACATAATGGTCACTTGGAATGTCTAGGTTACCTAGCGGGGACTTGGACTATGTAGGTTAACTAGCGGTCACTTGGACTCTGTAGGATCCCTATCGGACATTTGTACTACTTAGGTTAACTAGCGGGCACTTTGACTATCTATGTTAACTAGCGGGAACTTGGACTATCTAGGTCAACTAGCGGGCCCTTGTACTATGTAGGCTAACTAGCGGGCACTTGGACTATCTAGGGTAACTAGCGGACCTTGGACTATGTAGGTTAACTAGCGGGCACTTGGACTATCTAGGTTAACTAGCGGGCACTTGGATGATCAATGTTAACTAGCGGGCACTTGGACTATCTAGGTTAGCTAACGGGCACTTGGACTAAGTACATCCCCTAGTGGGCACTTGGACACCCTATGTTAACTAACGGGCACTAGGACAATCTAGGTTAACTAGCGGGCACTTGGACTATGTAGGTCAACTAGTGGGCCCTTGGACTATCTAGGTTAGCTAACTGGCACTTGGACTATGTAGGTTAACTAGCAGACACTTGCTCGATCTAGGTTAACTAGCGGGCTCTTGCACTATGTAGGTTAACTAGTGGGCCCATTGACTATGTTGGTTAACTAGCTGGCACTTGGACGATGTAGGTTAACTAGCGGGCACTTGGACTATGTAGGTTCCCTAGCGGGCATTTGGACTATATAAATAACCTAGCGGGCACTTAGACTTTGTAGGTTAGCTAGCGGGCCCTTGGACTATGTAGGTTAAGTAGCGGGCCCTTGGGCTATGTAGGTTACCTAGGGGGCACTGGGACGATCTAGGTTAACTAGCGGGTACTTGGACTATGTAGGTTAACTAGCGGCACCTGGACTATCTACGTTAACTAGCGGGCCGTTGGACTATGTAGATTCCCTAGCGGGCATTTGGACTACATAGATAACCTAGCGGGCACTTAGATTTTGTAGGTTACCTAGCGGGCACTTGGACTATCTAGGTTACCTAGCTGGCACTTGAACTATCAACGTAACCTAGCGGGTTCTTGGAGTATGTAGGTTACCTAGCGGGCTGTTGGACTATCTAGGTTACCAAACGGGCACTTGGACTATTTAGGTTAACTAACGGGCACTTGGACTATGTAGGTTCCCTAGCGGGCCCATGGACTATGTAAGTTCCCTAGCGGGCAATTGGACTATGTAGTTTCCCTAGCGGGCCCTTGGACTATGTAAGTTCCCTAGCGGGCACTTGGACTATGTAGGTTCCCTAGCGGGCACTTGGATTATGTAGGTTCCCTATCGGGCACTTGGACTATGTAGGTTAACTAGCGGGCCCTTGGACTATCTAGGTTAACTAGCGGGCACTTGGACTATCTACATTAACTAACGGGCCCTTGGACTATCTAGGTTTACTAGCGGGCACTTGGACTATCTAGGTTAACTAGCGGGCACTTGGACTATATAATTTCCCTAGAGGGCATTTGGATTATTTAGGTTACCTATTGTGCACTTGGATTATGTAGGTTACCTAGCGGGCACTTGGACTATGTAGGTTAACTAGAAGGCACTTGGACTATCAAGGTTACCTAGCGGGCCATTGGACTGTGTAGGTTACCAGCGGGCACTTGGACTATCTAGGTTAACGAACGTGCACTTGGACTATGTAGGTAACCTAGCGGGCATTGGACTGTCTAGGTTACCTAGCGGGCACTTGGCCTATCTACGTTAACGAACGGGCACTTGGACTATGTAGGTTAACTGGGGGACACTTCGACTATCTAGGTTAGCTAATGGGCAATTGGACTATCTAGGTTACCTAGCGGGCACTTGGACTATGTAGGTTCCCTTGCGGGCACTTGGACTATGTAGGTTCCCTTGCGGGCACTTGGACTATTTAGGTTACCTAGCAGGCACTTTGAGTATCTAGGTTAACTAACGGGCACTTGGATTATGTAGGTTCCCTTGCGAGCACTTGGACTATGTAGGTTCCCTATCAGGTACTGGGACTGTCTAGGTTAACTAGGGGGCAATTGGACTGTGTAGGTTACCTAGCGGGAACATGGACTATGTAGGTTAACTAGCGGACACTTGGACGATCTAGGTTAACTAGCGGGCACTTGGAATATCTAGGTTAACTAGCGGGTTCTTGGACTATGTAGGTTAACTAGCGGGCACTTGGACTATCTAGGTTAACTAGCTGACCTTGGACTATGTAGGTTAACAAGCGGTCACTTGGACTATCTAGGTTAACTAGCTGACCTTGGACTATGTAGGTTAACAAGCGGTCACTTGGACTATCTAGGTTAACTAGCTGACCTTGGACTATGTAGGTTAACTAGCGGGCACTTGGACTATCTATGTTAACTAGCGGGCACTTTCACAATGTAGGTTCCCTAGCGAGCACTTTGACTATGTAGGTTCCCTAGCGGGCACTTGGATTGTATAGGTTCCCTATGGGCCCTTGGACTATCTAGGTTCCCTAACGGGCACTTGGAATATACAGGTTCCCTATCGGTAACTTGGACTATGTAGGTTCCTCAGCGGGCACTTGGACTATGTAGGTTCCCTATCTGGCATTGGACTATGTAGGTTAACTAGCAGGCCCTTGGACTATCTAGGTTACCTTGCGGGCACTTGTACTATGTAGGTTAACTAGCGGACACTTGGACAATCTAGGTTACCTAGCGGGAACTTGAACTATGTACATACCCTAGCGGGCACTTGGACTATCTTGGTTACCTAGAGGGCACTTGGCCTATCTAGGTTAACGAACGGACACTTGGACAATGTAGCTTAACTAGCGGACACTTCGACTATCTACGTTAGCCAACGGGCAATTGGACTATCTAGGTTAACTAACGGGCACTTGGACTATGTAGGTTGCCTAGCGAGCACATGGACTATGTAGGTTCCCAGCGGGCACTTGGACAATGTAGATCCCCTATCGGGTACTTGGACTGTCTAGGTTAACTAGCGGGCATTTGGACTGTGGGTTTCCTAGTGGGCACTTGGACTCTGTAGTTTACCTAGCACGCAGTTGGACTATATAGGTTAACTAGCGGGCACTTGGACTATCTAGGTTACCTAGAGGGCACTTGGACTATGTACGTTCCCTAGCAGGCACTTGGGTTATCTACATTACCTAGCGGGCAATTGGACTATGTAGGTTAACGAACGGGCACTTGGACTATGTAGGTAACATAATGGTCACTTGGACTGTCTAGGTTACCTAGCGGGGACTTGGACTATGTAGGTTAACTAGCGGTCACTTGGACTATGTAGGATCCCTATCAGACATTTGTACTACTTAGGTTAACTAGCGGGCACTTTGACTATCTAGGTTAACTAGCGTGAACTTGCACTATCTAGGTCAACTAGCGGGCCCTTGCACTATGTAGGTTAACTAGCTGGCACTTGGACTATCTAGGTTAACTAGCGGACCTAGGACTATGTAGGTTAACTAGCGGGCACTTGGACGATATAGGTTAACTAGAGTGCACTTGGACTATCTAGGTTATATTGCGGGCACTTGGATGATCAATGTTAACTAGCGGGCACTTGGACTATCTAGGTTAGCTAACGGGCACTTGGACTAAGTACGTCCCCTAGTGGGCACTTGGACACCCTAGGTTAACTAACGGGCACTAGGACTATCTAGGTTAAATAGCGGGCACTTGGACTATGTAGGTCAACTAGCGGGCCCTTGGACTATCTAGGTTAGCTAACTGGCACTTGGACTGTGTAGGCTAACTAGCAGACACTTGCACGATCCAGGTTAACTAGCGGACTCTTGCACTATGTAGGTTAACTAGTGGGCCCATTGACTATGTTGGTTAACTAGCGGGCACTTGGACGATGTAGGTTACCTAGCGGGCACTTGGACTATGTAGGTTCCCTAGCAGGCATTTGGACTATATAGACAACCTAGCGGGCACTTAGATTTTGTAGGTTAGCTAGGGGGCCCTTGGGCTATGTAGGTTACCTAGCGGGCACTTGGACGATCTAGGTTAACTAGCGGGTACTTGTACTATGTAGGTTAACTAGCGGGCCCTTGGACTATGTAGATTAACTAGCGGCACTTGGACTATCTACGTTAACTAGCGGGCCCTTGGACTATGTAGATTCCCTAGCGGGCATTTGGACTGCATAGATAACCTAGCGGGCACTTAGATTTTGTAGGTTACCTAGCGGGCACTTGGACTATCTAGGTTACCTAGCTGGCACTTGAACTATCTACGTTACCCAGCGGGTTCTTGGAGTATGTAGGTTACCTAGCGGGCTGTTGCACTATCTAGGTTTCCAAGCGGGCACTTGGACTATCTAGGTTAACTAACGGGCCCTTGGACTATCTAGGTTCCCTAGCGGGCCCTTGGACTATGTAAGTTCCCTAGCGGGCACTTGGACTATGTAGGTTCCCTAGCGGGCACTTGGATTATGTAGGTTCCCTATCGGGCACTTGGACTATGTAGGTTAACTAGCGGGCCCTTGGACTATCTAGGTTAACTAGCGATCACTTGGACTATCTAAATTAACTAGCGGGCCCTTGGACTATCTAGGTTTACTAGCGGGCATTTGGACTATCTAGGTTAACTAGCGGGCACTTGGACTATGTAGTTTCCCTAGCGGGCATTTGGATTATTTAGGTTACCTATTGTGCACTTGGATTATGTAGGTTACCTAACGGGCACTTGGACTATGTAGGGTAACTAGAAGGCACTTGGACTATCAAGGTTACCTAGCGGGCCATTGGACTAGGTAGGTTACCAGCGGGCACATGGACTATCTAGGTTAACGAATGGGAACTTGGAATATGTAGGTAACCTAGCGGGCACTTGGACAGTCTAGGTTACCTAGCTGGCACTTGGACTATCTAGGTTAACGAACGGGCACTTGGACTATCTAGGTTAACTAGCGGGCACTTGGACTATCTAGGTCAACTAGCGGGCCCTTGTACTATGTAGGTTAACTAGCGATCACTTGGAGTATCTAGGTTAACTAGCGGACCTTTGTCTACGTACGTTAACTAGCGGGCCCTTGGACTATGTAGGTTAATAGCGGGCACTTGGACGATATAGGTTAACTAGCGTGCACTTGGACTATCTAGGTTAACTAGCGGGCACTTGGATGATCAATGTTAACTAGCCGGCACTTGGACTATCTAGGTTAGCTAACGGGCACTTGGACTAAGTACGTCCCCTAGTGGGCACTTGGACACCCTAGGTTAACTAACGGGCACTAGGACTATCTAGGTTAGCTAACTGGCACTTGGACTATGTAGGTCAACTAGCAGACACTTGCACGATCTAGCTTAACTAGCGGGCTTTTGCACTATGTAGGTTAACTAGTGGGCACTTGGACGATCTAGGTTAACTAGCGGGCACTTGGACTATGTAGGTTCCCTAGCGGGCATTTGGACTATATAGATAACCTAGCGGGCACTTAGACTTTGTAGGTTAGCTAGCGGGCCCTTGGACTATGTAGGTTAACTAGCGGCCCTTGGGCTATGTAGGTTACCTAGCGGGCACTTGGACGATCTTGGTTAACTAGCGGGTACTTGGACTATGTAGGTTAACTAGCGGGCCCTTGGACTATGTAGATTAACTAGCGGCACTTGGACTATCTACATTAACTAGTGGGCCCTTGGACTATGTAGATTCCCTAGCGGGCATTTGGACTACATAGATAACCTAGCGGGCACTTAGATTTTGTAGGATACCTAGCGGGCACTTGGACTATCTAGTTTACCTAGCTGGCACTTGAACTATCTATGTTACCTAGCGGGTTCTTGGAGTATGTAGGTTACCTAGCGGGCTGTTGGACTATCTAGGTTACCAAGCGGGCACTTGGACTATCTAGGTTAACTAACGGGCACTTGGACTATGTAGTTTCCCTAGCGGGCCCTTGGACTATGCAAGTTCCCTAGCGGGCACTTGGACTATGTAGGTTCCCTAGCGGGCACATGGATTATGTACTTTCCCTATCGGGCACTTGGACTATGTAGGTTAACTAGCGGGCCCTTGGACTATCTAGGTTAACTGGCGGGCACTTGGACTATCTAGATTAACTAGCGGGCCCTTGGACTATCTAGGTTTACTAGCGGGCACTTGGACTATCTAGGTTAACTAGCGGGCACTTGGACTATGTAATTTCCCTAGCGGGCATTTGGATTATTTAGGTTACCTATTGTGCACTTGGATTATGTAGGTTACCTAGCGGGCACTTGGACTATGTAGGTTAACTAGAAGGCACTTGGACTATCAAGGTTACCTAGCGGGCCATTGAACTATGTAGGTTACCAGCGGGCACTTGGACTATCTAGGTTAACGAACGTGCACTTGGACTATGTAGGTAACCTAGCGGGCACTTGGACTGTCTAGGTTACCTAGCGGGCACTTGGCCTATCTACGTTAACGAACGGGCACTTGGACTATGTAGGTTAACTAGGGGACACTTCGACTATCTAGGTTAGCTAATGGGCAATTGGACTATCTAGGTTACCTAGCGGGCACTTGGACTATGTAGGTTCCCTTGCGGGCACTTGGACTATGTAGGTTCCCTTGCGGGCACTTGGACAATTTAGGTTACCAAGCAGGCACATTGACTATCTAGGATAACTAACGGGCACTTGGACTATGTAGGTTGCCTAGTGAGCACTTGGACTATGTAGGTTCCCTAGCGAGCACTTGGACTATGTAGGTTCCCTGTCAGGTACTTGGACTGTCTAGGTTAACTAGGGGGCAATTGGACTGTCTAGGTTACATGGCGGGAACTTGGACTATGTAGGTTAACTAGCGGGCACTTGGGCTATCAAGGTTAACTAGCGGGCCCTTGCTCTATGTAGGTTAACTAGCAGGCCTTTGGACTATGTAACTTAAGTAGAGGGCACTTTGATGATCCTGTTTAACTAGCGGGCACTTGGACTATCTAGGTTAAGTAGTGGGCACTTGGACTATGTAGGTTCCCTAGTGGGCACTTTGACTATGTAGATTCCCTAGCGGGCACTTGGACTATCTAGGTTAACTAGCGGGCTCTTGGACAATGTAGGTTCCCTAGTGGGCACTTTGATATGTAGGTTCCCTAGCGTGCACATGGACGATCTAGGTTAACTAGCGGGTACTTGGACTATGTAGATTAACTAGCGGGCCCTTGGACTATGTAGATTATCTAGCAGCACTTGGACTGTCTACGTTAACTAGCGGGCCCTTGGACTATGTAGATTCCCTAGCGGGCACTTGGACTCTGTATGTTCCCTACGGACACTTGAACGATGTAGGTTCCCTAGCAGCGACTTGGACTATGTAGGTTAACTACCGGGCACTTGGATTATGTAGGTTAACTAGCGGGCCCTTGGACTATCTAGGTTACCTAGCGGGCACTTGGACTATGTAGGTTAACTACCGGGCACATGCACTATCTAGGTTACTTAGCGGGCACTTGGACTATGTACGTTCCCTAGCGGGCACTTGGACAATCTATGCTAACTAGGGGGCACTTGGACTATCTATGTTAACTACCGGGCACTTGGACTATGTAGGTTAACTAGCGGACACTTGCACTATAGGTTACCTAGCGTCACTTGGACTATGTAGGTTAACTAGCGTGCACTTGGACTATGTAGGTTAACTAGAGGACACTTGGATGATCTAGGTTAACTAGTGGGCCCTTGGACTATGTAGGTTAACGAACGAGCATTTGGACTATGTAGGTTACCTAGCAGACACTTGGACTGTCTAGGTTACCTAGCGGGCACTTGGCTATCTAGGTTAACGAACGGGCACTTGGACTATCTAGTTTGCCTAGCGGGCAATTGGACTATGTAAGTTACCTAGCGGGCACTTGGACTATGTAGGTTAACTAGTGTGCACTTGGACTATGTATGTTGCACAGCGGGCAATTGGACTATCTAGGTTAGGTAACGGGCACTTGGACTATATAGATTACCTAGCGGACCCTTTGACTATGTAGGTTACCTAGCGGGCACTTGGACTATCTAGGTTAACGAAAGGGCACTTGGACTATGTAGGTTACCTAGCGGGTATTTGGATTATCTAGGTTAGCTAACAGGAACTTGGAATATCTAGGTTACCTAGCGGGCACTTGGACTATGTAGGTTACCTTGCGGGCACTTGTACTATCTAGGTTACCTAACAGGAACTTGGACTATGTAGGTTAACTAGCGGACACTTGGACGATCTAGGTTAACTAGCGGGCACTTGGAATATCTAGGTTCACTAGCGGGCCCTTGGACTATGTAGGTTAACTAGCGGGCACTTGGACTATCTAGGTTAACGAAAGGGCACTTGGACTATGTAGGTTACCTAGCGGGTATTTGGATTATCTAGGTTAGCTAACAGGAACTTGGAATATCTAGGTTACCTAGCGGGCACTTGGACTATGTAGGTTACCTTGCGGGCACTTGTACTATCTAGGTTACCTAACAGGAACTTGGACTATGTAGGTTAACTAGCGGACACTTGGACGATCTAGGTTAACTAGCGGGCACTTGGAATATCTAGGTTCACTAGCGGGCCCTTGGACTATGTAGGTTAACTAGCGGGCACGTGGACTATCTAGGTTAACTAGCGGGTTCTTGGACTATGTAGGTTAACTAGCGGGCACTTGGACTATCTAGGTTAACTAGCTGAACTTGGACTATGTAAGTTAACTAGCGGGCACTTGGACTATCTAGGTTAACTAGCGGGCACTTGCACAATGCAGGCTCCCTAGCGGGCACTTGGACTATGTAAGTTCCCTAGCGGGCACTTGGAGTATATAGGTTCCCTACGGGCACTTGAAATATGTAGGTTCCCTATCGGGCATTTGGACTATGTAAGTTCCTTTGTGGGCACTTGGACTATGTAGGTTCCCTATCAGGCACTTGGACTATGTAAGTTACCTAGCGGGCACTTGGACTTTGTAGGTTCCCTAGCGGGCACTTGGACTATCTAGGTTAACGAATGGGCACTTGGACTATCTAGGTTAACTAGCTGACCTTGGACTATGTAGGGTAACTATCGGGCACTTCGACGATCTAGGTTACCTAGCGGGCACTTGGACTATCTAGGTTAACTAGCGTTCACTTGCACAATGCAGGTTCCCTAGCGGGCACTTGGACTATATAGGTTCCCTATGGGCACTTAGACTATCTAGGTTCCCTAACGGGCACTTGGAATATGTAGGTTCCCTATCGGGCCCTTGGACTATGTAGGTTAACTAGCGGGCCCTTGGAATATGTAGGTTAACTAGCGGGCACTTGGACGATCTAGGTTAACTAGCGGGTCCTTGGACTATGTAGGTTAAATAGCGGGCCCTTCGACTATGTAGATTAACTAGCGGAACTTGGACTATCTACGTTAACTAGCGGGCCCTTGGACTATGTAGATTCCCTAGCGGGCACTTCTACTATGCATGTTCCAGAGCGGTCACTTGGACTATGTAGGTTCCCTAGCAGGCACTTGGACTACGTAGGTTCCCTAGCGGGCACTTGTACTATGTAGGTTAACTAGCGGACACTTGGACGATCTAGGTTAACTAGCAGGTACTTGGACTATGTAGGTCAACTAGCGGGCCCTTGAACTATGTAGATTAACTAGCGGCACTTGGACTATCTACATTAACTAGCGGGCCCTTGGACTATGTAGATTCCCTAGCGGGCACTTCTACTATGCATGTTCCAGAGCGGTCACTTGGACTATGTAGGTTCCCTAGCAGGCACTTGGACTACGTAGGTTCCCTAGCGGGCACTTGTACTATGTAGGTTAACTAGCAGACACTTGGACGATCTAGGTTAACTAGCGGGTACTTGGACTATGTAGGTTAACTAGCGGGCCCTTGAACTATGTAGATTAACTAGCGACACTTGGACTATCTACATTAACTAGCGGGCCCTTGGACTATGTAGATTCCCTAGCGGGCACTTGTACCACCTAGATTCCCTAGGGGGCACTTAGACTCTGTATGTTCCCTAGCGGACACTTGAACTATGTATGTTCCTTACGGACACTTGAACTATGTAAGTTAACTACCGGGAACTTGGACTATCTAGGTTACCTAGCGGGCACTTGGACTATGTAGGTTAACTACCGGGCACTTGTACCATCTAGGTTACCTAGCGGGCACTTGGACTATGTACGTTCCCTAGCGGGCACTTGGATTATCTATGTTAACTAGCGGGCACTTGGACTATGTAGGTTAACTAGGGGACACTTGCACTATTTAGGTTACCTAGCGGCACTTCGACTATCTAGCTTAACTAGCGGTCACTTGCACAATGCAGGTTCCCTAGCGGGCACTTTGACTATGTAGGTTCCCTAGCGGGCACTTGGACTATGTAGGTTCCCTATCAGGCACTTGGACTATGTAGGTTAACTAGCGGGCACTTGGATGATCAAGGTTAACTAGCGGGCACTTGGACTATCTAGGTTAACTAGCGGGCACTTGGACTATCTACGTTAATTAGCGGGCATATACAATGCAGGTTCCCTAGCGGGCACTTTGACTATGTAGGTTCCCTAGCGGGCACTTGGACTATATAGGTTCCCTACGGGCACTTGGACTATCTAGGTTCCCTAACGGGCACTTGGAATATGTAGGTTCTCTATCGGGCACTTGGACTATGTAGGTTCCTCAGCGGGCACTTGGACTATGTAGGTTCCCTAACGGGCACTTGGACTATCTAGGTTACCTAGCGGGCACTTGGACTATGTAGGTTAACTAGCGGACAATTGGACGATCTAGGTTACCTAGCGGGCACTTGGACTATCTAGGTTAACGAACGGGCACTTGGACTATCTAGTTTGCCTAGCGGCAATTGGACTATGTAAGTTACCTAGCGGGCACTTGGACTATCTAGGTTAACTAGCGGGCACTTGGACTATCTATGTTAACTACCAGGCACTTGGACTATGTAGGTTAACTAGCGGACACTTGCACTATAGGTTACCTAGCGGCACTTGGACTATGTAGGTTAACTAGGGTGCACTTGGACTATGTAGGTTAACTAGAGGACACTTGGACGATCTAGGTTAACTAGTGGGCCCTTGGACTATGTAGGTTAACGAACGGGCATTTGGACTATGTAGGTTACCTAGCAGACACTTGGACTGTCTAGGTTACCTAGCGGGCACTTGGCTATCTAGGTTAACGAACGGGCACTTGGACTATCTAGTTTGCCTAGCGGGCAATTGGACTATGTAAGTTACCTAGCGGGCACTTGGACTATCTAGGTTACCTAGAGGGCACTTGGACTATGTAGGTTAACTAGCGTGCACTTGGACTATGTATGTTGCACAGCGGGCAATTGGACTATCTAGGTTAGGTAACGGGCACTTGGACTATATAGATTACCTAGCGGACCCTTTGACTATGTAGGTTACCTAGCGGGCACTTGGACTATCTAGGTTAACGAAAGGGCACTTGGACTATGTAGGTTACCTAGCGGGTATTTGGATTATCTAGGTTAGCTAACAGGAACTTGGAATATCTAGGTTACCTAGCGGGCACTTGGACTATGTAGGTTACCTTGCGGGCACTTGTACTATCTAGGTTACCTAACGGGAACTTGGACTATGTAGGTTAACTAGCGGACACTTGGACGATCTAGGTTAACTAGCGGGCACTTGGAATATCTAGGTTCACTAGCGGGCCCTTGGACTATGTAGGTTAACTAGCGGGCACGTGGACTATCTAGGTTAACTAGTGGGTTCTTGGACTATGTAGGTTAACTAGCGGGCACTTGGACTATCTAGGTTAACTAGCTGACCTTGGACTATGTAGGTTAACTAGCAGGCACTTGGACTATCTAGGTTAACTAGCTGAACTTGGACTATGTAAGTTAACTAGCGGGCACTTGGACTATCTAGGTTAACTAGCGGGCACTTGCACAAAGCAGGCTCCCTAGCGGGCACTTGGACTATGTAAGTTCCCTAGCGGGCACTTGGACTATATAGGTTCCCTACGGGCACTTGGAATATGTAGGTTCCCTATTGGGCATTTGGACTATGTAGGTTCCTTTGTGTGCACTTGGACTATGTAGGTTCCCTATCAGGCACTTGGACTATGTAAGTTACCTAGCGGGCACTTGGACTATGTAGGTTCCCTAGCGGGCACTTGGACTATCTAGGTTAACGAATGGGCACTTGGACTATCTAGGTTAACTAGCTGACCTTGGACTATGTAGGTTAACCAGCGGGCACTTCGACGACCTAGGTTAACTAGCGGGCACTTGGACTATCTAGGTTAACTGGCGTTCACTTGCACAATGCAGGTTCCCTAGCGGGCACTTGGACTATGTAGGTTCCCTATGGGCACTTGGACTATCTAGGTTCCCTAACGGGCACTTGGAATATGTAGGTTCCCTATCGGGCCCTTGGACTATGTAGGTTAACTAGCGGGCACTTGGACGATCTAGGTTAACTAGCGGGTCCTTGGACTATGTAGGTTAACTAGCGGGCCCTTGGACTATGTAGATTAACTAGCGGCACTTGGACTATCTACGTTAACTAGCGGGCCCTTGGACTATGTAGATTCCCTAGCGGGCACTTCTACTATGCATGTTCCAGAGCGGTCACTTGGACTATGTAGATTCCCTAGCAGGCACTTGGACTATGTAGGTTCCCTAGCGGGCACTTGTTCTATGTAGGTTAGCTAGCGGACACTTGGACGATCTAGGTTAACTAGCCCGTACTTGGACTATGTAGGTCAACTAGCGGGCCCTTGAACTATGTAGATTAACTAGCGGCACTTGGACTATCTACATTAACTAGCGGGCCCTTGGACTATGTAGATTCCCTAGCGGGCACTTCTACTATGCATGTTCCAGAGCGGTCACTTGGACTATGTAGGTTCCCTAGCAGGCACTTGGACTACGTAGGTTCCCTAGCGGGCACTTGTACTATGTAGGTTAACTAGCGGACACTTGGAAGATCTAGGTTAACTAGCGGGTACTTGGACTATGTAGGTTAACTAGCGGGCCCTTGAACTATGTAGATTAACTAGCGGCACTTGGACTATCTACATTAACTAGCGGGCCCTTGGACTATGTAGATTCCCTAGAGGGCACTTGGACCACCTAGGTTCCCTAGGGGTCACTTAGACTCTGTATGTTCCCTAGCGGGCACTTGAACTATGTATGTTCCTTATGGACACTTGAACTATGTAAGTTAACTACCGGGCACTTGGACTATGTAGGTTAACTAGCGGGCCCTTGGACTATCTAGGTTACCTAGCGGGCAATTGGACTATGTAGGTTAACAACCGGGCACTTGAACCATCAAGGTTACCTAGATGGCACTTGGACTATGTACGTTCCCTAGCGGGCACTTGGACTATCTATGTTAACTAGCGGGCCCTTGGACTATGTAGGTTAACTAGCGGGCACTTGGACGATCTAGGTTAACTAGCGGGTACTTGGACTATGTGGGTTAACTAGCGGGCCCTTGAACTATGTAGATTAACTAGCGGCAATTGGACTATCTACATTAACTAGCGGGCCCTTGGACTATGTAGATTCCCTAGCGGGCACTTCTACTATGCATGTTCCAGAGCGGTCACTTGGACTATGGAGGTTCCCTAGCAGGCACTTGGACTACGTAGGTTCCCTAGCGGGCACTTGTACTATGTAGGTTAACTAGCGGACACTTGGACGATCTAGGTTAACTAGCGGGTACTTGGACTATGTAGGTTAACTAGCGGGCCCTTGAACTATGTAGATTAACTAGCGGCACTTGGACTATCTACATTAACTAGCGGGCCCTTGGACTATGTAGATTCCCTAGCGGGCACTTGGACCACCTAGGTTCTCTAGGGGGCACTTAGACTCTGTATCTTCCCTAGCGGACACTTGAACTATGTATGTTCCTTACGGACACTTGAACTATGTAAGTTAACTACCGGGAACTTGGACTATCTAGGTTACCTAGCGGGCACTTGGACTATGTAGGTTAACTACCGGGCACTTGCACCATCTAGGTTACCTAGCGGGCACTTGGACTATGTACGTTCCCTAGCGGGCACTTGGATTATCTATGTTAACTAGCGGGCACTTGGACTATGTAGGTTAACTAGGGGACACTTGCACTATTTAGGTTACCTAGCGGCACTTCGACTATCTAGCTTAACTAGCGGTCACTTGCACAATGCAGGTTCCCTAGCGGGCACTTTGACTATGTAGGTTCCCTAGCGGGCACTTGGACTATGTAGGTTCCCTATCAGGCACTTGGACTATGTAGGTTAACTAGCGGGCACTTGGATGATCAAGGTTAACTAGCGGGCACTTGGACTATCTAGGTTAACTAGCGGGCACTTGGACTATCTAGGTTAATTAGCGGGCATATACAATGCAGGTTCCCTAGCGGGCACTTTGACTATGTAGGTTCCCTAGCGGGCACTTGGATTATATAGTTTCCCTACGGGCACTTGGACTATCTAGGTTCCCTAACGGGCACTTGGAATATGTAGGTTCTCTATCGGGCACTTGGACTATGTAGGTTACCTAACGGGCACTTGGACTATCTAGGTTACCTAGCGGGCACTTGGACTATGTAGGTTAACTAGCGGACAATTGGACGATCTAGGTTACCTAGCGGGCACTTGGACTATCTAGGTTAACGAACGGGCACTTGGACTATATAGGTTAACTAGCGGGCACTTGGACTATCTAGGTTAACTAGCTGACCTTGGACTATGTAGGTTAACTATCGGGCACTTCGACTATCTAGGTTAACTAGCGGGCACTTCGACTATCTAGGTTAACTAGCGTTCACTTTCACAATGCAGGTTCTCTAGCGGGCACTGTGACTATGTAAGTTCCCTACGGACATTTGGACTATGTAGGTTAACTAGCAGGCACTTTAACTATCTAGGTTAATAGCGGGCACTTGGACTATCTAGGTTAATTAGCGGGCACTTGTACAATGCAGGTTCCCTAGCGGGCACTTTGACTATGTAGGTTCCCTAGCGGGCACTTGGACTATGTAGGTTCCCTATGGGCACTTGGACTATCTAGGTTCCCTAACTGGCACTTGGAATATGTAGGTTCCCTATCGGCACTTGGACTATGTAGGTTCCTCAGCGGGCACTTGGACTATGTAGGTTCCCTAACGGGCACTTGGAATATATAGGTTCCCTATCGGGCACTTGGACTATGTAGGTTCCTCAGCGGGCACTTGGACTATGTAGGTTCCCTATCGGGCATTGGACTATGTAGGTTAACTAGCGGACACTTGGACAATCTAGGTTACCTAGCGGGCACTTGAACTATGTACATACCCTAGCGGGCACTTGGACTATCTAGGTTACCTAGCGGGCACTCGGACTATGTACGTCACCTAGCGGTAACTTGGACTATCTAGGTTAACTAGAGGACACTTAGATGATCTAGGTTAACTAGCGGGCACTTGGACTATCTAGGTTAACTAGCGGGCACTTGGACTATCTATGTTAACTAGCGGGCACTTGGACTATGTAGGTTAACTAGGGGACACTTGCACTATGTAGGTTACCTAGCGGCACTTCGACTATCTAGCTTAACTAGCGGGCACTTGCACAATGCAGGTTCCCTAGCGGGCACTTTGACTGTGTAGGTTCCCTAGCGGGCACTTGGACTGTATAGGTTCCCTAACGGGCACTTGGACTATGTAGGTTCCTCCGCGGGCACATGGACTATGTAGGTTCCCTATCAGGCATTTGGACTATGTAGGTTAACTAGCGGGTACTTGGATGATCAAGGTTAACTAGCGGGCACTTGGACTATCTAGGTTAACTAGCGGGCACTTGCACTATCTAGGTTAATTAGCGGGCATATACAATGCAGGTTCCCTAGCGGGCACTTTGATTATGTAGGTTCCTTAGCGGGCACTTGGACTATATATGTTCCCTACGGGCACTTGGAATATGTAGGTTCTCTATCGGGCACTTGGACTATTTAGGTTCCTCAGCGGGCACTTGGACTATGTAGGTTCCCTAACGGGCACTTGGACTATCTAGGTTACCTAGCGGGCACTTGGACTATGTAGGTTAACTAGCGGACAATTGGACGATCTAGGTTAACTAGCGGGTACTTGTACTATCTAGGTAAACTAGCGGTCCCTTGGACAATAGGTTAACTAGCGGACACTTGCACTATGTAGGTTAACTAGCGGGCACTTGGACGATATAGGTTACCTAGCGGGCACTTGGACTATGTAGGTTCTCTAGCGGGCATTTGGACTATATAGATAACCTAGCGGGCACTTAGACCCTGTAGGTTACCTAGCGGACTCTTGGACTATCTAGGTTAACGAACGGGCACTTCGACTATCTAGGTTAACTAGCGTTCACTTGCACAATGCAAGTTCCCTAGCGGGCACTTTGACTATGTAAGTACCCTAGCGGGCATTTGGACTATGTAGGTTAACTAGCGGGCACTTGGACTATCTAGGTTAATTAGCGGGCACTTGTACAATGCAGGTTCCCTAGCGGGCACTTTGACTATGTAGGTTCCCTAGCGGGCACATGGACTATATAGGTTCCCTACGGCCACTTGGACTATCTAGGTTCCCTAACGGGCACTTGGAATATGTAGGTTCTCTATCGGGCACTTGGACTATTTAGGTTCCTCAGCGGGCACTTGGACTATGTAGGTTCCCTAACGGGCACTTGGACTATCTAGGTTACCTAGCGGGCACTTGGACTATGTAGGTTAACTAGCGGACAATTGGACGATCTAGGTTAACTAGCGGGTACTTGTACTATCTAGGTAAACTAGCGGTCCCTTGGACAATAGGTTAACTAGCGGACACTTGCACTATGTAGGTTAACTAGCGGGCACTTGGACGATATAGGTTACCTAGCGGGCACTTGGACTATGTAGGTTCTCTAGCGGGCATTTGGACTATATAGATAACCTAGCGGGCACTTAGACCCTGTAGGTTACCTAGCGGACTCTTGGACTATCTAGGTTAACGAACGGGCACTTCGACTATCTAGGTTAACTAGCGTTCACTTGCACAATGCAAGTTCCCTAGCGGGCACTTTGACTATGTAAGTACCCTAGCGGGCATTTGGACTATGTAGGTTAACTAGCGGGCACTTGGACTATCTAGGTTAATTAGCGGGCACTTGTACAATGCAGGTTCCCTAGCGGGCACTTTGACTATGTAGGTTCCCTAGCGGGCACATGGACTATATAGGTTCCCTACGGCCACTTGGACTATCTAGGTTCCCTAACGGGCACTTGGAATATGTAGGTTCCCTATCGGGCACTTGGACTATGTAGGTTCCTCAGCGGGCACTTGGACTATGTAGGTTCCCTAACGGGCACTTGGAATATGTAGGTTCCCTATTGGGCACTTGGACTATGTAGGTTCCTCAGCGGGCACTTGGACTATGTAGGTTCCCTATCGGGCATTGGACTATGTAGGTTAACTAGCGGACACTTGGACAATCTAGGTTAACTAGCGGGCACTTGAACTATGTACATACCCTAGCGGGCACTTGGACTATCTAGGTTACCTAGCGGGCACTTGGACTATGTACGTCCCCTAGCGGGCACTTGGACAATCTAGGTTAACTAGAGGGCACTTAGACGATCTAGGTTAACTAGCGGGCACTTGGACTATCTAGGTTAACTAGCGGGCACTTGGATAATCTAGATTAACTAGCGCGCCCTTGGACTATCTATGTTTACTAGCGGGCACTTGGACTATCTAGGTTAACTAGCAGGCACTTGGACTATGTAGTTTCCCTAGCGGGCATTTGGATTATTTAGGTTACTTAGTGGGCACTTGGACTATGTAGTTTACCTAGCGGGCACTTGTACTATGTAGCTTACCAGCGGGCACTTGGACTATCTAGGTTAACGAACATGCACTTGTACTATGTAGGTAACTTAGCGGGCACGTGGACTGTCTAGGTTAACGAACGGGCATTTGGACTATGTAGGTTAACTAGCGGACACTCCGACTATCTAGGTTAACTACAGGGCACTTAGATGATCTAGGTTAACTAGCGGGCACTTGGACTATCTAGGTAAACTAGCGGGCACTTGGACTAGCTAGGTTACCTAGCGGGCACTTGGAATATGTAGGTTCCCTATCGGGCAATTGGACTATTTAGGTTACCTAGCAGGCCCGTTGACTATCTAGGTTAACTAACGGGCATTTGGACTATGTAGGTTGCCTAGCGAGCACTTGGACTATGTAGGTTCCCTAGCGAGCACTTGGACTATGTAGGTTCCCTATCGGGTACTTGGACTGTCTAGGTTAACTAGCGGGCAATTGGACTGTCTAGGTTACCAAGTGGGCACAGGGACTATGTTGTTTACCTAGCAGGCACTTGGACTCTGTAGGTTAACTAGCGGGCCCTAAGACTATCTAGGTTACTTAGCGGGCACTTGGACTATGTATGTTCCCTAGCGGGCACTTGGGCAATCTACGTTACCTAGCGGGCACTTGGATTATGTAGGTTAACGAACGGGCACTTGGACTATGTAGGTACCTAATGGTCACTTGGACTGTCTAGGTTACCTAGCGGGGACTTGGACTATGTAGGTTAACTAGCGGGCCCTTGGTCTATGTAGGTTAACTAACAGGCCTTTGGACTATGTAAGTTAACTAGAGGGCACTTTGATGATCCTGGTTAACTAGCCGGCACTTGGACTATGTAGGTTAACTAGCGGGCACTTGGACTATCTAGGTTAACTAGCAGGCACTTGGACTATGTAGGTTACCTAGCAGGCACTTGGACTATCTAGGTTAACTAGCAGGCACTTGGATTATCTAGGTTAACTAATGGGGACTTGGACTATGTATGTTCCAGAGCGGGCAATTGGAGTATGTAGGTTCCCTAGCGGGCACTTGGACTATCTAGGTTCCCTAAAGGGCACTTGGACTATCTAGGTTACCTAGCGGGAACTTGGACTACGTAGGTTAACTAGCGGACAATTGGCCGATCTAGGTTAACTAGCGGGTACTTGGACTATCTAGGTTTATTAGCGGTCCCTTGGACAATAGGTTAACTAGCGGACACTTGCACTATGTAGGTTACCTAGCGGGCACTTGGACGATCTAGTTCAACTAGCGGGCACTTGGACGATATAGTTTAACTAGCGGGCACTTTGATTATCTAGGTTACCTAGCGGGCACTTGGAGTATGTAGGTTCCCTAGCGGGCATTTGGACTATATAGATAACCTAGTGGGCACTTAGACTCTGTAGGTTACCTAGCGGGCACTTGGACTATCTAGGTTACCTAGCTGGCACTTGAACTATCTACGTTACCTAGCGGGTTCTTGGAGTATGTAGGTTACCTAGCGGGCTGTTGGACTATCTAGGTTACCTAGCGGTCATTTGGACTATATAGATTACCTAGCGGGAACTAGACTTTGTAGGTTACCAAGCGGGCACTTGGACTATATAGGTTAACTAACGGGCACTTGGACTACGTAGGTTCCCAAGCGGGCCCTTGGACTATGTAAGTTCCCTAGCGGGCCCTTGGACTATGTGGGTTTCCTGGCGGGCATTTGGACTATCTAGGTTACTTAACGGGCACTTGGACTATGTAGGTTCCCTAGCGGGCACTTGGATTATGTAGGTTCCCTATCGGGCACTTGGACTATGTAGGTTAAATAGAGGGCATTTGTACTATGTAGGTTACCTAGCGGGCACTTGGACTATGTAGGTTCCCTATAGGGCACTTGGAAAATGTAGGTTAACTAAGGGGCACTAAGAATATGTAGGTTCCCTAGCCGGCCCTTAGACTATCTAGGTTACCTAGAGGGCATTTGGACTATGTTGGCTCCCTAGCGGTCATTTGGACTATATAGATTACCTAGCGGGCACTTAGAATTTGTAGGTTACCTAGCGGGCACTAGGACTATCTAGGTTACCTAGCAGGCACTTGAACTATCTACGTTACCTAGCGGGTACTTGGAGTATGTAGGTTACCTACTGGGCTGTTGGACTATCTAGGTTACCTTGCGGGCACTTGGACTATCTAGGTTAACTAACGGGCACTTGGACTATGTAGGTTCCCTAGCGGGCCTTTGGACTATATATGGTCCCTAGCGGGCACTTGGACTATGTAGGTTCCTCAGCGGGCACTTGGACTATGTAGGTTCCCTATCGGGCATTGGAATATGTAGGTTTACTACCGGACACTTGGACAATCTAGGTTACCTAGCGGGCACTTGAACTATGTACATACGCTAGCGGGCACTTTGACTATCTAGGTTACCTAGGGGGCACATGGATGATCTAGGTTTACTAGCGGGCACTTCGACTATCTAGGTTAACTAGCGGGTACTTGGAAAATCTAGATTAACTAGCGGGCCCTTGGACTATCTAGGTTTACTAGCGGGCACTTGGATTATCTAGGTTAACTAGCGGGCACTTAGACGATCTAGGTTAACTACCTGGCACTTGGACTATCTAGGTTAACTAGCGGGCACTTGGACTATCAAGATTAACTAGCGGGCCCTTGGACTATCTAGGTTTACTAGCGGGCACTTGCACTATCTAGGTTAAGTAGCAGGCACTTGGACTATGTAGTTTCCCTAGCGGGCATTTGGATTATTTAGGTTACTTAGTGGGCACTTGGACTATGTAGGTTACCAGCGGGCACTTGGACTATCTAGGTTAACGAACGTGCACTTGTACTATGTAGGTAACCTAGCGGGCACTTGGACTGTCTAGGTTAACGAACGGGCACTTGGACTATTTAGGTTAACTAGCGGACACTTGGAATATGTAGGTTCCCTAGCGGGCACTTGGACTATTTAGGTTACCTAGCAGGCACTTTGACTATCTAGGTTAACTAACGGGCATTTGGACTATGTAGGTTGCCTAGCGAGCACTTTGACTATGTAGGTTCCCTAGTGAGCACTTGGACTATGTAGGTTCCCTATCGGGTACTTGGACTGCCTAGGTTAACTAGCGGGCAATTGGACTGTCTAGGTTACCAAGTGGGCACAGGGACTATGTAGTTTACCTAGCAGGCACTTGGACTATGTAGGTTAACTAGCGGGCCCTTGGACTATCTAGGTTACCTAGCAGGCACTTGGACTAGGTTAACTAGCGGGCACAATGCATGTTCCCTAGCGGGCACTTGGACTATATAGGTTTCTCTATGGGCACTTGGACTATCTAGGTTCCCTTACGGGCACTTGGAATATGTAGGTTCCCTATCGGGCACTTGGACTATGTAGGTTCCTCAGCGGGCCCTTGGACTATGTAGATTCCCTAGCGGGCATTAGGACTACCTAGGTTCCCTAGGGGGCACTTAGATTCTGTATGTTCCCTAGCGGGCAATTGAACTATGTATGTTCCTTACGGACACTTGAACTATGTAAGTTAACTACCGGGCACTTGGACTATGTAGGTTAACTAGTGGGCCCTTGGACTATCTAGGTTACCTAGCGGGCACTTGGACTATGTAGGTTAACTACCGGGCACTGGCACCATCGAGGTTACCTAGCGGGCACTTGGACTATGTACGTTCCCTAGCGGGCACTTGGACTATCTATGTTAACTAGCGGCACTTGGACTATGTAGGTTAACTAGGGGACACTTGCACTATGTAGGTTACCTAGCGGCACTTCGACTATCTAGCTTAACTAGCGGGCACTTGCACAATGCAGGTTCCCTAGCGGGCACTTTGACTATGTAGGTTCCCTAGCGGGCACTTGGACTGTATAGGTTCCCTAACGGGCACTTGGACTATGTAGGTTCCCTAGCGGGCACTTGGACTATGTAGGTTCCCTATCAGGCACTTGGACTATGTAGGTTAACTAGCGGGCACTTGGATGATCAAGGTTAACTAGCGGGCACTTGGACTATCTAGGTTAACTAGCGGGCACTTGGACTATCTAGGTTAATTAGCGGGCACTTATACAATGCAGGTTCCCTAGCGGGCACTTTGACTATGTAGGTTACCTAGCGGGCACTTGGACTATATAGGTTCCCTACGGGCACTTGGACTATCTAGGTTCCCTAACGGGCACTTGGAATATGTAGTTTCCCTATCGGGCACTTGGACTATGTAGGTTCCTCAGCGGGCACTTGGACTATGTAGGTTCCCTAACGGGCACTTGTAATATGTAGGTTCCCTATCAGGCACTTTGACTATGTACGTTCGTCAGCGGGCACTTGGACTATGTAGGTTACCTAGCGGGCACTTGGACTATCTAGGTTAACTAGCAGGCACTTGGATTATCTAGGTTAACTAATGGGGACTTGGACTATGTATGTTCCAGTGCGGGCACTTGGACTATCTAGGTTCCCTAAAGGGCACTTGGACTATCTAGGTTACCTAGCGGGCACTTGGACTATGTAGGTTAACTAGCGGACAATTGGACGATCTAGGTTAACTTGCGGGTACTTGGACTATCTAGGTTAACTAGCGGTCCCTTGGACAATAGGTTAACTAGCGGACACTTGCACTATGTAGGTTAACTAGCGGGCCCATTGACTATGTAGGTTAACTAGTGGGCACTTGGACGATCTAGGTTAACTAGCGGGCACTTGGATTATCTAGGTTTCCTAGCGGGCACTTGGACTGTCTAGGTTAACGAACGGGCACTTGGACTATGTAGGTTAACTAGCGGACACTCCGACTATCTAGGTTAGCTAACGGGCAATTGGACTATCTAGGTTACCTAGCGGGCACTTGGAATATGTAGGTTCCCTAGCGGGCACTTGGACTATTTAGGTTACCTAGCAGGCACTTTGAATATCTAGGTTAACTAACGGGCATTTGGACTATGTAGGTTGCCTAGCGAGCACTTGGACTATGTAGGTTCCCTAGCGAGCACTTGGACTATGTAGGTTCCCTATCGGGTACTTGGACTGTCGAGGTTAACTAGCGCGCAATTGGACTGTCTAGGTTACCAAGTGGGCACAGGGACTAGGTAGTTTACCTAGCAGGCACTTGGACAATGTAGGTTAACTAGCGGGCCCTTGGACTATCTAGGTTACCTAGTGGGCACTTGGACTATGTAGGTTAACTACCGGGCACTTGCACCATCTAGTTTACCTAGCGGGCACTTGGACTATGTACGTTCCCTAGCGGGCACTTGGACTATCTATGTTAACTAGCGGGCACTTGGACTATGTAGGTTAACTAGGGGACACTTGCACTATGTAGGTTACCTAGCGGCACTTCGACTATCTAGGTTAACTAGCGGGCACTTGCACAATGCAGGTTCCCTAGCGGGCACTTTGACTATGTAGGTT
This sequence comes from Tenrec ecaudatus, assembly GCF_050624435.1. Taxonomy (NCBI): domain Eukaryota; kingdom Metazoa; phylum Chordata; class Mammalia; order Afrosoricida; family Tenrecidae; genus Tenrec; species Tenrec ecaudatus. The sequence goes on along the minus strand of NW_027457578.1, from coordinate 999,762 downwards.
CCCTAGCGGGCACTTGGACTGCATAGGTTCCCTAACGGACACTTGGACTATGTAAGTTCCCTATCAGGCACTTGGACTATGTAGGTTAACTAGGGGGAACTTGGATGATCAAGGTTAACTAGCGGGCACTTGGACTATCTAGGTTAACTAGCGGGCACTTGGACTATCTAGGTTAATTAGCGGGCACTTATACAATGCAGATTCCCTAGCGGGCACTTTGACTATGTAGGTTCCCTAGCGGGCACTTGGACTATATAGGTTCCCTATGGGCACTTGGACTATCTAGGTTCCCTAACGGGCACTTGGAATATGTAGGTTCCCTATCGGGCACTTGGACTATGTAGGTTCCGCAGCGGGCCCTTGGACTATGTAGATTCCCTAGCGGGCATTTGGACTACCTAGGTTCCCTAGGGGGCACTTTGACTCTGTATGTTCCCTAGCGGGCCATTGAACTATGTATGTTCCTTAGGGACACTTGAACTATGTAAGTTAACTACCGAGCACTTGGACTATGTAGGTTAACTAGCGGGCCCTTGGACTATCTAGGTTACCTAGCGGGCACTTGGACAATGTAGGTTAACTACCGGGCACTTGCACCATCTAGGTTACCTAACGGGCACTTGGACTATGTACGTTCCCTAGCGGGCACTTGGACTATCTATGTTAACTAGCGGGCACTTGGACTATGTAGGTTAACTAGGGGACACTTGCACTATCTAGGTTACCTAGCGGCACTTCGACTATCTAGCTTAACTTGTGGGCACTTGAACAATGCAGGTTCCCTAGCGGGCACTTTGACTATGTAGGTTCCTCAGCGGGTACTTTGACTATGTAGGTTCCCTAGCGGGCACTTGGACTATGTAGGTTCCCTAGCGGGCACTTGTACTATGTAGGTTAACTAGCGGACACTTGGACGATCTAGGTTAACTAGCGGGTACTTGGACTATGTAGATTAACTAGCGGCACTTGGACTATCTACATTAACTAGCGGGCCCTTGGACTATGTAGATTCCCTAGCGGGCACTTGGACCACCTAGGTTCCCTAGGGGGCACTTAGACTCTGTATGTTCCCTAGCGGGCACTTGAACTATGTATGTTCCTTACGGACACTTGAACTATGTAAGTTAACTACCGGGCACTTGGACTATGTAGGTTAACTAGCGGGCCCTTGGACTATCTAGGTTACCTAGCGGGCACTTGGACTATGTAGGTTAACAACCGGGCACTTGCACCATCAAGGTTACCTAGCTGGCACTTGGACTATGTACGTTCCCTAGCGGGCACTTGGACTATCTATGTTAACTAGCGGGCCCTTGGACTATGTAGGTTAACTAACGGGCACTTGGACGATCTAGGTTAACTAGCGGGTACTTGTACTATGTGGGTGAACTAGCGGGCCCTTGAACTATGTAGATTAACTAGCGGTACTTGGACTATCAACATTAACTAGCGGGCCCTTGGACTATGTAGATTCCCTAGCGGGCACTTCTACTATGCATGTTCCAGAGCGGTCACTTGGACTATGGAGGTTCCCTAGCAGGCACTTGGACTACGTAGGTTCCCTAGCGGGCACTTGTACTATGTAGGTTAACTAGCGGACACTTGGACGATCTAGGTTAACTAGCGGGTACTTGGACTATGTAGGTTAACTAACGGGCCCTTGAACTATGTAGATTAACTAGCGGCACTTGGACTATCTACATTAACTAGCGGGCCCTTGGACTATGTAGATTCCCTAGCGGGCACTTGGACCACCTAGGTTCCCTAGGGGGCACTTAGACTCTGTATGTTCCCTAGCGGACACTTGAACTATGTATGTTCCTTACGGACACTTGAACTATGTAAGTTAACTACCGGGAACTTGGACTATCTAGGTTACCTAGCGGGCACTTGGACTATGTAGGTTAACTACCGGGCACTTGCACCATCTAGGTTACCTAGCGGGCACTTGGACTATGTACGTTCCCTAGCGGGCACTTGGATTATCTATGTTAACTAGCGGGCACTTGGACTATGTAGGTTAACTAGGGGACACTTGCACTATTTAGGTTACCTAGCGGCACTTCGACTATCTAGCTTAACTAGCGGTCACTTGCACAATGCAGTGTCCCTAGCGGGCACTTTGACTATGTAGGTTCCCTAGCGGGCACTTGGACTATGTAGGTTCCCTATCAGGCACTTGGACTATGTAGGTTAACTAGCGGGCACTTGGATGATCAAGGTTAACTAGCGGGCACTTGGACTATCTAGGTTAACTAGCGGGCACTTGGACTATCTAGGTTAATTAGCAGGCATATACAATGCAGGTTCCCTAGCGGGTACTTTGACTATGTAGGTTCCCTAGCGGGCACTTGGACTATATAGTTTCCCTACGGGCACTTGGACTATCTAGGTTCCCTAACGGGCACTTGGAATATGTAGGTTCTCTATCGGGCACCAGGACAATGTAGGTTACCTAGCGGGCCCTTGGACTATCTAGGTTACCTAGGGGGAACCTGGACTATGTAGGTTAACTAGTGGGCACTTGAACTATCTAGGTTACCTAGCAGGCACTTGTACTATGGACGTTCCCTAGCGTGCACTTGGACTATCTAAGTTACCTAGCGGGCACTTGGACTATGTACGTTATACCTAGCGGGCACTTGGACTATGTACGTTTCCTAGTGGGTACTTGGACTAGATAGGTTCCCTAGCGGGCACTTGGTCTATCTATGTTAACTCGCGAGCACTTGGAATATCTAGGTTTACTAGGGGGCATATAGACTATTAGGGCCCCGGCGGGCATTTTTACTATATTGGTTACCTAGCGGGTACTTGGATATGTAGGTTAACGAACGGGCACTTGGACATTGTAGGTAAGCTAGAGGGCACTTGGACTGTATAGGTTACCTAGCGGGCACTTGGACTATCTAGGTTAACCAACGGGCACTTGGACTATGTAGGTTAACTAGCGGACACTTCGACTATCTAGGATAGCTAACGGGCAATTGGACTATCTAGGTTACCTAGCGGGCACTTGGACTATATAGGTTAACTAGCGGGCCCTTGGACGATCTAGGTTAACTAGCGGGTACTTGGACTATGTAGGTTAACTAGCGGCACTTGGACTATGGATGATCAAGACCGGGCACTTGGACTATGTAGTTTCCCTAGTAGTCACTTGGACTATGTAGGTTCCAGAGCGGGCACTTAGACTATCTAGGTTCCCTAGCGGGCACTTGCAATATGTAGGTTAATTAGCGGACCCTTGGACGATCTAGGTTAACTAGCGGGTACTTGGATTATGTAGGTTAACTATCGGGCCCTTGAACTATATAGATTAACTAGCGGGCACTTGGACTCTGTATGTTCCCTACGGACACTTGAACTACGTAAGTGAACTACCGGGCACTTGGACTATGTAGGTTAACTAGCGGGCCCTTGGACTATCTAGGTTACCTAGCGGGCACTTGGACTATGTAGGTTAACTACCGGGCACTTGCACTATCTAGGTTACCGAACGGGCATTTGGACTATGTAGGTAACCTAGCGGGCAATTTGACTATCTAGGTTAGGTAACGGGCACTTGGAATATCTAGGTTTCTTAGCGGGCACTTGGACGATCTAGGTTAACTAGAGGGCACTTGGACTATCTAGGTTAACTAGCGGGTACTTGGACTATGAAGGTTTCTTAGCGGGTACTTGGAGTATGTGGGTTAACTAGCGGGCCCTTGGACTATGTAGATTAACTAGCGGCACTTGGACGATCTACGTTAACTAGCGTGCCCTTGGACTATGTAGATCCCTAGCGGGCATTTGGACTATATAGATAACCTAGCGGGCACTTAGACTTTGTAGGTTACCTAGCGGCACATGGGCTATCTAGGTTACCTAGCTGGCACTTGAACTATCTACGTTATAGCGGGTTCGTGGAGTTTGTAGGTTACCTAGAGGGTTGTTGGACTATCTAGGTTACCAAGCGAGCACTTGGACTATCTAGGTTAACTAACGGACACTTGGACTGTGTAGGTTCCCTAGCGGGCCCTTGGACTATTTAAGTTCCCTAGCGGGCACTTGAAAAATGTGGGTTTCCTGGCGGGCATTTGGACTATCTAGGTTACCTAACGGGCACTTGGACTATGTAGGTTCCCTAGCGGGCACTTGGATTATGTAGGTTCCCTATCGGGCACTTGGACTATGTAGGTTAACTAGAGGGCATTTGGACTATGTAGGTTACCTAGCAGGCACTTGGACTATGTAGGTTCCCTATCGGGCACTTGGAAAATGTAGGTTAACTAGGGGGCACTAGGACTATGTAGGTTACCAAGCGGTCCCTTAGACTATCTAGGTTACCTAGCGAGCATTTGGATTATGTAGACTCCCTAGCGGTCATTTGGACTATATAGATTACCTAGCGGGAACTTAGACTTTGTAGGTTACCTAGCGGGCACTTGGATTATCTAGGTTACCTAGCTGGAACTTGAACTATCTACGTTACCTAGCGGGTACTTGGAGTATGTAGGTTACCTACCGGGATGTTGGACTATCTAGGTTACCTAGCGGGCATTGGGACTATCTAGGTTAACTAACGGGCACTTGGACTATGTAGGTTCCCTAGCGGGCCCTTGGACTATGTAAGTTCCCTAGCGGGCACATGGACTATGTGGGTTCCCTAGCGGGCATTTGGACTATCTAGGTTACCTAACGGGCACTTGGACTATGTAGGTTCCCTAGCGGGCCCTTGGACTATGTAAGGTCCCTAGCGGGCACTTGGACTACGTGGGTTCCCTAGCGGGCATTTGGACTATCTAGGTTACCTAACGGGCACTTGGACTATGTAGGTTCCCTAGCGGGCACTTGGATTATGTAGGTTCCCTATCGGGCACTTGGACTATGTGGGTTCCCTAGCGGGCATTTGGACTATCTAGGTTACCTAACGGGCACTTGGACTATGTAGGTTCCCTAGTGGGCACTTGGACTATGTAGATTAACTAGCGGGCATGTGGACTATGTAGGTTACCTAGGGGGCACTTGTTCTATGTAGGTTCCCTATCGGACACTTGGAGAATGTAGGTTAACTAGGGGACACTAGGTACAATATAGGTTACCTAGCGGGCCCTTGGACTATCTAGGTTACCTAGGGAGAACTTGGACTATGTAGGTTAACTAGTGGGCACTTGGACTATCTAGGTTACCTAGCGGGCACTTGGACTATGTACGTTCCCTAGCGGGCACTTGGGCTATCTATGTTAACTATCGGGCACTTGGAATATGTAGGTTAACTAGCGGGCACTTGGATAATCTAGGTTAACTAGCGGGCACTTGGACGATCTAGGTTAACTAGCGGGCACTTGGACTATCAAAGTTAACAAGTGAGCCCTTGGACTATGTAGGTTAACTAGCGGGCCCTTGGACTATCTGTGTTACCTAGCGGGCACTTGGACTGTATAGGTTACCTAGCGGGCACTTGGACTATGTAGGTTACCTAGTAGGCACTTGGACAATCTAGGTTAACGAACGGGCACTTGGAATATGCAGGTAACCTAGCGGGCACTTGGACTGTCTAGGTTACCTAACGAGCACTTGGACTTCTAGGTTAACGAAAGGGCTCTAGGGGTATGTAGGTTGCCTACCGGTCACTTGGACTATCTAGGTTAGGTAACGGACACTTGGACTATCTAGGTTACCTAGCGGGAACTTGGACAATGTAAGTTACCTAGCGGGCACTTGGACTATCTAGGTTACCTAAAGGGCACTTTGACTATCTAGGTTACATTGCGGGCACTTGGACTATGTAGGTTACATAGCGGGCACTTGGACTATGTAGGGTAACTAGCGAGCACTTGGATTCTAGGGTTCCTAGCGGGCACTTGGACTATCTAGGTTACCTAGCGGGCCCTTGGACTATGTAGGTTTCCTAGCGGGCACTTGGACTATGTAGGTTAACTAGCGGACACTTGGACGATCTAGGTTAACTAGCGGGCACTTGGAATATCTAGGTTAACTAGCGGGTTCTTGGACTATGTAGGTTAACTAGCGGGCACTTGGACTATCTAGGTTAACTAGCTGACCTTGGACTATGTAGGTTAACAAGCGGTCACATGGACTATCTAGGTTAACTAGCTGACCTTGGACTATGTAGTTTAACTAGCGAGCACTTGGACTATCTAGGTTAACTAGCGGGCACTTGCACAATGCAGGTTCCCTAGCGAGCACTTTGACTATGTAGGTTCCCTAGCGGGCACTTGGACTATATAGGTTCCCTATGGGCACTTGGACTATCTAGGTTCCCTAACGGGCACTTGGAATATACAGGTTCCCTATCGGGAACTTGGACTATGTAGGTTCCTCAGCGGTCACTTGGACTATGTAGTTTCCCTATCGGGCATTGGACTATGTAGGTTAACTAGCAGGCCCTTGGACTATCTAGGTTACCTAGCGGGCACTTGTACTATGTAGGTTAACTAGCGGACACTTGGACAATCTAGGTTACCTAGCTGGCACTTGAATTATGTACATACCCTAGCGGGCACTTGGACTATCTTGGTTACCTAGCGGGCACTTGGCCTATCTAGGTTAACGAACGGACACTTGGACTATGTAGGTTAACTAGCGGAAACTTCGACTATCTAGGTTAGCCAACGGGCAATTGGACTATCTAGTTGGACTATCTAGGTTACCTAGCGGGCACTTGGACTATTTAGGTTACCTAGCAGGCACTTTGACTATCTAGGTTAACTAACGGGCACTTGGACTATGTAGGTTGCCTAGCGAGCACTTGGACTATGTAGGTTCCCAGCGGGCACTAGGACTATGTAGGTTCCCTATCGGGTACTTGGACTGTCTAGGTTACCTAGTGGGCACTTGGACTATGTAGTTTACCTAGCACGCACTTGGACTATGTAGGTTAACTAGCGGGCACTTGGACTATCTAGGTTACCTAGAGGGCACTTGGACTATGTACGTTCCCTAGCGGGCACTTGGGCTATCTACGTTACCTAGCGGGCAATTGGACTATGTAGGTTAACAAACGGGCACTTGGACTATGTAGGTAACCTAATGGTCACTTGGACTGTCTAGTTTACCTAGCGGGGACTTGGACTATGTAGGTTAACTAGCGGTCACTTGGCCTATGTAGGATCCGTATCAGACATTTGTACTACTTAGGTTAACTAGCGGCCACTTTGACTATCTAGGTTAACTAGCGGACACTTGGACTATCTAGGTCAACTAGCGGGCACTTGGACTATCTAGGTCAACTAACGGGCCCTTGTACTATGTATGTTAATTAGCGGGCACATGGACTATCTAGGTTAACTAGCGGACCTTGGACTATGTAGGTTAACTAGCGGGCACTTGGACTATGTACGTCCCCTAGTGGGCATTTGGACTATCTAGGTTAACTAACGGGCACTAGGACTATCTAGGTTAACTAGCGGGCACTGGACTACCTAGGTTACCTAACAGGCACTTGGATTATGAAGGATCCCTAGCGGGCACGTGGACAATCTAAGTTAACTAGCGGGCACTTGGACGATCTAGGTTAACTAGCGGGCACTTGGACTATCAAAGTTAACAAGTGAGCGCTTGGACTATGTAGGTTAACTAGCGGGCCCTTGGACTATCTAAGTTAACGAACGGGCACTTGGAATATGCAGGTAACCTAGCGGGCACTTGGACTGTCTAGGTTACATAGCGGGCACTTGGAGTATGTAGGCTAACTAGCGAGCACTTGGACTCTAGGTTACCTAGCGGGCACTTGGACTATCTAGGTTACCTAGCGGGCCCTTGGACTATGTAGGTTTCCTAGCGGGCACTTTGACTATCTAGGTTAACGAACGGGCACTTGGAATATGTAGGTAACCTAGCGGGAACTTGGACACTCTAGGTTACCTAGCTGGCACTTGAACTATCTAGGTTAAAGAATGGGCACTTGGACTATCTAGGTTAACTTGCGGGCACTTGGACTATATAGGTCAACTAGCGGGCCCTTGTTCTATGTAGGTTAACCAGCGAGCACTTGGAGTATCTAGATTAACTAGCGGACCTTGGTCTATGTACGTTAACTAGCGGGCCCTTGGACTATGTAGGTTAACTAGCGGGCACATGGACGATATAGGTTAACTAGAGGGCACTTGGACTATCTAGGTTAACTAGCGTGCACTTGGACAATCTAGGTTAACTAGCGGGCACTTGGATGATCAATGTTAACTAGCGGGCAATTGGACTATCTAGGTTAGCTAACGGGCACTTGGACTAATTACGTCCCCTAGTGGGCACTTGGACACCCTAGGTTAACTAACGGGCACTAGGCCTATCTAGGTTAACTAGCGGGCACTTGGACTATCTAGGTCAACTAGCGGGCCCTTGGACTATCTAGGTTAGCTAACTGGCACTTGGACTATGTAGGTTAACTAGCAGACACTTGCACGATCTAGGTTAACTAGCGGGCTCTTGCACTATGTAGGTTAACCAGTGGGCCCATTTACTATGTTGGTTAACTAGCGGGCACTTGGACGATGTAGGTTAACTAGCGGGCACTTGGACTATGTAGGTTCCCTAGCGGGCCCTTGGACTATGTAAGTTCCCTAGCGGGCACATGGACTATGTGGGTTCCCTAGCGGGCATTTGGACTATCTAGGTTACCTAACGGGCACTTGGACTATGTAGGTTCCCTAGCGGGCCCTTGGACTATGTAAGGTCCCTAGCGGGCACTTGGACTACGTGGGTTCCCTAGCGGGCATTTGGACTATCTAGGTTACCTAACGGGCACTTGGACTATGTAGGTTCCCTAGCGGGCACTTGGATTATGTAGGTTCCCTATCGGGCACTTGGACTATGTGGGTTCCCTAGCGGGCATTTGGACTATCTAGGTTACCTAACGGGCACTTGGACTATGTAGGTTCCCTAGTGGGCACTTGGACTATGTAGATTAACTAGCGGGCATGTGGACTATGTAGGTTACCTAGGGGGCACTTGTTCTATGTAGGTTCCCTATCGGACACTTGGAGAATGTAGGTTAACTAGGGGACACTAGGTACAATATAGGTTACCTAGCGGGCCCTTGGACTATCTAGGTTACCTAGGGAGAACTTGGACTATGTAGGTTAACTAGTGGGCACTTGGACTATCTAGGTTACCTAGCGGGCACTTGGACTATGTACGTTCCCTAGCGGGCACTTGGGCTATCTATGTTAACTATCGGGCACTTGGAATATGTAGGTTAACTAGCGGGCACTTGGATAATCTAGGTTAACTAGCGGGCACTTGGACGATCTAGGTTAACTAGCGGGCACTTGGACTATCAAAGTTAACAAGTGAGCCCTTGGACTATGTAGGTTAACTAGCGGGCCCTTGGACTATCTGTGTTACCTAGCGGGCACTTGGACTGTATAGGTTACCTAGCGGGCACTTGGACTATGTAGGTTACCTAGTAGGCACTTGGACAATCTAGGTTAACGAACGGGCACTTGGAATATGCAGGTAACCTAGCGGGCACTTGGACTGTCTAGGTTACCTAACGAGCACTTGGACTTCTAGGTTAACGAAAGGGCTCTAGGGGTATGTAGGTTGCCTACCGGTCACTTGGACTATCTAGGTTAGGTAACGGACACTTGGACTATCTAGGTTACCTAGCGGGAACTTGGACAATGTAAGTTACCTAGCGGGCACTTGGACTATCTAGGTTACCTAAAGGGCACTTTGACTATCTAGGTTACATTGCGGGCACTTGGACTATGTAGGTTACATAGCGGGCACTTGGACTATGTAGGGTAACTAGCGAGCACTTGGATTCTAGGGTTCCTAGCGGGCACTTGGACTATCTAGGTTACCTAGCGGGCCCTTGGACTATGTAGGTTTCCTAGCGGGCACTTGGACTATGTAGGTTAACTAGCGGACACTTGGACGATCTAGGTTAACTAGCGGGCACTTGGAATATCTAGGTTAACTAGCGGGTTCTTGGACTATGTAGGTTAACTAGCGGGCACTTGGACTATCTAGGTTAACTAGCTGACCTTGGACTATGTAGGTTAACAAGCGGTCACATGGACTATCTAGGTTAACTAGCTGACCTTGGACTATGTAGTTTAACTAGCGAGCACTTGGACTATCTAGGTTAACTAGCGGGCACTTGCACAATGCAGGTTCCCTAGCGAGCACTTTGACTATGTAGGTTCCCTAGCGGGCACTTGGACTATATAGGTTCCCTATGGGCACTTGGACTATCTAGGTTCCCTAACGGGCACTTGGAATATACAGGTTCCCTATCGGGAACTTGGACTATGTAGGTTCCTCAGCGGTCACTTGGACTATGTAGTTTCCCTATCGGGCATTGGACTATGTAGGTTAACTAGCAGGCCCTTGGACTATCTAGGTTACCTAGCGGGCACTTGTACTATGTAGGTTAACTAGCGGACACTTGGACAATCTAGGTTACCTAGCTGGCACTTGAATTATGTACATACCCTAGCGGGCACTTGGACTATCTTGGTTACCTAGCGGGCACTTGGCCTATCTAGGTTAACGAACGGACACTTGGACTATGTAGGTTAACTAGCGGAAACTTCGACTATCTAGGTTAGCCAACGGGCAATTGGACTATCTAGTTGGACTATCTAGGTTACCTAGCGGGCACTTGGACTATTTAGGTTACCTAGCAGGCACTTTGACTATCTAGGTTAACTAACGGGCACTTGGACTATGTAGGTTGCCTAGCGAGCACTTGGACTATGTAGGTTCCCAGCGGGCACTAGGACTATGTAGGTTCCCTATCGGGTACTTGGACTGTCTAGGTTACCTAGTGGGCACTTGGACTATGTAGTTTACCTAGCACGCACTTGGACTATGTAGGTTAACTAGCGGGCACTTGGACTATCTAGGTTACCTAGAGGGCACTTGGACTATGTACGTTCCCTAGCGGGCACTTGGGCTATCTACGTTACCTAGCGGGCAATTGGACTATGTAGGTTAACAAACGGGCACTTGGACTATGTAGGTAACCTAATGGTCACTTGGACTGTCTAGTTTACCTAGCGGGGACTTGGACTATGTAGGTTAACTAGCGGTCACTTGGCCTATGTAGGATCCGTATCAGACATTTGTACTACTTAGGTTAACTAGCGGCCACTTTGACTATCTAGGTTAACTAGCGGACACTTGGACTATCTAGGTCAACTAGCGGGCACTTGGACTATCTAGGTCAACTAACGGGCCCTTGTACTATGTATGTTAATTAGCGGGCACATGGACTATCTAGGTTAACTAGCGGACCTTGGACTATGTAGGTTAACTAGCGGGCACTTGGACTATGTACGTCCCCTAGTGGGCATTTGGACTATCTAGGTTAACTAACGGGCACTAGGACTATCTAGGTTAACTAGCGGGCACTGGACTACCTAGGTTACCTAACAGGCACTTGGATTATGAAGGATCCCTAGCGGGCACGTGGACAATCTAAGTTAACTAGCGGGCACTTGGACGATCTAGGTTAACTAGCGGGCACTTGGACTATCAAAGTTAACAAGTGAGCGCTTGGACTATGTAGGTTAACTAGCGGGCCCTTGGACTATCTAAGTTAACGAACGGGCACTTGGAATATGCAGGTAACCTAGCGGGCACTTGGACTGTCTAGGTTACATAGCGGGCACTTGGAGTATGTAGGCTAACTAGCGAGCACTTGGACTCTAGGTTACCTAGCGGGCACTTGGACTATCTAGGTTACCTAGCGGGCCCTTGGACTATGTAGGTTTCCTAGCGGGCACTTTGACTATCTAGGTTAACGAACGGGCACTTGGAATATGTAGGTAACCTAGCGGGAACTTGGACACTCTAGGTTACCTAGCTGGCACTTGAACTATCTAGGTTAAAGAATGGGCACTTGGACTATCTAGGTTAACTTGCGGGCACTTGGACTATATAGGTCAACTAGCGGGCCCTTGTTCTATGTAGGTTAACCAGCGAGCACTTGGAGTATCTAGATTAACTAGCGGACCTTGGTCTATGTACGTTAACTAGCGGGCCCTTGGACTATGTAGGTTAACTAGCGGGCACATGGACGATATAGGTTAACTAGAGGGCACTTGGACTATCTAGGTTAACTAGCGTGCACTTGGACAATCTAGGTTAACTAGCGGGCACTTGGATGATCAATGTTAACTAGCGGGCACTTGGACTATCTAGGTTAGCTAACGGGCACTTGGACTAATTACGTCCCCTAGTGGGCACTTGGACACCCTAGGTTAACTAACGGGCACTAGGCCTATCTAGGTTAACTAGCGGGCACTTGGACTATCTAGGTCAACTAGCGGGCCCTTGGACTATCTAGGTTAGCTAACTGGCACTTGGACTATGTAGGTTAACTAGCAGACACTTGCACGATCTAGGTTAACTAGCGGGCTCTTGCACTATGTAGGTTAACCAGTGGGCCCATTTACTATGTTGGTTAACTAGCGGGCACTTGGACGATGTAGGTTAACTAGCGGGCACTTGGACTATGTAGGTTCCCTAGCGGGCCCTTGGACTATGTAAGTTCCCTAGCGGGCACATGGACTATGTGGGTTCCCTAGCGGGCATTTGGACTATCTAGGTTACCTAACGGGCACTTGGACTATGTAGGTTCCCTAGCGGGCCCTTGGACTATGTAAGGTCCCTAGCGGGCACTTGGACTACGTGGGTTCCCTAGCGGGCATTTGGACTATCTAGGTTACCTAACGGGCACTTGGACTATGTAGGTTCCCTAGCGGGCACTTGGATTATGTAGGTTCCCTATCGGGCACTTGGACTATGTGGGTTCCCTAGCGGGCATTTGGACTATCTAGGTTACCTAACGGGCACTTGGACTATGTAGGTTCCCTAGTGGGCACTTGGACTATGTAGATTAACTAGCGGGCATGTGGACTATGTAGGTTACCTAGGGGGCACTTGTTCTATGTAGGTTCCCTATCGGACACTTGGAGAATGTAGGTTAACTAGGGGACACTAGGTACAATATAGGTTACCTAGCGGGCCCTTGGACTATCTAGGTTACCTAGGGAGAACTTGGACTATGTAGGTTAACTAGTGGGCACTTGGACTATCTAGGTTACCTAGCGGGCACTTGGACTATGTACGTTCCCTAGCGGGCACTTGGGCTATCTATGTTAACTATCGGGCACTTGGAATATGTAGGTTAACTAGCGGGCACTTGGACTATCTAGGTTAACTAACGGGCCCTTGGACTATGTAGGTTCCCTAATGGGCCCTTGGACTATGTAAGTTCCCTAGCGGGCAATTGGACTATGTAGTTTCCCTAGCGGGCCCTTGGACTATGTAAGTTCCCTAGCGGGCACTTGGACTCTGTAGGTTCCCTAGCGGGCACTTGGATTTTGTAGGTTCCCTATCGGGCACTTGGACTATGTAGGTTAACTAGCGGGCCCTTGGACTATCTAGGTTAACTAGCGGGCACTTGGACTATCTAGATTAAATAGCGGGCCCTTGGACTATCTAGGTTTACTAGCGGGCACTTGGACTATGTAGTTTCCCTAGCGGGCATTTGGATTATTTGGGTTACCTATTGTGCACTTGGATTATGTAGGTTACCTAGCGGGCACTTGGACTATGTAGGTTAACTAGAAGGCACTTGGACTATCAAGGTTACCTAGCGGGCCATTGGACTATGTAGGTTACCAGCGGGCACTTTTACTATCTAGGTTAACGAACGTGCACTTGGACTATGTAGGTAACCTAGCGGGCACTTGGACTGTCTAGGTTACCTAGCGGGCACTTGAGCTATCTACGTTAATGAACGGGCACTTGGACTATGTAGGTTAACTAGGGGACACTTCGACTATCTAGGTTAGCTAATTGGCAATTGGACTATCTAGGTTACCTAGCGGGCACTTGGACTATTTAGGTTCCCTTGCGGGCACTTGGATTATTTAGGTTACCTAGCAGGCACTTTGACTATCTAGGTTAACTAACGGTCACTTGAACTATGTAGGTTGCCTAGTGAGCACTTGTACTATGTAGGTTCCCTAGCGAGCACTTGGACTATGTAGGTTCCCTATCAGGTACTTGGACTGTCTAGGTTAACTAGGGGGCAATTGGACTGTGTAGGTTACCTAGTGGGAACTTGGACTATGTAGATTAACTAGCGGGCACTTGGAATATCAACGTTAACCAGTGGGCCCTTGGACTATGTAGGTTAACTAGCGGGAACTTGGACTATCTAGGTTAACTAGCAGGTTCTAGGACTATGTAGGTTAACTAGCGGGCACTTGGACTATCTAGGTTAACTAGCTGACCTTGGACTATGTAGGGTAACAAGCGGTCACTTGGACTATCTAGGTTAACTAGCTGACCTTGGACTATGTAGGTTAACTAGCGGGCACTTGGACTATCTAGGTTAACTAGCGGGCACTTGCACAATGTAGGTTCCCTAGCGAGCACTTTGACTATGTAGGTTCCCTAGGGGGCACTTGGACTATATAGGTTCCCTATGGGCACTTGGAATATACAGGTTCCCTAACGGGCACTTGGAATATACAGGTTCCCTATCGGAAACTTGGACAATGTAGGTTCCTCAGCGGGCACTTGGACCATGTAGGTTCCCTATAAGGCATTGGACTATGTAGGTTAACTAGCAGGCCCTTGGACTATCTAGGTTACCTAGCGGGCACTTGTACTATGTAGGTTAACTAGCGGACACTTGGACAATCCAGGTTACCTAGCGGGCACTTGAACTATGTACATACCCTAGCGGGCACTTGGACTATCTTGGTTACCTAGCGAGCACTTGGCCTATCTAGGTTAACGAACGGACACTTGGACTATGTAGGTTAACTAGCGGACACTTCGACTATCTAGGTTAGCCAACGGGCAATTGGACTATCTAGGTTACCTAGCGGGCACTTGGACTATTTAGGTTACCTAGCAGGCACTTTGACTATCTAGGTTAACTAACGGGCACTTGGATTATGTAGGTTGCCTAGCGAGCACTTGGACTATGTAGGTTCCCTGCGGGCACTTGGACTATGTAGGTTCCCTATCGGGTACTTGGACTGTCTAGGTTAACTAGCGGGCAATTGGACTGTCTGGGTTTCCTAGTGGGCACTTGGACTATGTAGTTTACCTAGCACGCACTTGTACTATATAGGTTAACTAGCAGGCACTTGGACTATCTAGGTTACCTAGAGGGCACTTGGACTATGTACGTTCCCTAGCGGGCACTTGGGCTATCTACGTTACCTAGCGGGCAATTGGACTATGTAGGTTAACGAACGGGCACTTGGACTATGTAGGTAACATAATGGTCACTTGGAATGTCTAGGTTACCTAGCGGGGACTTGGACTATGTAGGTTAACTAGCGGTCACTTGGACTCTGTAGGATCCCTATCGGACATTTGTACTACTTAGGTTAACTAGCGGGCACTTAGACTATCTATGTTAACTAGCGGGAACTTGGACTATCTAGGTCAACTAGCGGGCCCTTGTACTATGTAGGCTAACTAGCGGGCATTTGGACTATCTAGGGTAACTAGCGGACCTTGGACCATGTAGGTTAACTAGCGGGCACTTGGACTATCTAGGTTAACTAGCGGGCACTTGGATGATCAATGTTAACTAGCGGGCACTTGGACTATCTAGGTTAGCTAACGGGCACTTGGACTAAGTACATCCCCTAGTGGGCACTTGGACACCCTAGGTTAACTAACGGGCACTAGGACAATCTAGGTTAACTAGCGGGCACTTGGACTATGTAGGTCAACTAGTGGGCCCTTGGACTATCTAGGTTAGCTAACTGGCACTTGGACTATGTAGGTTAACTAGCAGACACTTGCTCGATCTAGGTTAACTAGCGGGCTCTTGCACTATGTAGGTTAACTAGTGGGCCCATTGACTATGTTGGTTAACTAGCGGGCACTTGGACGATGTAGGTTAACTAGCGGGCACTTGGACTATGTAGGTTCCCTAGCGGGCATTTGGACTATATAAATAACCTAGCGGGCACTTAGACTTTGTAGGTTAGCTAGCGGGCCCTTGGACTATGTAGGTTAAGTAGCGGGCCCTTGGGCTATGTAGGTTACCTAGGGGGCACTTGGACGATCTAGGTTAACTAGCGGGTACTTGGACTATGTAGGTTAACTAGGGGCACCTGGACTATCTACGTTAACTAGCGGGCCCTTGGACTATGTAGATTCCCTAGCGGGCATTTGGACTACATAGATAACCTAGCGGGCACTTAGATTTTGTAGGTTACCTAGCGGGCACTTGGACTATCTAAGTTACCTAGCTGGCACTTGAACTATCAACGTTACCTAGCGGGTTCTTGGAGTATGTAGGTTACCTAGCGGGCTGTTGGACTATCTAGGTTACCAAACGGGCACTTGGACTATCTAGGTTAACTACCGGGCACTTGGACTATGTAGGTTCCCTAGCGGGCCCATGGACTATGTAAGTTCCCTAGCGGGCAATTGGACTATGTAGTTTCCCTAGCGGGCCCTTGGACTATGTAAGTTCCCTAGCGGGCACTTGGACTATGTAGGTTCCCTAGCGGGCACTTGGATTATGTAGGTTCCCTATCGGGCACTTGGACTATGTAGGTTAACTAGCGGGCCCTTGGACTATCTAGGTTAACTAGCGGGCACTTGGACTATCTACATTAACTAGCGGGCCCTTGGACTATCTAGGTTTACTAGCGGGCACTTGGACTATCTAGGTTAACTAGCGGGCACTTGGACTATATAATTTCCCTAGAGGGCATTTGGATTATTTAGGTTACCTATTGTGCACTTGGATTATGTAGGTTACCTAGCGGGCACTTGGACTATGTAGGTTAACTAGAAGGCACTTGGACTATCAAGGTTACCTAGCGGGCCATTGGACTGTGTAGGTTACCAGCGGGCACTTGGACTATCTAGGTTAACGAACGTGCACTTGGACTAAGGTAACCTAGCGGGCATTGGACTGTCTAGGTTACCTAGCGGGCACTTGGCCTATCTACGTTAACGAACGGGCACTTGGACTATGTAGGTTAACTGGGGGACACTTCGACTATCTAGGTTAGCTAATGGGCAATTGGACTATCTAGGTTACCTAGCGGGCACTTGGACTATGTAGGTTCCCTTGCGGGCACTTGGACTATGTAGGTTCCCTTGCGGGCACTTGGACTCTTTAGGTTACCTAGCAGGCACTTTGACTATCTAGGTTAACTAACGGGCACTTGGATTATGTAGGTTCCCTTGCGAGCACTTGGACTATGTAGGTTCCCTATCAGGTACTGGGACTGTCTAGGTTAACTAGGGGGCAATTGGACTGTGTAGGTTACCTAGCGGGAACATGGACTATGTAGGTTAACTAGCGGACACTTGGACGATCTAGGTTAACTAGCGGGCACTTGGAATATCTAGGTTAACTAGCGGGTTCTTGGACTATGTAGGTTAACTAGCGGGCACTTGGACTATCTAGGTTAACTAGCTGACCTTGGACTATGTAGGTTAACAAGCGGTCACTTGGACTATCTAGGTTAACTAGCTGACCTTGGACTATGTAGGTTAACTAGTGGGCACTTGGACTATCTAGGTTAACTAGCTGACCTTGGACTATGTAGGTTAACTAGCGGGCACTTGGACTATCTAGGTTAACTAGCGGGCACTTGCACAATGTAGGTTCCCTAGCGAGCACTTTGACTATGTAGGTTCCCTAGCGGGCACTTGGATTGTATAGGTTCCCTATGGGCCCTTGGACTATCTAGGTTCCCTAACGGGCACTTGGAATATACAGGTTCCCTATCGGTAACTTGGACTATGTAGGTTCCTCAGCGGGCACTTGGACTATGTAGGTTCCCTATCTGGCATTGGACTATGTAGGTTAACTAGCAGGCCCTTGGACTATCTAGGTTACCTTGCGGGCACTTGTACTATGTAGGTTAACTAGCGGACACTTGGACAATCTAGGTTACCTAGTGGGAACTTGAACTATGTACATACCCTAGCGGGCACTTGGACTATCTTGGTTACCTAGAGGGCACTTGGCCTATCTAGGTTAACGAACGGACACTTGGACAATGTAGCTTAACGAGCGGACACTTCGACTATCTACGTTAGCCAACGGGCAATTGGACTATCTAGGTTAACTAACGGGCACTTGGACTATGTAGGTTGCCCAGCGAGCACATGGACTATGTAGGTTCCCAGCGGGCACTTGGACAATGTAGATCCCCTATCGGGTACTTGGACTGTCTAGGTTAACTAGCGGGCATTTGGACTGTGGGTTTCCTAGTGGGCACTTGGACTCTGTAGTTTACCTAGCATGCAGTTGGACTATATAGGTTAACTAGCGGGCACTTGGACTATCTAGGTTACCTAGAGGGCACTTGGACTATGTACGTTCCCTAGCAGGCACTTGGGTTATCTACATTACCTAGCGGGCAATTGGACTATGTAGGTTAACGAACGGGCACTTGGACTATGTAGGTAACATAATGGTCACTTGGACTGTCTAGGTTACCTAGCGGGGACTTGGACTATGTAGGTTAACTAGCGGTCACTTGGACTATGTAGGATCCCTATCAGACATTTGTACTACTTAGGTTAACTAGCGGGCACTTTGACTATCTAGGTTAACTAGCGTGAACTTGCACTATCTAGGTCAACTAGCGGGCCCTTGCACTATGTAGGTTAACTAGCTGGCACTTGGACTATCTAGGTTAACTAGCGGACCTAGGACTATGTAGGTTAACTAGCGGGCACTTGGACGATATAGGTTAACTAGAGGGCACTTGGACTATCTAGGTTATATTGCGGGCACTTGGATGATCAATGTTAACTAGCGGGCACTTGGACTATCTAGGTTAGCTAACGGGCACTTGGACTAAGTACGTCCCCTAGTGGGCACTTGGACACCCTAGGTTAACTAACGGGCACTAGGACTATCTAGGTTAAATAGCGGGCACTTGGACTATGTAGGTCAACTAGCGGGCCCTTGGACTATCTAGGTTAGCTAACTGGCACTTGGACTGTGTAGGCTAACTAGCAGACACTTGCACGATCCAGGTTAACTAGCGAACTCTTGCACTATGTAGGTTAACTAGTGGGCCCATTGACTATGTTGGTTAACTAGCGGGCACTTGGACGATGTAGGTTACCTAGCGGGCACTTGGACTATGTAGGTTCCCTAGCAGGCATTTGGACTATATAGATAACCTAGCGGGCACTTATATTTTGTAGGTTAGCTAGCGGGCCCTTGGGCTATGTAGGTTACCTAGCGGGCACTTGGACGATCTAGGTTAACTAGCGGGTACTTGTACTATGTAGGTTAACTAGCGGGCCCTTGGACTATGTAGATTAACTAGCGGCACTTGGACTATCTACGTTAACTAGCGGGTCCTTGGACTATGTAGATTCCCTAGCGGGCATTTGGACTGCATAGATAACCTAGCGGGCACTTAGATTTTGTAGGTTACCTAGCGGGCACTTGGACTATCTAGGTTACCTAGCTGGCACTTGAACTATCTACGTTACCCAGCGGGTTCTTGGAGTATGTAGGTTACCTAGCGGGCTGTTGCACTATCTAGGTTTCCAAGCGGGCACTTGGACTATCTAGGTTAACTAACGGGGCCTTGGACTATCTAGGTTCCCTAGCGGGCTTTGGACTATGTAAGTTCCCTAGCGGGCACTTGGACTATGTAGGTTCCCTAGCGGGCGCTTGGATTATGTAGGTTCCCTATCGGGCACTTGGACTATGTAGGTTAACTAGCGGGCCCTTGGACTATCTAGGTTAACTAGCGGGCACTTGGACTATCTAAATTAACTAGCGGGCCCTTGGACTATCTAGGTTTACTAGCGGGCACTTGGACTTTCTAGGTTAACTAGCGGGCACTTGGACTATGTAGTTTCCCTAGCGGGCATTTGGATTATTTAGGTTACCTATTGTGCCCTTGGATTATGTAGGTTACCTAGCGGGCACTTGGACTATGTAGGGTAACTAGAAGGCACTTGGACTATCAAGGTTACCTAGCGGGCCATTGGACTAGGTAGGTTACCAGCGGGCACTTGGACTATCTAGGTTAACGAATGGGAACTTGGAATATGTAGGTAACCTAGCGGGCACTTGGACAGTCTAGGTTACCTAGCTGGCACTTGGACTATCTAGGTTAACGAACGGACACTTGGACTATCTAGGTTAACTAGCGGGCACTTGGACTATCTAGGTCAACTAGCGGGCCCTTGTACTATGTAGGTTAACTAGCGAGCACTTGGAGTATCTAGGTTAACTAGCGGACCTTTGTCTACGTACATTAACTAGCGGGCCCTTGGACTATGTAGGTTAATAGCGGGCACTTGGACGATATAGGTTAACTAGAGGGCACTTAGACTATCTAGGTTAACTAGCGTGCACTTGGACTATCTAGGTTAACTAGCTGGCACTTGGATGATCAATGTTAACTAGCGGGCACTTGGACTATCTAGGTTAGCTAACGGGCACTTGGACTAAGTACGTCCCCTAGTGGGCACTTGGACACCCTAGGTTAACTAACGGGCACTAGGACTATCTAGGTTAGCTAACTGGCAGTTGGACTATGTAGGTCAACTAGCAGACACTTGCACGATCTAGCTTAACTAGCGGGCTTTTGCACTATGTAGGTTAACTAGTGGGCACTTGGACGATCTAGGTTAACTAGCGGGCACTTGGACTATGTAGGTTCCCTAGCGGGCATTTGGACTATATAGATAACCTAGCGGGCACATAGACTTTGTAGGTTAGCTAGCGGGCACTTGGACTATGTAGGTTAACTAGCGGCCCTTGGGCTATGTAGGTTACCTAGCGGGCACTTGGACGATCTTGGTTAACTAGCGGGTACTTGGACTATGTAGGTTAACTAGCGGGCCCTTGGACTATGTAGATTAACTAGCGGCACTTGGACTATCTACATTAACTAGCGGGCCCTTGGACTATGTAGATTCCCTACCGGGCATTTGGACTACATAGATAACCTAGCGGGCACTTAGATTTTGTAGGATACCTAGCGGGCACTTGGACTATCTAGTTTACCTAGCTGGCACTTGAACTATCTATGTTACCTAGCGGGTTCTTGGAGTATGTAGGTTACCTAGCGGACTGTTGGACTATCTAGGTTACCAAGCGGGCACTTGGACTATCTAGGTTAACTAACGGGCACTTGGACTATGTAGTTACCCTAGCGGGCCCTTGGACTATGCAAGTTCCCTAGCGGGCACTTGGACTATGTAGGTTCCCTAGCGGGCACATGGATTATGTACTTTCCCTATCGGGCACTTGGACTATGTAGGTTAACTAGCGGGCCCTTGGACTATCTAGGTTAACTAGCGGGCACTTGGACTATCTAGATTAACTAGCGGGCCCTTGGACTATCTAGGTTTACTAGCGGGCACTTGGACTATCTAGGTTAACTAGCGGGCACTTGGACTATGTAATTTCCCTAGCGGGCATTTGGATTATTTAGGTTACCTATTGTGCACTTGGATTATGTAGGTTACCTAGCGGGCACTTGGACTATGTAGGTTAACTAGAAGGCACTTGTACTATCAAGGTTACCTAGCGGGCCATTGAACTATGTAGGTTACCAGCGGGCACTTGGACTATCTAGGTTAACGAACGTGCACTTGGACTATGTAGGTAACCTAGCGGGCACTTGGACTGTCTAGGTTACCTAGCGGGCACTTGGCCTATCTACGTTAACGAACGGGCACTTGGACTATGTAGGTTAACTAGGGGACTCTTCGACTATCTAGGTTAGCTAATGGGCAATTGGACTATCTAGGTTACCTAGCGGGCACTTGGACTATGTAGGTTCCCTTGCGGGCACTTGGACTATGTAGGTTCCCTTGCGGGCACTTGGACAATTTAGGTTACCTAGCAGGCACTTTGACTATCTAGGATAACTAACGGGCACTTGGACTATGTAGGTTGCCTAGTGAGCACTTGGACTATGTAGGTTCCCTAGCGAGCACTTGGACTATGTAGGTTCCCTGTCAGGTACTTGGACTGTCTAGGTTAACTAGGGGGCAATTGGACTGTCTAGGTTACATGGCGGGAACTTGGACTATGTAGGTTAACTAGCGGGCACTTGGGCTATCAAGGTTAACTAGCGGGCCCTTGCTCTATGTAGGTTAACTAGCAGGCCTTTGGACTATGTAACTTAAGTAGAGGGCACTTTGATGATCCTGTTTAACTAGCGGGCACTTGGACTATCTAGGTTAAGTAGTGGGCACTTGGACTATGTAAGTTCCCTAGTGGGCACTTTGACTATGTAGATTCCCTAGCGGGCACTTGGACTATCTAGGTTAACTAGCGGGCACTTGGACAATGTAGGTTCCCTAGTGGGCACTTTGATATGTAGGTACCCTAGCGTACACTTGGACGATCTAGGTTAACTAGCGGGTACTTGGACTATGTAGATTAACTAGCGGGCCCTTGGACTATGTAGATTATCTAGCAGCACTTGGACTGTCTACGTTAACTAGCGGGCCCTTGGACTATGTAGATTCCCTAGCGGGCACTTGGACTCTGTATGTTCCCTACGGACACTTGAACGATGTAGGTTCCCTAGCAGCGACTTGGACTATGTAGGTTAACTACCGGGCACTTGGATTATGTAGGTTAACTAGCGGGCCCTTGGACTATCTAGGTTACCTAGCGGGCACTTGGACTATGTAGGTTAACTACCGGGCACATGCACTATCTAGGTTACTTAGCGGGCACTTGGACTATGTACGTTCCCTAGCCGGCACTTGGACAATCTATGCTAACTAGGGGGCACTTGGACTATCTATGTTAACTACCGGGCACTTGGACTATGTAGGTTAACTATCGGACACTTGCACTATAGGTTACCTAGCGTCACTTGGACTATGTAGGTTAACTAGCGTGCACTTGGACTATGTAGGTTAACTAGAGGACACTTGGACGATCTAGGTTAACTAGTGGGCCCTTGGACTATGTAGGTTAAAGAACTAGCATTTGGACTATGTAGGTTACCTAGCAGACACTTGGACTGTCTAGGTTACCTAGCGGGCACTTGGCTATCTAGGTTAACGAACGGGCACTTGGACTATCTAGTTTGCCTAGCGGGCAATTGGACTATGTAAGTTACCTAGCGGGCACTTGGACTATCTAGGTTACCTAGAGGGCACTTGGACTATGTAGGTTAACTAGTGTGCACTTGGACTATGTATGTTGCACAGCGGGCAATTGGACTATCTAGGTTAGGTAACGGGCACTTGGACTATATAGATTACCTAGCGGACCCTTTGACTATGTAGGTTACCTAGCGGGCACTTGGACTATCTAGGTTAACGAAAGGGCACTTGGACTATGTAGGTTACCTAGCGGGTATTTGGATTATCTAGGTTAGCTAACAGGAACTTGGAATATCTAGGTTACCTAGCGGGCACTTGGACTATGTAGGTTACCTTGCGGGCACTTGTACTATCTAGGTTACCTAACAGGAACTTGGACTATGTAGGTTAACTAGCGGACACTTGGACGATCTAGGTTAACTAGCGGGCACTTGGAATATCTAGGTTCACTAGCGGGCCCTTGGACTATGTAGGTTAACTAGCGGGCACGTGGACTATCTAGGTTAACTAGCGGGTTCTTGGACTATGTAGGTTAACTAGCGGGCACTTGGACTATCTAGGTTAACTAGCTGACCTTGGACTATGTAGGTTAACTAGCAGGCACTTGGACTATCTAGGTTAACTAGCTGAACTTGGACTATGTAAGTTAACTAGCGGGCACTTGGACTATCTAGGTTAACTAGCGGGCACTTGCACAATGCAGGCTCCCTAGCGGGCACTTGGACTATGTAAGTTCCCTAGCGGGCACTTGGAGTATATAGGTTCCCTACGGGCACTTGAAATATGTAGGTTCCCTATCGGGCATTTGGACTATGTAAGTTCCTTTGTGGGCACTTGGACTATGTAGGTTCCCTATCAGGCACGTGGACTATGTAAGTTACCTAGCGGGCACTTGGACTATGTAGGTTCCCTAGCGGGCACTTGTACTATCTAGGTTAACGAATGGGCACTTGGACTATCTAGGTTAACTAGCTGACCTTGGACTATGTAGGTTAACTATCGGGCACTTCGACGATCTAGGTTAACTAGCGGGCACTTGGACTATCTAGGTTAACTAGCGTTCACTTGCACAATGCAGGTTCCCTAGCGAGCACTTGGACAATATAGGTTCCCTATGGGCACTTGGACTATCTAGGTTCCCTAACGGGCACTTGGAATATGTAGGTTCCCTATCGGGCCCTTGGACTATGTAGGTTAACTAGCGGGCTCTTGGACTATGTAGGTTAACTAGCGTGCACTTGGACGATCTAGGTTAACTAGCGGGTCCTTGGACTATGTAGGTTAAATAGCGGGCCCTTCGACTATGTAGATTAACTAGCGGAACTTGGACTATCTACGTTAACTAGCGGGCCCTTGGACTATGTAGATTCCCTAGCGGGCACTTCTACTATGCATGTTCCAGAGCGGTCACTTGGACTATGTAGGTTCCCTAGCAGGCACTTGGACTACGTAGGTTCCCTAGCGGGCACTTGTACTATGTAGGTTAACTAGCGGACACTTGGACGATCTAGGTTAACTAGCAGGTACTTGGACTATGTAGGTCAACTAGCGGGCCCTTGAACTATGTAGATTAACTAGCGGCACTTGGACTATCTACATTAACTAGCGGGCCCTTGGACTATGTAGATTCCCTAGCGGGCACTTCTACTATGCATGTTCCAGAGCGGTCACTTGGACTATGTAGGTTCCCAAGCAGGCACTTGGACTACGTAGGTTCTCTAGCGGGCACTTGTACTATGTAGGTTAACTAGCAGACACTTGGACGATCTAGGTTAACTAGCGGGTACTTGGACTATGTAGGTTAACTAGCGGGCCCTTGAACTATGTAGATTAACTAGCGGCACTTGGACTATCTACATTAACTAGCGGGCCCTTGGACTATGTAGATTCCCTAGCAGGCACTTGTACCACCTAGGTTCCCTAGGGGGCACTTAGACTCTGTATGTTCCCTAGCGGACACTTGAACTATGTATGTTCCTTACGGACACTTGAACTATGTAAGTTAACTACCGGGAACTTGGACTATCTAGGTTACCTAGCGGGCACTTGGACTATGTAGGTTAACTACAGGGCACTTGCACCATCTAGGTTACCTAGCGGGCACTTGGACTATGTACGTTCCCTAGCGGGCACTTGGATTATCTATGTTAACTAGCGGGCACTTGGACTATGTAGGTTAACTAGGGGACACTTGCACTATTTAGGTTACCTAGCGGCACTTCGACTATCTAGCTTAACTAGCGGTCACTTGCACAATGCAGGTTCCCTAGCGGGCACTTTGACTATGTAGGTTCCCTAGCGGGCACTTGGACTATGTAGGTTCCCTATCAGGCACTTGGACTATGTAGGTTAACTAGCGGGCACTTGGATGATCAAGGTTAACTAGCGGGCACTTGGACTATCTAGGTTAACTAGCGGGCACTTGGACTATCTAGGTTAATTAGCGGGCATATACAATGCAGGTTCCCTAGCGGGCACTTTGACTATGTAGGTTCCCTAGCGGGCACTTGAACTATATAGGTTCCCTACGGGCACTTGGAATATCTAGGTTCCCTAACGGGCACTTGGAATATGTAGGTTCTCTATCGGGCACTTGGACTATGTAGGTTAACTAGCGGACAATTGGACGATCTAGGTTACCTAGCGGGCACTTGGACTATCTAGGTTAACGAACGGGCACTTGGACTATCTAGTTTGCCTAGCGGGCAATTGGACTATGTAAGTTACCTAGCGGGCACTTGGACTATCTAGGTTAAATAGCGGGCACTTGGACTATCTATGTTAACTACCGGGCACTTGGACTATGTAGGTTAACTCGCGGACACTTGCACTATAGGTTACCTAGCGGCACTTGGACTATGTAGGTTAACTAGCGTGCACTTGGACTATGTAGGTTAACTAGAGGAGACTTGGCCGATCTAGGTTAACTAGTGGGCCCTTGGACTATGTAGGTTAACGAACGGGCATTTGGACTATGTAGGTTACCTAGCAGACACTTGGACTGTCTAGGTTACCTAGCGGGCACTTGGCTATCTAGGTTAACGAACGGGCACTTGGACTATCTAGTTTGCCTAGCGGGCAATTGGACTATGTAAGTTACCTAGCGGGCACTTGGACTATCTAGGTTACCTAGAGGGCACTTGGACTATGTAGGTTAACTAGCGTGCACTTGGACTATGTAGGTTACCTTGCGGGCACTTGTACTATCTAGGTTACCTAACAGGAACTTGGACTATGTAGGTTAACTAGCGGACACTTGGACGATCTAGGTTAACTAGCGGGCACTTGGAATATCTAGGTTCACTAGCGGGCACTTGGACTATCTAGGTTAACTAGCGGGCACTTGGATTATCTATGTTAACTACCGGGCACTTGGACTATGTAGGTTAACTAGCGGACACTTGCACTATAGGTTACCTAGCGGCACTTGGACTATGTAGGTTAACTAGCGTGCACTTGGACTATGTAGGTTAACTAGAGGACACTTGGACGATCTAGGTTAACTAGTGGGCCCTTGGACTATGTAGGTTAACGAACGGGCATTTGGACTATGTAGGTTACCTAGCAGACACTTGGACTGTCTAGGTTACCTAGCGGGCACTTGGCTATCTAGGTTAACGAACGGGCACTTGGACTATCTAGTTTGCCTAGCGGGCAATTGGACTATGTAAGTTACCTAGCGGGCACTTGGACTATCTAGGTTACCTAGAGGGCACTTGGACTATGTAGGTTAACTAGCGTGCACTTGGACTATGTATGTTGCACAGCGGGCAATTGGACTATCTAGGTTAGGTAACGGGCACTTGGACTATATAGATTACCTAGCGGACCCTTTGACTATGTAGGTTACCTAGCGGGCACTTGGACTATCTAGGTTAACGAAAGGGCACTTGGACTATGTAGGTTACCTAGCGGGTATTTGGATTATCTAGGTTAGCTAACAGGAACTTGGAATATCTAGGTTACCTAGCGGGCACTTGGACTATGTAGGTTACCTTGCGGGCACTTGTACTATCTAGGTTACCTAACAGGAACTTGGACTATGTAGGTTAACTAGCGGACACTTGGACGATCTAGGTTAACTAGCGGGCACTTGGAATATCTAGGTTCACTAGCGGGCACTTGGACTATCTAGGTTAACTAGCGGGCACTTGGACTATCTATGTTAACTACCGGGCACTTGGACTATGTAGGTTAACTAGCAGACACTTGCACTATAGGTTACCTAGCGGCACTTGGACTATGTAGGTTAACTAGCGTGCACTTGGACTATGTAGGTTACCTAGAGGACACTTGGACGATCTAGGTTAACTAGTGGGCCCTTGGACTATGTAGGTTAACGAACGGGCATTTGGACTATGTAGGTTACCTAGCAGACACTTGGACTGTCTAGGTTACCTAGCGGGCACTTGGCTATCTAGGTTAACGAACGGGCACTTGGACTATCTAGTTTGCCTAGCGGGCAATTGGACTATGTAAGTTACCTAGCGGGCACTTGGACTATCTAGGTTACCTAGAGGGCACTTGGACTATGTAGGTTAACTAGCGTGCACTTGGACTATGTATGTTGCACAGCGGGCAATTGGACTATCTAGGTTAGGTAACGGGCACTTGGACTATATAGATTACCTAGCGGACCCTTTGACTATGTAGGTTACCTAGCGGGCACTTGGACTATCTAGGTTAACGAAAGGGCACTTGGACTATGTAGGTTACCTAGCGGGTATTTGGATTATCTAGGTTAGCTAACAGGAACTTGGAATATCTAGGTTACCTAGCGGGCACTTGGACTATGTAGGTTACCTTGCGGGCACTTGTACTATCTAGGTTACCTAACAGGAACTTGGACTATGTAGTTTAACTAGCGGACACTTGGACGATCTAGGTTAACTAGCGGGCACTTGGAATATCTAGGTTCACTAGCGGGCCCTTGGACTATGTAGGTTAACTAGCGGGCACGTGGACTATCTAGGTTAACTAGTGGGTTCTTGGACTATGTAGGTTAACTAGCGGGCACTTGGACTATCTAGGTTAACTAGCTGACCTTGGACTATGTAGGTTAACTAGCAGGCACTTGGACTATCTAGGTTAACTAGCTGAACTTGGACTATGTAAGTTAACTAGCGGGCACTTGGACTATCTAGGTTAACTAGCGGGCACTTGCACAAAGCAGGCTCCCTAGCGGGCACTTGGACTATGTAAGTTCCCTAGCGGGCACTTGGACTATATAGGTTCCCTACGGGCACTTGGAATATGTAGGTTCCCTATTGGGCATTTGGACTATGTAGGTTCCTTTGTGGGCACTTGGACTATGTAGGTTCCCTATCAGGCACTTGGACTATGTAAGTTACCTAGCGGGCACTTGGACTATGTAGGTTCCCTAGCGGGCACTTGGACTATCTAGGTTAATGAATGGGCACTTGGACTACCTAGGTTAACTAGCTGACCTTGGACTATGTAGGTTAACTATCGGGCACTTCGACGACCTAGGTTAACTAGCGGGCACTTGGACTATCTAGGTTAACTGGTGTTCACTTGCACAATGCAGGTTCCCTAGCGGGCACTTGGACTATGTAGGTTCCCTATGGGCACTTGGACTATCTAGGTTCCCTCACGGGCACTTGGAATATGTAGGTTCCCTATCGGGCCCTTGGACTATGTAGGTTAACTAGCGGGCCCTTGGACGATCTAGGTTAACTAGCGGGTCCTTGGACTATGTAGGTTAACTAGCGGGCCCTTGGACTATGTAGATTAACTAGCGGCACTTGGACTATCTACGTTAACTAGCGGGCCCTTGGACTATGTAGATTCCCTAGCGGGCACTTCTACTATGCATGTTCCAGAGCGGTCACTTGGACTATGTAGGTACCCTAGCAGGCACTTGGACTATGTAGGTTCCCTAGCGGGCACTTGTTCTATGTAGGTTAGCTAGCGGACACTTGGACGATCTAGGTTAACTAGCCAGTACTTGGACTATGTAGGTCAACTAGCGTGCCCTTGAACTATGTAGATTAACTAGCGGCACTTGGACTATCTACATTAACTAGCGGGCCCTTGGACTATGTAGATTCCCTAGCGGGCACTTCTACTATGCATGTTCCAGAGCGGTCACTTGGACTATGTAGGTTCCCTAGCAGGCACTTGGACTACGTAGGTTCCCTAGCGGGCACTTGTACTATGTAGGTTAACTAGCGGACACTTGGAAGATCTAGGTTAACTAGCGGGTACTTGGACTATGTAGGTTAACTAGCGGCACTTGGACTATCTACATTAACTAGCGGGCCCTTGGACTATGTAGATTCCCTAGAGGGCACTTGGACCACCTAGGTTCCCTAGGGGGCACTTAGACTCTGTATGTTCCCTAGCGGGCACTTGAACTATGTATGTTCCTTATGGACACTTGAACTATGTAAGTTAACTACCGGGCACTTGGACTATGTAGGTTAACTAGCGGGCCCTTGGACTATCTAGGTTACCTAGCGGGCAATTGGATTATGTAGGTTAACAACCGGGCACTTGCACCATCAAGGTTACCTAGCTGGCACTTGGACTATGTACATTCCCTAGCGGGCACTTGGACTATCTATGTTAACTAGCGGGCCCTTGGACTATGTACGTTAACTAGCGGGCACTTGGACGATCTAGGTTAACTAGCGGGTACTTGTACTATGTGGGTGAACTAGCGGGCCCTTGAACTATGTAGATTAACTAGCGGCAATTGGACTATCTACATTAACTAGCGGGCCCTTGGACTATGTAGATTCCCTAGCGGGCACTTCTACTATGCATGTTCCAGAGCGGTCACTTGGACTATGGAGGTTCCCTAGCAGGCACTTGGACTACGTAGGTTCCCTAGCGGGCACTTGTACTATGTAGGTTAACTAGCGGACACTTGGACGATCTAGGTTAACTAGCGGGTACTTGGACTATGTAGGTTAACTAGCGGGCCCTTGAACTATGTAGATTAACTAGCGGCACTTGGACTATCTACATTAACTAGCGGGCCCTTGGACTATGTAGATTCCCTAGCGGGCACTTGGACCACCTAGGTTCTCTAGGGGGCACTTAGACTCTGTATGTTCCCTAGCGGACACTTGAACTATGTATGTTCCTTACGGACACTTGAACTATGTAAGTTAACTACCGGGAACTTGTACTATCTAGGTTACCTAGCGGGCACTTGGACTATGTAGGTTAACTACCGGGCACTTGCACCATCTAGGTTACCTAGCGGGCACTTGGACTATGTACGTTCCCTAGCGGGCACTTGGATTATCTATGTTAACTAGCGGGCACTTGGACTATGTAGATTCCCTAGCGGGCACTTCTACTATGCATGTTCCAGAGCGGTCACTTGGACTATGTAGGTTCCCTAGCAGGCACTTGGACTACGTAGGTTCCCTAGCGGGCACTTGTACTATGTAGGTTAACTAGCGGACACTTGGAAGATCTAGGTTAACTAGCGGGTACTTGGACTATGTAGGTTAACTAGCGGCACTTGGACTATCTACATTAACTAGCGGGCCCTTGGACTATGTAGATTCCCTAGAGGGCACTTGGACCACCTAGGTTCCCTAGGGGGCACTTAGACTCTGTATGTTCCCTAGCGGGCACTTGAACTATGTATGTTCCTTATGGACACTTGAACTATGTAAGTTAACTACCGGGCACTTGGACTATGTAGGTTAACTAGCGGGCCCTTGGACTATCTAGGTTACCTAGCGGGCAATTGGATTATGTAGGTTAACAACCGGGCACTTGCACCATCAAGGTTACCTAGCTGGCACTTGGACTATGTACATTCCCTAGCGGGCACTTGGACTATCTATGTTAACTAGCGGGCCCTTGGACTATGTACGTTAACTAGCGGGCACTTGGACGATCTAGGTTAACTAGCGGGTACTTGTACTATGTGGGTGAACTAGCGGGCCCTTGAACTATGTAGATTAACTAGCGGCAATTGGACTATCTACATTAACTAGCGGGCCCTTGGACTATGTAGATTCCCTAGCGGGCACTTCTACTATGCATGTTCCAGAGCGGTCACTTGGACTATGGAGGTTCCCTAGCAGGCACTTGGACTACGTAGGTTCCCTAGCGGGCACTTGTACTATGTAGGTTAACTAGCGGACACTTGGACGATCTAGGTTAACTAGCGGGTACTTGGACTATGTAGGTTAACTAGCGGGCCCTTGAACTATGTAGATTAACTAGCGGCACTTGGACTATCTACATTAACTAGCGGGCCCTTGGACTATGTAGATTCCCTAGCGGGCACTTGGACCACCTAGGTTCTCTAGGGGGCACTTAGACTCTGTATGTTCCCTAGCGGACACTTGAACTATGTATGTTCCTTACGGACACTTGAACTATGTAAGTTAACTACCGGGAACTTGTACTATCTAGGTTACCTAGCGGGCACTTGGACTATGTAGGTTAACTACCGGGCACTTGCACCATCTAGGTTACCTAGCGGGCACTTGGACTATGTACGTTCCCTAGCGGGCACTTGGATTATCTATGTTAACTAGCGGGCACTTGGACTATGTAGGTTAACTAGGGGACACTTGCACTATTTAGGTTACCTAGCGGCACTTCGACTACCTAGCTTAACTAGCGGTCACTTGCACAATGCAGGTTCCCTAGCGGGCACTTTGACTATGTAGGTTCCCTAGCGGGCACTTGGACTATGTAGGTTCCCTATCAGGCACTTGGACTATGTAGGTTAACTAGCGGGCATTTGGATGATCAAGGTTAACTAGCGGGTACTTGGACTATCTAGGTTAACTAGCGGGCACTTGGACTATCTAGGTTAATTAGCGGGCATATACAATGCAGGTTCCCTAGCGGGCACTTTGACTATGTAGGTTCCCTAGCGGGCACTTGGATTATATAGTTTCCCTACGGGCACTTGGACTATCTAGGTTCCCTAACGGGCACTTGGAATATGTAAGTTCTCTATCGGGCACTTGGACTATGTAGGTTCCCTAACGGGCACTTGGACTATCTAGGTTACCTAGCGGGCACTTGGACTATGTAGGTTAACTAGCGGACAATTGGACGATCTAGGTTACCTAGCGGGCACTTGGACTATCTAGGTTAACGAACGGGCACTTGGACTATATAGGTTAACTAGCGGGCACTTGGACTATCTAGGTTAACTAGCTGACCTTGGACTATGTAGGTTAACTATCGGGCACTTCGACTATCTAGGTTAACTAGCGGGCACTTGGACTATCTAGGTTAACTAGCGTTCACTTTCACAATGCAGGTTCTCTAGCGGGCACTGTGACTATGTAAGTTCCCTACGGACATTTGGACTATGTAGGTTAACTACCAGGCACTTTAACTATCTAGGTTAATAGCGGGCACTTGGACTATCTAGGTTAATTAGCGGGCACTTGTACAATGCAGGTTCCCTAGCGGGCACTTTGACTATGTAGGTTCCCTAGCGGGCACTTGGACTATATAGGTTCCCTATGGGCACTTGGACTATCTAGGTTCCCTAACTGGCACTTGGAATATGTAGGTTCCCTATCGGCACTTGGACTATGTAGGTTCCTCAGCGGGCACTTGGACTATGTAGGTTCCCTAACGGGCACTTGGAATATATAGGTTCCCTATCGGGCACTTGGACTATGTAGGTTCCTCAGCGGGCACTTGGACTATGTAGGTTCCCTATCGGGCATTGGACTATGTAGGTTAACTAGCGGACACTTGGACAATCTAGGTTACCTAGCGGGCACTTGAACTATGTACATACCCTAGCGGGCACTTGGACTATCTAGGTTACCTAGCAGGCACTCGGACTATGTACGTCACCTAGCGGTAACGTGGACTATCTAGGTTAACTAGAGGACACTTAGATGATCTAGGTTAACTAGCGGGCACTTGGACTATCTAGGTTAACTAGCGGGCACTTGGATAATCTAGATTAACTAGCGGGCCCTTGGACTATCTAGGTTTACTAGCGGGCAATTGGATTATCTAGGTTAACTAGCGGGCACTTAGACGATCTAGGTTAACTAGCGGGCACTTGGACTATCTATGTTAACTAGCGGGCACTTGGACTATGTAGGTTAACTAGGGGACACTTGCACTATGTAGGTTACCTAGCGGCACTTCGACTATCTAGCTTAACTAGCGGGCACTTGCACAATGCAGGTTCCCTAGCGGGCATTTTGACTGTGTAGGTTCCCTAGCGGGCACTTGGACTGTATAGGTTCCCTAACGGGCACTTGGACTATGTAGGTTCCTCCGCGGGCACATGGACTATGTAGGTTCCCTATCAGGCATTTGGACTATGTAGGTTAACTAGCGGGCACTTGGATGATCAAGGTTAACTAGCGGGCACTTGGACTATCTAGGTTAACTAGCGGGCACTTGCACTATCTAGGTTAATTAGCGGGCATATACAATGCAGGTTCCCTAACGGGCACTTTGATTATGTAGGTTCCTTAGCGGGCACTTGGACTATATATGTTCCCTACGGGCACTTGGAATATGTAGGTTCTCTATCGGGCACTTGGACTATTTAGGTTCCTCAGCGGGCACTTGGACTATGTAGGTTCCCTAACGGGCACTTGGACTATCTAGGTTACCTAGCGGGCACTTGGACTATGTAGGTTAACTAGCGGACAATTGGACGATCTAGGTTAACTAGCGGGTACTTGTACTATCTAGGTAAACTAGCGGTCCCTTGGACAATAGGTTAACTAGCAGACACTTGCACTATGTAGGTTAACTAGCGGGCACTTGGACGATATAGGTTACCTAGCGGGCACTTGGATTATGTAGGTTCTCTAGCGGGCATTTGGACTATATAGATAACCTAGCGGGCACTTAGACCCTGTAGGTTACCTAGCGGGCTCTTGGACTATCTAGGTTAACGAACGGGCACTTGGACTATGTAGGTTAACTAGCGGGCACTTGGACTATCTAGGTTAACTAGCTGACCTTGGACTATGTAGGTTAACTATCGGGCACTTCGACTATCTAGGTTAACTAGCGGGTACTTGGACTATCTAGGTTAACTAGCGTTCACTTGCACAATGCAAGTTCCCTAGCGGGCACTTTGACTATGTAAGTACCCTAGCGGGCATTTGGACTATGTAGGTTAACTAGCGGGTACTTGGACTATCTAGGTTAATTAGCGGGCACTTGTACAATGCAGGTTCCCTAGCGGGCACTTTGCCTATGTAGGTTCCCTAGCGGGCACATGGACTATATAGGTTCCCTACGGCCACTTGGACTATCTAGGTTCCCTAACGGGCACTTGGAATATGTAGGTTCCCTATCGGGCACTTGGACTATGTAGGTTCCTCAGCGGGCACTTGGACTATGTAGGTTCCCTAACGGGCACTTGGAATATGTAGGTTCCCTAT
The DNA here is from genome assembly GCF_050624435.1 of Tenrec ecaudatus. Classification (NCBI taxonomy): domain Eukaryota; kingdom Metazoa; phylum Chordata; class Mammalia; order Afrosoricida; family Tenrecidae; genus Tenrec; species Tenrec ecaudatus. The sequence continues at coordinate 965,302 of NW_027457578.1, read as the reverse complement.
TGGGCACTTGGACTATGTAGGTTCCTCAGCGGGCACTTGGACTATGTAGGTTCCCTATCGGGCATTGGACTATGTAGGTTAACTAGCGGACACTTGGACAATCTAGGTTAACTAGCGGGCACTTGAACTATGTACATACCCTAGCGGGCACTTGGACTATCTAGGTTACCTAGCGGGCACTTGGACTATGTACGTCCCCTAGCGGGCACTTGGACAATCTAGGTTAACTAGAGGGCACTTAGACGATCTAGGTTAACTAGCGGGCACTTGGACTATCTAGGTTAACTAGCGGGCACTTGGATAATCTAGATTAACTAGCGCGCCCTCTGACTATCTAGGTTTACTAGCGGGCACTTGGACTATCTAGGTTAACTAGCGGGCACTTAGACGATCTAGGTTAACTAGCGGGCACTTGGACTATCTAGGTTAACTAGCGGGCACTTGGATAATCTAGATTAACTAGCGCGCCCTTGGACTATCTAGGTTTACTAGCGGGCACTTGGACTATCTAGGTTTACTAGCGAGCACTTGGACTATCTAGGTTAACTAGCAGGCACTTGGACTATGTAGTTTCCCTAGCGGGCATTTGGATTATTTAGGTTACTTAGTGGGCACTTGGACTATGTAGGTTACCTAGTGGGCACTTGTACTATGTAGGTTACCAGCGGGCACTTGGACTATCTAGGTTAACGAACATGCACTTGTACTATGTAGGTAACTTAGCGGGCACGTGGACTGTCTAGGTTAACGAACGGGCATTTGGACTATGTAGGTTAACTAGCGGACACTCCGACTATCTAGGTTAACTACAGGGCACTTAGATGATCTAGGTTAACTAGCGGGCACTTGGACTATCTAGGTTAACTAGCGGGCACTTGGACTAGCTAGGTTACCTAGCGGGCACTTGGAATATGTAGGTTCCCTATCGGGCAATTGGACTATTTAGGTTACCTAGCAGGCCCGTTGACTATCTAGGTTAACTAACGGGCTTTTGGACTATGTAGGTTGCCTAGCGAGCACTTGGACTATGTAGGTTCCCTAGCGAGCACTTGGACTATGTAGGTTCCCTATCGGGTACTTGGACTGTCTAGGTTAACTAGCGGGCAATTGGACTGTCTAAGTTACCAAGTGGACACAGGGACTATGTTGTTTACCTAGCAGGCACTTAGACTCTGTAGGTTAACTAGCGGGCCCTAAGACTATCTAGGTTACTTAGCGGGCACTTGGACTATGTATGTTCCCTAGCGGGCACTTGGGCAATCTACGTTACCTAGCGGGCACTTGGATTATGTAGGTTAACGAACGGGCACTTGGACTATGTAGGTACCTAATGGTCACTTGGACTGTCTAGGTTACCTAGCGGGGACTTGGACTATGTAGGTTAACTAGCGGGCCCTTGGTCTATGTAGGTTAACTAACAGGCCTTTGGACTATGTAAGTTAACTAGAGGGCACTTTGATGATCCTGGTTAACTAGCCGGCACTTGGACTATCTAGTTTAACTAGCGGGCACTTGGACTATCTAGGTTAACTAGCAGGCACTTGGACTATGTAGGTTACCTAGCAGGCACTTGGACTATCTAGGTTAACTAGCAGGCACTTGGATTATCTAGGTTAACTAATGGGGACTTGGACTATGTATGTTCCAGAGCGGGCAATTGGAGTATGTAGGTTCCCTAGCGGGCACTTGGACTATCTAGGTTCCCTAAAGGGCACTTGGACTATCTAGGTTACCTAGCGGGAACTTGGACTACGTAGGTTAACTAGCGGACAATTGGCCGATCTAGGTTAACTAGCGGGTACTTGGACTATCTAGGTTTATTAGCGGTCCCTTGGACAATAGGTTAACTAGCGGACACTTGCACTATGTAGGTTACCTAGCGGGCACTTGGACGATCTATTTCAACTAGCGGGCACTTGGACGATATAGGTTAACTAGCGGGCACTTTGATTATCTAGGTTACTTAGCGGGCACTTGGAGTATGTAGGTTCCCTAGCGGGCACTTGGACTATTTAGGTTACCTAGCAGGCACTTTGAATATCTAGGTTAACTAACGGGCATTTGGACTATGTAGGTTGCCTAGCGAGCACTTGGACTATGTAGGTTCCCTAGCGAGCACTTGGACTATGTAGGTTCCCTATCGGGTACTTGAACTGTCGAGGTTAATTAGCGGGCAATTGGACTGTCTAGGTTACCAAGTGGGCACAGGGACTAGGTAGTTTACCTAGCAGGCACTTGGACAATGTAGGTTAACTAGCGGGCCCTTGGACTATCTAGGTTACCTAGTGGGCACTTGGACTATGTAGGTTAACTACCGGGCACTTGCACCATCTAGTTTACCTAGCGGGCACTTGGACTATGTACGTTCCCTAGCGGGCACTTGGACTATCTATGTTAACTAGCGGGCACTTAGACTCTGTAGGTTACCTAGCGGGCACTTGGACTATCTAGGTTACCTAGCTGGCACTTGAACTATCTACGTTACCTAGCGGGTTCTTGGAGTATGTAGGTTACCTAGCGGGCTGTTGGACTATCTAGGTTACCTAGCGGTCATTTGGACTATATAGATTACCTAGCGGGAACTAGACTTTGTAGGTTACCAAGCGGGCACTTGGACTATATAGGTTAACTAACGGGCACTTGGACTACGTAGGTTCCCAAGCGGGCCCTTGGACTATGTAAGTTCCCTAGCGGGCCCTTGGACTATGTGGGTTTCCTGGCGGGCATTTGGACTATCTAGGTTACTTAACGGGCACTTGGACTATGTAGGTTCCCTAGCGGGCACTTGGATTATGTAGGTTCCCTATCGGGCACTTGGACTATGTAGGTTAAATAGAGGGCATTTGTACTATGTAGGTTACCTAGCGGGCACTTGGACTATGTAGGTTCCCTATAGGGCACTTGGAAAATGTAGGTTAACTAAGGGGCACTAAGAATATGTAGGTTCCCTAGCCGGCCCTTAGACTATCTAGGTTACCTAGAGGGCATTTGGACTATGTTGGCTCCCTAGCGGTCATTTGGACTATATAGATTACCTAGCGGGCACTTAGAATTTGTAGGTTACCTAGCGGGCACTAGGACTATCTAGGTTACCTAGCAGGCACTTGAACTATCTACGTTTCCTAGCGGGTACTTGGAGTATGTAGGTTACCTACTGGGCTGTTGGACTATCTAGGTTACCTTGCGGGCACTTGGACTATCTAGGTTAACTAACGGGCACTTGGACTATGTAGGTTCCCTAGCGGGCCTTTGGACTATATATGGTCCCTAGCGGGCACTTGGACTATGTAGGTTCCTCAGCGGGCACTTGGACTATGTAGGTTCCCTATCGGGCATTGGAATATGAAGGTTTACAACCGGACACTTGAACAATCTAGGTTACCTAGCGGGCACTTGAACTATGTACATACGCTAGCGGGCACTTGGACTATCTAGGTTACCTAGCGGGCACATGGATGATCTAGGTTTACTAGCGGGCACTTCGACTATCTAGGTTAACTAGCGGGCACTTGGAAAATCTAGATTAACTAGCGGGCCCTTGGACTATCTAGGTTTACTAGCGGGCACTTGGATTATCTAGGTTAACTAGCGGGCACTTAGACGATCTAGGTTAACTACCGGGCACTTGGACTATCTAGGTTAACTAGCGGGCACTTGGACTATCAAGATTAACTAGCGGGCCCTTGGACTATCTAGGTTTACTAGCGGGCACTTGCACTATCTAGGTTAAGTAGCAGGCACTTGGACTATGTAGTTTCCCTAGCGGGCATTTGGATTATTTAGGTTACTTAGTGGGCACTTGGACTATGTAGGTTACCAGCGGGCACTTGGACTATCTAGGTTAACGAACGTGCACTTGTACTATGTAGGTAAACTAGCGGGCACTTGGACTGTCTAGGTTAACGAACGGGCACTTGGACTATTTAGGTTAACTAGCGGACACTTGGAATATGTAGGTTCCCTAGCGGGCACTTGGACTATTTAGGTTACCTAGCAGGCACTTTGACTATCTAGGTTAACTAACGGGCATTTGGACTATGTAGGTTGCCTAGCGAGCACTTTGACTATGTAGGTTCCCTAGTGAGCACTTGGACTATGTAGGTTCCCTATCGGGTACTTGGACTGCCTAGGTTAACTAGCGGGCAATTGGACTGTCTAGGTTACCAAGTGGGCACAGGGACTATGTAGTTTACCTAGCAGGCACTTGGACTATGTAGGTTAACTAGCGGGCCCTTGGACTATCTAGGTTACCTAGCAGGCACTTGGACTAGGTTAACTAGCGGGCACAATGCAGGTTCCCTAGCGGGCACTTGGACTATATAGGTTCCCTATGGGCACTTGGACTATCTAGGTTCCCTAACGGGCACTTGGAATATGTAGGTTCCCTATCGGGCACTTGGACTATGTAGGTTCCTCAGCGGGCCCTTGGACTATGTAGATTCCCTAGCGGGCATTAGGACTACCTAGGTTCCCTAGGGGGCACTTAGATTCTGTATGTTCCCTAGCGGGCAATTGAACTATGTATGTTCCTTACGGACACTTGAACTATGTAAGTTAACTACCGGGCATTTGGACTATGTAGGTTAACTAGTGGGCACTTGGACTATCTAGGTTACCTAGCGGGCACTTGGACTATGTAGGTTAACTAACGGGCACTGGCACCATCGAGGTTACCTAGCGGGCACTTGGACTATGTACGTTCCCTAGCGGGCACTTGGACTATCTATGTTAACTAGCGGCACTTGGACTATGTAGGTTAACTAGGGGACACTTGCACTATGTAGGTTACCTAGCGGCACTTCGACTATCTAGCTTAACTAGCGGGCACTTGCACAATGCAGGTTCCCTAGCGGGCACTTTGACTATGTAGGTTCCCTAGCGGGCACTTGGACTGTATAGGTTCCCTAACGGGCACTTGGACTATGTAGGTTCCTCCACGGGCACTTGGACTATGTAGGTTCCCTATCAGGCACTTGGACTATGTAGGTTAACTAGCGGGCACTTGGATGATCAAGGTTAACTAGCGGGCACTTGGACTATCTAGGTTAACTAGCGGGCACTTGGACTATCTAGGTTAATTAGCGGGCACTTATACAATGCAGGTTCCCTAGCGGGCACTTTGACTATGTAGGTTCCCTAGCGGGCACTTGGACTATCTAGGTTCCCTAACGGGCACTTGGAATATGTAGTTTCCCTATCGGGCACTTGGACTATGTAGGTTCCTCAGCGGGCACTTGGACTATGTAGGTTCCCTAACGGGCACTTGTAATATGTAGGTTCCCTATCAGGCACTTTGACTATGTAGGTTCGTCAGCGGGCACATGGACTATGTAGGTTACCTAGCGGGCACTTGGACTATCTAGGTTAACTAGCAGGCACTTGGATTATCTAGGTTAACTAATGGGGACTTGGACTATGTATGTTCCAGTGCGGGCACTTGGACTATCTAGGTTCCCTAAAGGGCACTTGGACTATCTAGGTTACCTAGCGGGCACTTGGACTATGTAGGTTAACTAGCGGACAATTGGACGATCTAGGTTAACTTGCGGGTACTTGGACTATCTAGGTTAACTAGCGGTCCCTTGGACAATAGGTTAACTAGCGGACACTTGCACTATGTAGGTTAACTAGCGGGCCCATTGACTATGTAGGTTAAATAGTGGGCACTTGGACGATCTAGGTTAACTAGCGGGCACTTGGATTATCTAGGTTTCCTAGCGGGCACTTGGACTGTCTAGGTTAACGAACGGGCACTTGGACTATGTAGGTTAACTAGAGGACACTCCGACTATCTAGGTTAGCTAACGGGCAATTGGACTATCTAGGTTACCTAGCGGGCACTTGGAATATGTAGGTTCCCTAGCGGGCACTTGGACTATTTAGGTTACCTAGCAGGCACTTTGAATATCTAGGTTAACTAACGGGCATTTGGACTATGTAGGTTGCCTAGCGAGCACTTGGACTATGTAGGTTCCCTAGCGAGCACTTGGACTATGTAGGTTCCCTATCGGGTACTTGGACTGTCGAGGTTAATTAGCGGGCAATTGGACTGTCTAGGTTACCAAGTGGGCACAGGGACTAGGTAGTTTACCTAGCAGGCACTTGGACAATGTAGGTTAACTAGCGGGCCCTTGGACTATCTAGGTTACCTAGTGGGCACTTGGACTATGTAGGTTAACTACCGGGCACTTGCACCATCTAGTTTACCTAGCGGGCACTTGGACTATGTACGTTCCCTAGCGGGCACTTGGACTATCTATGTTAACTAGCGGGCACTTAGACTCTGTAGGTTACCTAGCGGGCACTTGGACTATCTAGGTTACCTAGCTGGCACTTGAACTATCTACGTTACCTAGCGGGTTCTTGGAGTATGTAGGTTACCTAGCGGGCTGTTGGACTATCTAGGTTACCTAGCGGTCATTTGGACTATATAGATTACCTAGCGGGAACTAGACTTTGTAGGTTACCAAGCGGGCACTTGGACTATATAGGTTAACTAACGGGCACTTGGACTACGTAGGTTCCCAAGCGGGCCCTTGGACTATGTAAGTTCCCTAGCGGGCCCTTGGACTATGTGGGTTTCCTGGCGGGCATTTGGACTATCTAGGTTACTTAACGGGCACTTGGACTATGTAGGTTCCCTAGCGGGCACTTGGATTATGTAGGTTCCCTATCGGGCACTTGGACTATGTAGGTTAAATAGAGGGCATTTGTACTATGTAGGTTACCTACCGGGCACTTGGACTATGTAGGTTCCCTATAGGGCACTTGGAAAATGTAGGTTAACTAAGGGGCACTAAGAATATGTAGGTTCCCTAGCCGGCCCTTAGACTATCTAGGTTACCTAGAGGGCATTTGGACTATGTTGGCTCCCTAGCGGTCATTTGGACTATATAGATTACCTAGCGGGCACTTAGAATTTGTAGGTTACCTAGCGGGCACTAGGACTATCTAGGTTACCTAGCAGGCACTTGAACTATCTACGTTACCTAGCGGGTACTTGGAGTATGTAGGTTACCTACTGGGCTGTTGGACTATCTAGGTTACCTTGCGGGCACTTGGACTATCTAGGTTAACTAACGGGCACTTGGACTATGTAGGTTCCCTAGCGGGCCTTTGGACTATATATGGTCCCTAGCGGGCACTTGGACTATGTAGGTTCCTCAGCGGGCACTTGGACTATGTAGGTTCCCTATCGGGCATTGGAATATGTAGGTTTACTACCGGACACTTGGACAATCTAGGTTACCTAGCGGGCACTTGAACTATGTACATACGCTAGCGGGCACTTGGACTATCTAGGTTACCTAGCGGGCACATGGATGATCTAGGTTTACTAGCGGGCACTTCGACTATCTAGGTTAACTAGCGGGCACTTGGAAAATCTAGATTAACTAGCGGGCCCTTGGACTATCTAGGTTTACTAGCGGGCACTTGGATTATCTAGGTTAACTAGCGGGCACTTAGACGATCTAGGTTAACTACCGGGCACTTGGACTATCTAGGTTAACTAGCGGGCACTTGGACTATCAAGATTAACTAGCGGGCCCTTGGACTATCTAGGTTTACTAGCGGGCACTTGCACTATCTAGGTTAAGTAGCAGGCACTTGGACTATGTAGTTTCCCTAGCGGGCATTTGGATTATTTAGGTTACTTAGTGGGCACTTGGACTATGTAGGTTACCAGCGGGCACTTGGACTATCTAGGTTAACGAACGTGCACTTGTACTATGTAGGTAACCTAGCGGGCACTTGGACTGTCTAGGTTAACGAACGGGCACTTGGACTATTTAGGTTAACTAGCGGACACTTGGAATATGTAGGTTCCCTAGCGGGCACTTGGACTATTTAGGTTACCTAGCAGGCACTTTGACTACCTAGGTTAACTAACGGGCATTTGGACTATGTAGGTTGCCTAGCGAGCACTTTGACTATGTAGGTTCCCTAGTGAGCACTTGGACTATGTAGGTTCCCTATCGGGTACTTGGACTGCCTAGGTTAACTAGCGGGCAATTGGACTGTCTAGGTTACCAAGTGGGCACAGGGACTAGGTAGTTTACCTAGCAGGCACTTGGACAATGTAGGTTAACTAGCGGGCCCTTTCACTATCTAGGTTACCTAGCAGGCACTTGGACTAGGTTAACTAGCGGGCACAATGCATGTTCCCTAGCGGGCACTTGGACTATATAGGTTCCCTATGGGCACTTGGACTATCTAGGTTCCCTAACGGGCACTTGGAATAAGTAGGTTCCCTATTGGGCACTTGGACTAGGTAGGTTCCTGAGCGGGCCCTTGGACTATGTAGATTCCCTAGCGGGCATTAGGACTACCTAGGTTCCCTAGGGGGCACTTAGATTCTGTATGTTCCCTAGCGGGCAATTGAACTATGTATGTTCCTTACGGACACTTGAACTATGTAAGTTAACTACCGGGCACTTGGACTATGTAGGTTAACTAGTGGGCCCTTGGACTATCTAGGTTACCTAGCGGGCACTTGGACTATGTAGGTTAACTACCGGGCACTGGCACCATCGAGGTTACCTAGCGGGCACTTGGACTATGTACGTTCCCTAGCGGGCACTTGGACTATCTATGTTAACTAGCGGCACTTGGACTATGTAGGTTAACTAGGGGACACTTGCACTATGTAGGTTACCTAGCGGCACTTCGACTATCTAGCTTAACTAGCGGGCACTTGCACAATGCAGGTTCCCTAGCGGGCACTTTGACTATGTAGGTTCCCTAGCGGGCACTTGGACTGTATAGGTTCCCTAACGGGCACTTGGACTATGTAGGTTCCTCCACGGGCACTTGGACTATGTAGGTTCCCTATCAGGCACTTGGACTATGTAGGTTAACTAGCGTGCACTTGGATGATCAAGGTTAACTAGCGGGCACTTGGACTATCTAGGTTAACTAGCGGGCACTTGGACTATCTAGGTTAATTAGCGGGCACTTATACAATGCAGGTTCCCTAGCGGACACTTTGACTATGTAGGTTCCCTAGCGGGCACTTGGACTATCTAGGTTCCCTAACGGGCACTTGGAATATGTAGTTTCCCTATCGGGCACTTGGACTATGTAGGTTCCTCAGCGGGCACTTGGACTATGTAGGTTCCCTAACGGGCACTTGTAATATGTAGGTTCCCTATCAGGCACTTTGACTATGTAGGTTCGTCAGCGGGCACTTGGACTATGTAGGTTACCTAGCGGGCACTTGGACTATCTAGGTTAACTAGCAGGCACTTGGATTATCTAGGTTAACTAATGGGGACTTGGACTATGTATGTTCCAGTGCGGGCACTTGGACTATCTAGGTTCCCTAAAGGGCACTTGGACTATCTAGGTTACCTAGCGGGCACTTGGACTATGTAGGTTAACTAGCGGACAATTGGACGATCTAGGTTAACTTGCGGGTACTTGGACTATCTAGGTTAACTAGCGGTCCCTTGGACAATAGGTTAACTAGCGGACACTTGCACTATGTAGGTTAACTAGCGGGCCCATTGACTATGTAGGTTAAATAGTGGGCACTTGGACGATCTAGGTTAACTAGCGGGCACTTGGATTATCTAGGTTTCCTAGCGGGCACTTGGACTGTCTAGGTTAACGAACGGGCACTTGGACTATGTAGGTTAACTAGCGGACACTCCGACTATCTAGGTTAGCTAACGGGCAATTGGACTATCTAGGTTACCTAGCGGGCACTTGGAATATGTAGGTTCCCTAGCGGGCACTTGGACTATTTAGGTTACCTAGCAGGCACTTTGAATATCTAGGTTAACTAACGGGCATTTGGACTATGTAGGTTGCCTAGCGAGCACTTGGACTATGTAGGTTCCCTAGCGAGCACTTGGACTATGTAGGTTCCCTATCGGGTACTTGGACTGTCGAGGTTAATTAGCGGGCAATTGGACTGTCTAGGTTACCAAGTGGGCACAGGGACTAGGTAGTTTACCTAGCAGGCACTTGGACAATGTAGGTTAACTAGCGGGCCCTTGGACTATCTAGGTTACCTAGTGGGCACTTGGACTATGTAGGTTAACTACCGGGCACTTGCACCATCTAGTTTACCTAGCGGGCACTTGGACTATGTACGTTCCCTAGCGGGCACTTGGACTATCTATGTTAACTAGCGGGCACTTAGACTCTGTAGGTTACCTAGCGGGCACTTGGACTATCTAGGTTACCTAGCTGGCACTTGAACTATCTACGTTACCTAGCGGGTTCTTGGAGTATGTAGGTTACCTAGCGGGCTGTTGGACTATCTAGGTTACCTAGCGGTCATTTGGACTATATAGATTACCTAGCGGGAACTAGACTTTGTAGGTTACCAAGCGGGCACTTGGACTATATAGGTTAACTAACGGGCACTTGGACTACGTAGGTTCCCAAGCGGGCCCTTGGACTATGTAAGTTCCCTAGCGGGCCCTTGGACTATGTGGGTTTCCTGGCGGGCATTTGGACTATCTAGGTTACTTAACGGGCACTTGGACTATGTAGGTTCCCTAGCGGGCACTTGGATTATGTAGGTTCCCTATCGGGCACTTGGACTATGTAGGTTAAATAGAGGGCATTTGTACTATGTAGGTTACCTAGCGGGCACTTGGACTATGTAGGTTCCCTATAGGGCACTTGGAAAATGTAGGTTAACTAAGGGGCACTAAGAATATGTAGGTTCCCTAGCCGGCCCTTAGACTATCTAGGTTACCTAGAGGGCATTTGGACTATGTTGGCTCCCTAGCGGTCATTTGGACTATATAGATTACCTAGCGGGCACTTAGAATTTGTAGGTTACCTAGCGGGCACTAGGACTATCTAGGTTACCTAGCAGGCACTTGAACTATCTACGTTACCTAGCGGGTACTTGGAGTATGTAGGTTACCTACTGGGCTGTTGGACTATCTAGGTTACCTTGCGGGCACTTGGACTATCTAGGTTAACTAACGGGCACTTGGACTATGTAGGTTCCCTAGCGGGCCTTTGGACTATATATGGTCCCTAGCGGGCACTTGGACTATGTAGGTTCCTCAGCGGGCACTTGGACTATGTAGGTTCCCTATCGGGCATTGGAATATGTAGGTTTACTACCGGACACTTGGACAATCTAGGTTACCTAGCGGGCACTTGAACTATGTACATACGCTAGCGGGCACTTGGACTATCTAGGTTACCTAGCGGGCACATGGATGATCTAGGTTTACTAGCGGGCACTTCGACTATCTAGGTTAACTAGCGGGCACTTGGAAAATCTAGATTAACTAGCGGGCCCTTGGACTATCTAGGTTTATTGGCGGGCACTTGGATTATCTAGGTTAACTAGCGGGCACTTAGACGATCTAAGTTAACTACCGGGCACTTGGACTATCTAGGTTAACTAGCGGGCACTTGGACTATCAAGATTAACTAGCGGGCCCTTGGACTATCTAGGTTTACTAGCGGGCACTTGCACTATCTAGGTTAAGTAGCAGGCACTTGGACTATGTAGTTTCCCTAGCGGGCATTTGGATTATTTAGGTTACTTAGTGGGCACTTGGACTATGTAGGTTACCAGCGGGCACTTGGACTATCTAGGTTAACGAACGTGCACTTGTACTATGTAGGTAACCTAGCGGGCACTTGGACTGTCTAGGTTAACGAACGGGCACTTGGACTATTTAGGTTAACTAGCGGACACTTGGAATATGTAGGTTCCCTAGCGGGCACTTGGACTATTTAGGTTACCTAGCAGGCACTTTGACTATCTAGGTTAACTAACGGGCATTTGGACTATGTAGGTTGCCTAGCGAGCACTTTGACTATGTAGGTTCCCTAGTGAGCACTTGGACTATGTAGGTTCCCTATCGGGTACTTGGACTGCCTAGGTTAACTAGCGGGCAATTGGACTGTCTAGGTTACCAAGTGGGCACAGGGACTAGGTAGTTTACCTAGCAGGCACTTGGACAATGTAGGTTAACTAGCGGGCCCTTGGACTATCTAGGTTACCTAGTGGGCACTTGGACTATGTAGGTTAACTACCGGGCACTTGCACCATCTAGTTTACCTAGCGGGCACTTGGACTATGTACGTTCCCTAGCGGGCACTTGGACTATCTATGTTAACTAGCGGGCACTTAGACTCTGTAGGTTACCTAGCGGGCACTTGGACTATCTAGGTTACCTAGCTGGCACTTGAACTATCTACGTTACCTAGCGGGTTCTTGGAGTATGTAGGTTATCTAGCGGGCTGTTGGACTATCTAGGTTACCTAGCGGTCATTTGGACTATATAGATTACCTAGCGGGAACTAGACTTTGTAGGTTACCAAGCGGGCACTTGGACTATCTAGGTTAACTAACGGGCACTTGGACTACGTAGGTTCCCAAGCGGGCCCTTGGACTATGTAAGTTCCCTAGCGGGCCCTTGGACTATGTGGGTTTCCTGGCGGGCATTTGGACTATCTAGGTTACTTAACGGGCACTTGGACTATGTAGGTTCCCTAGCGGGCATTGGATTATGTAGGTTCCCTATCGGGCACTTGGACTATGTAGGTTAAATAGAGGGCATTTGTACTATGTAGGTTACCTAGCGGGCACTTGGACTATGTAGGTTCCCTATAGGGCACTTGGAAAATGTAGGTTAACTAAGGGACACTAAGAATATGTAGGTTCCCTAGCCGGCCCTTAGACTATCTAGGTTACCTAGAGGGCATTTGGACTATGTTGGCTCCCTAGCGGTCATTTGGACTATATAGATTACCTAGCGGGCACTTAGAATTTGTAGGTTACCTAGCGGGCACTAGGACTATCTAGGTTACCTAGCAGGCACTTGAACTATCTACGTTACCTAGCGGGTACTTGGAGTATGTAGGTTACCTACTGGGCTGTTGGACTATCTAGGTTACCTTGCGGGCACTTGGACTATCTAGGTTAACTAACGGGCACTTGGACTATGTAGGTTCCCTAGCGGGCCTTTGGACTATATATGGTCCCTAGCGGGCACTTGGACTATGTAGGTTCCTCAGCGGGCACTTGGACTATGTAGGTTCCCTATCGGGCATTGGAATATGTAGGTTTACTACCAGACACTTGGACAATCTAGGTTACCTAGCGGGCACTTGAACTATGTACATACGCTAGCGGGCACTTGGACTATCTAGGTTACCTAGCGGGCACATGGATGATCTAGGTTTACTAGCGGGCACTTCGACTATCTAGGTTAACTAGCGGGCACTTGGAAAATCTAGATTAACTAGCGGGCCCTTGGACTATCTAGGTTTACTAGCGGGCACTTGGATTATCTAGGTTAACTAGCGGGCACTTAGACGATCTAGGTTAACTACCGGGCACTTGGACTATCTAGGTTAACTAGCGGGCACTTGGACTATCAAGATTAACTAGCGGGCCCTTGGACTATCTAGGTTTACTAGCGGGCACTTGCACTATCTAGGTTAAGTAGCAGGCACTTGGACTATGTAGTTTCCCTAGCGGGCATTTGGATTATTTAGGTTACTTAGTGGGCACTTGGACTATGTAGGTTACCAGCGGGCACTTGGACTATCTAGGTTAACGAACGTGCACTTGTACTATGTAGGTAACCTAGCGGGCACTTGGACTGTCTAGGTTAACGAACGGGCACTTGGACTATTTAGGTTAACTAGCGGACACTTGGAATATGTAGGTTCCCTAGCGGGCACTTGGACTATTTAGGTTACCTAGCAGGCACTTTGACTATCTAGGTTAACTAACGGGCATTTGGACTATGTAGGTTGCCTAGCGAGCACTTTGACTATGTAGGTTCCCTAGTGAGCACTTGGACTATGTAGGTTCCCTCTCGGGTACTTGGACTGCCTAGGTTAACTAGCGGGCAATTGGACTGTCTAGGTTACCAAGTGGGCACAGGGACTATGTAGTTTACCTAGCAGGCACTTGGACTATGTAGGTTAACTAGCGGGCCCTTGGACTATCTAGGTTACCTAGCAGGCACTTGGACTAGGTTAACTAGCGGGCACAATGCATGTTCCCTAGCGGGCACTTGGACTATATAGGTTCCCTATGGGCACTTGGACTATCTAGGTTCCCTAACGGGCACTTGGAATAAGTAGGTTCCCTATCGGGCACTTGGACTAGGTAGGTTCCTCAGCGGGCCCTTGGACTATGTAGATTCCCTAGCGGGCATTAGGACTACCTAGGTTCCCTAGGGGGCACTTAGATTCTGTATGTTCCCTAGCGGGCAATTGAACTATGTATGTTCCTTACGGACACTTGAACTATGTAAGTAAACTACCGGGCACTTGGACTATGTAGGTTAACTAGTGGGCCCTTGGACTATCTAGGTTACCTAGCGGGCACTTGGACTATGTAGGTTAACTACCGGGCACTGGCACCATCGAGGTTACCTAGCGGGCACTTGGACTATGTACGTTCCCTAGCGGGCACTTGGACTATCTATGTTAACTAGCGGCACTTGGACTATGTAGGTTAACTAGGGGACACTTGCACTATGTAGGTTACCTAGCGGCACTTCGACTATCTAGCTTAACTAGCGGGCACTTGCACAATGCAGGTTCCCTAGCGGGCACTTTGACTATGTAGGTTCCCTAGCGGGCACTTGGACTGTATAGGTTCCCTAACGGGCACTTGGACTATGTAGGTTCCTCCACGGGCACTTGGACTATGTAGGTTCCCTATCAGGCACTTGGACTATGTAGGTTAACTAGCGTGCACTTGGATGATCAAGGTTAACTAGCGGGCACTTGGACTATCTAGGTTAACTAGCGGGCACTTGGACTATCTAGGTTAATTAGCGGGCACTTATACAATGCAGGTTCCCTAGCGGGCACTTTGACTATGTAGGTTCCCTAGCGGGCACTTGGACTATCTAGGTTCCCTAACGGGCACTTGGAATATGTAGTTTCCCTATCGGGCACTTGGACTATGTAGGTTCCTCAGCGGGCACTTGGACTATGTAGGTTCCCTAACGGGCACTTGTAATATGTAGGTTCCCTATCAGGCACTTTGACTATGTAGGTTCGTCAGCGGGCACTTGGACTATGTAGGTTACCTAGCGGGCACTTGGACTATCTAGGTTAACTAGCAGGCACTTGGATTATCTAGGTTAACTAATGGGGACTTGGACTATGTATGTTCCAGTGCGGGCACTTGGACTATCTAGGTTCCCTAAAGGGCACTTGGACTATCTAGGTTACCTAGCGGGCACTTGGACTATGTAGGTTAACTAGCGGACAATTGGACGATCTAGGTTAACTTGCGGGTACTTGGACTATCTAGGTTAACTAGCGGTCCCTTGGACAATAGGTTAACTAGCGGACACTTGCACTATGTAGGTTAACTAGCGGGCCCATTGACTATGTAGGTTAACTAGTGGGCACTTGGACGATCTAGGTTAACTAGCGGGCACTTGGATTATCTAGGTTTCCTAGCGGGCACTTGGACTGTCTAGGTTAACGAACGGGCACTTGGACTATGTAGGTTAACTAGCGGACACTCCGACTATCTAGGTTAGCTAACGGGCAATTGGACTATCTAGGTTACCTAGCGGGCACTTGGAATATGTAGGTTCCCTAGCGGGCACTTGGACTATTTAGGTTACCTAGCAGGCACTTTGAATATCTAGGTTAACTAACGGGCATTTGGACTATGTAGGTTGCCTAGCGAGCACTTGGACTATGTAGGTTCCCTAGCGAGCACTTGGACTATGTAGGTTCCCTATCGGGTACTTGGACTGTCGAGGTTAATTAGCGGGCAATTGGACTGTCTAGGTTACCAAGTGGGCACAGGGACTAGGTAGTTTACCTAGCAGGCACTTGGACAATGTAGGTTAACTAGCGGGCCCTTGGACTATCTAGGTTACCTAGTGGGCACTTGGACTATGTAGGTTAACTACCGGGCACTTGCACCATCTAGTTTACCTAGCGGGCACTTGGACTATGTACGTTCCCTAGCGGGCACTTGGACTATCTATGTTAACTAGCGGGCACTTGGACTATGTAGGTTAACTAGGGGACACTTGCACTATGTAGGTTACCTTAACGGCACTTCGACTATCTAGGTTAACTAGCGGGCACTTGCACAATGCAGGTTCCCTAGCGGGCACTTTGACTATGTAGGTTCCCTAGCGGGCACTTGGACTGCATAGGTTCCCTAACGGACACTTGGACTATGTAAGTTCCCTATCAGGCACTTGGACTATGTAGGTTAACTAGCGGGAACTTGGATGATCAAGGTTAACTAGCGGGCACTTGGACTATCTAGGTTAACTAGCGGGCCCTTGGACTATCTAGGTTAATTAGCGGGCACTTATACAATGCAGATTCCCTAGCGGGCACTTGGACTATGTAGGTTCCCTAGCGGGCACTTGGACTATATAGGTTCCCTATGGGCACTTGGACTATCTAGGTTCCCTTACGGGCACTTGGAATATGTAGGTTCCCTATCGGGCACTTGGACTATGTAGGTTCCTCAGCGGGCCCTTGGACTATGTAGATTCCCTAGCGGGCATTTGGACTACCTAGGTTCCCTAGGGGGCACTTTGACTCTGTATGTTCCCTAGCGGGCAATTGAACTATGTATGTTCCTTAGGGACACTTGAACTATGTAAGTTAACTACCGAGCACTTGGACTATGTAGGTTAACTAGCGGGCCCTTGGACTATCTAGGTTACCTAGCGGGCACTTGGACAATGTAGGTTAACTACCGGGCACTTGCACCATCTAGGTTACCTAACGGGCACTTGGACTATGTACGTTCCCTAGCGGGCACTTGGACTATCTATGTTAACTAGCGGGCACTTGGACTATGTATGTTAACTAGGGGACACTTGCACTATCTAGGTTACCTAGCGGCACTTCGACTATCTAGCTTAACTAGTGGGCACTTGAACAATGCAGGTTCCCTAGCGGGCACTTTGACTATGTAGGTTCCTCAGCGGGTACTTTGACTATGTAGGTTCCCTAGCGGGCACTTGGACTACGTAGGTTCCCTAGCGGGCACTTGTACTATGTAGGTTAACTAGCGGACACTTGGACGATCTAGGTTAACTAGCGGGTACTTGGACTATGTAGGTTAACTAGCGGGCCCTTGAACAATGTAGATTACCCAGCGGCACTTGGACTATCTACATTAACTAGCGGGCCCTTGGACTATGTAGATTCCCTAGCGGGCACTTGGACCACCTAGGTTCCCTAGGGGGCACTTAGACTCTGTATGTTCCCTAGCGGGCACTTGAACTATGTATGTTCCTTACGGACACTTGAACTATGTAAGTTAACTACCGGGCACTTGGACTATGTAGGTTAACTAGCGGGCCCTTGGACTATCTAGGTTACCTAGCGGGCACTTGGACTATGTAGGTTAACAACCGGGCACTTGCACCATCACGGTTACCTAGCTGGCACTTGGACTATGTACGTTCCCTAGCGGGCACTTGGACTATAATGTTAACTAGCGGGCCCTTGGACTATGTAGGTTAACTAACGGGCACTTGGACGATCTAGGTTAACTAGCGGGTACTTGGACTATGTGGGTTAACTAGCGGGCCCTTGAACTATGTAGATTAACTAGCGGTACTTGGACTATCAACATTAACTAGCGGGCCCTTGGACTATGTAGATTCCCTAGCGGGCACTTCTACTATGCATGTTCCAGAGCGGTCACTTGGACTATGGAGGTTCCCTAGCAGGCACTTGGACTACGTAGGTTCCCTAGCGGGCACTTGTACTATGTAGGTTAACTAGCGGACACTTGGACGATCTAGGTTAACTAGCGGGTACTTGGACTATGTAGGTTAACTAGCGGGCCCTTGAACTATGTAGATTAACTAGCGGCACTTGGACTATCTACATTAACTAGCGGGCCCTTGGACTATGTAGATTCCTTAGCGGGCACTTGGACCACCTAGGTTCCCTAGGGGGCACTTAGACTCTGTATATTCCCTAGCGGACAATTGAACTATGTATGTTCCTTACGGACACTTGAACTATGTAAGTTAACTACCGGGAACTTGGACTATCTAGGTTACCTAGCGGGCACTTGGACTATGTAGGTTAACTACCGGGCACTTGCACCATCTAGGTTACCTAGCGGGCACTTGGACTATGTACGTTCCCTAGCGGGCACTTGGATTATCTATGTTAACTAGCGGGCACTTGGACTATGTAGGTTAACTAGGGGACACTTGCACTATTTAGGTTACCTAGCGGCACTTCGACTATCTAGCTTAACTAGCGGTCACTTGCACAATGCAGGGTCCCTAGCGGGCACTTTTATTATGTAGGTTCCCTAGCGGGCACTTGGACTATGTAGGTTCCCTATCAGGCACTTGGACTATGTAGGTTAACTAGCGGGCACTTGGATGATCAAGGTTAACTAGCGGGCACTTGGACTATCTAGGTTAACTAGCGGGCACTTGGATTATCTAGGTTAATTAGCGGGCATATACAATGCAGGTTCCCTAGCGGGCACTTTGACTATGTAGGTTCCCTAGCGGGCACTTGGACTACATAGTTTCCCTACGGGCACTTGGACTATCTAGGTTCCCTAACGGGCACTTGGAATATGTAGGTTCTCTATCGGGCACCAGGACAATGTAGGTTACCTAGCGGGCCCTTGGAATATATCTAGGTTACCTAGGGGGAACCTGGACTATGTAGGTTAACTTGTGGGCACTTGAACTATCTAGGTTACCTAGCAGGCACTTGTACTATGGACGTTCCCTAGCGTGCACTTGGACTATCTAAGTTACCTAGCGGGCACTTGGACTATGTATGTTATACCTAGCGGGCACTTGGACTATGTACGTTTCCTAGTGGGTACTTGGACTAGATAGGTTCCCTAGCGGGCATTTGGTCTATCTATGTTAACTCGCGAGCACTTGGACTATCTAGGTTAACTAGGGGGCATATAGACTATTAGGGCCCCGGCGGGCATTTTTACTATATTGGTTACCTAGCGGGTACTTGGATATGTAGGTTAACGAACGGGCACTTGGACATTGTAGGTAAGCTAGCGGGCACTTGGACTGTATAGGTTACCTAGCGGGCACTTGGACTATCTAGGTTAACCAACGGGCACTTGGACTATGTAGGTTAACTAGCGGACACTTCGACTATCTAGGATAGCTAACGGGCAATTGGACTATCTAGGATACCTAGCGGGCACTTGGACTATATAGGTTAACTAGCGGGCCCTTGGACGATCTAGGTTAACTAGCGGGTACTTGGACTATGTAGGTTAACTAGCGGCACTTGGACTATGGATGATCAAGAGCGGGCACTTGGACTATGTAGTTTCCCTAGTAGTCACTTGGACTATGTACGTTCCAGAGCGAGCACTTAGACTATCTAGGTTCCCTAGCGGGCACTTGTAATATGTAGGTTTATTAGTGGACCCTTGGACGATCTAGGTTAACTAGCGGGTACTTGGATTATGTAGGTTAACTAGCGGGCCCTTGAACTATATAGATTAACTAGCGGGCACTTGGACTCTGTATGTTCCCTACGGACACTTGAACTACGTAAGTTAACTACCAGGCACTTGGACTATGTAGGTTAACTAGCGGGCCCTTGGACTATCTAGGTTACCTAGCGGGCACTTGGACTATGTAGGTTAACTACCGGGCACTTGCACTATCTAGGTTACCGAACGGGCATTTGGACTATGTAGGTAACCTAGCGGGCAATTTGACTATCTAGATTAGGTAACGGGCACTTGGAATATCTAGGTTTCTTAGCGGGCACTTGGACGATCTAGGTTAACTAGAGGGCACTTGGACTATCTAGGTTAACTAGCGGGTACTTGGACTATGAAGGTTTCTTAGCGGGTACTTGGAGTATGTGGGTTAACTAGCGGGCCCTTGGACTATGTAGATTAACTAGCGGCACTTGGACGATCTACGTTAACTAGCGTGCCCTTGGACTATGTAGATCCCTAGCGGGCATTTGGACTATATAGATAACCTAGCGGGCACTTAGACTTTGTAGGTTACCTAGCGGCACATGGACTATCTAGGTTACCTAGCTGGCACTTGAACTATCTAGGTTATAGCGGGTTCTTGGAGTATGTAGGTTACCTAGAGGGCTGTTGGACTATCTAGGTTACCAAGCGAGCACTTGGACTATCTAGGTTAACTAACGGACACTTGGACTGTGTAGGTTCCCTAGCGGGCCCTTGGACTATTTAAGGTCCCTAGCGGGCACTTGAAAAATGTGTGTTTCCTGGCGGGCATTTGGACTATCTAGGTTACCTAACGGGCACTTGGACTATGTAGGTTCCCTAGCGGGCACTTGGATTATGTAGGTTCCCTATCAGGCACTTGGACTATGTAGGTTAACTAGAGGGCATTTGGACTATGTAGGTTACCTAGCAGGCACTTGGACTATGTAGGTTCCCTATCGGGCACTTGGAAAATGTAGGTTAACTAGGGGGCACTAGGACTATGTAGGTTACCAAGCGGTCCCTTAGACTATCTAGGTTACCTAGCGAGCATTTGGATTATGTAGACTCCCTAGCGGTCATTTGGACTATATAGATTACCTAGCGGGAACTTAGACTTTGTAGGTTACCTAGCGGGCACTTGGATTATCTAGGTTACCTAGCTGGAACTTGAACTATCTACGTTACCTAGCGGGTACTTGGAGTATGTAGGTTACCTACCGGGATGTTGGACTATCTAGGTTACCTAGCGGGCATTGGGACTATCTAGGTTAACTAACGGGCACTTGGACTATGTAGGTTCCCTAGCGGGCCCTTGGACTATGTAAGTTCCCTAGCGGGCACATGGACTATGTGGGTTCCCTAGCGGGCATTTGGACTATCTAGGTTACCTAACGGGCACTTGGACTATGTAGGTTCCCTAGCGGGCCCTTGGACTATCTAGGTTACCTAGCGGGCACTTGGACTATGTAGGTTAACTACCGGGCACTTGCACTATCTAGGTTACCGAACGGGCATTTGGACTATGTAGGTAACCTAGCGGGCAATTTGACTATCTAGATTAGGTAACGGGCACTTGGAATATCTAGGTTTCTTAGCGGGCACTTGGACGATCTAGGTTAACTAGAGGGCACTTGGACTATCTAGGTTAACTAGCGGGTACTTGGACTATGAAGGTTTCTTAGCGGGTACTTGGAGTATGTGGGTTAACTAGCGGGCCCTTGGACTATGTAGATTAACTAGCGGCACTTGGACGATCTACGTTAACTAGCGTGCCCTTGGACTATGTAGATCCCTAGCGGGCATTTGGACTATATAGATAACCTAGCGGGCACTTAGACTTTGTAGGTTACCTAGCGGCACATGGACTATCTAGGTTACCTAGCTGGCACTTGAACTATCTAGGTTATAGCGGGTTCTTGGAGTATGTAGGTTACCTAGAGGGCTGTTGGACTATCTAGGTTACCAAGCGAGCACTTGGACTATCTAGGTTAACTAACGGACACTTGGACTGTGTAGGTTCCCTAGCGGGCCCTTGGACTATTTAAGGTCCCTAGCGGGCACTTGAAAAATGTGTGTTTCCTGGCGGGCATTTGGACTATCTAGGTTACCTAACGGGCACTTGGACTATGTAGGTTCCCTAGCGGGCACTTGGATTATGTAGGTTCCCTATCAGGCACTTGGACTATGTAGGTTAACTAGAGGGCATTTGGACTATGTAGGTTACCTAGCAGGCACTTGGACTATGTAGGTTCCCTATCGGGCACTTGGAAAATGTAGGTTAACTAGGGGGCACTAGGACTATGTAGGTTACCAAGCGGTCCCTTAGACTATCTAGGTTACCTAGCGAGCATTTGGATTATGTAGACTCCCTAGCGGTCATTTGGACTATATAGATTACCTAGCGGGAACTTAGACTTTGTAGGTTACCTAGCGGGCACTTGGATTATCTAGGTTACCTAGCTGGAACTTGAACTATCTACGTTACCTAGCGGGTACTTGGAGTATGTAGGTTACCTACCGGGATGTTGGACTATCTAGGTTACCTAGCGGGCATTGGGACTATCTAGGTTAACTAACGGGCACTTGGACTATGTAGGTTCCCTAGCGGGCCCTTGGACTATGTAAGTTCCCTAGCGGGCACATGGACTATGTGGGTTCCCTAGCGGGCATTTGGACTATCTAGGTTACCTAACGGGCACTTGGACTATGTAGGTTCCCTAGCGGGCCCTTGGACTATGTAAGGTCCCTAGCGGGCACTTGGACTACGTGGGTTCCCTAGCGGGCATTTGGACTATCTAGGTTACCTAACGGGCACTTGGACTATGTAGGTTCCCTAGCGGGCACTTGGATTATGTAGGTTCCCTATCGGGCACTTGGACTATGTGGGTTCCCTAGCGGGCATTTGGACTATCTAGGTTACCTAACGGGCACTTGGACTATGTAGGTTCCCTAGTGGGCACTTGGATTATGTAGGTTCCCTATCGGGCACTTGGACTATGTAGATTAACTAGCGGGCATGTGGACTATGTAGGTTACCTAGCGGGCACTTGTTCTATGTAGGTTCCCTATCGGACACTTGGAGAATGTAGGTTAACTAGGGGGCACTAGGACTATGTAGGTTTCCTAGCGTGCCCTTAGACTATCTAGGTTACCTAGCTGGCACTTGAACTATCTACGTTATAGCGGGTTCTTAGGGTATGTCGGTTACCTAGCGGGCTGTTGGACTATCTAGGTTACCAAGCGGGCACTTGGACTATCTAGGTTAAATAATGTGCACATGGACTGTGTAGATTCCCTAGCGGGCCCTTGGACTATGTAAGTTCTCTAGCGGGCACTTGGACTATGTGGGTTTCCTGGCGGGCATTTGGACTATCTAGGTTACCTAACGGGCACTTGGACTATGTAGGTTCCCTAGCGGGCACTTGGATTATGTAGGTTCCATATCGGGCACTTGGACTATGTAGATTAACTAGAGGGCATTTGGAATATGTAGGTTACCTAGCGGGCACGTGGACTATGTAGGTTCCCTATCGGGCACTTGAAGAATGTAGGTTAACTAGGGGGCACTAGGACTATGTAGGTTACCAGTGGGCACTTGGACTATCTAGGTTAACGAACGTGCACTTGGACTATGTAGGTTAACTAGCGGACACTTCGACTATCTAGGTTAGCTAACGGGCAATTGAACTATCAAGGTTACCTAGCGGGCACTTGGACTATGTAGGTTCCCTGGCGGGCACTTGGACTATTTAGGTTACCTAGCAGGCACTTTGACTATCTAGGTTAACTAACGGGCATTTGGACTATGTAGGATGCCTAGCGAGCACTTGGACTATGTAGGTTCCCTAGCGAGCACTGGGACTATGTAGGTTCCCTATCGGGAACTTGGACTATCTAGGTTAACTAGCGGGCAATTGGACTGTCTAGGTTACCTAGTGGGCACTTGGACTATGTAGTTTACCTAGCAGGCACTTGGACTATGTAGGTTAACTAGCGGGCACTTGAACTATCTAGGTTACTTAGCGGGCACTTGGACTATATACGTTCTCTAGCGGGCTCTTGGGCTATCTACGTTACCGAGCGGCACTTGGATTATGTAGGTTTACGAACGGGCACTTGGACTATGTAGGTAACCTAATGGTCACTTGGACTGTCTAGGTTACCTAGCAGGGACTTGGACTATGTAGGTTAACTAGCGGGCCCTTGGTCTATGTAGGTTAACTAGCAGTCCTTTGGACTATGTAAGTTAACTAGAGGGCACTTTGACGATCCTGGTTAACTAGCGGGCACTTGGACTATCTAGGTTACCTAGCGGGCACTTGGACTATCTAGGTTAACTAGCAGGCACTTGGATTATCTATGTTAACTAATGGGGACTTGGACTATGTATGTTCCAGAGCGGGCAATTGGACTATGTAGGTTCGCTAGCGGGCTCTTGGACTATGTAGGTTCCCTAAAGGGCACTTGGACTATCTAGGTTACCTAGCGGGCACTTGGACTATGTAGGTTAACTAGCGGACAATTGGCCGATCTAGGTTAACTAGTGGGTACTTGGAGTATTTAGGTAGTTAACTAGCGGGCACTTGGATTATCTAGGTTACCTAGCGGGCACTTAGACTCTGTAGGTTACCTAGCTGGCACTTGAACTATCTACGTTACCTAGCGGGTTCTTGGAGTATGTAGGTCACCTAGCGGGCTGTTGGACTATCTAGGTTACCAAGAGGGCACTTGGACTATCTAGGTTAACTAGCGGGCACTTGGACTATGTAGGTTCCTTAGCGGGCCCTTGGCCTATGTAAGTTCCATAGCGAGCGCTTGGACTATGTGGGTTTCCTGGCGGGCATTTGGACTATCTAGGTTACTTAACGGGCACTTGGACTATGTAGGTTCCCTAGCGGGCACTTGGATTATGTAGGTTCCCTATCGGGCACTTGGACTATGTAGGTTAACTAGAGGGCACTTGGACTATGTAGGTTACCTAGCAGGCACTTGGACTATGTAAGTTCCCTATCGGGCACGTGGACTATGTAGGTTAACTAGAGGGCATTTGGACTATGTTGGTTACCTAGCGAGCACTTGGACTATGTAGGCTCCCTAGCGGTCATTTGGAATATATAGATTACCTAGCGGGCACTTAGACTTTGCAGGTTAACTAGGGGGCATCAGGACAATGTAGGTTACCTAGCGGGCCCTTGGACTATCTAGGTTACCTAGGGGGAACCTGGACTATGTAGGTTAACTAGTGGGCACTTGAACTATCTAGGTTACCTTGCAGGCACTTGGACTATGTACGTTCCCTAGCGGGCACTTGGACTATCTAAGTTACCTAGCGGGCACTTGGACTATGTACGTTACCTAGCGGGCACTTGGACTATGTACGTTTCCTAGTGGGTACTTGGACTAGATAGGTTCCCTAGCGGGCACTTGGTCTATCTATGTTAACTCGCGAGCACTTGGACTATCTAGGTTAACTAGCGGGCATATGGACTATTAGGGCCCCTAGCGGGCATTTTTACTATATTGGTTACCTAGCGGGCACTTGGATATGTAGGTTAACAAACGGGCACTTGGACTATGTAGGTAACCTAGCGGGCACTTGGACTGTCTAGGTTACCTAGCGGGCACTTGGCCTATCTAGGTTAACCAACAGGCACTTGGACTATGTAGGTTAACTAGCGTACACTTCGACTATCTAGGTTAGCTAACGGGCAATTGGACTATCTAGGTTACCTAGCGGGCATTTGGACTATGTAGGTTAACTAGCGGGCCCTTGACATTTAGGTTAACTAGCGGGTACTTGGACTATGTAGGTTAACTAGCAGGCCCTTGGACTATGTAGATTAACTAGCGGCACTTGGACTATCTACGTTAACTAGCGGGCCTTGGAGTATGTAGATTCCCTAGCGGGCACTTGGACTATGTATGTTCCAGAGCGGGCACTTGGACTATGTAGGTTCCCTAGCAGTCACTTGGACTATGTAGGTTCCAGAGCGGGTACTTAGACTATCTAGGTTCCCTAGCGGGCACTTGTAATATGTAGGTTAATTAGCGGACACTTGGACGATCTAGGTTAACTAGGGGGTACTTGGATTATGTAGGTTAACTAGCCGGCCCTTGAACTATGTAGATTAACTAGCGGGCACTTGGACTATGTAGGTTAACAACCGGGCACTTGCACTATCTAGGTTACCGAACGGGCATTTGGACTATGTAGGTAACCTAGTGGGCAATTGGACTATCTAGGTTAGGTAACGGGCACTTGGAATATCTAGGTTTCTTAGCGGGCACTTGGACGATCTAGGTAAACTAGAGGACACTTGGACTATCTAGGTTAACTAGCGGGCACTTGGACTATGAAGGTTTCTTAGCGGGTACTTGGAGTATGTAGGTTAACTAGCGGGCCCTTCGACTATGTAGATTCCCTAGCGGGCATTTGGACTATATAGATAAACTAGCGGGCACTTAGACTTTGTAGGTTACCTAGCGGCACATGGACTATCTAGGTTACCTAGCTGGCACTTGAACTATCTACGTTATAGCGGGCTCTTGGAGTATGTAGGTTACCTAGAGGGCTGTTGGACTATCTAGGTTACCAAGCGGGCACTTGGACTATCTAGGTTAACTAACGGACACTTGGACTGTGTAGGTTCCCTAGCGGGCCCTTGGACTATGTAAGATCCCTAGCGGGCACTTGGACTATGTGGGTATCCTGGCGGGCATTTGGACTATCTAGGTTACCTAACGGGCACTTGGATTATGTAGGTTCACTAGCGGGCACTTGGATTATGTAGGTTCCCTATCGGGCACTTGGACTATGTAGGTTAACTAGAGGGCATTTGGACTATGTAGGTTACCTAGCAGGCACTTGGACTATGTAGGTTCCCTATCGGGCACTTGGAAAATGTAGGTTAACCAGGGGGCACTAGGACTATGTAGGTTACCAAGCGGGCCCTTAGACTATCTAGGTTACCTAGATAGCATTAGGACTATGTAGGCTCCCTTGCGGTGATTTGGACTATATAATTTACCTAGAGGGAACATATACTTTGTAGGTTACCTAGCGGGCACTTGGACTATCTAGGTTACCTAGCTGGCACTTGAACTATCTACGTTACCTAGCGGGTACTTGGAGTATGTAGGTTACCTACCGGACTGTTGGACTATCTAGGTTACCTAGCGGGCACTGGGACTATCTAGGTTAACTAACGGGCACTTGGACTATGTAGGTTCCCTAGCGGGCCCTTGGACTATGTAAGGACCCTAGCGGGCACTTGGACTATGTAGATTAACTAGCGGGCATTTGGACTATGTAGGTTACCTAGCGGGCACTTGTTCTATGTAGGTTCCCTATCGGGCACTTGGAGAATGTAGGTTAACTAGGGGGCACTAGGACTATGTAGGTTACCAAGCGGTCACTTCGACTATCTAGGTTAAATAACGGGCACTTGGGCTGTGTAGATTCACTAGCGGGCCCTTGGACTATGTAAGTTCCCTAGCGGGCACTTGGACTCTGTGGGTTTCCTGGCGGGCATTTGGACTATCTAGGTTACCTAACGGGCACTTGGACTATGTAGGTTCCCTAGCGAGCACTTGGATTATGTAGGTTCCCTATCGGGCACTTGGACTATGTAGATTAACTAGAGGGCATTTGGAATATGTAGGTTACCTAGCGGGCACGTGGACTATGTAGGTTCCCTATCGGGCACTTGGAGAATGTAGGTTAACTAGGGGGCATTTGGACTATGTAGGTTACCTAGCGGGCACTTGGACTATGTAGGTTCCCTATCAGGCACTTTGAGAATGTAGGTTAACTAGGGGGCCCTTGGACTATATAGGTTACCTAGTTGGAACCTGGACTATGTAGGTTACCTAGTGGGCATTTGGATTATCTAGGTAACCTAGCAGGCACTTGGACAATGTAGGTTAACTAGCGGGCACTTGGACTATCTAGGTACCTAGCGGGCACTTGGAGTATGTACGTTCCCTAGCGGGCACTTGGACTCTCTACGTAACCTAGCGGGCACTTGGACTATGTACGTTACCTAGCGGGCACTTGGACTATGTACGTATCCTAGCGGATACTTGGACTATATAGGTTCCCTAGCGGGCACTTTATCTATCTATGTTAACTAGCGGGCACTTGGACTATCTAGGTTAACTAGCGAGCACTGGGACTATCTAGGTTAACTAGCAGGCATTTGGACTATTAGGGCCCCTAGCGGGCATTTGGACTATATTGGTTACCTAGCGGGCACTTGGACTATGTAGGTTAACGTACGGGCACTTGGACTATCTAGGTTAACAAGCGGGCCCTTGGACCATGTAGGTTAACTAGCGGGCCCTTGGACTATGTAGGTTTACTAGCGGGCCCTTGGAATATCTAGGTTCCCTAAAGGGCAATTGGACTATCTAGGTTACCGAACGGGCACTTGGACTATCTAGTTTACCTAGCGGGAACTTGGAATATGTAGGCTAACTAGGGGGCCCTTGGACTATCTAGGTTAACTAGCGTGCACTTGGACTATGTAGGTTCCTTAGCGGGCACTTGGACTATCTAGGTGGCCTAGCGGGCACTTGGACGATATAGGTTAACTAGCGTGCCCTTGGAATATCTAGGTTACATAGCGGGCACTTGGTAGATAGGTTAACTAGCAGGCACTTAGACTATGTAGGTTAACTAGAGGACACTTGGACTATCTAGGTTAACTAGTGGGCCCTTGGACTATATAGGTTAACTAGCGGGCACTTGGACAATCTAGGTAAACTAGCGGGCACTTGGACGATCAAGGTTAACTAGCGGGCACTTGGACTATCAAAGTGAACAAGTGAGCCTTTGCACTATGTAGGTTAAATAGCGGGCCCTTGGACTATCTAGGTTACCTAGCGGGCACTTGGACTATATAGGTTACCTAGCGGGCACTTGGACTATGTACGTTACCTAGTGGGCACTTGGACTATCTAGGTTAACGAACGGGCACTTGGAATATTCAGTTAACCTAGCGGGCACTTGGACTGTCTAGGTTACCTAGCGGGCACTTTGACTTCTAGGTTAACGAACGGGCTCTTGGACTATCTAAATTACCTAGCGGGAACTTGGACAATGTAAGTTACCTAGCGGGCACTTGGACTATCTAGGTTACCTAACGGGCATTTTGACTATCTAGGTTACATAGCGGGGCACTTGGACTATGTAGGTTAACTAGCGAGCACTTGGACTCTAGGTTATCTAGCGGGCACTTGGACTATCTAGGTTACCTAGCGGGCCCTTGGACTATGTAGGTTTCCTAGCGGGCACTTGGACTATCTAGGTTAAGAACGGGCACTTGGACTATGTAGGTAACCTGGCGGGCACTTGGGCAGTATAGGTTACCTAGCGGACACTTGGACTATCTAGGTAAACGAACGGGCACTTGGACACTGTAGGTTACCTAGCGGGCACTTGGACTATGAAGGATCCATATCGGGCATTTGGACTACTTAGGTTACCTAGCGGGCACTTGGACTATCTAGGTTAACTAGCGGGCACTTGGACTATCTGGGTCAACTAGTGGGCCCTTGTACTATGTAGGTTAACTAGCGAGCACTTGGACTATCTAGGTTAACTAGCGGACCTTGGACTCTGTAGGTTAACTAGCGGGCCTTTGGACTATGTAGGTTAACTAGTGGGCCCTTGGACGATCTAAGTTAACTAGAGGGCACTTGGACTATCTAGGTTAACTAGCGGGCACTTGGACTATCTAGGTCAACTAGTGGGCCCTTGTGCTATGTAGGTTAACAAGCGAGCACATGGACTATCTAGGTTAACTAGCGGACCTTGGACTCTGTAGGTTAACTAGCGGGCCTTTGGACTATGTAGGTTAACTAGTGGACACTTGGACGTCTAGGTTAACTAGAGGGCACTTGGACTATCTAGGTTAACTAGCGGGCACTTGGACTATCTAGGTTACCTAGCAGGCACTTAGACTATGAAGGTTCCCTAGCGGGCACTTGGATTATCTAGGTTACCCAGCGGGCACTTGGACTATGTAGGTCAACTAGCGGGCCCTTGGACTATCTAGGCTAGCTAACTGGCACGTGGACTATGTAGGTTAGCTAGTGGACACTTACACGATCTAGGTTAACTAGCGGGCTCTTGCACTATGTAGGTTAACTAGCGGGCGCATTGACTATGTAGGTTAACTAGCGGGCACTTGGACGATCTAGGTTAACTAGCAGGCACTTGGATTATCTAGGTTACCTAGCGGGCACTTGGACTATGTAGGTTCCCTATCGGGCACTTGGACTATGTAGGTTAACTAGCGGACACTTGGACTATCTAGGTTACCTTGCTGGCACTTGAAATATCTATGTTGCCTAGTGGGTTCTTGGAGTATGTAGGTTATCTAGCGGGCTGTTGGACTATCTAGGTTACCTAGCGGGCATTTGTACTATCTAGGTTAACTAACAGGCACTTGGACTATGTAGGTTCCCTAGCAGGCCTTGGACTATGTAAGTTCCCTATCGGGCACTTGGACTAGGTAGGTTCCCTAGCGGGCTATTGGTCTATCTAGGTTAACTAGCGGGCACTTGGAGTGTCTAGGTTAACTAGCGAGCACTTGGATTATCTAGGATAACTAGCGGGCACTTGGACTATTAGTGTCCCTAGCGGGCATTTGGACTATATAGGTTACCTAGCGGGCACGTGGACTATGTAGGTTAACGAACAGGCACTTGGACTATGTAAGTAACCTAGTGGTCGCTTGAACTGTCTAGGTTACCTAGCGGGCACTCGGACTATCTAGGTTAACTTGCAGGCCCTTGGACGATGTAGGTTAACTAGCGGGCCCTTGGACTATGTAGCTTAACTAGCGGGCCCTTGGACTATGTAGGTTAACTAGCGTGCACTTGGACGATCTAGGTTAACTAGCGGGCACTTGGACTATGTAGGTTAACGAACAGGCACTTGGACTATGTAAGTAACCTAGTGGTCACTTGAACTGTCTAGGTTACCTAGCGGGCACTTGGACTATGTAGGTTAACTAGCGGGCACTTGGACTATCTATGTTAACTTGCAGACCCTTGGACGATGTAGGTTAACTAGCGGGCCCTTGGACTATGTAGGTTAACTAGCGGGCCCTTGGACTATGTAAGTTAACTAGCGTGCACTTGGACGATATAGGTTAACTAGCGGGCACTTGGACTATGTAGGTTAACGAACAGGCACTTGGACTATGTAAGTAACCTAGTGGTCATTTGAACTCTCTAGGTTACCTAGCGGGCACTTGGACTATGTAGGTTAACTAGCGGGCACTTGGACTATGTATGTTAACTAGCGGGTGCTTGGACTATGTAGGTTAACTAGCGGACACTTGGACTATGTAGGTTAACTAGCAGGCCCTTGGACTGTCTAGGTTACCTAGCAGGCACTTGGACTATGTAGGTTAACTAGCGGGCACTTGCACTCTCTAGGTTACCTAGCGGGCACTTGGAATATGTACCTTCCCTAGAGGGCACTTGGACTATCTATGTTAACTAGCGGGCACTTGGACTATGTAGTTTACCTAGCACACACTTACACTATGTAGGTTACCTAGCGGGCACGTGGACTATGTAGGTTAAATAGAGGACACTTGGACAATCTAGGTTAACTAGTGGGCCCTTGACTATGTAGGTTAACTAGCCAGTACTTGGACGATCTAGGTTAACTAGCGGGCACTTGAACGATCTAGGTTAACTAAGGGGCACTTGGACTATCAAAGTTAACAAGCGAGCCCTTGGTCTATGTAGGTTAACTAGCGGGCCCTTGGACTATCTAGGTTACCTAGATAGCACTTGGACTATATAGGTTCCCTAGCGGGCACTTGGACTATCTATGTTAACGAACGGGCACTTGGACTCTGCAGGTAACCTAGCGGGCACTTGGACAGTCTAGGTTAAATAGCGGGCTCTTGGAATTCTAGGTTAACGAACGGGCACTTGGACTATGTAGGATGCCTAGCGGGCACTTGGACTATCTAGGTTAGTTAACGGGCACTTGGACTATCTAGGTTACCTAGCGGGAACTTGGACTATCTAGGTTGCCTAGCAGGCACTTGGATTATGAAGGATCCCTGCGGGCACTTGGACTATCTAGGTTACCTAGCGGGCACTTGGACTATGTACGTCCCCTAGTGGGCACTTGGACTATCTAGGTTAACTAACGGGCACTAGGACTATCTAGGTTAACTAGCAGGCACTTGGACTATCTAGGTTACCTTGCGGGCACTTGGATTATGAAGGATCCCTAGCGGGCAGTAGGACTATGTAGGTTAACTAGCGGACACTTGCGCGATCTTGGTTAACTAGCGGGCCGTTGCACTATGTAGGTTAACTAGCGGGCCCATGGATTATGTAGGTTTACTAGCAGGCAATTGGACTATCTAGGTTAACTAGCGGGCACTTGGACTATGTAGATTCCCTAGCGTGCATTTGGACTATTTAGGTTACCTAGCGGGAACTTGTACTTTGTAGGTTACCTAGTGGGCACTTGGAATATCTAGGTTACCAAGCAGGCTCTTTGACTATCTAGGTTAATTAACGGGCACTTGGACTATGTAAGTTAACTAGAGGACACTTGGACAATCTAGGTTCCCTATCGGGCACTTGGACTATGTAGGTTAACTAGCGGGCACTTGGACTGTCTAGGTTACCTAGCGGGCACTTGGACTATGTAGGTCAACTAGCGGGCCCTTGGACTATCTAGGTTAGCTAACGGGCACTTAGATTATGTGGGTTTACTAGCGGGCACTTGGAATATGTAGGTTAACCAGCGGGCC
This sequence comes from Tenrec ecaudatus, assembly GCF_050624435.1. Taxonomy (NCBI): domain Eukaryota; kingdom Metazoa; phylum Chordata; class Mammalia; order Afrosoricida; family Tenrecidae; genus Tenrec; species Tenrec ecaudatus. Next base: position 933,076 of record NW_027457578.1, on the reverse strand, counting down.
AATGGACTATGTAGGTTACCTAACGAGCACTTGGACTATGTAGGTTCCCTAGCGGGCACTTGGATTATGTAGGTTCCCTATATTGCACTTGGACTATGTAGGTTAACTAGTGGGCACTTGGACTATGTAGGTTAACTAGCGGGCATTTGGACTATTAGGGCCCCTAGCGGGCATTTGGACTATATTGGGTACCTAGCGGGTACTTGGACTAGGTAGGTTAACGAACGGGCACTTGGACTATGTAGGTAACCTATTGGTCACTTGAACTGTCTAGGTTACCTAGCGGGCACTTAGACTATGTAGGTTAACTAGCGGGCACTTGGACTATCTAGGTTAACTAGCGGGCCCTTAGACGATGTAGGTTAACTAGCGGGCCCTTGCACTATGTAGGTTAACTAGCGGGCCCATGGATTATGTACGTATACTAGCAGGCACTTGGACTATCTAGGTTACCTAGCGGGCACTTGTACTATCTAGGTTAACTAACAGGCACTTGGACTATGTAGGTTCCCTAGCAGGCCTTGGACTATGTAAGTTCCCTTTCGGGCTCTTGGACTAGGTAGGTTCCCTAGAGGGCACTTGGTTTATCTAGGTTAACTAGCGGACACTTGGAGTATCTAGGTTAACTAGCGAGCACTTGGATTATCTAGGATAACTTGCGGGCACTTGGACTATTAGGGTCCCTAGCGGGCATTTGGACTATATAGGTTACCTAGCGGGCACTTGGACTATGTAGGTTAACGAGCAGGCACTTGGACTATGTAAGTAACCTAGTGGTCGCTTGAACTGTCTAGGTTACCTAGCGGGCACTTGGACTATGTAGGTCAACTAGCGGGCCCTTGGACTATCTAGGTTAGCTAACGGGCACTTAGATTATGTGGGTTTACTAGCGGGCACTTGGAATATGTAGGTTAACCAGCGGGCCAATGGACTATGTAGGTTACCTAACGAGCACTTGGACTATGTAGGTTCCCTAGCGGGCACTTGGATTATGTAGGTTCCCTATATTGCACTTGGACTATGTAGGTTAACTAGTGGGCACTTGGACTATGTAGGTTAACTAGCGGGCATTTGGACTATTAGGGCCCCTAGCGGGCATTTGGACTATATTGGGTACCTAGCGGGTACTTGGACTAGGTAGGTTAACGAACGGGCACTTGGACTATGTAGGTAACCTATTGGTCACTTGAACTGTCTAGGTTACCTAGCGGGCACTTAGACTATGTAGGTTAACTAGCGGGCACTTGGACTATCTAGGTTAACTAGCGGGCCCTTAGACGATGTAGGTTAACTAGCGGGCCCTTGCACTATGTAGGTTAACTAGCGGGCCCATGGATTATGTACGTATACTAGCAGGCACTTGGACTATCTAGGTTACCTAGCGGGCACTTGTACTATCTAGGTTAACTAACAGGCACTTGGACTATGTAGGTTCCCTAGCAGGCCTTGGACTATGTAAGTTCCCTTTCGGGCTCTTGGACTAGGTAGGTTCCCTAGAGGGCACTTGGTTTATCTAGGTTAACTAGCGGACACTTGGAGTATCTAGGTTAACTAGCGAGCACTTGGATTATCTAGGATAACTTGCGGGCACTTGGACTATTAGGGTCCCTAGCGGGCATTTGGACTATATAGGTTACCTAGCGGGCACTTGGACTATGTAGGTTAACGAGCAGGCACTTGGACTATGTAAGTAACCTAGTGGTCGCTTGAACTGTCTAGGTTACCTAGCGGGCACTTGGACTATGTAGGTCAACTAGCGGGCACTTGGACTATCTAGGTTAACTTGCGGGCCCTTGGACGATGTAGGTTATCTAGCGGGCCCTTGGACTATGTAGGTTAACTAGCGGGCCCTTGGACTATGTAGGTTAACTAGCGTGCACTTGGACGATCTAGGTTAACTAGCGGGCACTTGGACTATGTAGGTAAACGAACAGGCACTTGGACTATGTAAGTAACCTAGTGGTCACTTGAATTGTCTAGGTTACCTAGCGGGCACTTGGACTATGTAGGTCAACTAGCGGGCACTTGGACTATCTAGGTTAACTTGCGGGCCCTTGGACGATGTAGGTTATCTAGCGGGCCCTTGGACTATCTAGGTTACCTAGATAGCACTTGGACTATATAAGTTCCCTAGCGGGCACTTGACTAGGTAGGTTCCCTAGCGAGCACTTGGTCTATCTAGGTTAACTAGCGGGCACGTGGACTATCAAGGTTAACTAGCGAGCACTTGGACTATCTAGGATAACTAGCGGGCACTTGGACTATTAGGCTCCCTAGCGGGCATTTGGACTATATAGGTTACCTAGCAGGCACTTGGACTATGTAGGTTAACGAACAGGCACTTGGACTATGTAAGTAACCTAGTGGTCACTTGAACTGTCTAGGTTACCTAGCGGGCACTTGGATTATGTAGGTTAACTAACGGGCACTTGGACTATCTAGGTTAACTTGCAGACCCTTGGAAGATGTAGGTTAACTAGCGGGCCCTTGGACTATGTAGGTTAACTAGCGAGCACATGGACTATCTAGGTTAACTAGCGGACCTTGGACTCTGTAGGTTAACTAGCGGGCCTTTGGACTATGTAGGTTAACTAGAGGGCACTTGGACTATCTAGGTTAACTAGCGGGCACTTGGACTATCTAGGTTACCTAGCAGGCACTTAGACTATGATGGTTCCCTAGCGGGCACTTGGATTATCTAGGTTACCCAGCGGGCACTTGGACTATGTAGGTCAACTAGCGGGCCCTTGGACTATCTAGGCTAGCTAACTGGCACGTGGACTATGTAGGTTAGCTAGTGGACACTTACACGATCTAGGTTAACTAGCGGGCTCTTGCACTATGTAGGTTAACTAGCGGGCGCATTGACTATGTAGGTTAACTAGCGGGCACTTGGACGATCTAGGTTAACTAGCAGGCACTTGGATTATCTAGGTTACCTAGCGGGCACTTGGACTATGTAGGTTCCCTATCGGGCACTTGGACTATGTAGGTTAACTAGCGGACACTTGGACTATCTAGGTTACCTTGCTGGCACTTGAAATATCTATGTTGCCTAGTGGGTTCTTGGAGTATGTAGGTTATCTAGCGGGCTGTTGGACTATCTAGGTTACCTAGCGGGCACTTGTACTATCTAGGTTAACTAACAGGCACTTGGACTATGTAGGTTCCCTAGCAGGCCTTGGACTATGTAAGTTCCCTATCGGGCACTTGGACTAGGTAGGTTCCCTAGCGGGCTCTTGGTCTATCTAGGTTAACTAGCGGGCACTTGGAGTATCTAGGTTAACTAGCGAGCACTTGGATTATCTAGGATAACTAGCGGGCACTTGGACTATTAGTGTCCCTAGCGGGCATTTGGACTATATAGGTTACCTAGCGGGCACGTGGACTATGTAGGTTAACGAACAGGCACTTGGACTATGTAAGTAACCTAGTGGTCGCTTGAACTGTCTATGTTACCTAGCGGGCACTCGGACTATCTAGGTTCACTTGCGGGCCGTTGGACGATGTAGGTTATCTAGCGGGCCCTTGGACTATCTAGGTTACCTAGATAGCACTTGGACTATATAAGTTCCCTAGCGGGCACTTGACTAGGTAGGTTCCCTAGCGAGCACTTGGTCTATCTAGGTTAACTAGCGGGCACGTGGACTATCAAGGTTAACTAGCGAGCACATGGACTATCTAGGATAACTAGCGGGCACTTGGACTATTAGGCTCCCTAGCGGGCATTTGGACTATATAGGTTACCTAGCAGGCACTTGGACTATGTAGGTTAACGAACAGGCACTTGGACTATGTAAGTAACCTAGTGGTCACTTGAACTGTCTAGGTTACCTAGCGGGCCCTTGGAATATGTAGGTTAACTAGCGGGCACTTGGACTATCTAGGTTAACTTGCAGGCCCTTGGACGATGTAGGTTAACTAGCAGGCCCTTGGACTATGTAGTTTAACTAGCGTGCACTTGGACGATCTAGGTTAACTAGCGGGCACTTGGACTATGTAGGTTAACGAACAGGCACTTGGACTATGTAAGTAACCTAGTGGTCACTTGAACTGTCTAGGTTACCTAGCGGGCACTTGGACTATGTAGGTTAACTAGCGGGCACTTGGACTATCTATGTTAACTTGCAGACCCTTGGACGATGTAGGTTAACTAGCGGGCCCTTGGACAATGTAGGTTAACTAGCGGGCCCTTGGACTATGTAAGTTAACTAGCGTGCACTTGGACGATATAGGTTAACTAGCGGGCACTTGGACTATGTAGGTTAACGAACAGGCACTTGGACTATGTAAGTAACCTAGTGGTCATTTGAACTCTCTAGGTTACCTAGCGGGCACTTGGACTATGTAGGTTAACTAGCGGGCACTTGGACTATGTATGTTAACTAGCGGGTGCTTGGACTATGTAGGTTAACTAGCGGACACTTGGACTATGTAGGTTAACTAGCAAGCCCTTGGACTGTCTAAGTTACCTAGCAGGCACTTGGACTATGTAGGTTAACTAGCGGGCACTTGCACTCTCTAGGTTACCTAGCGGGCACTTGGAATATGTACCTTCCCTAGAGGGCACTTGGACTATCTATGTTAACTAGCGGGCACTTGGACTATGTAGTTTACCTAGCACACACTTACACTATGTAGGTTACCTAGCGGGCACTTGGACTATGTAGGTTAAATAGAGGACACTTGGACAATCTAGGTTAACTAGTGGGCCCTTGACTATGTAGGTTAACTAGCCAGTACTTGGACGATCTAGGTTAACTAGCGGGCACTTGAACGATCTAGGTTAACTAAGGGGCACTTGGACTATCAAAGTTAACAAGCGAGCCCTTGGTCTATGTAGGTTAACTAGCGGGCCCTTGGACTATCTAGGTTACCTAGATAGCACTTGGGCTATATAGGTTCCCTAGCGGGCACTTGAACTATCTATGTTAACGAACGGGCACTTGGACTCTGCAGGTAACCTAGCGGGCACTTGGACAGTCTAGGTTAAATAGCGGGCTCTTGGAATTCTAGGTTAACGAACGGGCACTTGGACTATGTAGGATGCCTAGCGGGCACTTGGACTATCTAGGTTAGTTAACGGGCACTTGGACTATCTAGGTAACCTAGCGGGAACTTGGACTATCTAGGTTGCCTAGCAGGCACTTGGATTATGAAGGATCCCTGCGGGCACTTGGAGTATCTACGTTACCTAGCGGGCACTTGGACTATGTACGTCCCCTAGTGGGCACTTGGACTATCTAGGTTAACTAACGGGCACTAGGACTATCTAGGTTAACTAGCAGGCACTTGGACTATCTAGGTTACCTTGCGGGCACTTGGATTATGAAGGATCCCTAGCGGGCAGTAGGACTATGTAGGTTAACTAGCGGACACTTGCGCGATCTTGGTTAACTAGCGGGCCGTTGCACTATGTAGGTTAACTAGCGGGCCCATGGATTATGTAGGTTTACTAGCAGGCACTTGGACTATCTAGGTTAACTAGCGGGCACTTGGACTATGTAGATTCCCTAGCGGGCATTTGGACTATTTAGGTTACCTAGCGGGAACTTGTACTTTGTAGGTTACCTAGTGGGCACTTGGAATATCTAGGTTACCAAGCAGGCTCTTTGACTATCTAGGTTAATTAACGGGCACTTGGACTATGTAAGTTAACTAGAGGACACTTGGACAATCTAGGTTCCCTATCGGGCACTTGGACTATGTAGGTTAACTAGCGGGCACTTGGACTGTCTAGGTTACCTAGCGGGCACTTGGACTATGTAGGTCAACTAGCGGGCCCTTGGACTATCTAGGTTAGCTAACGGGCACATAGATTATGTGAGTTTACTAGCGGGCACTTGGAATATGTAGGTAAACCAGCGGGCCAATGGACTATGTAGGTTTCCTAACGAGCACTTGGACTATGTAGGTTCCCTAGCGGGCACTTGGATTATGTAGGTTCCCTATATTGCACTTGGACTATGTAGGTTAACTAGTGGGCATTTGGACTATGTAGGTTACCTAGCGGGCAGTTGGACTATGTAGGTTCCCTAGCGGGCAATTGGATTACGTTGGTTCCCTATCGGGCACTAGGACTATGTAGGTTAACTAGCGGGCATTTGGACTATGTAGGTTACCTAGCGGGCACTTGGACTATGTAGGTTCCCTATCGGGCACTTGGAGAATGTAGGTTAACTAGGGGGCACTAAACAATGTAGGTTACCTAGCGGGCCCTTGGACTATCTAGGTTTCCTAGCGGGCACTTGGACTATGTACTTTCCCTAGCGGGCACTTGGAATATCTACGTTACCTAGCGGGCACTTTGACTATGTATGTTACCTAGCGGGCACTTGGACTATGTACGTTTCCTCGCGGGTTCTTGGACTAGATATGTTCCCTAGCGGGCACTTTATCTATCTAGGTTAACTAGCGGGCACTTGGACTATCTAGGTTAACTAGCGAGCACTTGGACTATCTAGGTTAACTAGCGGGCATTTGGACTATTAGGGCCCCTAGCGGGCATTTGGACTATATTGGGTACCTAGCGGGTACTTGGACTATGTAGGTTAACGAACGGGCACTTGGACTATGTAGGTAACCTATTGGTCACTTGAACTGTCTAGGTTACCTAGCGGGCACTTAGATTATGTAGGTTAACTAGCGGGCACTTGGACTATCTAGGTTAACTAGCGGGCCCTTAGACGATGTAGGTTAACTAGCGGGCCCTTGCACTATGTAGGTTAACTAGCGGGCCCATGGATTATGTATGTATACTAGCAGGCACTTGGACTATCTAGGTTACCTAGCGGGCACTTGTACTATCTAGGTTAACTAACAGGCTCTTGGACTATGTAGGTTCCCTAGCAGGCCTTGGACTATGTAAGTTCCCTTTCGGGCTCTTGGACTAGGTAGGTTCCCTAGAGGGCACTTGGTTTATCTAGGTTAACTAGCGGACACTTGGAGTATCTTGGTTAACTAGCGAACACTTGGATTATCTAGGATAACTTGCGGGCACTTGGACTATTAGGGTCCCTAGCGGGCATTTGGACTATATAGGTTAACTAGCGGGCACTTGGACTATGTAGGTTAACGAACAGGCACTTGGACTATGTAAGTAACCTAGTGGTCACTTGAACTGTCTAGGTTACCTAGCGGGCCCTTGGACTATGTAGGTTAACTAGCGGGCACTTGGACTATCTAGGTTAACTTGCGGGCCCTTGGACGATGTAGGTTATCTAGCGGGCCCTTGGACTATCTAGGTTACCTAGATAGCACTTGGACTATAGAGGCTCCCTAGTGGACACTTAGACGAGGTAGGTTCCCTAGCGGGCACTTGGTCTATCTAGGTTACTAGCGGGCACGTGGACTATCTAGGTTAACTAGCGAGCACTTGGACTATCTAGGATAACTAGCGGGCACTTGGACTATTAGGGTCCCTAGCGGGCCCTTGGACTATGTAGGTTAACTAGCGTGCACTTGGACAATCTAGGTTAACTAGCGGGTACTTGGACTACGTAGGTTCCCTAGCGGGCACTTGGACTATGTATGTTCCCTACGGACATTTGAACTATGTAAGTTAACTAGCGGGTACTTGGACTATGTATGGTAACTAGCGCGCGCTTGGACTATGTAGGTTAACTAGCGGACACTTGCACTATGTAGGTTACCTAGCGGGCACTTGGACTATGTAGGTTAACTAGCAGGCCCTTGGATTGTCTAGGTTACCCAGCAGGCACTTGGACTATGTTGGTTAACTAGCGGGCACTTGCACTCTCTAGGTTACCTAGCGGGCACTTGGAATATGTACCTTCCCTAGAGGGCAATTGGGCTATCTATGTTAACTAGCGGGCACTTGGACTATGTAGTTAACCTAGCACACACTTACACTATGTAGGTTACCTAGCGGGCACTTGGACTATGTAGGTTAAATAGAGGACACTTTGACAATCTAGGTTAACTAGTGGGCCCTTGACTATGTAGGTTAACTAGCCAGTACTTGGACGATCTAGGTTTACTAGCGGGCACTTGAACGATCTAGGTTAACTAAGGGGCACTTGGACTATCAAAGTTAACAAGCGAGCCCTTGGTCTATGTAGGTTAACTAGCGGGCCCTTGGACTTTCTAGGTTGCCAAGATAGCACTTAGAGTATATAGGTTCCCTAGCCGGCACTTGGACTATCTATGTTAACGAACGGGCACTTGGACTATGCAGGTAACCTAGCGGGCACTTGGACAGTCTAGGTTAAATAGCGGGCTCTTGGAATTCTAGGTTAACGAACGGGCACTTGTACTATGTAGGTTGCCTAGGGGGAACATGGACTATCTAGGTTAGTTAACGGGCACTTGGACTATCTAGGTTACCTAGCGGGAACTTGGACTATCTAGGTTGCCTAGCAGGCACTTGGATTATGAAGGATCCCTGCGGGCACTTGGACTATCTAGGTTACCTAGCGGGCACTTGGACTATGTACGTCCCCTAGTGGGCACTTGGAATATCTAGGTTAACTAACGGGCACTAGGACTATCTAGGTTAACTAGCGGGCACTTGGACTATCTAGGTTACCTAGCGCGCACTTGGATTATGAAGGATCCCTAGCGGGCACTAGGACTATGTAGGTTGACTAGCGGACACTTGCGCAATCTAGGTTAACTAGCGGGCCCTTGCACAATGTAGGTTAACTAGCGGGCCCATGGATTATGTAGGTTTACTAGCAGGCACTTGGACTATGTAGGTTAACTAGCGGGCCCATGGATTATGTAGATTCCCTAGTGGGCATTTGGACTATTTAGGTTACCTAGCGGGAACTTGTGCTATGTAGGTTACCTAGTGGGCACTTGGAAAATCTAGGTTACCTAGCAGGCACTTTGACTATCTAGGTTAACTAACGGGCACTTGGACTATGTAAGTTAACTAAAGGACACTTGGACTATCTAGGTTCCCTATCGGGCACTTGGACTATGTAGGTTAACTAGCGGGCACATGGATTGTCTAGGTTACCTAGCGGGCACTTGGACTATGTAGGTCAACTAACGGACCCTTGGACTATCTAGGTTAGCTAACGGGCACTTAGATTATGTGGGTTAACTAGCGGGCACTTGGAATATGTAGGTTAACCAGCGGACCCATGGACTATGTAGGTTATCTAACGAGCACTTGGACTATGTAGGTTCCCTAGCGGGCACTTGGATTATGTAGGTTCCCTATATTGCACTTGGACTATGTAGGTTACCTAGTGGGCACTTGGACTATGTAGGTTCCCTAGCGGGCACTTGGATTATATAGGTTCCCTATCGGGCACTTGGACTATGTTGGTTAACTAGCGGGCATTTGGACTATGTAGGTTACCTAGCGGGCACTTGGAGTATGTAGGTTCCCTAGCGGGCAATTGGATTATGTAGGTTCCCTATCGGGCACTTGGACTATGTAAGTTAACTAGCGGGCATTTGGACTATGTAGGTTACCTAGCGAGCACTTGGACTATGTAGGTTCCCTATCGGGCACTTGGAGAATGTAGGTTAACTAGGGGGCACTAGAACAATGTAGGTTACCTAGCGGGCCCTTGGACTATCTAGGTTTCCTAGTGGGCACTTGGACTATGTACTTTCCCTAGCGGGCACTTGGAATATCTACGTTACCTAGCGGGCACTTGGACTATGTATGTTACCTAGCGGGCACTTGGACTATGTACGTTTCCTAGCCGGTTCTTGGACTAGATAGGTTCCCTAGCGGGCACTTTATCTATCTAGGTTAACTAGCGGGCACTTGGACTATCTAGGTTAATTAGCGAGCACTTGGACTATCTAGGTTAACTAGCGGGCATTTGGACGAGTAGGGCCCCTAGCGGGCATTTGGACTATATTGGTTACCTAGCGGGCACTTGGACTATGTACGTTTCCTAGTCGGTTCTTTGACTAGATAGGTTCCCTAGCGGGCACTTTATCTATCTAGTTTAACTAGCGGGCACTTGGACTATCTAGGTTAACTAGCGGGCATTTGAACTATTAGGGCCCCTAGCGGGCATTTGGACTATATTGGTTACCTAGCGGGTACTTGGACTATGTAGGTTAACGAACGGGCACTTGGACTATGTAGGTAACCTATTGGTCACTTGAACTGTCTAGGTTACCTAGCGGGCACTTAGACTATGTAGGTTAACTAGCGGGCACTTGGACTATCTAGGTAAACTAGAGGGTCCCTTAGACGATGTAGGTTAACTAGCGGGCCCTTGCACTATGTAGGTTAACTAGCGGGCCCATGGATTATGTAGGTATACTAGCAGGCACTTGGACTATCTAGGTTAACTAGCGGGCATTTGGACTATGTAGTTTCCCTAGCGGGCTTTTGGACTATTTAGGTTACCTAGCGGGCACTTGGACTATCTAGGTTACATGGCAGGCACTTTGACTATCTAGGTTAACTAAAGGGCACTTGAACTATGTAGGTTACCTAGCGGGCTCTTGGACTGTCTAGGTTACCTAGCAGGCACTTTGACTATCTAGGTTAACTAAAGGGCACTTGAACTATGTAGGTTAACTAGCGGGCACTTGGACGGTCTAGGTTACCTAGTGGGCACTTGTATTATCTAGGTTAACGAACGGGCACTTGGACTATGTAGGTTACCTAGCCGCCACTTGCACTATCTAGGTTAGCTAACAGGCACTTGGACTATCTAGGTTCCCTAGAGGGCACTTGTACTATCCAGGTTACCTAGCTGGCACCTGGACTATGTAGGTCAACTAGCGGGCCCTTGGACTATCTAGGTTAGCCAACGGGCACTTAGATAATGTAGGATAACTAGCGGGCACTTGGACTATGTAGGCTAACTAGGGGGCCCTTGGACGATCTAGGTTACCTAGCGGGTACTTGAACTATCTAGGTTAACTACCGGGAATTTGCAGTATGTAGGTTACCTAGCGGGCACTTGGACTATGTACGTTACCTAGCGGGCACTTGGACTATCTATGTTAACTAGCGGGCACTTGGAATATGTAGGTTAACTAGCGGACACTTGCACTATGTAGGTTACCTAGCAGGCACTTGGACTATCTAGGTTAACTAGAGGGGCACTTGGACTATGTAGGTCAACTAGCGGTCCTTTGGACTATCTAGGTTAGCCAACGGGCACTTAGATTGTGTAGGTTAACTGGCGGGCACTTGGAATATGTAGGTTAAGTAGCGGACACTTTCACACTGAAGGTTAACTAGCGGGCCCATGGACTATGTAGGTTTACTAGCGGACCCTTGGACTATCTAGGTTCCCTAAAGTGCACTTGGACTATCTAGGTTACCGAACGGGCCCTTGGACTATGTAGGCTAACTAGCGGGCACTTGGATTATCTAGGTTAACTAGCAGGCACTTAGACGATCTAGGTTAACTAGCTGTAACATGGACTATGTAGGCTAACTAGGGGGCACTTGGACAATCTAGGTTAACTAGCGGGCCCTTGGACGATCTACGTTAACTAGCAGGCACTTGGACTATCAAAGTTAACAAGTGAGCCCTTGGACTATGTAGGTTAACTAGCGGGCCCTTGGACTATCTAGGTTACCTAGCGGGCACTTGGACTATATAGATTACCTAGCGGGCACTTGGACTATCTAGATTAACGAATGGGCACTTGGACTATGTAAGTTGCTTAGCGGGCACTTGGACACTCTAGGTTAGGTAACGGGCACTTTGAGTATCTACGTTACCTAGTGGGAACTTGGACAATGTAAGTTACCTAGCGGGCACTTGGACTATCTAGGTTACCTAGCGGGCCCTTGGACTATGTAGGTTTCCTAGCGGGCACTTGGACTATCTAGGTTAACGAACTGGCACTTGGACTATGTAGGTAACCTAGCGGGCACTTGGACAGTCTAGGTTACCTAGCTGGCACTTGAACTATGAAGGTTCCCTAGCGGGCACTTGGACTATGTAGGTCAACTAGCAGGCCCTTGGACTATCTAGGTTAGCTAACTGGCACGTGGACTATGTAGGTTAACTAGCGGACACTTGGACTACCTAGGTTAACTAGCGGGCTCTTGCACTATGTAGGTTAACTAGCGGGCCCATTGACTATGTAGGTTAACTAGCGGGCACTTGGACGATCTAGGTAAACTAGCGGACACTTGGACGATATAGGTTAACTAGCGGGCACATGAATTATCTAGGTTAGCTAGCGGGCTCTTGCACTATGTAGGTTAACTAGCGGGCCCATTGACTATTTAGGTTAACTAGCGGGCACTTGGACGATCTAGGTTACCTAGGGGGAACTTTGACTATGTAGGTTAACTAGTGGGCACTTGGACTATCAAAGTTACCTAGCAGGCACTTGGACTATGTAGGTTAACTAGCGGGCACTTGGACTATCTAGGTTACATAGCGGGCACTTGGACTATGTACGTTCCCTAGCGGGCACTTGGACTATCTACCTTACCTAGCGGGCACTTGGACTATGTACGTTAACTAGCGGGCACTTCGACTATGTACGTTTCCTAGCGGGTACTTAGATTATCTATGTTAACTAGCGGGCACTAGACTATGTAGGTTCCCTATGGGGCACCTGGACTAGGTAGCTTCCCTAGCGGGCACTTGGTCTATCTAGGTTAACTAGCAGGCACTTGGACTATCTAGGTTAACCAGTGAGCACTTGGACTATCTAGGATAACTAGCGGGCACTTGGACTATGTAGGTAACCTAGTGGTCACTTGAACTGTCTAGGTTACCTAGCGGGCACTTGGATTATGTAGGTTAACTAGCGGGCACTTGGACTATCTAGGTTAACTAGCGGGCCCTTGGACGATGCAGGTTAACTAGCGGGCCCTTGGACTATGTAGGTTAACTAACGGGCCCTTGGACTATGTAGATTAACTAGCGGAACATGGACTATCTACGTTAACTAGCGGGCCCTTGGACTATGTAGATTCCCTAGTGGGCACTTGGACTATGTATGTTCCAGAGCGGGCACTTGGACTATGTAGGTTCCCTAGCGGGCACTTGGACTATGTAGGTTAACTAGCGGACACTTGGACGATCTAGGTTAACTAGCGGGTATTTGGATATGTAGGTTAACTAGCGGGCCCTTGGACTATGTAGATTCCCTAGCGGACAATTGGACTACATAGGTTCCCTAGCGGGCACTTGGACTATGTAGATTCCCTAGCCGGCACATGGACTATGAATGTTCCCTACGGACACTTGAACTATGTAAGTTAACTACCGGGCACTTGGACTATGTATGTTAACTAACGGGCCCTTGGACTACTTAGGTTAACTAGCGGGCACTTGGACGATCTAGGTTAACTAGCGGGCACTTGGACAATATAGGTTAACTAGCGGGCACTTGGATTATCTAGGTTAGCTAGCGGGCTCTTGCACTATGTAGGTTAACTAGCGGGCCCATTGACTATTTAGGTTAACTAGCGGGTACTTGGACGATCTAGGTTATCTATGGGGAACTTTGACTATGTACGTTAACTAGCGGGCACTTGGACTATGTACGTTTCCTAGCGGGTACTTGGACTATCTATGTTAACTAGCGGGCACTTGGACTATGTAGGTTCCCTATGGGGCACCTGGACTAGGTAGGTTCCCTAGCGGGCACTTGGTCTATCTAGGTTAACTAGCGGGCACTTGGACTATCTAGGTTAACTAGTGAGCACTTGGACTATGTAGGAAAACTAGTGGGCACTTGGACCATGTAGGTAACCTAGTGGTCACTTGAACTGTCTAGGTTACCTAGCGTGCACTTGGATTATGTAGGTTAACTAGCGGGCATTGGACTATCTAGGTTAACTAGCGGGTCCTTGGACGATGTAGGTTAACTAGCGGGCCCTTGGACGATCTAGGTTAACTAGCGGGTATTTGGACTATGTAGGTTAACTAACGGGCCCTTGGATTATGTAGATTCCCTAGCGGGCACTTGGACTATGTATGTTCCAGAGCGGGCACTTGGACTATGTAGGTTCCCTAGCAGGCACTTGGACTATGGAGGTTCCCTAGTGGGCACTTGGACTATGTAGGTTAACTAGCGGACACTTGGACGATCTAGGTTAACTAGCGGGTATTTGGACTATGTAGGTTAACTAGCGGGCCCTTGGACTATGTAGATTAACTAGCAGCACTTGGACTATCTACTTTAACTAGCGGGCCCTTGGACTATGTAGATTCCGTAGCGGGCACTTGGACTACGTAGGTTCCCTAGCGGGCACTTGGACTATGTAGGTTCCCTAGTGGGCACTTGGACTATGAATGTTCCCTACGGACACTTGAACTATGTAAGTTAACTACCGGGCACTTGGACTCTGTATTTTAACTAACGGGCCCTTGGACTACTTAGGTTAACTAGCGGACACTTGCACTATGTAGGTTACCTAGCGGGCACTTGGACTATCTAGGTTACCTAACGGGCATTGGACTATGTGGGTTCCCTAGCGGGCACTTGATTATATAGGTTCCCTATCGGGCACTTGGACTATGTAGGTTAACTAGCGGGCATTTGGACTATGTAGGTTACCTAGCGGGCACTTGGACTATGTAGGTTCCCTATCGGGCACTTGGAGAATGTAGGTTAACTAGGGGGCACAAGGACAATGTAGGTTACCTAGCGGACCATTGGACTCTCTAGGTTACTTAGGGGGAACCTGGACTATATAGGTTAACTAGTGGGCACTTGGACTATCTAGGTTACCTAGCAGGCACTTGGACTATGTAGGTTAACTAGCGGGCACTTGGACTATCTAGGTTACCTAGCGGGCACTTGGACTATGTACGTTACCTAGCGGGCACTTGGACTATGTACGTTACCTAGCGGGCACTTGGACTATGTACGTTTCCTAGCGGGTACTTGGACTAGATAGGTTCCCTAGCGGGCACTTGGTCTATCTAGGTTAACTAGCGGGCACTTGGACTATCTAGGTTAACTAGCGAGCACTTGGACTATCTAGGTTAACTAGCGGGCATTTGGACTATCTAGGTTAACTAGCGGGCATTTGGACTATATTGGTTACCTAGCGGGCACTTGGACTATGTAGGTTAACGAACGGGCACTTGGAATAGGCAGGTAACCTAGCGGGCACTTGGACTGTCTAGGTTCCCTATCGGGCACTTGGACTATGTAGGTTAACTAGCGGGCATTTGGACTATGTAGGTTACCTAGCGGGCACTTGGACTATGTAGGTTCCCTATCGGGCACTTGTAGAATGTAGGTTAACTAGGGGGCACTAGGACTATGTAGGTTACCTAGCGGGCCCTTGGACTATCTAAGTTACCTAGCGGGCATTTGGACAATGTAGGCTCCCTAGCGGGCATTTGGACTATATAGATTACCTAGCGGGCACTTAGACTTTGTAGGTTACCTAGCGGGCACTTGGACTATCTAGGTTACCTAGCTGGCACTTGAACTATCTATGTCACCTAGCGGGTACTTGGAGTATGTAGGTTACCTACCGGGCTGTTGGACTATCTAGGTTACCTAGCGGGCACTTGGACTATCTAGGTTAACTAACGGGCACTAGGAATATGTAGGTTCCCTAGAAGGCACTTGGAGAATGTAGGTTAACTAGGGGACACTAGGACAATGTAGGTTACCTAGCTGGCCCTTGGACTATCTAGGTTACCTAGGGAGAACTTGGACTATGTAGGTAAACTAGCGGGCACTAGGACAATCTAGGTTAACTAGCGGGTACTTGGACTATGTAGGTTAACTAGCGGGCCCTTGGACTATGTAGATTAACTAGCAGCACTTGGACTATCTACGTTAACTAGCGGGCCCTTGGACTATATAGATTCCCTAGCGGGCACTTGGACTATGTATGTTCCAGAGCGGGCACTTGAACTAAGTAGGTTCCCTAGCGGGCACTTGGAGAATGTAGGTTAACTACGGGACACTAGGTACAATATAGGTTACCTAGCGGGCCCTTGGACTATCTAGGTTACCTAGGGAGAACTTGGACTATGTTGGTTAACTAGTGGGCACTTGGACTATCTAGGTTACCTAGCGGGCCCTTGGACTATGTATGTTCCAGAGCGGGCACTTGAACTAAGTAGGTTCCCTAGCGGGCACTTGGAGAATGTAGGTTAACTACGGGACACTAGGTACAATATAGGTTACCTAGCGGGCCCTTGGACTATCTAGGTTACCTAGGGAGAACTTGGACTATGTAGGTAAACTAGCGGGCACTAGGACAATCTAGGTTAACTAGCGGGTACTTGGACTATGTAGGTTAACTAGCGGGCCCTTGGACTATGTAGATTAACTAGCAGCACTTGGACTATCTACGTTAACTAGCGGGCCCTTGGACTATATAGATTCCCTAGCGGGCACTTGGACTATGTATGTTCCAGAGCGGGCACTTGAACTAAGTAGGTTCCCTAGCGGGCACTTGGAGAATGTAGGTTAACTACGGGACACTAGGTACAATATAGGTTACCTAGCGGGCCCTTGGACTATCTAGGTTACCTAGGGAGAACTTGGACTATGTAGGTTAACTAGTGGGCACTTGGACTATCTAGGTTACCTAGCAGGCACTTGGAATATGTAGGTTAACTAGCGGGCACTTGGACTATCTAGGTTACCTAGCGGGCACTTGAACTATGTACTTTCCCTAGCGGGCACTTGGACTATCTACGTTACCTAGCGGGCACTTGGACTATGTACGTTAACTAGTGGGCACTTAGACTATGTATGTTTCCTAGCGGGTACTTGGATTATCTATGTTAACTAGCGGGCCCTTGGACTATGTAGGTTTCCTATCGGGCACTTGGACTATCTAGGTTAACTAGCGAGCTCTTGGACTATCTAGGATAACTAGCGGGCACTTGGACTATTAGGGTTCCTAGCGGGCATTTGTACTATATAGGTTACCTAGCGGGGAATTGGACTATGTAGGTTAACGAACAGGCACTTGGACTATGTAGGTAACCTAGTGGTCACTTTAACTGTCTACGTTACCTAGCGGGCCCTTGGACTATGTAGGTTAACAAGCGGGCCCTTGGACTATGTAGGTTAACTAGCGGGCACTAGGACGATCTAGGTTAACTAGCGGGCCCTTGGACTATGTAGATTCCCTAGCGGGCACTTGGACTATGTATGTTCCAGAGCAGGCACTTGGACTATGTAGGATCCCTAGCATGCACTTGGACTATGTAGGTTCCAGAGCGGGCACTTGGACTATCTAGGTTCCCTAGTGGGCACTTGGACTATGTATGTTAACTAGCGGACACTTGGATGATCTAGGTTAACTAGCGGGTACTTGGACTATCTAGGTTACCTAGATAGCACTTGGACTATATAGGTTCCCTAGCGGGCACTTGCACTATCTAGGTTAACGAACGGGCACTTGGACTATGCAGGTAACCTAGCGGCCACTTGGACTATCTAGGTTACCTAGCGGGCACTTGGACTATGTAGGTTAACTAGCGGACACTTGCATGATCTAGGTTAACTAGCGGTCCCTTACACTATGTAGGTTAACTAGTGGGCCCATGGATTATGTAGGTTTACTAGCAGGCTCTTGGACTATCTAGGTTAACTAGCGGGCACATGGACTATGTAGTTTCCCTAGCGGGCATTTGGACTATTTAGGTTACCAAGCGGGCACTTGGACTATGTAGGTTAACTAGCGAGCACTTGGACTATGTAGGTTCCCTAGCGGGCACTTGGATTATGTAGGTTCCCTTTAGGGCACTTGGATTATGTAGGTTAACTAGCGGATACTTGGACTATCTAGGTTAACTAGCAGGCCCTTGGACGATGTAGGTTAACTAGCGGTCCCTTGGACGATCTAGGTTAACTAGCGGGTACGTGAACTATGTAGGTTAACTAGCGGGCCCTTGGACTATGTAGATTAACAAGCGGCACTTGGACTATCTAGGTTAATTAGCGGGCCCTTGGACTATGTAGTTTCCCTAGCGGGCACTTGGACTATGTAGGTTCCCTAGCAGGCTCTTGGACTATGTAGGTTCCAGAGCGGGCACTTGGACTATGTAGCTTCCCTAGCAGGCACTTGGACTATCTAGGTTACCTAGCGGCCACTTGGACTATGTAGATTAACTAGCAGCACTTGGACTATCTACGTTAACAAGAGGGCCCTTGGACTATGTAGATTCCCTAGCGGGCAATTGGACTAGGTAGGTTCCCTAGCGGGCACTTGGACTATGTAGGTTCCCTAGCGGGCACTTGGACTATGAATGTTCCCTACGGACACTTGAACTATGTAAGTTAACTACCGGTCACTTGGACTATGTATGTTAACTAGCGGGCCCTGGGACTACTTAGGTTAACTAGCGGACACTTGCACTATGTAGTTTCCCTATCGGGCACTTGGACTATGTAGGTTAACTAGCGGGCATATGGACTATGTAGGTTACCTAGCGGGCACTTGGACTATGTAGGTTCCCTTTCGGGCACTTGGACAATGTAGGTTAACTAGGGGGCACTAGGACAATGTAGGTTACCTAGCGGGTCCTTGGACTATCTAGGTTACCTAGGGGGAACCTGGACTATGTATGTTAACTAGCGGGCCCTGGGACTACTTAGGTTAACTAGCGGACACTTGCACTATGTAGTTTCCCTATCGGGCACTTGGACTATGTAGGTTAACTAGCGGGCATATGGACTATGTAGGTTACCTAGCGGGCACTTGGACTATGTAGGTTCCCTATCGGGCACTTGGACAATGTAGGTTAACTAGGGGGCACTAGGACAATGTAGGTTACCTAGCGGGTCCTTGGACTATCTAGGTTACCTAGGGGGAACCTGGACTATGTAGGTTAACTAGTGGGCACTTGGACTATCTAGGTTACCTAGCAGGCACTTGGACTATGTACGTTCCCTAGCGGGTACTTGGACTATGTACGTTACCTAGCGGGCACTTGGACTATGTAGGTTTCCTAGCGGGTACTTGGACTCGATAGGTTCCCTAGCGGGCACTTGGACTATCTAGCTTACCTAGCGGGCCCTTGGACTATGTAGGTTACATAGCGGGCACTTGGACTATGTATGTTAACTAGCGAGCACTTGGATTCTAGATTTCCTAGCGGGCACTTGGACTATCTAGGTTACCTAGCGGGCCCTTGTACTATGTAGGTTTCCTAGCGGGCACTTGGACTATGTAGGTTAACTAGCGGACACTTGGACGATCTAGGTTAACTAGCGGGCACTTGGAATATCTAGGTTAACTAGCGGGTTCTTGGACTATGTAGGTTAACTAGCGGTCACTTGGACTATCTAGGTTAAATAGCTGACCTTGGACTATGTAGGTTAACTAGCGGGCACTTGGACTATCTAGGTTAACTAGCGGGCACTTGCACAATGCAGGTTCCCTAGCGAGCACTTTGACTATGTAGGTTCCCTAGCGGGCACTTGGACTATATAGGTTCCCTATGGGCACTTGGACTATCTAGGTTCCCTAACGGGCACTTGGAATATACAGGTTCCCTATCGGGAACTTGGACTATGTAGGTTCCCAGCGGGCACTTGGACTATGTAGGTTCCCTATCGGGTACTTGGACTGTCTAGGTTAACTAGCGGGCAATTGGACTGTCTGGGTTACCTAGTGGGCACTTGGACTATGTAGTTTACCTAGCACGCACTTGGACTATGTAGGTTAACTAGCGGGCACTTGGACTATCTAGGTTACCTAGAGGGCACTTGGACTATGTACGTTCCCTAGCGGGCACTTGGGCTATCTACGTTACCTAGCGGCCAATTGGACTATGTAGGTTAACGAACGGGCACTTGGACTATGTAGGTAACGTAATGGTCACTTGGACTGTCTAGGTTACCTAGCGGGGACTTGGACTATGTAGGTTAACTAGCGGTCACTTGGCATATGTAGGAACCCTATCGGACATATGTACTACTTAGGTTAACTAGCGGGCACTTTGACTATCTAGGTTAACTAGCGGGCACTTGGACTATCTAGGTCAACTAGCGGGCCCTTGTACTATGTAGGTTAATTAGCGGGCACATGGACTATCTAGGTTAACTAGCGGACCTTGGACTATGTAGGTTAACTAGCGGGCACTTGGACTATGTACGTCCCCTAGTGGGCATTTGGACTATCTAGGTTAACTAACGGGCACTAGGACTATCTAGGTTAACTAGCGGGCACTGGACTACCTAGGTTACCTAACAGGCACTTGGATTATGAAGGATCCCTAGCGGGCACGTGGACAATCTAAGTTAACTAGCGGGCACTTGGATGATCTAGGTTAACTAGCGGGCACTTGGACTATCAAAGTTAACAAGTGAATGCTTGGACTATGTAGGTTAACTAGCGGGCCCTTGGACTATCTAAGTTAACGAACGGGCACTTGGAATATGCAGGTAACCTAGCGGGCACTTGGACTGTCTAGGTTACATAGCGGGCACTTAGAGTATGTAGGCTAACTAGCGAGCACTTGGACTCTAGGTTACCTAGCGGGCACTTGGACTATCTAGGTTACCTAGCGGGCCCTTGGACTATGTAGGTTTCCCAGCGGGCACTTTGACTATCTAGGTTAACGAACGGGTACTTGGAATATGTAGGTAACCTAGCGGGAACTTGGACAGTCTAGGTTACCTAGCTGGCACTTGGACTATCTAGGTTAACGAACGGGCACTTGGACTATCTAGGTTAACTAGCGGGCACTTGGACTATATAGGTCAACTAGCGGGCCCTTGTACTATGTAGGTTAACTAGCGAGCACTTGGAGTATCTAGATTAACTAGCGGACCTTGGTCTACGTAGGTTAACTAGCGGGCCCTTGGACTATGTAGGTTAACTAGCGGGCACTTGGACGATATAGGTTAACTAGAGGGCACTTGGACTATCTAGGTTAACTAGCGTGCACTTGGACTATCTAGGTTAACTAGCGGGCACTTGGATGATCAATTTTAACTAGCGGGCACTTGGACTATCTAGGTTAGCTAACGGGCACTTGGACTAAGTACGTCCCCTAGTGGGCACTTGGACACCCTAGGTTAACTAACGGGCACTAGGACTATCTAGGTTAACTAGCGGGCACTTGGACTATCTAGGTCACCTAGCGGGCCCATGGACTATCTAGGTTAGCTAACTGGCACTTGGACTATGTAGGTTAACTAGCAGACACTTGCACGATCAAGGTTAACTAGCGGGCTCTTGCACTATGTAGGTTATCTAGTGGGCCCATTGACTATGTTGGTTAACTAGCGGGCACTTCGACGATCTAGGTCAACTAGCGGGCACTTGGACTATGTAGGTTCCCTAGCGGGCATTTGGACTATATAGATAACCTAGCGGGCACTTAGACTTTGTAGGTTAGCTAACGGGCCCTAGGACTATATAGGTTAACTAGCGGGCCCTTGGGCTATGTAGGTTACCTAGCGGGCACTTGGACGATCTAGGTTAACTAGCGGGTACTTGGACTATGTAGGTTATCTAGCGGGCCCTTGGACTATGTAGATTAACTAGCGGCACTTGGACTATCTATGTTAACTAGCGGGCCCTTGGACTATGTAGATTCCATAGCGGGCATTTGGACTACATAGATAACCTAGCGGGCACTTGGACTATCTAGGTTAACTAGCTGGCACTTGAACTATCTACGTTACCTAGCGGGTTCTTGGAGTATGTAGGTTACCTAGCGGGCTGTTGGACTATATAGGTTACCAAGCGGGCACTTGGACTATCTAGGTTAACTAACGGGCACTTGGACTATGTAGGTTCCCTAGCGGGCCCTTGGACTATGTAAGTTCCCTAGCGGGCACTTGGACTATGTAGTTTCCCTAGCGGACAATTGGACTACATAGGTTCCCTAGCGGGCACTTGGACTATGTAGATTCCCTAGCCGGCACATGGACTATGAATGTTCCCTACGGACACTTGAACTATGTAAGTTAACTACCGGGCACTTGGACTATGTATGTTAACTAACGGGCCCTTGGACTACTTAGGTTAACTAGCGGGCACTTGGACGATCTAGGTTAACTAGCGGGCACTTGGACAATATAGGTTAACTAGCGGGCACTTGGATTATCTAGGTTAGCTAGCGGGCTCTTGCACTATGTAGGTTAACTAGCGGGCCCATTGACTATTTAGGTTAACTAGCGGGTACTTGGACGATCTAGGTTATCTATGGGGAACTTTGACTATGTACGTTAACTAGCGGGCACTTGGACTATGTACGTTTCCTAGCGGGTACTTGGACTATCTATGTTAACTAGCGGGCACTTGGACTATGTAGGTTCCCTATGGGGCACCTGGACTAGGTAGGTTCCCTAGCGGGCACTTGGTCTATCTAGGTTAACTAGCGGGCACTTGGACTATCTAGGTTAACTAGTGAGCACTTGGACTATGTAGGAAAACTAGTGGGCACTTGGACCATGTAGGTAACCTAGTGGTCACTTGAACTGTCTAGGTTACCTAGCGTGCACTTGGATTATGTAGGTTAACTAGCGGGCATTGGACTATCTAGGTTAACTAGCGGGTCCTTGGACGATGTAGGTTAACTAGCGGGCCCTTGGACGATCTAGGTTAACTAGCGGGTATTTGGACTATGTAGGTTAACTAACGGGCCCTTGGATTATGTAGATTCCCTAGCGGGCACTTGGACTATGTATGTTCCAGAGCGGGCACTTGGACTATGTAGGTTCCCTAGCAGGCACTTGGACTATGGAGGTTCCCTAGTGGGCACTTGGACTATGTAGGTTAACTAGCGGACACTTGGACGATCTAGGTTAACTAGCGGGTATTTGGACTATGTAGGTTAACTAGCGGGCCCTTGGACTATGTAGATTAACTAGCAGCACTTGGACTATCTACTTTAACTAGCGGGCCCTTGGACTATGTAGATTCCGTAGCGGGCACTTGGACTACGTAGGTTCCCTAGCGGGCACTTGGACTATGTAGGTTCCCTAGTGGGCACTTGGACTATGAATGTTCCCTACGGACACTTGAACTATGTAAGTTAACTACCGGGCACTTGGACTCTGTATTTTAACTAACGGGCCCTTGGACTACTTAGGTTAACTAGCGGACACTTGCACTATGTAGGTTACCTAGCGGGCACTTGGACTATCTAGGTTACCTAACGGGCATTGGACTATGTGGGTTCCCTAGCGGGCACTTGATTATATAGGTTCCCTATCGGGCACTTGGACTATGTAGGTTAACTAGCGGGCATTTGGACTATGTAGGTTACCTAGCGGGCACTTGGACTATGTAGGTTCCCTATCGGGCACTTGGAGAATGTAGGTTAACTAGGGGGCACAAGGACAATGTAGGTTACCTAGCGGACCATTGGACTCTCTAGGTTACTTAGGGGGAACCTGGACTATATAGGTTAACTAGTGGGCACTTGGACTATCTAGGTTACCTAGCAGGCACTTGGACTATGTAGGTTAACTAGCGGGCACTTGGACTATCTAGGTTACCTAGCGGGCACTTGGACTATGTACGTTACCTAGCGGGCACTTGGACTATGTACGTTACCTAGCGGGCACTTGGACTATGTACGTTTCCTAGCGGGTACTTGGACTAGATAGGTTCCCTAGCGGGCACTTGGTCTATCTAGGTTAACTAGCGGGCACTTGGACTATCTAGGTTAACTAGCGAGCACTTGGACTATCTAGGTTAACTAGCGGGCATTTGGACTATCTAGGTTAACTAGCGGGCATTTGGACTATATTGGTTACCTAGCGGGCACTTGGACTATGTAGGTTAACGAACGGGCACTTGGAATAGGCAGGTAACCTAGCGGGCACTTGGACTGTCTAGGTTCCCTATCGGGCACTTGGACTATGTAGGTTAACTAGCGGGCATTTGGACTATGTAGGTTACCTAGCGGGCACTTGGACTATGTAGGTTCCCTATCGGGCACTTGTAGAATGTAGGTTAACTAGGGGGCACTAGGACTATGTAGGTTACCTAGCGGGCCCTTGGACTATCTAAGTTACCTAGCGGGCATTTGGACAATGTAGGCTCCCTAGCGGGCATTTGGACTATATAGATTACCTAGCGGGCACTTAGACTTTGTAGGTTACCTAGCGGGCACTTGGACTATCTAGGTTACCTAGCTGGCACTTGAACTATCTATGTCACCTAGCGGGTACTTGGAGTATGTAGGTTACCTACCGGGCTGTTGGACTATCTAGGTTACCTAGCGGGCACTTGGACTATCTAGGTTAACTAACGGGCACTAGGAATATGTAGGTTCCCTAGAAGGCACTTGGAGAATGTAGGTTAACTAGGGGACACTAGGACAATGTAGGTTACCTAGCTGGCCCTTGGACTATCTAGGTTACCTAGGGAGAACTTGGACTATGTAGGTAAACTAGCGGGCACTAGGACAATCTAGGTTAACTAGCGGGTACTTGGACTATGTAGGTTAACTAGCGGGCCCTTGGACTATGTAGATTAACTAGCAGCACTTGGACTATCTACGTTAACTAGCGGGCCCTTGGACTATATAGATTCCCTAGCGGGCACTTGGACTATGTATGTTCCAGAGCGGGCACTTGAACTAAGTAGGTTCCCTAGCGGGCACTTGGAGAATGTAGGTTAACTACGGGACACTAGGTACAATATAGGTTACCTAGCGGGCCCTTGGACTATCTAGGTTACCTAGGGAGAACTTGGACTATGTTGGTTAACTAGTGGGCACTTGGACTATCTAGGTTACCTAGCGGGCCCTTGGACTATGTATGTTCCAGAGCGGGCACTTGAACTAAGTAGGTTCCCTAGCGGGCACTTGGAGAATGTAGGTTAACTACGGGACACTAGGTACAATATAGGTTACCTAGCGGGCCCTTGGACTATCTAGGTTACCTAGGGAGAACTTGGACTATGTAGGTTAACTAGTGGGCACTTGGACTATCTAGGTTACCTAGCAGGCACTTGGAATATGTAGGTTAACTAGCGGGCACTTGGACTATCTAGGTTACCTAGCGGGCACTTGAACTATGTACTTTCCCTAGCGGGCACTTGGACTATCTACGTTACCTAGCGGGCACTTGGACTATGTACGTTAACTAGTGGGCACTTAGACTATGTATGTTTCCTAGCGGGTACTTGGATTATCTATGTTAACTAGCGGGCCCTTGGACTATGTAGGTTTCCTATCGGGCACTTGGACTATCTAGGTTAACTAGCGAGCTCTTGGACTATCTAGGATAACTAGCGGGCACTTGGACTATTAGGGTTCCTAGCGGGCATTTGTACTATATAGGTTACCTAGCGGGGAATTGGACTATGTAGGTTAACGAACAGGCACTTGGACTATGTAGGTAACCTAGTGGTCACTTTAACTGTCTACGTTACCTAGCGGGCCCTTGGACTATGTAGGTTAACTAGCGGGCCCTTGGACTATGTAGGTTAACTAGCGGGCACTAGGACGATCTAGGTTAACTAGCGGGCCCTTGGACTATGTAGATTCCCTAGCGGGCACTTGGACTATGTATGTTCCAGAGCAGGCACTTGGACTATGTAGGATCCCTAGCATGCACTTGGACTATGTAGGTTCCAGAGCGGGCACTTGGACTATCTAGGTTCCCTAGTGGGCACTTGGACTATGTATGTTAACTAGCGGACACTTGGATGATCTAGGTTAACTAGCGGGTACTTGGACTATCTAGGTTACCTAGATAGCACTTGGACTATATAGGTTCCCTAGCGGGCACTTGCACTATCTAGGTTAACGAACGGGCACTTGGACTATGCAGGTAACCTAGCGGCCACTTGGACTATCTAGGTTACCTAGCGGGCACTTGGACTATGTAGGTTAACTAGCGGACACTTGCATGATCTAGGTTAACTAGCGGTCCCTTACACTATGTAGGTTAACTAGTGGGCCCATGGATTATGTAGGTTTACTAGCAGGCTCTTGGACTATCTAGGTTAACTAGCGGGCACATGGACTATGTAGTTTCCCTAGCGGGCATTTGGACTATTTAGGTTACCAAGAGGGCACTTGGACTATGTAGGTTAACTAGCGAGCACTTGGACTATGTAGGTTCCCTAGCGGGCACTTGGATTATGTAGGTTCCCTTTAGGGCACTTGGATTATGTAGGTTAACTAGCGGATACTTGGACTATCTAGGTTAACTAGCAGGCCCTTGGACGATGTAGGTTAACTAGCGGTCCCTTGGACGATCTAGGTTAACTAGCGGGTACGTGAACTATGTAGGTTAACTAGCGGGCCCTTGGACTATGTAGATTAACAAGCGGCACTTGGACTATCTAGGTTAATTAGCGGGCCCTTGGACTATGTAGTTTCCCTAGCGGGCACTTGGACTATGTAGGTTCCCTAGCAGGCTCTTGGACTATGTAGGTTCCAGAGCGGGCACTTGGACTATGTAGCTTCCCTAGCAGGCACTTGGACTATCTAGGTTACCTAGCGGCCACTTGGACTATGTAGATTAACTAGCAGCACTTGGACTATCTACGTTAACAAGAGGGCCCTTGGACTATGTAGATTCCCTAGCGGGCAATTGGACTAGGTAGGTTCCCTAGCGGGCACTTGGACTATGTAGGTTCCCTAGCGGGCACTTGGACTATGAATGTTCCCTACGGACACTTGAACTATGTAAGTTAACTACCGGTCACTTGGACTATGTATGTTAACTAGCGGGCCCTGGGACTACTTAGGTTAACTAGCGGACACTTGCACTATGTAGTTTCCCTATCGGGCACTTGGACTATGTAGGTTAACTAGCGGGCATATGGACTATGTAGGTTACCTAGCGGGCACTTGGACTATGTAGGTTCCCTATCGGGCACTTGGACAATGTAGGTTAACTAGGGGGCACTAGGACAATGTAGGTTACCTAGCGGGTCCTTGGACTATCTAGGTTACCTAGGGGGAACCTGGACTATGTAGGTTAACTAGTGGGCACTTGGACTATCTAGGTTACCTAGCAGGCACTTGGACTATGTACGTTCCCTAGCGGGTACTTGGACTATGTACGTTACCTAGCGGGCACTTGGACTATGTAGGTTTCCTAGCGGGTACTTGGACTCGATAGGTTCCCTAGCGGGCACTTGGACTATCTAGCTTACCTAGCGGGCCCTTGGACTATGTAGGTTACATAGCGGGCACTTGGACTATGTATGTTAACTAGCGAGCACTTGGATTCTAGATTTCCTAGCGGGCACTTGGACTATCTAGGTTACCTAGCGGGCCCTTGTACTATGTAGGTTTCCTAGCGGGCACGTGGACTATGTAGGTTAACTAGCGGACACTTGGACGATCTAGGTTAACTAGCGGGCACTTGGAATATCTAGGTTAACTAGCGGGTTCTTGGACTATGTAGGTTAA
This sequence comes from Tenrec ecaudatus, assembly GCF_050624435.1. Lineage (NCBI taxonomy): Eukaryota > Metazoa > Chordata > Mammalia > Afrosoricida > Tenrecidae > Tenrec > Tenrec ecaudatus. The sequence goes on along the minus strand of NW_027457578.1, from coordinate 905,828 downwards.
CTAGCGGTCACTTGGACTATCTAGGTTAAATAGCTGACCTTGGACTATGTAGGTTAACTAGCGGGCACTTGGACTATCTAGGTTAACTAGCGGGCACTTGCACAATGCAGGTTCCCTAGCGAGCACTCTGACTATGTAGGTTCCCTAGCGGGCACTTGGACTATATAGGTTCCCTATGGGCACTTGGACTATCTAGGTTCCCTAACGGGCACTTGGAATATACAGGTTCCCTATCGGGAACTTGGACTATGTAGGTTCCCAGCGGGCACTTGGACTATGTAGGTTCCCTATCGGGTACTTGGACTGTCTAGGTTAACTAGCGGGCAATTGGACTGTCTGGGTTACCTAGTGGGCACTTGGACTATGTAGTTTACCTAGCACGCACTTGGACTATGTAGGTTAACTAGCGGACACTTGGACTATCTAGGTTACCTAGAGGGCACTTGGACTATGTACGTTCCCTAGCGGGCACTTGGGCTATCTACGTTACCTAGCGGCCAATTGGACTATGTAGGTTAACGAACGGGCACTTGGACTATGTAGGTAACGTAATGGTCACTTGGACTGTCTAGGTTACCTAGCGGGGACTTGGACTATGTAGGTTAACTAGCGGTCACTTGGCATATGTAGGAACCCTATCGGACATATGTACTACTTAGGTTAACTAGCGGGCACTTTGACTATCTAGGTTAACTAGCGGGCACTTGGACTATCTAGGTCAACTAGCGGGCCCTTGTACTATGTAGGTTAATTAGCGGGCACATGGACTATCTAGGTTAACTAGCGGACCTTGGACTATGTAGGTTAACTAGCGGGCACTTGGACTATGTACGTCCCCTAGTGGGCATTTGGACTATCTAGGTTAACTAACGGGCACTAGGACTATCTAGGTTAACGAGCGGGCACTGGACTACCTAGGTTACCTAACAGGCACTTGGATTATGAAGGATCCCTAGCGGGCACGTGGACAATCTAAGTTAACTAGCGGGCACTTGGATGATCTAGGTTAACTAGCGGGCACTTGGACTATCAAAGTTAACAAGTGAATGCTTGGACTATGTAGGTTAACTAGCGGGCCCTTGGACTATCTAAGTTAACGAACGGGCACTTGGAATATGCAGGTAACCTAGCGGGCACTTGGACTGTCTAGGTTACATAGCGGGCACTTAGAGTATGTAGGCTAACTAGCGAGCACTTGGACTCTAGGTTACCTAGCGGGCACTTGGACTATCTAGGTTACCTAGCGGGCCCTTGGACTATGTAGGTTTCCCAGCGGGCACTTTGACTATCTAGGTTAACGAACGGGTACTTGGAATATGTAGGTAACCTAGCGGGAACTTGGACAGTCTAGGTTACCTAGCTGGCACTTGGACTATCTAGGTTAACGAACGGGCACTTGGACTATCTAGGTTAACTAGCGGGCACTTGGACTATATAGGTCAACTAGCGGGCCCTTGTACTATGTAGGTTAACTAGCGAGCACTTGGAGTATCTAGATTAACTAGCGGACCTTGGTCTACGTAGGTTAACTAGCGGGCCCTTGGACTATGTAGGTTAACTAGCGGGCACTTGGACGATATAGGTTAACTAGAGGGCACTTGGACTATCTAGGTTAACTAGCGTGCACTTGGACTATCTAGGTTAACTAGCGGGCACTTGGATGATCAATTTTAACTAGCGGGCACTTGGACTATCTAGGTTAGCTAACGGGCACTTGGACTAAGTACGTCCCCTAGTGGGCACTTGGACACCCTAGATTAACTAACGGGCACTAGGACTATCTAGGTTAACTAGCGGGCACTTGGACTATCTAGGTCACCTAGCGGGCCCATGGACTATCTAGGTTAGCTAACTGGCACTTGGACTATGTAGGTTAACTAGCAGACACTTGAACGATCAAGGTTAACTAGCGGGCTCTTGCACTATGTAGGTTATCTAGTGGGCCCATTGACTATGTTGGTTAACTAGCGGGCACTTCGACGATCTAGGTCAACTAGCGGGCACTTGGACTATGTAGGTTCCCTAGCGGGCATTTGGACTATATAGATAACCTAGCGGGCACTTAGACTTTGTAGGTTAGCTAACGGGCCCTTGGACTATATAGGTTACCTAGCGGGCACTTGGACGATCTAGGTTAACTAGCGGGTACTTGGACTATGTAGGTTATCTAGCGGGCCCTTGGACTATGTAGATTAACTAGCGGCACTTGGACTATCTATGTTAACTAGCGGGCCCTTGGACTATGTAGATTCCATAGCGGGCATTTGGACTACATAGATAACCTAGCGGGCACTTGGACTATCTAGGTTAACTAGCTGGCACTTGAACTATCTATGTTACCTAGCGGGTTCTTGGAGTATGTAGGTTACCTAGCGGGCTGTTGGACTATATAGGTTACCAAGCGGGCACTTGGACTATCTAGGTTAACTAACGGGCACTTGGACTATGTAGGTTCCCTAGCGGGCCCTTGGACTATGTAAGTTCCCTAGCGGGCACTTGGACTATGTAGTTTCCCTAGCGCGCCCTTGGACTATGTAAGTTCCCTAGCGGGCACTTGGACTATGTAGGTTCTCTAGTGGGCACTTGGATTATGTAGGTTCCCTATCGGGCACTTGGACTATGTAGGTTAACTAGCGGGCCCTTGGACTATCTAGGTTAACTAGCGGGCACTTTGACTATCTAGATTAACTAGCGGGCCCTTGGACTATCTAGGTTTACTAGCGGGCACTTGGACTATCTAAGTTAACTAGCGGGCACTTGGATTATGTAGTTTCCCTAGCGGGCATTTGGATTATTTAGGTTACCTATTGTGCAATTGGATTATGTAGGTTACCTAGCGGGCACTTGGACTATGTAGGTTAACTAGAAGGCACTTGGACTATCAAGGTAACCTAGCAGGCCATTGGGCTATGTAGGTTACCAGCGGGCCCTTGGACTATCTAGGTTAACGAACGTGCACTTGGACTATGTAGGTAACCTAGCAGGCACTTGGACTGTCTAGGTTACCTAGCGGGCACTTGGCCTATCTACGTTAACGAACGGGCACTTGGACTATGTAGGTTAACTAGGGGACACTTCGACTATCTAGGTTAGCTAATGGGCAATTGGACTATCTAGGTTACCTAGCGGGCACTTGGACTATGTAGGTTCCCTTGCGGGCACTTGGATTATTTAGGTTACCTATCAGGCACTTTGACTATCTAGGTTAACTAACGGGCACTTGGACTGTGTAGGTTGCCTAGTGAGCACTTGGACTATGTAGGTTCCCTAGCGAGCTCTTGGACTATGTAGGTTCCCTATCAGGTACTTGGACTGTCCTGGTTAACTAGGGGGCAATTGGACTGTGTAGGTTACCTAGCGGGAACTTGGACTATGTAGGTTAACTAGCGGACACTTGGAAGATCTAGGTTAACTAGCGGGCACTTGGAATATCTAGGTTCACTAGCGGGCCCTTGGACTATGTAGGTTAACTAGCGGGCACTTGGACTATCTAGGTTAAATCGCGGGTTCTTGGACTATGTAGGTTAACTAGCGGGCACTTGGACTATCTAGGTTAACTAGCTGACCTTGGACTATGTAGGTTTACTAGCGGGCACTTGGACTATCTAGGTAAACTAGCGGGCAATTGCACAATGCAGGTTCCCTAGCGAGCACTTTGACTATGTAGGTTCCCTAGCGGGCACTTGGACTATCTAGGTTCCCTAACGGGCACTTGGAATATACAGGTTCAGGAACGGGCACTTGGAATATACAGGTTCCCTATCGGGAACTTGGACTATGTAGGTTCCTCAGCGGGCACTTGGACTATGTAGGTTCCCTATCGGGCATTGGACTATGTAGGTTAACTAGCAGGCCCTTGGACTATCTAGGTTACCTAGCGGGCACTTGTACTATGTAGGTTAACTAGCGGACACTTGGACAATCTAGGTTACCTAGCGGGCACTTGAACTATGTACATACCCTAGCGGGCACTTGGACTATCTTGGTTACCCTGCGGGCACTTGGCCTATCTAGGTTAACGAACGGACACTTGGAGTATGTAGGTTAACTAGCGGACACTTCGACTATCTAGGTTAGCCAACGGGCAATTGGACTATCTAGGTTACCTAGCGGGCACTTGGACTATTTAGGTTACCTAGCAGGCACTTTGACTATCTAGGTTAACTAACGGGCACTTGGACTATGTAGGTTGCCTAGCGAGCACTTGGACTATGTAGGTTCCCAGCGGGCACTTGGACTATGTAGGTTCCCTATCGGGTACTTGGACTGTCTAGGTTAACTAGCGGGCAATTGGACTGTCTGGGTTACCTAGTGGGCACTTGGACTATGTAGTTTACCTAGCACGCACTTGGACTATGTAGGTTAACTAGCGGGCACTTGGACTATGTACGTTCCCAAGCGGGCACTTGGGCTATCTACGTTACCTAGCGGCCAATTGGACTATGTAGGTTAACGAACGGGCACTTGGACTATGTAGGTAACATAATGGTCACTTGGACTGTCTAGGTTACCTAGCGGGGACTTGGACTATGTAGGTTAACTAGCGGTCACTTGGACTATGTAGGATCCCTATCGGACAATTGTACTACTTAGGTTAACTAGCGGGCAATTTGACTATCTAGGTTAACTAGAGGGAACTTGGACTATCTTGGTCAACTAGCCAGCACTTGTACTATGTAGGTTTACTAGCGGTCACTTGGACTATGTAGGTTAACTAGCGGACCTTGGACTATGTAGGTTAACTAGCGGGCACTTGGACTATGTACGTCCCCTAGTGGGCACTTGGACTATCTAGGTTAACTAACGGGCACTAGGACTATCTAGGTTAACTAGCGGGCACTGGACTACCTAGGTTACCTAGCAGGCACTTGGATTATGAAGGATCCATAGCGGGCACTTGGACAATCTAAGTTAACTAGCGGGCACTTGGACTATCAAAGTTAACAAGTGAGCCCTTGGACTATGTAGGTTAACTAGCGGGCCCTTGGACTATCTAGGTTACCTAGCGGGCACTTGGACAATCTAGGTTACCTAGCGGGCAGTTGGACTTCTAGGTTAACGAACGGGCACTGGACTATGTAGGATGCTTAGCGGGCACTTGTACAATCTAGGTTAGGTAACAGGCACTTTGAGTATCTAGGTTACCTAGCGGGAACTTGGACAATATAAGTTACCTAGCTGGCACTTCGACTATCTAGGTTACATAGCTGGCACTTGGACTATGTAGTTTAACTAGCGAGCATTTGGACTCTAGGTTACCTAGCGGGCACTTGGACTATCTAGGTTACCTAGCGGGCCCTTGGACTATGTAGGTTTCCTAGCGGGCACTTTGACTATCTAGGTTAACGAACGGGCACTTGGAATATGTAGGTAACCTAGCGGGCACTTGGACAGTCTAGGTTACCTAGCTGGCACTTGGACTATCTAGGTTAACTAGCGTGCACTTGGACTATCTAGGTTAACTAGCGGGCACTTGGATGATCAATATTAACTAGCGGGCACTTGGACTATCTAGGTTAGCTAACGGGCACTTGGACTAAGTACGTCCCCTAGTGGGCACTTGGACACCCTAGGTTAACTAACGGGCACTAGGACTATCTAGGTTAACTAGCGGGCACTTGGACTATGTAGGTCAACTAGCGGGCTCTTGGACTATCTAGGTTAGCTAACTGGCGCTTGGACTATGTAGGTTAACTAGCAGACACTTGCACGATCTAGGTTAAGTAGCGGGCTCTTGCACTATGTAGGTTAACTAGTGGGCCCATTGACTATGTTGGTTAACTAGCGGGCACTTGGACGATGTAGGTTCCCTAGTGGGCATTTGGACTATATAGATAACCCAGCGGGCACTTAGAATTTGTAGGTTAGCTAGAGGGCCCTTGGACTATGTAGGTTAACTAGAGGGCCCTTGGGCTATGTAGGTTACCTAGCAGGCACTTGGACGATCTAGGTTAACTAGCCGTTACTTGGACGATGTAGGTTAACTAGCGGGCCCTTGGACTATGTAGATTAGCTAGCGGCACTTGGACTATCTACGTTAACTAGCGGGCCCTTGGACTATGTAGATTCCCTAGCGGGCATTTGGGCTACATAGATAACCTAGCGGGCACTTAGATTTTGTAGGTTACCTAGCGGGCACTTGGACTATCTAGGTTACCTAGCTGGCACTTGAACTATCTACGTTACCTAGCCGGTTCTTGGAGTATGTAGGTTACCTAGCGGCTGTTGGACTATCTAGGTTACCATGCGGGCACTTGGACTATCTAGGTTAACTAACGGGCCCTTGGACTATGTAGGTTCCCTAACGGGCCCTTGGACTATGTAAGTTCCCTAGCGGGCACTTGGACTATGTAGTTTCCCTAGCGGGCCCTTGGACTATGTAAGTTCCCTAGCGGGCACTTGGACTATGTAGGTTCCCTAGCGGGAACTTGGATTATGTAGGTTCCCTATCAGGCACTTGGACTATGTAGGTTAACTAGCGGGCCCTTGGACTATCTAGGTTACCTAGCGGGCACTTGGACTATCTAGGTTACCTAGCGGGCACTTGGACTTCTAGGTTAACGAACGGGCACTTGGACTATGTAGGATGCTTAGCAGGCACTTGGACAATCTAGGTTAGGTAACGGGCACTTTGAGTATCTAGGTTACCTAGCGGGAACTTGGACAATATAAGTTACCTAGCTGGCACTTGGACTATCTAGGTTACATAGCGAGCACTTGGACTATCTAGGTTAACTAGCGAGCACTTGGACTCTAGGTTACCTAGCGGGCACTTGGTCTATCTAGGTTACCTAGCGGGCCCTTGGACTATGTAGGTTTCCTAGCGGGCACTTTGACTATCTAGGTTAACGAACGGACACTTGGAATATGTAGGTAACCTAGCGGGCACTTGGACAGTCTAGGTTACCTAGCTGGCACTTGGACTATCTAGGTTAACGAACGGGAACTTGGACTATATAGGTTAACTAGCGGGCACTTGGACTATCTAGGTCAACTAGCGGGCCCTTGTACTATGTAGGTTAACTAGCGAGCACTTGGAGTATCTAGGTTAACTAGTGGACCTTGGTCTATGTACGTTAACTAGCGGGCCCTTGGACTATGTAGGTTAACTAGCGGGCACTTGGACGATATAGGTTAACTAGAGGGCACTTGGACTATCTAGGTTAACTAGCGTGCACTTGGACTATCTAGGTTAACTAGCGGGCACTTGGATGATCAATTTTAACTAGCGGGCACTTGGACTATCTAGGTTAGCTAACGGGCACTTGGACAAAGTACGTCCCCTAGTGGGCACTTGGACACACTAGGTTAACTAACGGGCACTAGGACTATCTAGGTTAACTAGCGGGCACTTGGACTATGTAGGTCAACTAGCGGGCCCTTGGACTATCTAGGTTAGCTAACTGGCGCTTGGACTATGTAGGTTAACTAGCAGACACTTGCACGATCTAGGTTAACTAGCGGGCTCTTGCACTATGTAGGTTAACTAGTGGGCCCATTGACTATGTTGGTTAACTAGCGGGCACTTGGACGATCTAGGTTAACTAGCGGGCACTTGGACTATGTAGGTTCCCTAGCGGGCATTTGGACTATATAGATAACCCAGCGGGCACTTAGAATTTGTATTTTAGCTAGAGGGCCCTTGGACTATGTAGGTTAACTAGAGGGCCCTTGGGCTATGTAGGTTACCTAGCGGGCACTTGGACGATCTAGGTTAACTAGCGGGTACTTGGACTATGTAGGTTAACTATCGGGCCCTTGGACTATGTAGATTAGCTAGCGGCACTTGGACTATCTACGTTAACTAGCGGGCCCTTGGACTATGTAGATTCCCTAGCGGGCATTTGGATTACATAGATAACCTAGCGGGCACTTGGACTATCTAGGTTACCTAGCTGGCACTTGAACTATCTACGTTACCTAGCGGGTTCTTGGAGTATGTAGGTTACCTAGCGGGCTGTTGGACTATCTAGGTTACCATGCGGGCACTTGGACTATCTAGGTTAACTAACGGGCCCTTGGACTATGTAGGTTCCCTAACGGGCCCTTGGACTATGTAAGTTCCCTAGCGGGCACTTGGACTATGTAGTTTCCCTAGCGGGCCCTTGGACTATGTAAGTTCCCTAGCGGGCACGTGGACTATGTAGGTTCCCTAGCGGGCACTTGGATTATGTAGGTTCCCTATCGGGCACATGCACTATGTAGGTTAACTAGCGGGCCCTTGGACTATCTAGGTTAACTAGCGGGCACTTGGACTATCTAGATTAACTAGCGGGCCCTTGGACTATCTAGGTTTACTAGCGGGCACTTGGACTATCTAGGTTAACTAGCGGGCACTTGGACTATGTAGTTTCACTAGCGGGCATTTGGATTATTTAGGTTACCTATTGTGCACTTGGATTATGTAGGTTACCTAGCGGGCACTTGGACTATGTAGGTTAACTAGAAGGCACGTGGACTATCAAGGTTACCTAGCGGGCCATTGGATTATGTAGGTTACCAGCGGGCACTTGGACTATCTAGGTTAACGAACGTGCACTTGGACTATGTAGGTAACCTAGCGGGCACTTGGACTGTCTAGGTTACCTAGCGGGCACTTGGCCTATCTACGTTAACGAACGGGCACTTGGACTATGTAGGTTAACTAGGGGACACTTCGACTATCTAGGTTAGCTAATGGGCAATTGGACTATCTAGGTTCCTAACGGGCACTTGGACTATGTAGGTTCCCTTGCGGGCACTTGGACTATGTAGGTTCCCTTGCGGGCACTTGGATTATTTAGGTTACCTAGCAGGCACTTTGACTATCTAGGTTAACTAACGGTCACTTGGACTATGTAGGTTGCCTAGTGAGCACTTGGACTATGTAGGTTCCCTAGCGAGCACTTGGACTATGTAGGTTCCCTATCAGGTACTTGGACTGTCTAGGTTAACTAGGGGGCAATTGGACTGTGTAGGTTACCTAGCGGGAACTTGGACTATGTAGGTTAACTAGCGGGCACTTGGAATATCAAGGTTAACTAGCGGGCCCTTGGACTATGTAGGTTAACTAGCGGGCACTTGGACTATCTAGGTTAACTAGCTGACCTTGGACTATGTAGGGTAACAAGCGGTCACTTGGACTATCTAGGTTAACTAGCTGGACTTGGACTATGTAGGTTAACTAGCGGGCACTTGGACTATCTAGGTTAACTAGCGGGCACTTGCACAATGTAGGTTCCCTAGCGAGCACTTTGACTATGTAGGTTCCCTAGCGGGCACTTGGACTATATAGGTTCCCTATGGGCACTTGGAATATACAGGTGCCCGAACGGGCACTTGGAATATACAGGTTCCCTATCGGGAACTTGGACTATGTAGGTTCCTCAGCGGGCACTTGGACTATGTAGGTTCCCTATAGGGCATTGGACTATGTAGGTTAACTAGCAGGCCCTTGGACTATCTAGGTTACCTAGCGGGCACTTGTACTATGTAGGTTAACTAGCGGACACTTGGACAATCTAGGTTACCTAGCGGGCACTTGAACTATGTACATACCCTAGCGGGCACTTGGACTATCTTGGTTATCTAGCGGGCACTTGGCCTATCCAGGTTAACGAACGGACACTTGGACTATGTAGGTTAACTAGGGGACACTTCGACTATCTAGGTTAGCCAACGGGCAATTGGACTATCTAGGTTACCTAGCGGGCACTTGGACTTTTTAGGTTACCTAGCAGGCACTTTGACTAGGTTAACTAACGGGCACTTGGACTATGTAGGTTGCCTAGCGAGCACTTGGACTATGTAGGTTCCCTATCGGGTACTTGGACTGTCTAGGTTAACTAGCGGGTACTTGGACTGTCAATGTTAACTAGCGGGCAATTGGACTGTCTGGGTTTCCTAGTGGGCACTTGGACTATGTAGTTTACCTAGCACGCACTTGGACTATGTAGGTTAACTAGCGGGCACTTGGACTATCTAGGTTACCTAGAGGGCACTTGGACTATGTACGTTCCCTAGCGGGCACTTGGGCTATCGACGTTACCTAGCGGCCAATTGGACTATGTAGGTTAACGAACGGGCACTTGGACTATGTAGGTAACATAATGGTCACTTGGACTGTCTAGGTTACCTAGCGGGGACTTGGACTATGTAGGTTAACTAGCGGTCACTTGGACTATGTAGGATCCCTATCGGACATTTGTACTACTTAGGTTAACTAGCGGGCACTTTGACTATCTAGTTAACTAGCGGGAACTTGGACTATCTAGGTCAACTAGCGGGCCCTTGTACTATGTAGGTTAACTAGCGGGCACTTGGACTATCTAGGGTAACTAGCGGACCTTGGACTATGTAGGTTAACTAGCGGGCACTTGGACTATCTAGGTTAACTAGCGGTCACTTGGATGATCAATATTAACTAGCGGGCACTTGGACTATCTAGGTTAGCTAACGGGCACTTGGACTAAGTACGTCCCCTAGTGGGCACTTGGACAACCTAGGTTAACGAACGGGCACTAGGACTATCTAGGTTAACTAGCGGGCACTTGGACTATGTAGGTCAACTAGCGGGCTCTTGGACTATCTAGGTTAGCTAACTGGCGCTTGGACTATGTAGGTTAACTAGCAGACACTTGCACGATCTAGGTTAAGTAGCGGGCTCTTGCACTATGTAGGTTAACTAGTGGGCCCATTGACTATGTTGGTTAACTAGCGGGCACTTGGACGATGTAGGTTCCCTAGTGGGCATTTGGACTATATAGATAACCCAGCGGGCACTTAGAATTTGTAGGTTAGCTAGAGGGCCCTTGGACTATGTAGGTTAACTAGAGGGCCCTTGGGCTATGTAGGTTACCTAGCAGGCACTTGGACGATCTAGGTTAACTAGCCGTTACTTGGACGATGTAGGTTAACTAGCGGGCCCTTGGACTATGTAGATTAGCTAGCGGCACTTGGACTATCTACGTTAACTAGCGGGCCCTTGGACTATGTAGATTCCCTAGCGGGCATTTGGGCTACATAGATAACCTAGCGGGCACTTAGATTTTGTAGGTTACCTAGCGGGCACTTGGACTATCTAGGTTACCTAGCTGGCACTTGAACTATCTACGTTACCTAGCGGGTTCTTGGAGTATGTAGGTTACCTAGCGGCTGTTGGACTATCTAGGTTACCATGCGGGCACTTGGACTATCTAGGTTAACTAACGGGCCCTTGGACTATGTAGGTTCCCTAACGGGCCCTTGGACTATGTAAGTTCCCTAGCGGGCACTTGGACTATGTAGTTTCCCTAGCGGGAACTTGGATTATGTAGGTTCCCTATCAGGCACTTGGACTATGTAGGTTAACTAGCGGGCCCTTGGACTATCTAGGTTACCTAGCGGGCACTTGGACTATCTAGGTTACCTAGCGGGCACTTGGACTTCTAGGTTAACGAACGGGCACTTGGACTATGTAGGATGCTTAGCAGGCACTTGGACAATCTAGGTTAGGTAACGGGCACTTTGAGTATCTAGGTTACCTAGCGGGAACTTGGACAATATAAGTTACCTAGCTGGCACTTGGACTATCTAGGTTACATAGCGAGCACTTGGACTATCTAGGTTAACTAGCGAGCACTTGGACTCTAGGTTACCTAGCGGGCACTTGGTCTATCTAGGTTACCTAGCGGGCCCTTGGACTATGTAGGTTTCCTAGCGGGCACTTTGACTATCTAGGTTAACGAACGGGCACTTGGAATATGTAGGTAACCTAGCGGGCACTTGGACAGTCTAGGTTACCTAGCTGGCACTTGGACTATCTAGGTTAACGAACGGGAACTTGGACTATATAGGTTAACTAGCGGGCACTTGGACTATCTAGGTCAACTAGCGGGCCCTTGTACTATGTAGGTTAACTAGCGAGCACTTGGAGTATCTAGGTTAACTAGCGGACCTTGGTCTATGTACGTTAACTAGCGGGCCCTTGGACTATGTTGGTTAACTAGCGGGCACTTGGACGATATAGGTTAACTAGAGGGCACTTGGACTATCTAGGTTAACTAGCGTGCACTTGGACTATCTAGGTTAACTAGCGGGCACTTGGATGATCAATTTTAACTAGCGGGCACTTGGACTATCTAGGTTAGCTAACGGGCACTTGGACTAAGTAAGTCCCCTAGTGGGCACTTGGACACCCTAGGTTAACTAACGGGCACTAGGACTATCTAGGTTAACTAGCGGGCACTTGGACTATGTAGGTCAACTAGCGGGCCCTTGGACTATCTAGGTTAGCTAACTGGCGCTTGGACTATGTAGGTTAACTAGCAGACACTTGCACGATCTAGGTTAACTAGCGGGCTCTTGCACTATGTAGGTTAACTAGTGGGCCCATTGACTATGTTGGTTAACTAGCGGGCACTTGGACGATCTAGGTTAACTAGCGGGCACTTGGACTATGTAGGTTCCCTAGCGGGCATTTGGACTATATAGATAACCCAGCGGGCACTTAGAACTTGTAGGTTAGCTAGAGGGCCCTTGGACTATGTAGGTTAACTAGAGGGCCCTTGGGCTATGTAGGTTACCTAGCGGGCACTTGGACGATCTAGGTTAACTAGCGGGTACTTGGACTATGTAGGTTAACTATCGGGCCCTTGGACTATGTAGATTAGCTAGCGGCACTTAGACTATCTACGTTAACTAGCGGGCCCTTGGACTATGTAGATTCCCTAGCGGGCATTTGGACTACATAGATAACCTAGCGGGCACTTGGACTATCTAGGTTACCTAGCTGGCACTTGAACTATCTACGTTACCTAGCTGGTTCTTGGAGTATGTAGGTTACCTAGCGGGCTGTTGGACTATCTAGGTTACCATGCGGGCACTTGGACTATCTAGGTTAACTAACGGGCCCTTGGACTATGTAGGTTCCCTAACGGGCCCTTGGACTATGTAAGTTCCCTAGCGGGCACTTGGACTATGTAGTTTCCCTAGCGGGCCCTTGGACTATGTAAGTTCCCTAGCGGGCACGTGGACTATGTAGGTTCCCTAGCGGGCACTTGGATTATGTAGGTTCCCTATCGGGCACATGCACTATGTAGGTTAACTAGCGGGCCCTTGGACTATCTAGGTTAACTAGCGGGCACTTGGACTATCTAGATTAACTAGCGGGCCCTTGGACTATCTAGGTTTACTAGCGGGCACTTGGACTATCTAGGTTAACTAGCGGGCACTTGGACTATGTAGTTTCCCTAGCGGGCATTTGGATTATTTAGGTTACCTATTGTGCACTTGGATTATGTAGGTTACCTAGCGGGCACTTGGACTATGTAGGTTAACTAGAAGGCACGTGGACTATCAAGGTTACCTAGCGGGCCATTGGATTATGTAGGTTACCAGCGGGCACTTGGACTATCTAGGTTAACGAACGTGCACTTGGACTATGTAGGTAACCTAGCGGGCACTTGGACTGTCTAGGTTACCTAGCGGGCACTTGGCCTATCTACGTTAACGAACGGGCACTTGGACTATGTAGGTTAACTAGGGGACACTTCGACTATCTAGGTTAGCTAATGGGCAATTGGACTATCTAGGTTCCTAACGGGCACTTGGACTATGTAGGTTCCCTTGCGGGCACTTGGACTATGTAGGTTCCCTTGCGGGCACTTGGATTATTTAGGTTACCTAGCAGGCACTTTGACTATCTAGGTTAACTATCGGTCACTTGGACTATGTAGGTTGCCTAGTGAGCACTTGGACTATGTAGGTTCCCTAGCGAGCACTTGGACTATGTAGGTTCCCTATCAGGTACTTGGACTGTCTAGGTTAACTAGGGGGCAATTGGACTGTGTAGGTTACCTAGCGGGAACTTGGACTATGTAGGTTAACTAGCGGGCACTTGGAATATCAAGGTTAACTAGCGGGCCCTTGGACTATGTAGGTTAACTAGCGGGCACTTGGACTATCTAGGTTAACTAGCTGACCTTGGACTATGTAGGGTAACAAGCGGTCACTTGGACTATCTAGGTTAACTAGCTGGACTTGGACTATGTAGGTTAACTAGCGGGCACTTGGACTATCTAGGTTAACTAGCGGGCACTTGCACAATGTAGGTTCACTAGCGAGCACTTTGACTATGTAGGTTCCCTAGCGGGCACTTGGACTATATAGGTTCCCTATGGGCACTTGGAATATACAGGTGCCCGAACGGGCACTTGGAATATACAGGTTCCCTATCGGGAACTTGGACTATGTAGGTTCCTCAGCGGGCACTTGGACTATGTAGGTTCCCTATAGGGCATTGGACTATGTAGGTTAACTAGCAGGCCCTTGGACTATCTAGGTTACCTAGCGGGCACTTGTACTATGTAGGTTAACTAGCGGACACTTGGACAATCTAGGTTACCTAGCGGGCACTTGAACTATGTACATACCCTAGCGGGCACTTGGACTATCTTGGTTATCTAGCGGGCACTTGGCCTATCCAGGTTAACGAACGGACACTTGGACTATGTAGGTTAACTAGGGGACACTTCGACTATCTAGGTTAGCCAACGGGCAATTGGACTATCTAGGTTACCTAGCGGGCACTTGGACTATTTAGGTTACCTAGCAGGCACTTTGACTAGGTTAACTAACGGGCACTTGGACTATGTAGGTTGCCTAGCGAGCACTTGGACTATGTAGGTTCCCTATCGGGTACTTGGACTGTCTAGGTTAACTAGCGGGCAATTGGACTGTCTGGGTTTCCTAGTGGGCACTTGGACTATGTAGTTTACCTAGCACGCACTTGGACTATGTAGGTTAACTAGCGGGCACTTGGACTATCTAGGTTACCTAGAGGGCACTTGGACTATGTACGTTCCCTAGCGGGCACTTGGGCTATCGACGTTACCTAGCGGCCAATTGGACTATGTAGGTTAACGAACGGGCACTTGGACTATGTAGGTAACATAATGGTCACTTGGACTGTCTAGGTTACCTAGCGGGGACTTGGACTATGTAGGTTAACTAGCGGTCACTTGGACTATGTAGGATCCCTATCGGACATTTGTACTACTTAGGTTAACTAGCGGGCACTTTGACTATCTAGTTAACTAGCGGGAACTTGGACTATCTAGGTCAACTAGCGGGCCCTTGTACTATGTAGGTTAACTAGCGGGCACTTGGACTATCTAGGGTAACTAGCGGACCTTGGACTATGTAGGTTAACTAGCGGGCACTTGGACTATCTAGGTTAACTAGCGGGCACTTGGATGATCAATATTAACTAGCGGGCACTTGGACTATCTAGGTTAGCTAACGGGCACTTGGACTAAGTACGTCCCCTAGTGGGCACTTGGACAACCTAGGTTAACTAACGGGCACTAGGACTATCTAGGTTAACTAGCGGGCACTTGGACTATGTAGGTCAACTAGCGGGCTCTTGGACTATCTAGGTTAGCTAACTGGCGCTTGGACTATGTAGGTTAACTAGCAGACACTTGCACGATCTAGGTTAAGTAGCGGGCTCTTGCACTATGTAGGTTAACTAGTGGGCCCATTGACTATGTTGGTTAACTAGCGGGCACTTGGACGATGTAGGTTCCCTAGTGGGCATTTGGACTATATAGATAACCCAGCGGGCACTTAGAATTTGTAGGTTAGCTAGAGGGCCCTTGGACTATGTAGGTTAACTAGAGGGCCCTTGGGCTATGTAGGTTACCTAGCAGGCACTTGGACGATCTAGGTTAACTAGCCGTTACTTGGACGATGTAGGTTAACTAGCGGGCCCTTGGACTATGTAGATTAGCTAGCGGCACTTGGACTATCTACGTTAACTAGCGGGCCCTTGGACTATGTAGATTCCCTAGCGGGCATTTGGGCTACATAGATAACCTAGCGGGCACTTAGATTTTGTAGGTTACCTAGCGGGCACTTGGACTATCTTGGTTACCTAGCTGGCACTTGAACTATCTACGTTACCTAGCCGGTTCTTGGAGTATGTAGGTTACCTAGCGGCTGTTGGACTATCTAGGTTACCATGCGGGCACTTGGACTATCTAGGTTAACTAACGGGCCCTTGGACTATGTAGGTTCCCTAACGGGCCCTTGGACTATGTAAGTTCCCTAGCGGGCACTTGGACTATGTAGTTTCCCTAGCGGGCCCTTGGACTATGTAAGTTCCCTAGCGGGCACTTGGACTATGTAGGTTCCCTAGCGGGAACTTGGATTATGTAGGTTCCCTATCAGGCACTTGGACTATGTAGGTTAACTAGCGGGCCCTTGGACTATCTAGGTTACCTAGCGGGCACTTGGACTATCTAGGTTACCTAGCGGGCACTTGGATTTCTAGGTTAACGAACGGGCACTTGGACTATGTAGGATGCTTAGCGGGCACTTGGACAATCTAGGTTAGGTAACGGGCACTTTGAGTATCTAGGTTACCTAGCGGGAACTTGGACAATATAAGTTACCTAGCTGGCACTTGGACTATCTAGGTTACATAGCGAGCACTTGGACTATCTAGGTTAACTAGCGAGCACTTGGACTCTAGGTTACCTAGCGGGCACTTGGACTATCTAGGTTACCTAGCGGGTCCTTGGACTATGTAGGTTTCCTAGCGGGGACTTTGACTATCTAGGTTAACGAACGGGCACTTGGAATATGTAGGTAACCTAGCGGGCACTTGGACAGTCTAGGTTACCTAGCTGGCACTTGGACTATCTAGGTTAACGAACGGGAACTTGGACTATATAGGTTAACTAGCGGGCACTTGGACTATCTAGGTCAACTAGCGGGCCCATGTACTATGTAGGTTAACTAGCGAGCACTTGGAGTATCTAGGTTAACTAGCGGACCTTGGTCTATGTACGTTAACTAGCGGGCCCTTGGACTATGTTGGTTAACTAGCGGGCACTTGGACGATATAGGTTAACTAGAGGGCACTTGGACTATCTAGGTTAACTAGCGTGCACTTGGACTATCTAGGTTAACTAGCGGGCACTTGGATGATCAATTTTAACTAGAGGGCCCTTGGACTATCTAGGTTAGCTAACTGGCGCATGGACTATGTAGGTTAACTAGCAGACACTTGCACGATCTAGGTTAACTAGCGGGCTCTTGCACTATGTAGGTTAACTAGTGGGCCCATTGACTATGTTGGTTAACTAGCGGGCACTTGGACGATCTAGGTTAACTAGCGGGCACTTGGAATATGTAGGTTCCCTAGCGGGCATTTGGACTATATAGATAACCCAGCGGGCACTTAGAATTTGTAGGTTAGCTAGAGGGCCCTTGGACTATGTAGGTTAACTAGAGGGCCCTTGGGCTATGTAGGTTACCTAGCGGGCACTTGGACGATCTAGGTTAACTAGCGGGTACTTGGACTATGTAGGTTAACTATCGGGTCCTTGGACTATGTAGATTAGCTAGCGGCACTTGGACTATCTACGTTAACCAGCGGGCCCTTGGACTATGTAGATTCCCTAGCGGGCATTTGGACTACATAGATAACCTAGCGGGCACTTGGACTATCTAGGTTACCTAGCTGGCACTTAAACTATCTACGTTACCTAGCGGGTTCTTGGAGTATGTAGGTTACCTAGCGGGCTGTTGGACTATCTAGGTTAACTAACGGGCCCTTGGACTATGTAGGTTCTCTAACGGGCCCTTGGACTATGTAAGTTCCCTAGCGGGCACTTGGATTATGTAGTTTCCCTAGCGGGCCCTTGGACTATTTAAGTTCCCTAGCGGGCACGTGGACTATGTAGGTTCCCTAGCGGGCACTTGGATTATGTAGGTTCCCTATCGGGCACTTGGACTATGTAGGTTAACTAGCGGGCCCTTGGACTATCTAGATTAACTAGCGGGCACTTGGACTATCTAGATTAACTAGCGGGCCCTTGGACTATCTAGGTTTACTAGTGGGCACTTGGACTATCTAGGTTAACTAGCGGGCACTTGGACTATGTAGTTTCCCTAGCGGGCATTTGGATTATTTAGGTTACCTATTGTGCACTTGGATTATGTAGGTTACCTAGCGGGCACTTGGACTATGTAGGTTAACTAGAAGGCACTTGGACTATCAAGGTTACCTAGCAGGCCATTGGACTATGTAGGTTACCAGCGGGCACTTGGACTATCTAGGTTAACGAACGTGCACTTGGACTATGTAGGTAACCTAGCGGGCACTTGGACTGTCTAGGTTACCTAGCGGGCACTTGGCCTATCTACGTTAACGAACGGGCACTTGGACTATGTAGGTTAACTAGGGGACACTTCGACTATCTAGGTTAGCTAATGGGCAATTGGACTATCTAGGTTCCTAACGGGCACTTGGACTATGTAGGTTCCCTTGCGGGCACTTGGACTATGTAGGTTCCCTTGCGGGCACTTGGATTATTTAGGTTACCTAGCAGGCACTTTGACTATCTAGGTTAACTAACGGTCACTTGGACTATGTAGGTTGCCTAGTGAGCACTTGGACTATGTAGGTTCCCTAGCGAGCACTTGGACTATGTAGGTTCCCTATCAGATACTTGGACTGTCTAGGTTAACTAGGGGGCAATTGGACTGTGTAGGTTACCTAGCGGGAACTTGGACTATGTAGGTTAACTAGCGGGCACTTGGAATATCAAGGTTAACTAGCGGGCCCTTGGACTATGTAGGTTAACTAGCGGGAACTTGGACTATCTAGGTTAACTAGCAGGTTCTAGGACTATGTAGGTTAACTAGCGGGCACTTGGACTATCTAGGTTAACTAGCTGACCTTGGACTATGTAGGGTAACAAGCGGTCACTTGGACTATCTAGGTTAACTAGCTGACCTTGGACTATGTAGGTTAACTAGCGGGCACTTGGACTATCTAGGTTAACTAGCGGGCACTTGCACAATGTAGGTTCCCTAGCGAGCACTTTGACTATGTAGGTTCCCTAGCGGGCACTTGGACTATATAGGTTCCCTATGGGCACTTGGAATATACAGGTGCCCGAACGGGCACTTGGAATATACAGGTTCCCTATCGGGAACTTGGACTATGTAGGTTCCTCAGCGGGCACTTGGACTCTGTAGGTTCCCTATAGGGCATTGGACTATGTAGGTTAACTAGCAGGCCCTTGGACTATCTAGGTTACCTAGCGGGCACTTGTACTATGTAGGTTAACTAGCGGACACTTGGACAATCTAGGTTACCTAGCGGGCACTTGAACTATGTACATACCCTAGCGGGCACTTGGACTATCTAGGTTACCTAGCGGGCACTTGGACTATCTAGGTTACCTAGCGGGCCCTTGGACTATGTAGGTTTCCTAGCGGGCACTTTGACTATCTAGGTTAACGAACGGGCACTTGGAATATGTAGGTAACCTAGCGGGCACTTGGACAGTCTAGGTTACCTAGTTGGCACTTGGACTATCTAGGTTAACGAACGGGAACTTGGACTATATAGGTTAACTAGCGGGCACTTGGACTATCTAGGTCAACTAGCGGGCCCTTGTACTATGTAGGTTAACTAGCGAGCACTTGGAGTATCTAGGTTAACTAGCGGACCTTGGTCTATGTACGTTAACTAGCGGGCCCTTGGACTATGTAGGTTAACTAGCGGACACTTCGACTATCTAGGTTAGCCAACGGGCAATTGAACTATTAGGTTACCTAGCGGGCACTTGGACTATTTAGGTTACCTAGCAGGCACTTTGACTAGGTTAACTAACGGGCAGTTGGACTATGTAGGTTGCCTAGCGAGCACTTGGACTATGTAGGTTCCCAGCGGGGACTTGGACTATGTAGGTTCCCTATCGGGTACTTGGACTGTCTAGGTTAACTAGCGGGCAATTGGACTGTCTGGGTTTCCTAGTGGGCACTTGGACTATGTAGTTTACCTAGCACGCACTTGGACTATGTAGGTTAACTAGCGGGCACTTGGACTATCTAGGTTACCTAGAGGGCACTTGGACTATGTACGTTCCCTAGCGGGCACTTGGGCTATCGACGTTACCTAGCGGCCAATTGGACTATGTAGGTTAACGAAAGGGCACTTGGACTATGTAGGTAACATAATGGTCACTTGGACTGTCTAGGTTACCTAGCGGGGACTTGGACTATGTAGGTTAACTAGCGGTCACTTGGCCTATGTAGGATCCCTATCGGACATTTGTACTACTTAGGTTCACTAGCGGGCACTTTGACTATCTAGTTAACTAGCGGGAACTTGGACTATCTAGGTCAACTAGCGGGCCCTTGTACTATGTAGGTTAACTAGCGGGCACTTGGACTATCTAGGGTAACTAGCGGACCTTGGACTATGTAGGTTAACTAGCGGGCACTTGGACTATCTAGGTTAACTAGCGGGCACTTGGATGATCAATATTAACTAGCGGGCACTTGGACTATCTAGGTTAGCTAACGGGCACTTGGACTAAGTACGTCCCCTAGTGGGCACTTGGACAACCTAGGTTAACTAACGGGCACTAGGACTATCTAGGTTAACTAGCGGGCACTTGGACTATGTAGGTCAACTAGCGGGCTCTTGGACTATCTAGGTTAGCTAACTGGCGCTTGGACTATGTAGGTTAACTAGCAGACACTTGCACGATCTAGGTTAAGTAGCGGGCTCTTGCACTATGTAGGTTAACTAGTGGGCCCATTGACTATGTTGGTTAACTAGCGGGCACTTGGACGATGTAGGTTCCCTAGTGGGCATTTGGACTATATAGATAACCCAGCGGGCACTTAGAATTTGTAGGTTAACTAGAGGGCCCTTGGACTATGTAGGTTAACTAGAGGGCCCTTGGGCTATGTAGGTTACCTAGCAGGCACTTGGACGATCTAGGTTAACTAGCCGTTACTTGGACGATGTAGGTTAACTAGCGGGCCCTTGGACTATGTAGATTAGCTAGCGGCACTTGGACTATCTACGTTAACTAGCGGGCCCTTGGACTATGTAGATTCCCTAGCGGGCATTTGGACTACATAGATAACCTAGCGGGCACTTAGATTTTGTAGGTTACCTAGCGGGCACTTGGACTATCAAGGTTACCTAGCTGGCACTTGAACTATCTACGTTACCTAGCCGGTTCTTGGAGTATGTAGGTTACCTAGCGGTTGTTGGACTATCTAGGTTACCATGCGGGCACTTGAACTATCTAGGTTAACTAACGGGCCCTTGGACTATGTAGGTACCCTAACGGGCCCTTGGACTATGTAAGTTCCCTAGTGGGCACTTGGACTATGTAGTTTCCCTAGCGGGCCCTTGGACTATGTAAGTTCCCTAGCGGGCACTTGGACTATGTAGGTTCCCTAGCGGGAACTTGGATTATGTAGGTTCCCAATCAGGCACTTGGACTATGTAGGTTAACTAGCGGGCCCTTGGACTATCTAGGTTACCTAGCGGGCACTTGGACTATCTAGGTTACCTAGCGGGCACTTGGACTTCTAGGTTAACGAACGGGCACTTGGACTATGTAGGATGCTTAGCGGGCACTTGGACAATCTAGGTTAGGTAACGGGCACTTTGAGTATCTAGGTTACCTAGCGGGAACTTGGACAATATAAGTTACCTAGCTGGCACTTGGACTATCTAGGTTACATAGCGAGCACTTGGACTATCTAGGTTAACTAGCGAGCACTTGGACTCTAGGTTACCTAGCGGGCACTTGGACAATCTAGGTTACCTAGCTGACCTTGGACTATGTAGGTTAACTAGCGGGCACTTGGACTATCTAGGTTGCCTAGCGGGCACTTGCACAATGTAGGTTCCCTAGCGAGCACTTTGACTATGTATGTTCCCTAGCGGGCACTTGGATTGTATAGGTTCCCTATGGGCCTTTGGACTATCTAGGTTCCCTAACGGGCACTTGGAATATACAGGTTCCCTATCGGGAACTTGGACTATGTAGGTTCCTCAGCGGGCACTTGGACTATGTAGGTTCCCTATCGGGCATTGGACTATGTAGGTTAACTAGCAGGCCCTTGGACTATCTAGGTTACCTAGCGGGCACTTGTACTATGTAGGTTAACTAGCGGACACTTGGACAATCTAGGTTACCTAGCGGGCACTTGAACTATGTACATACCCTAGCGGGCACTTGGACTATCTTGGTTACCTAGCGGGCACTTGGCCTATCTTGGTTAACGAACGGACACTAGGACTATGTAGCTTAACTAGCGGACACTTCGACTATCTAGGTTAGCCAACGGTCAATTGGACTATCAAGGTTACCTAGCGGGCACTTGGACTATTTAGGTTACCTAGCAGGCACTTTGACTATCTAGGTTAACTAACGGGCACTTGGACTATGTAGGTTGCCTAGCGAGCACATGGACTATATAGGTTCCCAGCGGGCACTTGGACTATGTAGGTCCCCTATCGGGAACTTGGACTGTCTAGGTTAACTAGCGGGCATTTGGACTGTGGGTTTCCTAGTGGGCACTTGTACTATGTAGTTTACCTAGCACGCACTTGGACTATATAGGTTAACTAGCGGGCACTTGGACTATCTAGGTTACCTAGAGGGCACTTGGACTATGTACGTTTCCTAGCGGGCACTTAGGCTATCTACGTTACCTAGCGGCCAATTGGACTATGTAGGTTAACGAACGGGCACTTGGACTATGTAGGTAACCTAATGGTCACTTGGACTGTCTAGGTTACCTAGCGGGGGCTTGGACTATGTAGGGTAACTAGCGGTCACTTGGACTATGAAGGATCCCTATCAGACATTTGTACTACTTAGGTTAACTAGCGGGCACTTTGACTATCTAGGTTAACTAGCGGGAACTTGGCCTATCTAGGTTAACTAGCGGGCACTTGGACTATCTAGGTCAACTAGCGGGCCCTTGTACTATGTAGGTTAACTAGCGAGCACTTGGAGTATCTAGGTTAACTAGCGGACCTTTGTCTACGTACGTTAACTAGCGGGCCCTTGGACTATGTAGGTTAATAGCGGGCACTTGGACGATATAGGTTAACTAGAGGGCACTTGGACTATCTAGGTTAACTAGCGTGCACTTGGACTATCTAGGTTAACTAGCGGGCAATTGGATGATCAATGTTAACTAGCGGGCACTTGGACTATCTAGGTTAGCTAACGGGCACTTGGACTAAGTACGTCCCCTAGTGGGCACTTGGACACCCTAGGTTAACTAACGGGTACTAGGACTATCTAGGTTAAATAGCGGGCACTTGGACTATGTAGGTCAACTAGCGGGCCCTTGGACTATCTAGGTTAGCTAACTGGCACTTGGACTATGTAGGTTAACTAGCAGAACCTTGCACGATCTAGCTTAACTAGCGGGCTCTTGCACTATGTAGGTTAACTAGTGGGCACTTGGACGATCTAGGTTAACTAGCGGGCACTTGGACTATGTAGGTTCCCTAGCGGGCATTTGGACTATATAGATAACCTAGCGGGCACTTAGACTTTGTAGGTTAGCTAGCGGGCCCTTGGACTATGTAGGTTAACTAGCGGGCCCTTGGGCTATGTAGGTTACCTAGCGGGCACTTGGACTATGTAGGTTCCCTTGCGGGCACTTCGACTATGTAGGTTCCCTTGCGGGCACTTGGACTATTTAGGTTACCTAGCAGGCCCTTTCACTATCTAGGATAACTAACGGTCACTTGGACTATGTAGGTTGCCTAGTGAGCACTTGAACTATGTAGGTTCCCTAGCGAGCACTTGGACTATGTAGGATCCCTGTCAGGTACTTGGACTGTCTAGGTTAACTAGGGGGTAATTGGACTGTCTAGGTTACCTAGCGGGAACTTGGACTATGTAGGTTAACTAGCGGGCACTTGGACTGTCAAGGTTAACTAGCGGGCCCTTGCTCTATGTAGGTTAACTAGCAGGCCTTTGGACTATGTAACTTAAGTAGAGGGCACTTTGATGATCCTGTTTAACTAGCGGGCACTTGGACTATCTAGGTTAAGTAGTGGGCACTTGGACTATGTAGGTTCCCTAGTGGGCACTTTGACTATGTAGGTTCCCTAGCGGGCACTTGTCTATCTAGGTTAACTAGCGGGCACTTGGACAATGTAGGTTCCCTGGTGGGCACTTTGATATGTAGGTTCCCTAGCGTGCCCTTGGACGATCTAGGTTAACTAGCGGGTACTTGGACTATGTAGATTAACTAGCGGGCCCTTGGACTATGTAGATTATCTAGCAGCACTTGGACTGTCTACGTTATGTAGCGGGCCCTTGGACTATGTAGATTCCCTAGCGGGCACTTGGACTCTGTATGTTCCCTACGGACACTTGAACTATGTAGGTTCCCTAGCAGGCACTTGGACAAGGTAGGTTAACTACCGGGCACATGGATTATGTAGGTTAACTAGCGGGCCCTTGGACTATCTAGGTTACCTAGCGGGCACTTGGACTATGTAGGTTAACTACCGGGCACATGCACTATCTAGGTTACCTAGCGGACACTTGGACTATGTACTTTCCCTAGCGGGCACTTGGACAATCTATGCTAACTAGTGGGCACTTGGACTATCTATGTTAACTACCGGGCACTTGGACTATGTAGGTTAACTAGGGGACACTTGCACTATAGGTTACCTAGCGGCACTTGGACTATGTAGGTTAACTAGCGTGCACTTGGACTATGTAGGTTAACTAGAGGACACTTGGACGATCTAGGTTAACTAGTGGTGCCTTGGACTATGTAGGTTAACGAACGGGCATTTGGACTATGTAGGTTACCTAGCAGACACTTGGACTGTCTAGGTTACCTAGCGGGCACTTGGCTATCTAGGTTAACGAACGGGCACTTGGACTATCTAGTTTGCCTAGCGGGCAATTGGACTATGTAATTTACCTAGCGGGCACTTGGACTATCTAGGTTACCTAGAGGGCACTTGGACTATGTAGGTTAACTAGCGTGCCCTTGGACTATGTATGTTGCACAGCGGGCAATTGGACTATCTAGGTTAGGTAACGGGCACTTGGACTATATAGATTACCTAGCGGACCCTTTGACTATGTAGGTTACCTAGCGGGCACTTGGACTATCTAGGTTAACGAAAGGGCACTTGGACTATGTAGGTTACCTAGCGGGTATTTGGAATATCTAGGTTAGCTAACAGGAACTTGGAATATCTAGGTTACCTAGCGGGCACTTGGACTATGTAGGTTACCT
The DNA here is from genome assembly GCF_050624435.1 of Tenrec ecaudatus. Taxonomy (NCBI): domain Eukaryota; kingdom Metazoa; phylum Chordata; class Mammalia; order Afrosoricida; family Tenrecidae; genus Tenrec; species Tenrec ecaudatus. The sequence goes on along the minus strand of NW_027457578.1, from coordinate 880,754 downwards.
TGCGGGCACTTGTACTATCTAGGTTACCTAACAGGAACTTGGACTATGTAGGTTAACTAGCGGACACTTGGACGATCTAGGTTAACTAGCGGGCACTTGGAATATCTAGGTTCACTAGCGGGCCCTTGGACTATGTAGGTTAACTAGCGGGCACGTGGACTATCTAGGTTAACTAGCGGGTTCTTGGACTATGTAGGTTAACTAGCGGGCACTTGGACTATCTAGGTTAACTAGCTGACCTTGGATTATGTAGGTTAACTAGCAGGCACTTGGACTATCTAGGTTAACTAGCTGACCTTGGACTATGTAAGTTAACTAGCGGGCACTTGGACTATCTAGGTTAACTAGCGGGCACTTGCACAATGCAGGCTCCCTAGCGGGCACGTGGACTATGTAAGTTCCCTAGCGGGCACTTGGACTATATAGGTTCCCTACGGACACTTGGAATACGTAGGTTCCCTATCGGGCATTTGGACTATGTAGGTTCCTTTGTGGGCACTTGGACTATGTAGGTTCCCTATCAGGCACTTGGACTATGTAAGTTACCTAGCGGGCATTGGACTATGTAGGTTAACTAGCGCGCCCTTGGACTATCTAGGTAAACTAGCGGGCACTTGGACTATGTAGGTTAACTACCGGGCACTTGGACTATGTAGGTTAACTAGGGGACACTTGCACTATATAGGTTACCTAGCGGCACTTGGACTATCTAGGTTAACTAGCGGGCACTTGGACTATCTGGGTTAACTAGCGTGCACTTGGACTATGTAGGTTCCTTAGCGGGAACATGGATATCTAGTTTACCTAGCGGGCACTTGGACTATGTAGGTTAACTAGCGGGCCCTTGGACTATCTAGGTTACATAGCTGGAACTTGGACTATATAGGTTACCTTGCGGGCACTTGGACTATGTAGGTTAACCGAGGCACTTGGACGATCTAGGTTAAATAGTGGGTCCTTGGACTATGTAGGTTAACGAACGGGCATTTGGACTATGTAGGTTACCTAGCAGGCACTTGGACTGTCTAGGTTACCTAGCGGGCACTTGCACTATCTAGGTTACCAAGAGGGCACTTGGACTATGTAGGTTAATTAGCGGGCATTTGGAATATGTAGGTAACCTAGCGGGCACATGGACAGTCCCGGTTACCTAGCTTGCACTTGGACTTCTAGGTTAACCAATGGGCACTTGGACTATGTATGTTGCATAGCGGGCAATTGGATTATCTAGGTTAGGTAACGGGCACTTGGACTATCTAGGTTACCTAGCGGGCACTTGGACTATCTAGGTTACCTAACGGGCACATGGACTATCTTGATTTCTTAGTGGGCACTTGGACTATATAGGTTACCTAGCGGGCACTTGGACTATGTAGGTTACCTAGCAGGCACTTGGACTATCTAGGTTAACGAAATGGCACTTGGACTATGTAGGTTACCTAGCGGGCACTTGGATTATCTAGGTTAGCTAACAGAAACTTGGAATATCTAGGTTACCTAGCGGGCACTTGGACTATGGAGGTTACCTTGCGGGGATTTGTACTATCTAGGTTACCTAACGGGAACTTGGACTATGTAGGTTAACTAGCATACACTTGGACGATCTAGGTTAACTAGCGGGCACTTGGAATATCTAGGTTAACTAGCGGGGCCTTGGACTATGTAGGTTACCTAGCAGGCACTTGGACTGTCTAGGTTACCTAGCGGGCACTTGGACTATCTAGGTTAACTAGCGGTCACTTGGACTATGTAGGTTACCTAGCGGGCACTTGCACTATCTAGGTTACCTAGCGGGCACTTGTACTATGTAGGTTAATTAGCGGGCATTTGGACTATGTAGGTAACCTAGCGGGCACTTGGACAGTCCCGGTTACCTAGCTTGCACTTGGACTTCTATGTTAACCAATGGGCACTTGGACTATGTATGTTGCATAGCGGGCAATTGGATTATCTAGGTTAGGTAACGGGCACTTGGACTATCTAGGTTAACGAAATGGCACTTGGACTATGTAGGTTACCTAGCGGGCACTTGGATTATCTAGGTTAGCTAACAGAAACTTGGAATATCTAGGTTACCTAGCGGGCACTTGGACTATGGAGGTTACCTTGCGGGGACTTGTACTATCTAGGTTACCTAACGGGAACTTGGACTATGTAGGTTAACTAGCATACACTTGGACGATCTAGGTTAACTAGCTGGCACTTGGAATATCTAGGTTAACTAGCGGGGCCTTGGACTATGTAGGTTAACTAGCAGGCACTTGGACTATATAGGTTCCCTATGGGCACTTGGACTATCTAGGTTCCCTAACTGGCACTTGGAATATGTAGGTTCCCTATCGGGCACTTGGACTATGTAGGTTCCTCAGCGGACACTTGGACTATGTAGGTTCCCTAACGGGCACTTGGACTATGTAGGTTCCCTATCGGGCATTGGACTATGTAGGTTAACTAGCGGACACTTGGACAATCTAGGTTACCTAGCGGGCACTTGAACTATGTACATTCCCTAGCGGGCACTTGGACTATCTAGGTTACCTAGCGGGCACTTGGACTATGTACGTCCCCTAGCGGGAACTTGGACTATCTAGGTTAACTAGAGGGCACTTAGACGATCTAGGTTAACTAGCGGGCACTTGGACTATCTAGGTTAACTAGCGGGCACTTGGATAATCTAGATTAACTAGCGGGCCCTTGCACTATCTATGTTTACTAGCGGGCAATTGGATTATCTAGGTTAACTAGTGGGCACTTAGACGATCTAGGTTAACTAGCGGGCACTTGGACTATCTATGTTAACTAGCGGGCACTTGGACTATGTAGGTTACTCCGCGGGCACTTGGACTATATAGGTTCCCTATCAGCCTCTTGGACTATGTAGGTTAACTAGCGGACACTTGGACAATCTAGGTTCTCTAGCGGGCACTTGGACTATATAGGTTCCCTACGGGCACTTGGACTATCTAGGTTCCCTAACGGGCACTTTGACTATGTAGGTTCCCTAGCGGGCACTTGGACTATATAGGTTCCCTATGGGCACTTGGACTATCTATGTTCCCTAACGGGCACTTGGAATATGTAGGTTCCCTATCGGGCACTTGGACTATGTAGGTTCCTCAGCGGGCACTTGGACTATGTAGGTTATGTAGCGGGCACTTGGACTATCTAGGTTAACTAGCAGGCACTTGGATTATCTAGGTTAACTAATGGGGACTTGGGCTATGTATGTTCCAGTGCGGGCACTTGGACTATCTAGGTTCCCTAAAGGGCACTTGGACTATCTAGGTTACCTAGCGGGGACTTGGACTATGTAGGTTAACTAGCGGACAATTGGACGATCTAGGTTAACTAGCGGGTACTTGGACTATGTAGATTAACTAGCGGTCCCTTGGACAATAGGTTAACTAGCGGACACTTGCATAATGTAGGTTAACTAGCGGGCCCATTGACTATGTAGGTTAACTAGTGGGCACTTGGACGATCTAGGTTAACTAGCGGGCACTTGGACGATATAGGTTAACTAGCGGGCACTTGGATTATCTAGGTTACCTAGCGGGCACTTGGACTATGTACGTTCCCTAGCGGGCATTTGGACTATATAGATAACCTAGCGGGCACTTAGACGATCTAGGTTAACTATCGGGCACTTCGACTATCTAGGTTAACTAGCGGGCACTTGGACTATCTAGGTTAACTAGCGTTCACTTGCACAATGCAGGTTCCCTAGCGGGCACTTTGACTATGTAAATTCCCTAGCGTGCATTTGGACTATGTAGGTTAACTAGCGGGCACTTGGACTATCTAGGTTAAAACGCGGCACTTGGACTATCTATGTTAAGTAGCGAGCACTTGGACTATCTAGGTAAACTAGCGGGCATTTGGACTATTAGGGTCCCTAGCGGGCATTTGGACTATATTGATTACCTAGCGGGCACTTGGACTATGTAGGTAAACGAACAGTCACTTGGACTATGTAGGTAACCTAGTGGTCACTTGAACTGTCTAGGTTACCTAGCGGGCACTTAGAGTATGTAGGTTAACTAGGGGGCCTTTGGCCTACGTAGGTTAACTAGCGGGCCCTTGGACGATGTAGGTTAACTAGCGGGCCCTTGGACTATGTAGGGTAACTGGCGGGCCCTTGGACTATATAGGTTAACTAGCGGGCACTTGGACGATCTAGGTTAACTAGCGGATACTTGGACTATGTAGGTTAACTTGCGGGCCCTTAGACTATGTAGATTAACTAGAGGCACTTGGAATATGTAGGTTAACTAGCGGGCACTTGGACTATCTAGGTTACTTAGCTGGCACTTGGACTATGTATGTTCCAGAGCGGGCACTTGGACTATGTAGGTTCCCTAGCAGGCACTTGGACTATGTAGGTTCCCTAGCGGGCACTTGTACTATGTAGGTTAACTAGCGGACACTTGGACGATCTAGGTTAACTAGCCGGTACTTGGACTATGTAGGTTAACAAGCGGTCCCTTGAACTATGTAGATTAACTAGCGGCACTTGGACTATCTACGTTAACTAGCGGGCCCTTGGACTATGTAGATTCCCTAGCGGGCATTTGGACTACATAGATAACCTAGCGGGCACTTGGACTATCTAGGTTACCTAGCTGGCACTTGAACTTTCTACGTTACCTAGCGGGTTCTTGGAGTATGTAGGTTACCTAGCGGGCTGTTGGACTATCTAGGTTACCATGCGGGCACTTGGACTATCTAGGTTAACTAACGGGCCCTTGGACTATGTAGGTTCCCTAGCAGGCACTTGGACTATGTAGGTTCCCTAGCGGGCACTTGTACTATGTAGGTTAACTAGCGGACACTTGGACGATCTAGGTTAACTAGCCGGTACTTGGACTACGTAGGTTAACTAGCGGTCCCTTGAACTATGTAGATTAACTAGCGGCACTTGGACTATCTACGTTAACTAGCGGGCCCTTGGACTATGTAGATTCCCTAGCGGGCACTTGGACTACGTAGGTTCCCTAGCGGGCACTTAGACTCTGTATGTTCCCTAGCAGGCACTTGGACTATATATGTTCCTTACGGACACTTTAACTATGTAAGTTAACTAACGGGCACTTGGACTATGTAGGTTAACTAGCGCGCCCTTGGACTATCTAGGTAAACTAGCGGGCACTTGGACTATGTAGGTTAACTACCGGGCACTTGGACTATGTAGGTTAACTAGGGGACAATTGCACTATATAGGTTACCTAACGGCACTTGGACTATCTAGGTTAACTAGCGGGCACTTGGACTATCTTGGTTAACTAGCGTGCACTTGGACTATGTAGGTTCCTTAGCGGGAACTTTAATATCTAGTTTACCTAGCGGGCACTTGGACTATGTAGGTTAACTAGCGGGCCCTTGGACTATCTAGGTTACATAGCTGGAACTTGGACTATATAGGTTACCTTGCGGGCACTTGGACTATGCAGGTTAACCGAGGCACTTGGACGATCTAGGTTAAATAGTGGGTCCTTTGACTATGTAGGTTAACGAACGGGCATGTGGACTATGTAGGTTACCTTGCAGGCACTTGGACTATGTAGGTTACCTAGCGGGTACTTGGACTATTTAGGGTAACGAACGGGCACTTGGACTATCTAGGTTAACTAGCGGGCACTTGCACAAAGCAGGTTCCCTAGCGGGCACTTTTACTATGTAGGTTCCCTAGCGGGCACTTGGATTATATAGGTTCCCTACGGGCACTTGGACTATCTAGGTTCCCTAACGGGCACTTGGACTATGTAGGTTCCTCTGCGGGCACTTGGACTATGTAGGTTCCCTATCAGGCACTTGGACTATGTAGGTTAACTATCGGGCACTTGGACTATGTAGGTTAACTAGCGGGCACGTGGACTATCTAGGTTAATTCGCGGGCACTTGTACAATGCAGGTTCCCTAGCGGGCATTTTGAGTATGTAGGTTCCCTAGCGGGCACTTGGACTATATAGGTTCCCTACGGGCACTTGGACTATCTAGGTTCCCTAACGGGCACTTGGAATATGTAGGTTCCCTATCGGGAACTTGGACTATGTAGGTTCCTCAGCGGGCACTTGGACTATGTAGGTTCCCTATCGGGCATTGGACTATGTAGGTGAACTAGCAGGACCTTGGACTATCTAAGTTACCTAGCGGGCACTTGGACTATGTAGTTTAACTAGCGGACACTTGGACAATCTAGGTTACCTAGCGGGCACTTGAACTATGTACATACCTTGGCGGACACTTGGACTATCTAGGTTACCTAGCGGGCACTTGGACTATGTACGTCCCCTAGCGGGCACTTGGACTATCTAGGTTAACTAGAGGGCCCTTGGACTATGTAGGTTAACTAGCGGGCACTTGGATTATCTAGGTTAACTAGCGGGCACTTAGACGATGTAGGTTAACTAGTGGGCACTTGGACTATCTAGGTTAACTAGCGGGCACTTGGACTATCTAGATTAACTAACGGGTCCTTATACAATCTAGGTTTACTAGCGGGCACTTGGACTATGTAGTTTCCCTAGTGGGCATTTGGATTATTTAGGTTACCTAGTGGGCACTTGGACTATGTAGGTTACCTAGCAGGCACTTGGACTATCTAGGTTAACGAAATGGCACTTGGACTATGTAGGTTACCTAGCGGGCACTTGCACTATCTAGGTTACCTAGCGGGCACTTGGACTATGTAGGTTAATTAGCGGGCATTTGGACTATGTAGGTAACCTAGCGGGCACTTGGACAGTCCCGGTTACCTAGCTTGCACTTGGACTTCTAGGTTAACCAATGGGCACTTGGACTATGTATGTTGCATAGAGGGCAATTGGATTATCTAGGTTAGGTAACGGGCACTTGGACTATCTAGGTTACCTAGCGGGAACTTGGACTATTTAGTTTACCTAGCGGGCACTTGGACTATCTAGGTTACCTAACGGGCACTTGGAATATCTTGATTTCTTAGCGGGCACTTGGACTATATAGGTTACCTAGCGGGCCCTTGGACTATGTAGGCTACCTAGCAGGCACATGGACTATCTAGGTTAACGAAATGGCACTTGGACTATGTAGGTTACCTAGCGGGCACTTGGATTATCTAGGTTAGCTAACAGAAACTTGGAATATCTAGGTTACCTAGCGGGCACTTGGACTATGGAGGTTACCTTGCGGGGACTTGTACTATCTAGGTTACCTAACGGGAACTTGGACTATGTAGGTTAACTAGCATACACTTGGACGATCTAGGTTAACTAGCTGGCACTTGGAATATCTAGGTTAACTAGCGGGGCCTTGGACTATGTAGGTTAACTAGCAGGCACTTGGACTATATAGGTTCCCTATGGGCACTTGGACTATCTAGGTTCCCTAACTGGCACTTGGAATATGTAGGTTCCCTATCGGGCACTTGGACTATGTAGGTTCCTCAGCGGACACTTGGACTATGTAGGTTCCCTAACGGGCACTTGGACTATGTAGGTTCCCTATCGGGCATTGGACTATGTAGGTTAACTAGCGGACACTTGGACAATCTAGGTTACCTAGCGGGCACTTGAACTATGTACATTCCCTAGCGGGCACTTGGACTATCTAGGTTACCTAGCGGGCACTTGGACTATGTACGTCCCCTAGCGGGAACTTGGACTATCTAGGTTAACTAGAGGGCACTTAGACGATCTAGGTTAACTAGCGGGCACTTGGACTATCTAGGTTAACTAGCGGGCACTTGGATAATCTAGATTAACTAGCGGGCCCTTGCACTATCTATGTTTACTAGCGGGCAATTGGATTATCTAGGTTAACTAGTGGGCACTTAGACGATCTAGGTTAACTAGCGGGCACTTGGACTATCTATGTTAACTAGCGGGCACTTGGACTATGTAGGTTACTCCGCGGGCACTTGGACTATATAGGTTCCCTATCAGCCTCTTGGACTATGTAGGTTAACTAGCGGACACTTGGACAATCTAGGTTCTCTAGCGGGCACTTGGACTATATAGGTTCCCTACGGGCACTTGGACTATCTAGGTTCCCTAACGGGCACTTTGACTATGTAGGTTCCCTAGCGGGCACTTGGACTATATAGGTTCCCTATGGGCACTTGGACTATCTATGTTCCCTAACGGGCACTTGGAATATGTAGGTTCCCTATCGGGCACTTGGACTATGTAGGTTCCTCAGCGGGCACTTGGACTATGTAGGTTATGTAGCGGGCACTTGGACTATCTAGGTTAACTAGCAGGCACTTGGATTATCTAGGTTAACAAATGGGGACTTGGGCTATGTATGTTCCAGTGCGGGCACTTGGACTATCTAGGTTCCCTAAAGGGCACTTGGACTATCTAGGTTACCTAGCGGGGACTTGGACTATGTAGGTTAACTAGCGGACAATTGGACGATCTAGGTTAACTAGCGGGTACTTGGACTATCTAGATTAACTAGCGGTCCCTTGGACAATAGGTTAACTAGCGGACACTTGCATAATGTAGGTTAACTAGCGGGCCCATTGACTATGTAGGTTAACTAGTGGGCACTTGGACGATCTAGGTTAACTAGCGGGCACTTGGACGATATAGGTTAACTAGCGGGCACTTGGATTATCTAGGTTACCTAGCGGGCACTTGGACTATGTACGTTCCCTAGCGGGCATTTGGACTATATAGATAACCTAGCGGGCACTTAGACGATCTAGGTTAACTATCGGGCACTTCGACTATCTAGGTTAACTAGCGGGCACTTGGACTATCTAGGTTAACTAGCGTTCACTTGCACAATGCAGGTTCCCTAGCGGGCACTTTGACTATGTAAATTCCCTAGCGTGCATTTGGACTATGTAGGTTAACTAGCGGGCACTTGGACTATCTAGGTTAAAACGCGGCACTTGGACTATCTATGTTAAGTAGCGAGCACTTGGACTATCTAGGTAAACTAGCGGGCATTTGGACTATTAGGGTCCCTAGCGGGCATTTGGACTATATTGATTACCTAGCGGGCACTTGGACTATGTAGGTAAACGAACAGTCACTTGGACTATGTAGGTAACCTAGTGGTCACTTGAACTGTCTAGGTTACCTAGCGGGCACTTAGAGTATGTAGGTTAACTAGGGGGCCTTTGGCCTACGTAGGTTAACTAGCGGGCCCTTGGACGATGTAGGTTAACTAGCGGGCCCTTGGACTATGTAGGGTAACTGGCGGGCCCTTGGACTATATAGGTTAACTAGCGGGCACTTGGACGATCTAGGTTAACTAGCGGATACTTGGACTATGTAGGTTAACTTGCGGGCCCTTAGACTATGTAGATTAACTAGAGGCACTTGGAATATGTAGGTTAACTAGCGGGCACTTGGACTATCTAGGTTACTTAGCTGGCACTTGGACTATGTATGTTCCAGAGCGGGCACTTGGACTATGTAGGTTCCCTAGCAGGCACTTGGACTATGTAGGTTCCCTAGCGGGCACTTGTACTATGTAGGTTAACTAGCGGACACTTGGACGATCTAGGTTAACTAGCCGGTACTTGGACTATGTAGGTTAACAAGCGGTCCCTTGAACTATGTAGATTAACTAGCGGCACTTGGACTATCTACGTTAACTAGCGGGCCCTTGGACTATGTAGATTCCCTAGCGGGCATTTGGACTACATAGATAACCTAGCGGGCACTTGGACGATCTAGGTTACCTAGCTGGCACTTGAACTTTCTACGTTACCTAGCGGGTTCTTGGAGTATGTAGGTTACCTAGCGGGCTGTTGGACTATCTAGGTTACCATGCGGGCACTTGGACTATCTAGGTTAACTAACGGGCCCTTGGACTATGTAGGTTCCCTAGCAGGCACTTGGACTATGTAGGTTCCCTAGCGGGCACTTGTACTATGTAGGTTAACTAGCGGACACTTGGACGATCTAGGTTAACTAGCCGGTACTTGGACTACGTAGGTTAACTAGCGGTCCCTTGAACTATGTAGATTAACTAGCGGCACTTGGACTATCTACGTTAACTAGCGGGCCCTTGGACTATGTAGATTCCCTAGCGGGCACTTGGACTACGTAGGTTCCCTAGCGGGCACTTAGACTCTGTATGTTCCCTAGCAGGCACTTGGACTATATATGTTCCTTACGGACACTTTAACTATGTAAGTTAACTAACGGGCACTTGGACAATGTAGGTTAACTAGCGCGCCCTTGGACTATCTAGGTAAACTAGCGGGCACTTGGACTATGTAGGTTAACTACCGGGCACTTGGACTATGTAGGTTAACTAGGGGACAATTGCACTATATAGGTTACCTAACGGCACTTGGACTATCTAGGTTAACTAGCGGGCACTTGGACTATCTTGGTTAACTAGCGTGCACTTGGACTATGTAGGTTCCTTAGCGGGAACTTTAATATCTAGTTTACCTAGCGGGCACTTGGACTATGTAGGTTAACTAGCGGGCCCTTGGACTATCTAGGTTACATAGCTGGAACTTGGACTATATAGGTTACCTTGCGGGCACTTGGACTATGCAGGTTAACCGAGGCACTTGGACGATCTAGGTTAAATAGTGGGTCCTTTGACTATGTAGGTTAACGAACGGGCATGTGGACTATGTAGGTTACCTTGCAGGCACTTGGACTATGTAGGTTACCTAGCGGGTACTTGGACTATTTAGGGTAACGAACGGGCACTTGGACTATCTAGGTTAACTAGCGGGCACTTGCACAAAGCAGGTTCCCTAGCGGGCACTTTTACTATGTAGGTTCCCTAGCGGGCACTTGGATTATATAGGTTCCCTACGGGCACTTGGACTATCTAGGTTCCCTAACGGGCACTTGGACTATGTAGGTTCCTCTGCGGGCACTTGGACTATGTAGGTTCCCTATCAGGCACTTGGACTATGTAGGTTAACTATCGGGCACTTGGACTATGTAGGTTAACTAGCGGGCACGTGGACTATCTAGGTTAATTCGCGGGCACTTGTACAATGCAGGTTCCCTAGCGGGCATTTTGAGTATGTAGGTTCCCTAGCGGGCACTTGGACTATATAGGTTCCCTACGGGCACTTGGACTATCTAGGTTCCCTAACGGGCACTTGGAATATGTAGGTTCCCTATCGGGAACTTGGACTATGTAGGTTCCTCAGCGGGCACTTGGACTATGTAGGTTCCCTATCGGGCATTGGACTATGTAGGTGAACTAGCAGGACCTTGGACTATCTAAGTTACCTAGCGGGCACTTGGACTATGTAGTTTAACTAGCGGACACTTGGACAATCTAGGTTACCTAGCGGGCACTTGAACTATGTACATACCTTGGCGGACACTTGGACTATCTAGGTTACCTAGCGGGCACTTGGACTATGTACGTCCCCTAGCGGGCACTTGGACTATCTAGGTTAACTAGAGGGCCCTTGGACTATGTAGGTTAACTAGCGGGCACTTGGATTATCTAGGTTAACTAGCGGGCACTTAGACGATGTAGGTTAACTAGTGGGCACTTGGACTATCTAGGTTAACTAGCGGGCACTTGGACTATCTAGATTAACTAACGGGTCCTTATACAATCTAGGTTTACTAGCGGGCACTTGGACTATGTAGTTTCCCTAGTGGGCATTTGGATTATTTAGGTTACCTAGTGGGCACTTGGACTATGTAGGTTACCTAGCAGGCACTTGGACTATCTAGGTTAACGAAATGGCACTTGGACTATGTAGGTTACCTAGCGGGCACTTGCACTATCTAGGTTACCTAGCGGGCACTTGGACTATGTAGGTTAATTAGCGGGCATTTGGACTATGTAGGTAACCTAGCGGGCACTTGGACAGTCCCGGTTACCTAGCTTGCACTTGGACTTCTAGGTTAACCAATGGGCACTTGGACTATGTATGTTGCATAGAGGGCAATTGGATTATCTAGGTTAGGTAACGGGCACTTGGACTATCTAGGTTACCTAGCGGGAACTTGGACTATTTAGTTTACCTAGCGGGCACTTGGACTATCTAGGTTACCTAACGGGCACTTGGAATATCTTGATTTCTTAGCGGGCACTTGGACTATATAGGTTACCTAGCGGGCCCTTGGACTATGTAGGCTACCTAGCAGGCACATGGACTATCTAGGTTAACGAAATGGCACTTGGACTATGTAGGTTACCTAGCGGGCACTTGGATTATCTAGGTTAGCTAACAGAAACTTGGAATATCTAGGTTACCTAGCGGGCACTTGGACTATGGAGGTTACCTTGCGGGGACTTGTACTATCTAGGTTACCTAACGGGAACTTGGACTATGTAGGTTAACTAGCATACACTTGGACGATCTAGGTTAACTAGCTGGCACTTGGAATATCTAGGTTAACTAGCGGGGCCTTGGACTATGTAGGTTAACTAGCAGGCACTTGGACTATATAGGTTCCCTATGGGCACTTGGACTATCTAGGTTCCCTAACTGGCACTTGGAATATGTAGGTTCCCTATCGGGCACTTGGACTATGTAGGTTCCTCAGCGGACACTTGGACTATGTAGGTTCCCTAACGGGCACTTGGACTATGTAGGTTCCCTATCGGGCATTGGACTATGTAGGTTAACTAGCGGACACTTGGACAATCTAGGTTACCTAGCGGGCACTTGAACTATGTACATTCCCTAGCGGGCACTTGGACTATCTAGGTTACCTAGCGGGCACTTGGACTATGTACGTCCCCTAGCGGGAACTTGGACTATCTAGGTTAACTAGAGGGCACTTAGACGATCTAGGTTAACTAGCGGGCACTTGGACTATCTAGGTTAACTAGCGGGCACTTGGATAATCTAGATTAACTAGCGGGCCCTTGCAGTATCTATGTTTACTAGCGGGCAATTGGATTATCTAGGTTAACTAGTGGGCACTTAGACGATCTAGGTTAACTAGCGGGCACTTGGACTATCTATGTTAACTAGCGGGCACTTGGACTATGTAGGTTACTCCGCGGGCACTTGGACTATATAGGTTCCCTATCAGCCTCTTGGACTATGTAGGTTAACTAGCGGACACTTGGACAATCTAGGTTCTCTAGCGGGCACTTGGACTATATAGGTTCCCTACGGGCACTTGGACTATCTAGGTTCCCTAACGGGCACTTTGACTATGTAGGTTCCCTAGCGGGCACTTGGACTATATAGGTTCCCTATGGGCACTTGGACTATCTATGTTCCCTAACGGGCACTTGGAATATGTAGGTTCCCTATCGGGCACTTGGACTATGTAGGTTCCTCAGCGGGCACTTGGACTATGTAGGTTATGTAGCGGGCACTTGGACTATCTAGGTTAACTAGCAGGCACTTGGATTATCTAGGTTAACTAATGGGGACTTGGGCTATGTATGTTCCAGTGCGGGCACTTGGACTATCTAGGTTCCCTAAAGGGCACTTGGACTATCTAGGTTACCTAGCGGGGACTTGGACTATGTAGGTTAACTAGCGGACAATTGGACGATCTAGGTTAACTAGCGGGTACTTGGACTATCTAGATTAACTAGAGGTCCCTTGGACAATAGGTTAACTAGCGGACACTTGCATAATGTAGGTTAACTAGCGGGCCCATTGACTATGTAGGTTAACTAGTGGGCACTTGGACGATCTAGGTTAACTAGCGGGCACTTGGACGATATAGGTTAACTAGCGGGCACTTGGATTATCTAGGTTACCTAGCGGGCACTTGGACTATGTACGTTCCCTAGCGGGCATTTGGACTATATAGATAACCTAGCGGGCACTTAGACTTTGTAGGTTACCTAGCGGGCACTTGGACTATCTAGGTTAACGAACGGGCACTTGGACTATGTAGGTTAAATAGCGGGCACTTGGACTATCTAGGTTAACTAGCTGACCTTGGACTATGTAGGTTAACTATCGGGCACTTCGACTATCTAGGTTAACTAGCGGGCACTTGGACTATCTAGGTTAACTAGCGTTCACTTGCACAATGCAGGTTCCCTAGCGGGCACTTTGACTATGTAAGTTCCCTAGCGTGCATTTGGACTATGTAGGTTAACTAGCGGGCACTTGGACTATCTAGGTTAAAACGCGGCACTTGGACTATCTATGTTAAGTAGCGAGCACTTGGACTATCTAGGTAAACTAGCGGGCATTTGGACTATTAGGGTCCCTAGCGGGCATTTGGACTATATTGATTACCTAGCGGGCTCTTGGACTATGTAGGTAAACGAACAGGCACTTGGACTATGTAGGTAACCTAGTGGTCACTTGAACTGTCTAGGTTACCTAGCGGGCACTTAGAGTATGTAGGTTAACTAGGGGGCACTTGGACTACGTAGGTAAACTAGCGGGCCCTTGGACGATGTAGGTTAACTAGCGGGCCCTTGGACTATGTAGGTTAACTGGCGGGCCCTTGGACTATGTAGGTTAACTAGCGGGCACTTGGACGATCTAGGTTAACTAGCGGATACTTGGACTATGTAGGTTAACTTGCGGGCCCTTAGACTATGTAGATTAACTAGAGGCACTTGGAATATGTAGGTTAACTAGCGTGCACTTGGACTATCTAGGTTACTTAGCTGGCACTTGGACTATGTATGTTCCAGACGGGCACTTGGACTATGTAGGTTCCCTAGCAGGCACTTGGACTATGTAGGTTCCCTAGCGGGCACTTGTACTATGTAGGTTAACTAGCGGACACTTGGACGATCTAGGTTAACTAGCCGGTACTTGGACTATGTAGGTTAACAAGCGGTCCCTTGAACTATGTAGATTAACTAGCGGCACTTGGACTATCTACGTTAACTAGCGGGCCCTTGGACTATGTAGATTCCCTAGCGGGCACTTGGACTACGTAGGTGCCCTAGCGGGCACTTAGACTCTGTATGTTCCCTAGCAGGCACTTGGACTATATATGTTCCTTACGGACACTTGAACTATGTAAGTTAACTAACGGGCACTTGGACTATGTAGGTTAACTAGCGCGCCCTTGGACTATCTAGGTAAACTAGCGGGCACTTGGACTATGTAGGTTAACTACCGGGCACTTGGACTATGTAGGTTAACTAGGGGACACTTGCACTATATAGGTTACCTAACAGCACTTGGACTATCTAGGTTAACTAGCGGGCACTTGGACTATCTGGGTTAACTAGCGTGCACTTGGACTATGTAGGTTCCTTAGCGGGAACTTTAATATCTAGTTTACCTAGCGGGCACTTGGACTATGTAGGTTAACTAGCGGGCCCTTGGACTATCTAGGTTACATAGCTGGAACTTGGACTATATAGGTTACCTTGCGGGCACTTGGACTATGCAGGTTAACCGAGGCACTTGGACGATCTAGGTTAAATTGTGGGTCCTTTGACTATGTAGGTTAACGAACGGGCATTTGGACTATGTAGGTTACCTAGCAGGCACTTGGACTATGTAGGTTACCTAGCGGGTACTTGGACTATTTAGGGTAACGAACGGGCACTTGGACTATCTAGGTTAACTAGCGGGCACTTGCACAAAGCAGGTTCCCTAGCGGGCACTTTTACTATGTAGGTTCTCTAGCGGGCACTTGGATTATATAGGTTCCCTACGGGCACTTGGACTATCTAGGTTCCCTAATGGGCACTTGGACTATGTAGGTTCCTCTGCGGGCACTTGGACTATGTAGGTTCCCTATCAGGCACTTGGACTATGTAGGTTAACTATCGGGCACTTGGACTATGTAGGTTAACTAGCGGGCACGTGGACTATCTAGGTTAATTCGCGGGCACTTGTACAATGCAGGTTCCCTAGCGGGCATTTTGAGTATGTAGGTTCCCTAGCGGGCACTTGGACTATATAGGTTCCCTACGGGCACTTGGACTATCTAGGTTACCTAACGGGCACTTGGAATATGTAGGTTCCCTATCGGGAACTTGGACTATGTAGGTTCCTCAGCGGGCACTTGGACTATGTAGGTTCCCTATCGGGCATTGGACTATGTAGGTGAACTAGCAGGACCTTGGACTATCTAAGTTACCTAGCGGGCACTTGGACTATGTAGTTTAACTAGCGGACACTTGGACAATCTAGGTTACCTAGCGGGCACTTGAACAATGTACATACCTTGGCGGACACTTGGACTATCTAGGTTACCTAGCGGGCACTTGGACTATGTACGTCCCCTAGCGGGCACTTGGACTATCTAGGTTAACTAGAGGGCCCTTGGACTATGTAGGTTAACTAGCGGGCACTTGGATTATCTAGGTTAACTAGCGGGCACTTAGACGATCTAGGTTAACTAGTGGGCACTTGGACTATCTAGGTTAATTAGCGGGCACTTGGACTATCTAGATTAACTAACGGGCCCTTATACAATCTAGGTTTACTAGCGGGCACTTGGACTATCTAGGTTAACTAGCGGGCACTTGGACTATGTAGTTTCCCTAGTGGGCATTTGGATTATTTAGGTTACCTAGTGGGCACTTGGACTATGTAGGTTACCTAGCAGGCACTTGGACTATCTAGGTTAACGAAATGGCACTAGGACTATGTAGGTTACCTAGCGGGCACTTGGATTATCTAGGTTAGCTAACAGGAACTTGGAATATCTAGGTTATCTAGCGGGCACTTGGACTATGTAGGTTAACGAACGGGCACTTGGACTAGCTAGGTTAACTAGCGGGCCCATGGACGATGTAGGTTAACTAGGGGGCACTTGGACTATGTACGTCCCCCAGCGGGCCCTTGGACTATGTAAGTTCCCTAGCGGGCACTTGGACTATGTGGGTTTCCTGGCGGGCATTTGGACTATCTAGGTTACCTAACGGGCACTTGGACTATGTAGGTTACCTAGCAGGCACTTGGACTATGTAGGATCCCTATCGGGCACTTGGAAAATGTAGGTTAACTTGGAGGCACTAGGACTATGTAGGTTACCAAACGGGCCCTTAGACTATCTAGGTTACCTAGCGAGCATTTGGACTATGTAGGCTCCCTAGCGGTCATTTTGACTATATAGATTACCTAGCGGGAACTTAGACTTTGTAGGGTACCTAGCGGGCACTTGGACAATCTAGGTTACCTAGCTGGCACTTGAACTATCTACGTTACCTAGCGGGTACTTGGAGTATGTAGGTTACCTACCGGGCTGTTGGACTATCTAGGTTACCATGCGGGCACTTGGACTATCTAGGTTAACTAACGGGCACTTGGACTATGTATGTTCCCTAGCGGGCCCTTGGACTATGTAAGTTCCCTAGCGGGCACTTGGACTATGTGGGTTCCCTTGCGGGCATTTGGACTATCTAGGTTACGTAACGGGCACTTGGACTGTTTGGGTTCCCTAGCGGGCATTTGGACTATCTAGGTTACCTAGCGGGCACTTGGACTATGTACGTTCCCTAGCGGGCACTTGGATTATCTAGGTTACCTAGCGGGCACTTGGACTATGTACGTTTCCTAGCGGGTACTTGGACTATCTATGTTATCTAGCGGGCACTTGGACTATGTAGGTTCCCTATCGGGCACTTGGACAAGATAGGTTCCCTAGCGGGCACTTGGTCTATCTAGGTTAACTAGCGGGCACTTGGACTATCTATGTTAAGTAGCGAGCACTTGGACTATCTAGGTAAACCAGCGGGCATTTGGACTATTAGGGTCCCTAGCGGGGATTTGTACTATATTGGTTACCTAGCGGGCACTTGGACTATGTAGGTAAACGAACAGTCACTTGGACTATGTAGGTAACCTAGTGGTCACTTGAACTGTCTAGGTTACCTAGCGGGAACTTGGAGTATGTAGGTTAACTAGGGGGCACTTGGACTACGTAGGTTAACTAGCGGGCCCTTAGACGATGTAGGTTAACTAGCGGGCCCTTGGACTATGTAGGTTAACTAGCGGGCCCTTGGACTATGTAGGTTAACTAGCGGGCACTTGGACGATCTAGCTTAACTAGCAGATACTTGGACTATGTAGGTTAACTTGCGGGCCCTTAGACTATGTAGATTAACTAGAGGCACTTGGACAATCTACGTTAACTAGCGGGCCCTTGGACTATGTATATTCCCTAGCGGGCACTTGGACTATGTATGTTCCAGAGTGGGCACTTGGACTATGTAGGTTCCCTAGCAGGCACTTGGACTATGTAGGTTCCCTAGCGGGCACTTGTACTATGTAGGTTAACTAGCGGACACTTGGACGATCTAGGTTAACTAGCCGGTACTTGGACTACGTAGGTTAACTAGCGGTCCCTTGAACTATGTAGATTAACTAGCGGCACTTGGACTATCTACGTTAACTAGGGGGCCCTTGGACTATGTAGATTCCCTAGCGGGCACTTGGACTACGTAGGTTCCCTAGCGGGCACTTAGACTCTGTATGTTCCCTAGCAGGCACGTGGACTATATATGTTCCTTACGGACACTTCAACTATGTAAGTTAACTAACGGGCACTTGGACTATGTAGGTTAACTAGCGCGCCCTTGGACTATCTAGGTAAACTAGCGGGCACTTGGACTATGTAGGTTAACTACCGGGCACTTGGACAATGTAGGTTAACTAGGGGACACTTGCACTATATAGGTTACCTAACGGCACTTGGACTATCTAGGTTAACTAGCGGGCACTTGGACTATCTGGGTTAACTAGCGTGCACTTGGACTATGTAGGTTCCTTAGCGGGAACTTAAATATCTAGTTTACCTAGCGGGCACTTGGACTATGTAGGTTAACTAGCGGGCCCTTGGACTATCTAGGTTACATAGCTGGAACTTGGACTATATAGGTTACCTTGCGGGCACTTGGACTATGCAGGTTAACCGAGGCACTTGGACGATCTAGGTTAAATAGTGGGTCCTTTGACTATGTAGGTTAACGAACGGGCATTTGGACTATGTAGGTTACCTAGCAGGCACTTGGACTATGTAGGTTACCTAGCGGGTACTTGGACTATTTAGGGTAACGAACGGGCACTTGGACTATCTAGGTTAACTAGCGGTCACTTGGACTATGTAGGTTACCTAGCGGGCACTTGCACTATCTAGGTTACCTAGAGGGCACTTGGACTATGTAGGTTAATTAGCGGGCATTTGGAATATGTAGGTAACCTAGCGGGCACTTGGACAGTCCCGGTTACCTAGCTTGCACTTGGACTTCTAGGTTAACCAATGGGCACTTGGACTATGTATGTTGCATAGCGGGCAATTGGATTATCTAGGTTAGGTTAAGGGCACTTGGACTATCTAGGTTACCTAGCGGGAACTTGGACTATTTAGGTTACCTAGCGGGCACTTGGACTATCTAGGTTACCTAACGGGCACTTGGACTATCTTGATTTCTTAGCGGGCACTTGGACTATATAGGTTACCTAGCGGTCCCTTGGACTATGTAGGTTACCTAGCAGGCACTTGGACTATCTAGGTTAACGAAATGGCACTTGGACTATGTAGGTTACCTAGCGGGCACTTGGATTATCTAGGTTAGCTAACAGAAACTTGGAATATCTAGGTTACCTAGCGGGCACTTGGACTATGGAGGTTACCTTGCGGGGACTTGTACTATCTAGGTTACCTAACGGGAACTTGGACTATGTAGGTTAACTAGCATACACTTGGACGATCTAGGTTAACTAGCGGGCACTTGGAATATCTAGGTTAACTAGCGGGGCCTTGGACTATGTAGGTTAACTAGCAGGCACTTGGACTATGTAGGTTAAATAGCGGGCACTTGGACTATCTAGGTTAACTAGCTGACCTTGGACTATGTAGGTTACCTATTGGGCACTTCGACTATCTAAGTTAACTAGCGGGCACTTGGACTATCTAGGTTAACTAGCGGGCACTTGCACAAAGCAGGTTCCCTAGCGGGCACTTTTACTATGTAGGTTCCCTAGCGGGCACTTGGAATATATAGGTTCCCTACGGGCACTTGGACTATCTAGGTTCCCTAACGGGCACTTGGACTATGTAGGTTCCTCTGCGGGCACTTGGACTATGTAGGTTCCCTATCAGGCACGTGGACTATGTAGGTTAACTATCGGGTACTTGGACTATGTAGGTTAACTAGCGGGCACGTGGACTATCTAGGTTAATTCGCGGGCACTTGTACAATGCAGGTTCCCTAGCGGGCATTTTGAGTATGTAGGTTCCCTAGCGGGCACTTGGACTATATAGGTTCCCTACGGGCACTTGGACTATCTAGGTTCCCTAACGGGCACTTGGAATATGTAGGTTCCCTATCGGGAACTTGGACTATGTGGGTTCCTAAGCGGGCACTTGGACTATGTAGGTTCCCTATCGGGCATTGGACTATGTAGGTGAACTAGCAGGACCTTGGACTATCTAAGTTACCTAGCGGGCACTTGGACTATGTAGTTTAACTAGCGGACACTTGGACAATCTAGGTTACCTAGCGGGCACTTGAACTATGTACATACCTTGGCGGACACTTGGACTATCTAGGTTACCTAGCGGGCACTTGGACTATGTACGTCCCCTAGCGGGCACTTGGACTATCTAGGTTAACTAGAGGGCCCTTGGACTATGTAGGTTAACTAGCGGGCACTTGGATTATCTAGGTTAACTAGCGGGCACTTAGACGATCTAGGTTAACTAGTGGGCACTTGGACTATCTAGGTTAACTAGCGGGCACTTGGACTATCTAGATTAACTAACGGGCCCTTATACAATCTAGGTTTACTAGCGGGCACTTGGACTATCTAGGTTAACTAGCGGGCACTTGGACTATGTAGTTTCCCTAGTGGGCATTTGGATTATTTAGGTTACCTAGTGGGCACTTGGACTATGTAGGTTACCTAGCAGGCACTTGGACTATCTAGGTTAACGAAATGGCACTAGGACTATGTAGGTTACCTAGCGGGCACTTGGATTATCTAGGTTAGCTAACAGGAACTTGGAATATCTAGGTTATCTAGCGGGCACTTGGACTATGTAGGTTAACGAACGGGCACTTGGACTATGTAGGTAACCTAGTCGTCACTTGAAATGTCTAGGTTACCTAGCGGGCACTTGGACTATGTAGGTTAACAAGCGGGCACTTGGACTGTTTGGGTTCCCTAGCGGGCATTTGGACTATCTAGGTTACCTAGCGGGCACTTGGACTATGTACGTTCCCTAGCGGGCACTTGGATTATCTAGGTTACCTAGCGGGCACTTGGACTATGTACGTTTCCTAGCGGGTACTTGGACTATCTATGTTATCTAGCGGGCACTTGGACTATGTAGGTTCCCTATCGGGCACTTGGACAAGATAGGTTCCCTAGCGGGCACTTGGTCTATCTAGGTTAACTAGCGGGCACTTGGACTATCTATGTTAAGTAGCGAGCACTTGGACTATCTAGGTAAACTAGCGGGCATTTGGACTATTAGGGTCCCTAGCGGGCATTTGTACTATAGTGGTTACCTAGCGGGCACTTGGACTATTTAGGTAAACGAACAGTCACTTGGACTATGTAGGTAACCTAGTGGTCACTTGAACTGTCTAGGTTACCTAGCGGGCACTTGGAGTATGTAGGTTAACTAGGGGGCACTTGGACTACGTAGGTTAACTAGCGGGCCCTTGGACGATGTAGGTTAACTAGCGGGCCCTTGGACTATGTAGGTTAACTAGCGGGCCCTTGGACTATGTATGTTAACTAGCGGGCACTTGGACGATCTAGCTTAACTAGCGGATACTTGGACTATGTAGGTTAACTTGCGGGCCCTTAGACTATGTAGATTAACTAGAGGCACTTGGAATATGTAGGTTAACTAGCGGGCACTTGGACTATCTAGGTTACTTAGCTGGCACTTGGACTATGTATGTTCCAGAGCGGGCACTTGGACTATGTAGGTTCCCTAGCAGGCACTTGGACTATGTAGGTTCCCTAGCGGGCACTTGTACTATGTAGGTTAACTAGCGGACACTTGGACGATCTAGCTTAACTAGCCGGTACTTGGACTACTTAGGTTAACTAGCGGTCCCTTGAACTATGTAGATTAACTAGCGGCACTTGGACTATCTACGTTAACTAGCGGGCCCTTGGACTATGTAGATTCCCTAGCGGGCACTTGGGCTATGTAGGCTACCTAGCAGGCACTTGGACTATCTAGGTTAACGAAATGGCACTTGGACAATGTAGGTTACCTAGCGGGCACTTAGATTATCTAGGTTAGCTAACAGAAACTTGGAATATCTAGGTTACCTAGCGGGCACTTGGACTATGGAGGTTACCTTGCGGGGACTTGTACTATCTAGGTTACCTAACGGGAACTTGGACTATGTAGGTTAACTAGCATACACTTGGACGATCTAGGTTAACTAGCGGGCACTTGGAATATCTAGGTTAACTAGCGGGGCCTTGGACTATGTAGGTTAACTAGCAGGCACTTGGACTATATAGGTTCCCTATGGGCACTTGGACTATCTAGGTTCCCTAACTGGCACTTGGAATATGTAGGTTCCCTATCGGGCACTTGGACTATGTAGGTTCCTCAGCGGACACTTGGACTATGTAGGTTCCCTAACGGGCACTTGGACTATGTAGGTTCCCTATCGGGCATTGGACTATGTAGGTTAACTAGCGGACACTTGGACTATCTAGGTTACCTAGCGGGCACTTGAACTATGTACATTCCCTAGCGGGCACTTGGACTATCTAGGTTACCTAGCGGGCACTTGGACTATGTACGTCCCCTAGCGGGAACTTGGACTATCTAGGTTAACTAGAGGGCACTTAGACGATCTAGGTTAACTAGCGGGCACTTGGACTATCTAGGTTAACTAGCGGGCGCTTGGATAATCTAGATTAACTAGCGGGCCCTTGCACTATCTATGTTTACTAGCGGGCAATTGGATTATCTAGGTTAACTAGTGGGCACTTAGACGATCTAGGTTAACTAGCGGGCACTTGGACTATCTATGTTAACTAGCGGGTACTTGGACTATGTAGGTTACTCCGCGTGCACTTGGACTATATAGGTTCCCTATCAGCCTCTTGGACTATGTAGGTTAACTAGCGGACACTTGGACAATCTAGGTTCTCTAGCGAGCACTTGGACTATATAGGTTCCCTACGGGCACTTGGACTATCTAGGTTCACTAACGGGCACTTTGACTATGTAGGTTCCCTAGCGGGCACTTGGACTATATAGGTTCCCTATGGGCACTTGGACTATCTATGTTCCCTAACGGGCACTTGGAATATGTAGGTTCCCTATCGGGCACTTGGACTATGTAGGTTCCTCAGCGGGCACTTGGACTATGTAGGTTATGTAGCGGGCACTTGGACTATCTAGGTTAACTAGCAGGCACTTGGATTATCTAGGTTAACTAATGGGGACTTGGGCTATGTATGTTCCAGTGCGGGCACTTGGACTATGTAGGTTCCCTAATGGGCACTTGGACTATCTAGGTTACCTAGCGGGGACTTGGACTATGTAGGTTAACTAGCGGACAATTGGACGATCTAGGTTAACTAGCGGGTACTTGGACTATCTAGATTAACTAGCGGTCCCTTGGACAATAGGTTAACTAGCGGACAATTGCACTATGTAGGTTAACTAGCGGGCCCATTGACTATGTAGGTTAACTAGTGGGCACTTGGACGATCTAGGTTAACTAGCGGGCACATGGACGATATAGGTTAACTAGCGGGCACTTGGATTATCTAGGTTACCTAGCGGGCACTTGAACTATGTACGTTCCCTAGCGGGCATTTGGACTATATAGATAACCTAGCTGGCACTTATTTGTAGGTTACCTAGCGGGCACTTGGATTATCTAGGTTACCTAGCGGGCACTTGAACTATCTAGGTTAACGAAATGGCACTTGGACTATGTAGGTTACCTAGCGGGCACTTGCACTATCTAGGTTACCTAGCGGGCACTTGAACTATGTAGGTTAATTAGCGGGCATTTGGACTATGTAGGTAACCTAGCGGGCACTTGGACAGTCCCGGTTACCTAGTTTGCACTTGGACTTCTAGGTTAACCAATGGGCACTTGGACTATGTATGTTGCATAGCGGGCAATTGGATTATCTAGGTTAGGTAACGGGCACTTGGACTATCTAGGTTACGTAGCGGGAACTTGGACTATTTAGGTTACCTAGCGGGCACTTGGACTATCTAGGTTACCTAACGGGCACTTGGACTATCTTGATTTCTTAGCGGGCACTTGGACTATATAGGTTACCTAGCGGGCCCTTGGACTATGTAGGCAACCTAGCAGGCACTTGGACTATCTAGGTTAACGAAATGGCACTTGGACTATGTAGGTTACCTAGCGGGCACTTGGATTATCTAGGTTAGCTAACAGAAACTTGGAATATCTAGGTTACCTAGCGGGCACTTGGACTATGGAGGTTACCTTGCGGGGACTTGTACTATCTAGGTTACCTAACGGGAACTTGGACTATGTAGGTTAACTAGCATACACTTGGACTATCTAGGTTAACTAGCGGGCACTTGGACTATCTAGATTAACTAAGGGGCCCTTATACAATCTAGGTTTACTAGCGGGCACTTGGACTATCTAGGTTAACTAGCGGGCACTTGGACTATGTAGTTTCCCTAGTGGGCATTTGGATTATTTAGGTTAGCTAACAGAAACTTGGAATATCTAGGTTACCTAGTGGGCACTAGGACTATGTAGGTTACCTAGCGGGCACTTGGATTATCTAGGTTAGCTAACAGGAACTTGGAATATCTAGGTTATCTAGCGGGCACTTGGACTATGTAGGTTAACGAACGGGCACTTGGACTATGTAGGTAACCTAGTGGTCACTTGAAATGTCTAGGTTACCTAGCGGGCACTTGGACTATGTAGGTTAACAAGCGGGCACTTGGACTAGCTAGGTTAACTAGCAGGCCCTTGGACGATGTAGGTTAACTAGGGGGCACTTGGACTATGTACGTCCCCTAGCGGGCCCTTGGACTATGTAAGTTCCCTAGCGGGCACTTGGACTATGTGGGTTTCCTGGCAGGCATTTGGACTATCTAGGTTACCTAACGGGCACTTGGACTATGTAGGTTACCTAGCAGGCACTTGGACTATGTAGGATCCCTATCGGGCACTTGGAAAATGTAGGTTAACTAGGAGGCACTAGGACTATGTAGGTTACCAAACGGGCCCTTAGACTATCTAGGTTACCGAGTGAGCATTTGGACTATGTAGGCTCCCTAGCGGTCATTTTGACTATATAGATTACCTAGCGGGAACTTAGACTTTGTAGGGTACCTAGCGGGCACTTGGACTATCTAGGTTACCTAGCTGGCACTTGAACTATCTACGTTACCTAGCGGGTACTTGGAGTATGTAGGTTACCTACCGGGCTGTTGGACTATCTAGGTTACCATGCGGGCACTTGGACTATCTAGGTTAACTAACGGGCACTTGGACTATGTATGTTCCCAAGCGGGCCCTTGGACTATGTAAGTTCCCTAGCGGGCACTTGGACTATGTGGGTTCCCTTGCGGGCATTTGGACTATCTAGGTTACGTAACGGGCACTTGGACTGTTTGGGTTCCCTAGCGGGCATTTGGACTATCTAGGTTACCTAGCGGGCACTTGGACTATGTACGTTCCCTAGCGGGCACTTGGATTATCTAGGTTACCTAGCGGGCACTTGGACTATGTACGTTTCCTAGCGGGTACTTGGACTATCTATGTTATCTAGCGGGCACTTGGACTATGTAGGTTCCCTATCGGGCACTTGGACAAGATAGGTTCCCTAGCGGGCACTTGGTCTATCTAGGTTAACTAGCGGGCACTTGGACTATCTATGTTAAGTAGCGAGCACTTGGACAATCTAGGTAAACTAGCGGGCATTTGGACTATTAGGGTCCCTAGCGGGCATTTGTACTATATTGGTTACCTAGTGGGCACTTGGACTATGTAGGTAAACGAACAGTCACTTGGACTATGTAGGTAACCTAGTGGTCACTTGAACTGTCTAGGTTACCTAGCGGGCACTTGGAGTATGTAGGTTAACTAGGGGAC
Source organism: Tenrec ecaudatus (assembly GCF_050624435.1). Classification (NCBI taxonomy): domain Eukaryota; kingdom Metazoa; phylum Chordata; class Mammalia; order Afrosoricida; family Tenrecidae; genus Tenrec; species Tenrec ecaudatus. Next base: position 854,831 of record NW_027457578.1, on the reverse strand, counting down.
ACTTGGACTACGTAGGTTAACTAGCGGGCCCTTGGACGATGTAGGTTAACTAGCGGGCCCTTGAACTATGTAGGTTAACTAGCGGGCCCTTGGACTATGTAGGTTAACTTGCGGGCCCTTAGACTATGTAGATTAACTAGAGGCACTTGGACTATCTACGTTAACTAGCGGGCCCTTGGACTATGTAGATTCCCTAGCGGGCACTTGGACTATGTATGTTCCAGAGCGGGCACTTGGACTATGTAGGTTCCCTAGCAGGCACTTGGACTATGTAGGTTCCCTAGCGGGCACTTGTACTATGTAGGTTAACTAGCGGACACTTGGACGATCTAGGTTAACTAGCCGGTACTTGGACTACGTAGGTTAACTAGCGGTCCCTTGAACTATGTAGATTAACTAGCGGCACTTGGACTATCTACGTTAACTAGCGGGCCCTTGGACTACGTAGATTCCCTAGCGGGCACTTGGACTACGTAGGTTCCCTAGCGGGCACTTAGACTCTGTATGTTCCCTAGCAGGCACGTGGACTATATATGTTCCTTACGGACACTTGAACTATGTAAGTTAACTAACGGGCACTTGGACTATGTAGGTTAACTAGCGCGCCCTTGGACTATCTAGGTAAACTAGTGGGCACTTGGACTATGTAGGTTAACTACCGGGTACTTGGACTATGTAGGTTAACTAGGGGACACTTGCACTATATAGGTTACCTAACGGCACTTGGACTATCAAGGTTAACTAGCGGGCACTTGGACTATCTGGGTTAACTAGCGTGCACTTGGACTATGTAGGTTCCTTAGCGGGAACTTGGATATCTAGTTTACCTAGCGGGCACTTGGACTACGTAGATTAACTAGCGGGCCCTTGGACTATCTAGGTTACATAGCTGGAACTTGGACTATATAGGTTACCTTGCGGGCACTTGGACTATGTAGGTTAACCGAGGCACTTGGACGATCTAGGTTAAATAGTGGGTCCTTGGACTATGTAGGTTAACGAACGGGCATTTGGACTATGTAGGTTACCTAGCAGGCACTTGGACTGTCTAGGTTACCTAGCGGGTACTTGGACTATCTAGGTTAACGAACGGGCACTTGGACTATCTAGGTTAACTAGCGGTCACTTGGACTATGTAGGTTAATTAGCGGGCATTTGGACTATGTAGGTAACCTAGCGGGCACTTGGACAGTCCCGGTTACCTAGCTTGCACTTGGACTTCTAGGTTAACCAATGGGCACTTGGACTATGTATGTTGCATAGCGGGCAATTGGATTATCTAGGATAGGTAACGGGCACTTGGACTATCTAGGTTACCTAGCGGGCACTTGGACTATCTTGGTTACCTAACGGGCACTTGGACTATCTTGATTTCTTAGCGGGCACTTGGACTATATAGGTTACCTAGCGGGCCCTTGGACTATGTAGGTTACCTAGCAGGCACTTGGACTATCTAGGTTAACGAAATGGCACTTGGACTATGTAGGTTACCTAGCGGGCACTTGGATTATCTAGGTTAGCTAACAGAGACTTGGAATATCTAGGTTACCTAGCGGGCACTTGGACTATGGAGGTTACCTTGCGGGGACTTGTACTATCTAGGTTACCTAACGGGAACTTGGACTATGTAGGTTAACTAGCATACACTTGGACGATCTAGGTTAACTAGCGGGCACTTGGAATATCTAGGTTAACTAGCGGGGCCTTGGACTATGTAGGTTACCTAGCAGGCACTTGGACTGTCTAGGTTACCTAGCGGGCACTTGGACTATCTAGGTTAACTAGCGGTCACTTGGACTATGTAGGTTACCTAGCGGGCACTTGCACTATCTAGGTTACCTAGCGGGCACTTGGACTATGTAGGTTAATTAGCAGGCATTTGGACTATGTAGGTAACCTAGCGGGCACTTGGACAGTCCCGGTTACCTAGCTTGCACTTGGACTTCTAGGTTAACCAATGGGCACTTTGACTATGTATGTTGCATAGCGGGCAATTGGATTATCTAGGTTAGGTAACGGGCACTTGGACTATCTAGGTTACCTAGCGGGCACTTGGACTATCTAGGTTACCTAACGGGCACTTGGACTATCTTGATTTCTTAGCGGGCACTTATATTATCTAGGTTAGCTAACAGAAACTTGGAATATCTAGGTTACCTAGCGGGCACTTGGACTATGGAGGTTACCTTGCGGGGACTTGTACTATCTAGGTTACCTAACGGGAACTTGGACTATGTAGGTTAACTAGCATACACTTGGACGATCTAGGTTAACTAGCGGGCACTTGGAATATCTAGGTTAACTAGCGGGGCCTTGGACTATCTAGGTTAACTAGCGGGCACTTGGACTATCTAGATTAACTAACGGCCCTTATAATATCTAGGTTTACTAGCGGGCACTTGCACTAGGTAGGTTACCTTGCGGGCACTTGGATTATCTAGGTTAGCTAACAGGAACTTGGAATATCTAGGTTACTTAGCGGGCACTTGGACTATGGAGGTTACCTTGCGGGCACTTGTACTATCTAGGTTACCTAACGGGAACTTGGACTATGTAGGTTAACTAGCATACACTTGGACGATCTAGGTTAACTAGCGGGCACTTGGAATATCTAGGTTAACTAGCGGGCCTTTGGACTATATAGGTTAACTAGCAGGAACTTGGACTATGTAGGTTAACTAGCGGGCACTTGGACTATCTAGGTTAACTAGCTGACCTTGGACTATGTAGGTTAACTATCGGGCACTTCGACTATCTAGGTTAACTAGCGGGCACTTGGACTATCTAGGTTAACTAGCGGGCACTTGCACAAAGCAGGTTCCCTAGCGGGCACTTTTACTATGTAGGTTCCCTAGCGGGCACTTGGACTATATAGGTTCCCTACGGGCACTTGGACTATCTAGGTTCCCTAACGGGCACTTGGACTATTTAGGTTCCTCTGCGGGCACTTGGACTATGTAGGTTCCCTATCAGGCACTTCGACTATGTAGGTTAAATATTGGGCACTTGGACTATCTAGGTTAACTAGCGGGCACGTGGACTATCTAGGTTAATTAGCGGGCACTCCTACAATGCAGGTTCCCTAGCGGGCATTTTGAGTATGTAGGTTCCCTAGCGGGCACTTGGACTATATAAGTTCCCTACGTGCACTTGGACTATCTAGGTTCCCTAACGGGCACTTGGAATATTTAGGTTCCCTATCGGGCACTTGGACTATGTAGGTTCCTCAGCGGGCACTTGGACTATGTAGGTTCCCTATCGGGCATTGGACGATGTAGGTTAACTAGCAGGACCTTGGACTATCTAGGATACCTAGTGGGCACTTGGACTATGTAGTTTAACTAGCGGACACTTGGACAATCTAGGTTAACTAGCCGGTACTTGGACTATGTAGGTTAACAAGCGTTCCCTTGAACTATGTAGATTAACTAGCGGTACTTGGACTATCTACGTTAACTAGCGGGCACTTGGACTACGTAGGTTCCCTAGCGGGCACTTAGACTCTGTATGTTCCCTAGCAGGCACTTGGACTATATATGTTCCTTACGGACACTTGAACTATGTAAGTTAACTAACGGGCACTTGGACTATGTAGGTTAACTAGCGCGCCCTTGGACTATCTAGGTAAACTAGCGGGCACTTGGACTATGTAGGTTAACTACCGGACACTTGGACTATGTAGGTTAACTAGGGGACACTTGCACTATATAGGTTACCTAACGGCACTTGGACTATCTAGGTTAACTAGCGGGCACTTGGACTATCTGTGTTAACTAGCGTGCACTTGGACTATGTAGGTTCCTTAGCGGGAACTTGGATATCTAGTTTACCTAGCGGGCACTTGGACTATGTAGGTTAACTAGCGGGCCCTTGGACTATCTAGGTTACATAGCTGGAACTTGGACTATATAGGTTACCTTGCGGGCACTTGGACTATGTAGGTTAACCGAGGCACTTGGACGATCTAGGTTAAATAGTGGGTCCTTGGACTATGTAGGTTAACGAACGGGCATTTGGACTATGTAGGTTACCTAGCAGGCACTTGGACTGTCTAGGTTACCTAGCGGGTACTTGGACTATCTAGGTTAACGAACGGGCACTTGGACTATCTAGGTTAACTAGCGGTCACTTGGACTATGTAGGTTAATTAGCGGGCATTTGGACTATGTAGGTAACCTAGCGGGCACTTGGACAGTCCCGGTTACCTAGCTTGCACTTGGACTTCTAGGTTAACCAATGGGCACTTGGACTATGTATGTTGCATAGCGGGCAATTGGATTATCTAGGATAGGTAACGGGCACTTGGACTATCTAGGTTACCTAGCGGGCACTTGGACTATCTTGGTTACCTAACGGGCACTTGGACTATCTTGATTTCTTAGCGGGCACTTGGACTATATAGGTTACCTAGCGGGCCCTTGGACTATGTAGGTTACCTAGCAGGCACTTGGACTATCTAGGTTAACGAAATGGCACTTGGACTATGTAGGTTACCTAGCGGGCACTTGGATTATCTAGGTTAGCTAACAGAAACTTGGAATATCTAGGTTACCTAGCGGGCACTTGGACTATGGAGGTTACCTTGCGGGGACTTGTACTATCTAGGTTACCTAACGGGAACTTGGACTATGTAGGTTAACTAGCATACACTTGGACGATCTAGGTTAACTAGCGGGCACTTGGAATATCTAGGTTAACTAGCGGGGCCTTGGACTATGTAGGTTACCTAGCAGGCACTTGGACTGTCTAGGTTACCTAGCGGGCACTTGGACTATCTAGGTTAACTAGCGGTCACTTGGACTATGTAGGTTACCTAGCGGGCACTTGCACTATCTAGGTTACCTAGCGGGCACTTGGACTATGTTGGTTAATTAGCGGGCATTTGGACTATGTAGGTAACCTAGCGGGCACTTGGACAGTCCCGGTTACCTAGCTTGCACTTGGACTTCTAGGTTAACCAATGGGCACTTGGACTATGTATGTTGCATAGCGGGCAATTGGATTATCTAGGTTAGGTAACGGGCACTTGGACTATCTAGGTTACGTAGCGGGAACTTGGACTATTTAGGTTACCTAGCGGGCACTTGGACTATCTAGGTTACCTAACGGGCACTTGGACTATCTTGATTTCTTAGCGGGCACTTGGACTATATAGGTTACCTAGCGGGCCCTTGGACTATGTAGGCTACCTAGCAGGCACTTGGACTATCTAGGTTAACGAAATGGCACTTGGACTATGTAGGTTACCTAGCGGGCACTTGGATTATCTAGGTTAGCTAACAGAAACTTGGAATATCTAGGTTACCTAGCAGGCACTTGGACTACGGAGGTTGCCTTGCGGGTACATGTACTATCTAGGTTACCTAACGGGAACTTGGACTATGTAGGTTAACTAGCATACACTTGGACGATCTAGGTTAACTAGCGGGCACTTGGAATATCTAGGTTAACTAGCGGGGCCTTGGATTATGTAGGTTACCTAGCAGGCACTTGGACTGTCTAGGTTACCTAGCGGGCACTTGGACTATCTAGGTTAACTAGCGGTCACTTGGACTATGTAGGTTACCTAGCGGGCACTTGCACTATCTAGGTTACCTAGCGGGCACTTGGACTATGTAGGTTAATTAGCGGGCATTTGGACTATGTAGGTAACCTAGCGGGCACTTGGACAGTCCCGGTTACCTAGCTTGCACTTGGACTTCTAGGTTAACCAATGGGCACTTGGACTATGTATGTTGCATAGCGGGCAATTGGATTATCTAGGTTAGGTAACGGGCACTTGGACTATCTAGGTTACGTAGCGGGAACTTGGACTATTTAGGTTACCTAGCGGGCACTTGGACTATCTAGGTTACCTAACGGGCACTTGGACTATCTTGATTTCTTAGCGGGCACTTGGATTATATAGGTTACCTAGCGGGCCCTTGGACTATGTAGGCTACCTAGCAGGCACTTGGACTATCTAGGTTAACGAAATGGCACTTGGACTATGTAGGTAAACTAGCAGGCACTTGGACTATGTAGGTTAACTAGCGGGCACTTGGACTATCTAGGTTAACTAGCTGACCTTGGACTATGTAGGTTAACTATAGGGCACTTCGACTATCTAGGTTAACTAGCGGGCACTTGGACTATGTAGGTTAACTAGCGGGCACTTGGACTATCTAGGTTAACTAGCTGACCTTGGACTATGTAGGTTAACTAATGGGCACTTCGACTATCTAGGTTAACTAGCGGGCACTTGGACTATCTAGGTTAACTAGCGGGCACTTGCACAAAGCAGGTTCCCTAGCGGGCACTTTTACTATGTAGGTTCCCTAGCGGGCACTTGGACTATATAGGTTCCCTACGGGCACTTGGACTATCTAGGTTCCCTAACGGGCCCTTGGACTATTTAGGTTCCTCTGCGGGCACTTGGACTATGTAGGTTCCCTATCAGGCACTTCGACTATGTAGGTTAAATATTGGGCACTTGGACTATCTAGGTTAACTAGCGGGCACGTGGACTATCTAGGTTAATTAGCGGGCACTCCTACAATGCAGGTTCCCTAGCGGGCATTTTGAGTATGTAGGTTCCCTAGCGGGCACTTGGACTATATAAGTTCCCTACGTGCACTTGGACTATCTAGGTTCCCTAACGGGCACTTGGAATATTTAGGTTCCCTATCGGGCACTTGGACTATGTAGGTTCCTCAGCGGGCACTTGGACTATGTAGGTTCCCTATCGGGCATTGGACGATGTAGGTTAACTAGCAGGACCTTGGACTATCTAGGATACCTAGTGGGCACTTGGACTATGTAGTTTAACTAGCGGACACTTGGACAATCTAGGTTAACTAGCCGGTACTTGGACTATGTAGGTTAACAAGCGTTCCCTTGAACTATGTAGATTAACTAGCGGTACTTGGACTATCTACGTTAACTAGCGGGCACTTGGACTACGTAGGTTCCCTAGCGGGCACTTAGACTCTGTATGTTCCCTAGCAGGCACTTGGACTATATATGTTCCTTACGGACACTTGAACTATGTAAGTTAACTAACGGGCACTTGGACTATGTAGGTTAACTAGCGCGCCCTTGGACTATCTAGGTAAACTAGCGGGCACTTGGACTATGTAGGTTAACTACCGGACACTTGGACTATGTAGGTTAACTAGGGGACACTTGCACTATATAGGTTACCTAACGGCACTTGGACTATCTAGGTTAACTAGCGGGCACTTGGACTATCTGTGTTAACTAGCGTGCACTTGGATTATGTAGGTTCCTTAGCGGGAACTTGGATATCTAGTTTACCTAGCGGGCACTTGGACTTTGTAGGTTAACTAGCGGGCCCTTGGACTATCTAGGTTACATAGCTGGAACTTGGACTATATAGGTTACCTTGCGGGCACTTGGACTATGTAGGTTAACCGAGGCACTTGGACGATCTAGGTTAAATAGTGGGTCCTTGGACTATGTAGGTTAACGAACGGGCATTTGGACTATGTAGGTTACCTAGCAGGCACTTGGACTATGTAGGTTACCTAGCGGGTACTTGGACTATCTAGGTTAACGAACGGGCACTTGGACTATCTAGGATAACTAGCGGTCACTTGGACTATGTAGGTTACCTAGCGGGCACTTGCACTATCTAGGTTACCTAGAGGGCACTTGGACTATGTAGGTTAATTAGCGGGCATTTGGAATATGTAGGTAACCTAGCGGGCACTTGGACAGTCCCGGTTACCTAGCTTGCACTTGGACTTCTAGGTTAACCAATGGGCACTTGGACTATGTATGTTGCATAGCGGGCAATTGGATTATCTAGGTTAGGTAACGGGCACTTGGACTATCTAGGTAACCTAGCGGGAACTTGGACTATTTAGGTTACCTAACGGGCACTTGTACTATCTTGATTTCTTAGCGGGCACTTGGACTATATAGGTTAACTAGCTGGCCCTTGGACTATGTAGGTTACCTAGCAGGCACTTGGACTATCTAGGTTAACGAAATGGCCCTTGGACTATGTAGGTTACCTAGCGGGCACTTGGATTATCTAGGTTAGCTAACAGAAACTTGGAATATCTAGGTTACCTAGCGGGCACTTGGACTATGGAGCTTACCTTGCGGGGACTTGTACTATCTAGGTTACCTAACGGGAACTTGGACTATGTAGGTTAACTAGCATACACTTGGACGATCTAGGTTAACTAGCGGGCACTTGGAATATCTAGGTTAACTAGCGGGGCCTTGGACTATGTAGGTTAACTAGCAGGCACTTGGACTATGTAGGTTAACTAGCGGGCACTTGGACTATCTAGGTTAACTAGCTGACCTTGGACTATGTAGGTTAACTATTGGGCACTTCGACTATCTAAGTTAACTAGCGGGCACTTGGACTATCTAGGTTAACTAGCGGGCACTTGCACAAAGCAGGTTCCCTAGCGGGCACTTTTACTATGTAGGTTCCCTAGCGGGCACTTGGATTATATAGGTTCCCTACGGGCACTTGGACTATCTAGGTTCCCTAACGGGCACTTGGACTATGTAGGTTCCTCTGCGGGCACTTGGACTATGTAGGTTCCCTATCAGGAACTTGGACTATGTAGGTTAACTATTGGGCACTTGGACTATGTAGGTTAACTAGTGGGCACGTGGACTATCTAGGTTAATTCGCGGGCACTTGTACAATGCAGGTTCCCTAGCGGGCATTTTGAGTATGTAGGTTCCCTAGCGGGCACGTGGACTATGTAGGTTCCCTACGGGCACTTGGACTATCTAGGTTCCCTAACGGGCACTTGGAATATGTAGGTTCCCTATCGGGTATTGGACCATGTAGGTGAACTAGCAGGACCTTGGACAATCTAAGTTACCTAGAGGGCACTTGGACTATGTAGTTTAACTAGCGGACACTTGGACAATCTAGGTTACCTAGCGGGCACTTGAACTATGTACATACCTTGGCGGGCACTTGGACTATCTAGGTTACCTAGCGGGCACTTGGACTATGTACGTTCCCTAGCGGGCACTTGGATTATCTAGGTTACCTAGCGGGCACTTGGACTATGTACGTTCCCTAGCGGGTACTTGGACTATCTATGTTATCTAGCGGGCACTTGGACTATGTAGGTTCCCTATCCGGCACTTGGACAAGATAGGTTCCCTAGCGGGCACATGGTCTATCTAGGTTAACTAGCGGGCACTTGGACTATCTATGTTAAGTAGCGAGCACTTGGACTATCTAGGTAAACTAGCGGGCATTTGGACTATTAGGGTCCCTAGCGGGCATTTGTACTATATTGGTTACCTAGCGGGCACTTGGACTATGTAGGTAAATGAACAGTCACTTGGACTATGTAGGTAACCTAGTGGTCACTTGAACTGTCTAGGTTACCTAGCGGGCACTTGGAGTATGTAGGTTAACTAGGGGGCACTTGGACTACGTAGGTTAACTAGTGGGCCCTTGGACGATGTAGGTTAACTAGCGGGCCTTGGACTATGTAGGTTAACTAGCGGGCCCTTGGACTATGTAGGTTAACTAGCGGGCACTTGGACGATCTAGCTTAACTAGCGGATACTTGGACTATGTAGGTTAACTTGCGGGCCCTTAGACTATGTAGATTAACTAGAGGCACTTGGACTATGTAGGTTAACTAGCGGGCACTTGGACTATGTAGATTCCCTAGCGGGCACTTGGACTATGTATGTTCCACAGCGGGCACTTGGACTATGTAGGTTCCCTAGCAGGCACTTGGACTATGTAGGTTCCCTAGCGGGCACTTGTACTATGTAGGTTAACTAGCGGACACTTGGACGATCTAGGTTAACTAGCCGGTACTTGGACTACGTAGGTTAACTAGCGGTCCCTTGAACTATGTAGATTAACTAGCGGCACTTGGACTATCTACGTTAACTAGCGGGCCCTTGGACTATGTAGATTCCCTAGCGGGCACTTGGACTACGTAGGTTCCCTAGCGGGCACTTAGACTCTGTATGTTCCCTAGCAGGCACGTGGACTATATATGTTCCTTATGGACACTTGAACTATGTAAGTTAACTAACGGGCACTTGGACTATGTACATACCTGGCGGGCACTTGGACTATCTAGGTTACCTAGCGGGCACTTGGACTATGTACGTCCCCTAGCGGGCACTTGGACTATCTAGGTTAACTAGAGGGTCCTTGGACTATGTAGGTTAACTAGCGGGCACTTGGATTATCTAGGTTAAGTAGCGGGCACTTAGACGATCTAGGTTAACTAGCGGGCACTTGGACTATGTAGATTACCTAGCGGGCACTTGGACTATGTATGTTCCAGAGCGGGCACTTGGACTATGTAGGTTCCCTAGCAGGCACTTGGACTATGTAGGTTCCCTAGCGGGCACTTGTACTATGTAGGTTAACTAGCGGACACTTGGACGATCTAGGTTAACTAGCCGGTACTTGGACTACGTAGGTTTACTAGCGGTCCCTTGAACTATGTAGATTAACTAGCGGCACTTGGACTATCTACGTTAACTAGCGGGCACTTGGACTATGTAGATTCCCTAGCGGGCACTTGGACTACGTAGGTTCCCTAGCGGGCACTTAGACTCTGTATGTTCCCTAGCAGGCACGTGGACTATATATGTTCCTTACGGACACTTGAACTATGTAAGTTAACTAACGGGCACTTGGACTATGTAGGTTAACTAGCGCGCCCTTGGACTATCTAGGTAAACTAGCGGGCACTTGGACTATGTAGGTTAACTACCGGGCACTTGGACTATGTAGGTTAACTAGGGGACACTTGCACTATATAGGTTACCTAGCGGCACTTGGACTATCTAGGTTAACTAGCGGGCACTTGGACTATCTGTTTTAACTAGCGTGCACTTGGACTATTTAGGTTCCTTAGCGGGAACTTGGATATCTAGTTTACCTAGCGGGCACTTGGACTATGTAGGTTAACTAGCGGGCCCTTGGACTATCTAGGTTACATAGCTGGAACTTGGACTATATAGGTTACCTTGCGGGCACTTGGACTATGTAGGTTAACCGAGGCACTTGGACGATCTAGGTTAAATAGTGGGTCCTTGGACTATGTAGGTTAACGAACGGGCATTTGGACTATGTAGGTTACCTAGCAGGCACTTGGACTGTCTAGGTTACCTAGCGGGTACTTGGACTATTTAGGTTAACGAACGGGCACTTGGACTATCTAGGTTAACTAGCGGTCACTTGGACTATGTAGGTTACCTAGCGGGCACTTGCACTATCTAGGTTACCTAGCGGGCACTTGGACTATGTAGGTTAATTAGCGGGCATTTGGACTATGTAGGTAACCTAGCGGGCACTTGGACAGTCCCGGTTACCTAGCTTGCACTTGGACTTCTAGGTTAACCAATGGGCACTTGGACTATGTATGTTGCATAGCGGGCAATTGGATTATCTAGGTTAGGTAACGGGCACTTGGACTATCTAGGTTACCTAGCGGGCACTTGGACTATCTAGGTTACCTAACGGGCACTTTAACTATCTTGATTTCTTAGCGGGCACTTATATTATCTAGGTTAGCTAACAGAAACTTGGAATATCTAGGTTACCTAGCGGGCACTTGGACTATGGAGGTTACCTTGCGGGGACTTGTACTATCTAGGTTACCTAACGGGAACTTGGACTATGTAGGTTAACTAGCATACACTTGGACGATCTAGGTTAACTAGCGGGCACTTGGAATATCTAGGTTAACTAGCGGGGCCTTGGACTATCTAGGTTAACTAGCGGGCACTTGGACTATCTAGATTAACTAACGGCCCTTATAATATCTAGGTTTACTAGCGGGCACTTGCACTAGGTAGGTTACCTTGCGGGCACTTGGATTATCTAGGTTAGCTAACAGGAACTTGGAATATCTAGGTTACTTAGCGGGCACTTGGACTATGGAGGTTACCTTGCGGGCACTTGTACTATCTAGGTTACCTAACGGGAACTTGGACTATGTAGGTTAACTAGCATACACTTGGACGATCTAGGTTAACTAGCGGGCACTTGGAATATCTAGGTTAACTAGCGGGCCTTTGGACTATATAGGTTAACTAGCAGGAACTTGGACTATGTAGGTTAACTAGCGGGCACTTGGACTATCTAGGTTAACTAGCTGACCTTGGACTATGTAGGTTAACTATCGGGCACTTCGACTATCTAGGTTAACTAGCGGGCACTTGGACTATCTAGGTTAACTAGCGGGCACTTGCACAAAGCAGGTTCCCTAGCGGGCACTTTTACTATGTAGGTTCCCTAGCGGGCACTTGGACTATATAGGTTCCCTACGGGCACTTGGACTATCTAGGTTCCCTAACGGGCACTTGGACTATTTAGGTTCCTCTGCGGGCACTTGGACTATGTAGGTTCCCTATCAGGCACTTCGACTATGTAGGTTAAATATTGGGCACTTGGACTATCTAGGTTAACTAGCGGGCACGTGGACTATCTAGGTTAATTAGCGGGCACTCCTACAATGCAGGTTCCCTAGCGGGCATTTTGAGTATGTAGGTTCCCTAGCGGGCACTTGGACTATATAAGTTCCCTACGTGCACTTGGACTATCTAGGTTCCCTAACGGGCACTTGGAATATTTAGGTTCCCTATCGGGCACTTGGACTATGTAGGTTCCTCAGCGGGCACTTGGACTATGTAGGTTCCCTATCGGGCATTGGACGATGTAGGTTAACTAGCAGGACCTTGGACTATCTAGGATACCTAGTGGGCACTTGGACTATGTAGTTTAACTAGCGGACACTTGGACAATCTAGGTTAACTAGCCGGTACTTGGACTATGTAGGTTAACAAGCGTTCCCTTGAACTATGTAGATTAACTAGCGGTACTTGGACTATCTACGTTAACTAGCGGGCACTTGGACTACGTAGGTTCCCTAGCGGGCACTTAGACTCTGTATGTTCCCTAGCAGGCACTTGGACTATATATGTTCCTTACGGACACTTGAACTATGTAAGTTAACTAACGGGCACTTGGACTATGTAGGTTAACTAGCGCGCCCTTGGACTATCTAGGTAAACTAGCGGGCACTTGGACTATGTAGGTTAACTACCGGACACTTGGACTATGTAGGTTAACTAGGGGACACTTGCACTATATAGGTTACCTAACGGCACTTGGACTATCTAGGTTAACTAGCGGGCACTTGGACTATCTGTGTTAACTAGCGTGCACTTGGACTATGTAGGTTCCTTAGCGGGAACTTGGATATCTAGTTTACCTAGCGGGCACTTGGACTATGTAGGTTAACTAGCGGGCCCTTGGACTATCTAGGTTACATAGCTGGAACTTGGACTATATAGGTTACCTTGCGGGCACTTGGACTATGTAGGTTAACCGAGGCACTTGGACGATCTAGGTTAAATAGTGGGTCCTTGGACTATGTAGGTTAACGAACGGGCATTTGGACTATGTAGGTTACCTAGCAGGCACTTGGACTATGTAGGTTACCTAGCGGGTACTTGGACTATCTAGGTTAACGAACGGGCACTTGGACTATCTAGGATAACTAGCGGTCACTTGGACTATGTAGGTTACCTAGCGGGCACTTGCACTATCTAGGTTACCTAGAGGGCACTTGGACTATGTAGGTTAATTAGCGGGCATTTGGAATATGTAGGTAACCTAGCGGGCACTTGGACAGTCCCGGTTACCTAGCTTGCACTTGGACTTCTAGGTTAACCAATGGGCACTTGGACTATGTATGTTGCATAGCGGGCAATTGGATTATCTAGGTTAGGTAACGGGCACTTGGACTATCTAGGTAACCTAGCGGGAACTTGGACTATTTAGGTTACCTAACGGGCACTTGTACTATCTTGATTTCTTAGCGGGCACTTGGACTATATAGGTTAACTAGCTGGCCCTTGGACTATGTAGGTTACCTAGCAGGCACTTGGACTATCTAGGTTAACGAAATGGCCCTTGGACTATGTAGGTTACCTAGCGGGCACTTGGATTATCTAGGTTAGCTAACAGAAACTTGGAATATCTAGGTTACCTAGCGGGCACTTGGACTATGGAGCTTACCTTGCGGGGACTTGTACTATCTAGGTTACCTAACGGGAACTTGGACTATGTAGGTTAACTAGCATACACTTGGACGATCTAGGTTAACTAGCGGGCACTTGGAATATCTAGGTTAACTAGCGGGGCCTTGGACTATGTAGGTTAACTAGCAGGCACTTGGACTATGTAGGTTAACTAGCGGGCACTTGGACTATCTAGGTTAACTAGCTGACCTTGGACTATGTAGGTTAACTATTGGGCACTTCGACTATCTAAGTTAACTAGCGGGCACTTGGACTATCTAGGTTAACTAGCGGGCACTTGCACAAAGCAGGTTCCCTAGCGGGCACTTTTACTATGTAGGTTCCCTAGCGGGCACTTGGATTATATAGGTTCCCTACGGGCACTTGGACTATCTAGGTTCCCTAACGGGCACTTGGACTATGTAGGTTCCTCTGCGGGCACTTGGACTATGTAGGTTCCCTATCAGGCACTTGGACTATGTAGGTTAACTATTGGGCACTTGGACTATGTAGGTTAACTAGCGGGTACGTGGACTATCTAGGTTAATTCGCGGGCACTTGTACAATGCAGGTTCCCTAGCGGGCATTTTGAGTATGTAGGTTCCCTAGCGGGCACGTGGACTATGTAGGTTCCCTACGGGCACTTGGACTATCTAGGTTCCCTAACGGGCACTTGGAATATGTAGGTTCCCTATCGGGTATTGGACCATGTAGGTGAACTAGCAGGACCTTGGACAATCTAAGTTACCTAGAGGGCACTTGGACTATGTAGTTTAACTAGCGGACACTTGGACAATCTAGGTTACCTAGCGGGCACTTGAACTATGTACATACCTTGGCGGGCACTTGGACTATCTAGGTTACCTAGCGGGCACTTGGACTATGTACGTCCCCTAGCGGGCACTTGGACTATCTAGGTTAACTAGAGGGCCCTTGGACTATGTAGGTTAACTAGCGGGCACTTGGATTATCTAGGTTAACTAGCGGGCACTTAGACGATCTAGGTTAACTAGTGGGCACTTGGACTATCTAGGTTAACTAGCGGGCACTTGGACTATCTAGATTAACTAACGGGCCCTTATACTATCTAGGTTTACTAGCGGGCACTTGGACTATCTAGGTTAACTAGCGGGCACTTGGACTATGTAGTTTCCCTAGTGGGCATTTGGATTATTTAGGTTACCTAGTGGGCACTTGGACTATGTAGGTTACCTAGCAGGCACTTGCACTATCTAGGTTAACGAAATGGCACTAGGACTATGTAGGTTACCTAGCGGGCACTTGGATTATCTAGGTTAGCTAACAGGAACTTGGAATATCTAGGTTATCTAGCGGACACTGGGACTATGTAGGTTAACGAACGGGCACTTGGACTATGTAGGTAACCTAGTGGTCACTTGAAATGTCTAGGTTACCTAGCGGGCACTTGGACTATGTAGGTTAACTAGCGGGCACTTGGACTAGCTAGGTTAACTAGCGGGCCCTTGGATGATGTAGGTTAAATAGCGGGCACTTGGACTATGTGGGTTCCCTTGCGGGCATTTGGCCTATCTAGGTTACGTAACGGGTACTTGGACTGTTTGGGTTCCCTAGCGGGCATTTGGACTATCTAGGTTACCTAGCGGGCACTTGGACTATGTACGTTCCCTAGCGGGCACTTGGATTATCTAGGTTACCTAGCGGGCACTTGGACTATGTACGTTCCCTAGCGGGTACTTGGACTATCTATGTTATCTAGCGGGCACTTGGACTATGTAGGTTCCCTATCCGGCACTTGGACAAGATAGGTTCCCTAGCGGGCACATGGTCTATCTAGGTTAACTAGCGGGCACTTGGACTATCTATGTTAAGTAGCGAGCACTTGGACTATCTAGGTAAACTAGCGGGCATTTGGACTATTAGGGTCCCTAGCGGGCATTTGTACTATATTGGTTACCTAGCGGGCACTTGGACTATGTAGGTAAATGAACAGTCACTTGGACTATGTAGGTAACCTAGTGGTCACTTGAACTGTCTAGGTTACCTAGCGGGCACTTGGAGTATGTAGGTTAACTAGGGGGCACTTGGACTACGTAGGTTAACTAGTGGGCCCTTGGACGATGTAGGTTAACTAGCGGGCCTTGGACTATGTAGGTTAACTAGCGGGCCCTTGGACTATGTAGGTTAACTAGCGGGCACTTGGACGATCTAGCTTAACTAGCGGATACTTGGACTATGTAGGTTAACTTGCGGGCCCTTAGACTATGTAGATTAACTAGAGGCACTTGGACTATGTAGGTTAACTAGCGGGCACTTGGACTATGTAGATTCCCTAGCGGGCACTTGGACTATGTATGTTCCAGAGCGGGCACTTGGACTATGTAGGTTCCCTAGCAGGCACTTGGACTATGTAGGTTCCCTAGCGGGCACTTGTACTATGTAGGTTAACTAGCGGACACTTGGACGATCTAGGTTAACTAGCCGGTACTTGGACTACGTAGGTTAACTAGCGGTCCCTTGAACTATGTAGATTAACTAGCGGCACTTGGACTATCTACGTTAACTAGCGGGCCCTTGGACTATGTAGATTCCCTAGCGGGCACTTGGACTACGTAGGTTCCCTAGCGGGCACTTAGACTCTGTATGTTCCCTAGCAGGCACGTGGACTATATATGTTCCTTACGGACACTTGAACTATGTAAGTTAACTAACGGGCACTTGGACTATGTACATACCTGGCGGGCACTTGGACTATCTAGGTTACCTAGCGGGCACTTGGACTATGTACGTCCCCTAGCGGGCACTTGGACTATCTAGGTTAACTAGAGGGTCCTTGGACTATGTAGGTTAACTAGCGGGCACTTGGATTATCTAGGTTAAGTAGCGGGCACTTAGACGATCTAGGTTAACTAGCGGGCACTTGGACTATGTAGATTCCCTAGCGGGCACTTGGACTATGTATGTTCCAGAGCGGGCACTTGGACTATGTAGGTTCCCTAGCAGGCACTTGGACTATGTAGGTTCCCTAGCGGGCACTTGTACTATGTAGGTTAACTAGCGGACACTTGGACGATCTAGGTTAACTAGCCGGTACTTGGACTACGTAGGTTTACTAGCGGTCCCTTGAACTATGTAGATTAACTAGCGGCACTTGGACTATCTACGTTAACTAGCGGGCACTTGGACTATGTAGATTCCCTAGCGGGCACTTGGACTACGTAGGTTCCCTAGCGGGCACTTAGACTCTGTATGTTCCCTAGCAGGCACGTGGACTATATATGTTCCTTACGGACACTTGAACTATGTAAGTTAACTAACGGGCACTTGGACTATGTAGGTTAACTAGCGCGCCCTTGGACTATCTAGGTAAACTAGCGGGCACTTGGACTATGTAGGTTAACTACCGGGCACTTGGACTATGTAGGTTAACTAGGGGACACTTGCACTATATAGGTTACCTAGCGGCACTTGGACTATCTAGGTTAACTAGCGGGCACTTGGACTATCTGTTTTAACTAGCGTGCACTTGGACTATTTAGGTTCCTTAGCGGGAACTTGGATATCTAGTTTACCTAGCGGGCACTTGGACTATGTAGGTTAACTAGCGGGCCCTTGGACTATCTAGGTTACATAGCTGGAACTTGGACTATATAGGTTACCTTGCGGGCACTTGGACTATGTAGGTTAACCGAGGCACTTGGACGATCTAGGTTAAATAGTGGGTCCTTGGACTATGTAGGTTAACGAACGGGCATTTGGACTATGTAGGTTACCTAGCAGGCACTTGGACTGTCTAGGTTACCTAGCGGGTACTTGGACTATTTAGGTTAACGAACGGGCACTTGGACTATCTAGGTTAACTAGCGGTCACTTGGACTATGTAGGTTACCTAGCGGGCACTTGCACTATCTAGGTTACCTAGCGGGCACTTGGACTATGTAGGTTAATTAGCGGGCATTTGGACTATGTAGGTAACCTAGCGGGCACTTGGACAGTCCCGGTTACCTAGCTTGCACTTGGACTTCTAGGTTAACCAATGGGCACTTGGACTATGTATGTTGCATAGCGGGCAATTGGATTATCTAGGTTAGGTAACGGGCACTTGGACTATCTAGGTTACCTAGCGGGCACTTGGACTATCTAGGTTACCTAACGGGCACTTGGACTATCTTGATTTCTTAGCGGGCACTTATATTATCTAGGTTAGCTAACAGAAACTTGGAATATCTAGGTTACCTAGCGGGCACTTGGACTATGGAGGTTACCTTGCGGGGACTTGTACTATCTAGGTTACCTAACGGGAACTTGGACTATGTAGGTTAACTAGCATACACTTGGACGATCTAGGTTAACTAGCGGGCACTTGGAATATCTAGGTTAACTAGCGGGGCCTTGGACTATGTAGGTTACCTAGCAGGCACTTGGACTGTCTAGGTAACCTAGCGGGCACTTGGGCTATATAGGTTAACTAGCGGTCACTTGGACTATGTAGGTTACCTAGCGGGCACTTGGACTATGTAGGTTAATTAGCGGGCATTTGGACTATGTAGGTAACCTAGCGGGCACTTGGACAGTCCCGGTTACCTAGCTTGCACTTGGACTTCTAGGTTAACCAATGGGCACTTGGACTATGTATGTTGCATAGCGGGCAATTGGATTATCTAGGTTAGGTAACGGGCACTTGGACTATCTAGGTTACCTAGCGGGAACTTGGACTATTTAGGTTACCTAGCGGGCACTTGGACTATCTAGGTTACCTAGCGGGCCCTTGGACTATGTAGGCTACCTAGCAGGCACTTGGACTATCAAGGTTAACGAAATGGCACTTGGACTATGTAGGTTACCTAGCGGGCACTTGGATTATCTAGGTTAGCTAACAGAAACTTGGAATATCTAGGTTACCTAGCGGGCACTTGGACTATGGAGGTTACCTTGCGGGGACTTGTACTATCTAGGTTACCTAATGGGAACTTGGACTATGTAGGTTAACTAGCATACACTTGGACGATCTAGGTTAACTAGCGGGCACTTGGAATATCTAGGTTAACTAGCGGGGCCTTGGACTATGTAGGTTAACTAGCAGGCACTTGGACTATGTAGGTTAACTAGCGGGCACTTGGACTATCTAGGTTAACAAGCTGACCTTGGACTATGTAGGTTAACTATAGGGCACTTCGACTATCTAGGGTAACTAGCGGGCACTTGAACTATGTAGGTTAACTAGCGGGCACTTGGACTATCTAGGTTAACTAGCTGACCTTGGACTATGTAGGTTAACTAATGGGCACTTCGACTATCTAGGTTAACTAGCGGGCACTTGGACTATCTAGGTTAACTAGGGGGCACTTGCACAAAGCAGGTTCCCTAGCGGGCACTTTTACTATGTAGGTTCCCTAGCGGGCACTTGGACTATATAGGTTCCCTACGGGCACTTGGACTATCTAGGTTCCCTAACGGGCACTTGGACTATCTATGTTCCCTAACGGGCACTTGGACTATTTAGGTTCCTCTGCGGGCACTTGGACTATGTAGGTTACCTATCAGGCACTTGGACTATGTAGGTTACATATTGGGCACTTGGACTATCTAGGTTAACTAGCAGGCACATGGACTATCTAGGTTAATTAGCGGGCACTTGTACAATGCAGGTTCCCTAGCGGGCATTTTGAGTATGTAGGTTCCCTAGCGGGCACTTGGACTATATAAGTTCCCTACGTGCACTTGGACTGTCTAGGTTCCCTAACGGGCACTTGGAATATGTAGGTTCCCTATCGGGCACTTGGACTATGTAGGTTCCTCAGCGGGCACTTGGACTATCTAGGTTCCCTAACGGGCACTTGGAATATGTAGGTTCCCTATCGGGCACTTGGACTATGTAGGTTCCTCAGCGGGCACTTGGACTATGTTGGTTCCCTATCGGGCATTGGACTATGTAGGTTAACTAGCAGGACCTTGGACTATCTAAGATACCTAGTGGGCACTTGGACTATGTAGTTTAACTAGCGGACACTTGGACAATCTAGGTTACCTAGCGGGCACTTGAACTATGTACATACCTTGGCGGGCACTTGGACTATCTAGGTTACCTAGCGGGCACTTGGACTATGTACGTCCCCTAGCGGGCACTTGGACTATCTAGGTTAACTAGAGGGCCCTTGGACTATGTAGGTTAACTAGCGGGCCCTTAGACTATCTAGGTTACATAGCTGGAACTTGGACTATATAGGTTACCTTGCGGGCACTTGGACTATGTAGGTTAACCGAGGCACTTGGACGATCTAGGTTAAATAGTGGGTCCTTGGACTATGTAGGTTAACGAACGGGCATTTGGACTATGTAGGTTACCTAGCAGGCACTTGGACTATGTAGGTTACCTAGCGGGTACTTGGACTATCTAGGTTAACGAACGGGCACTTGGACTATCTAGGATAACTAGCGGTCACTTGGACTATGTAGGTTACCTAGCGGGCACTTGCACTATCTAGGTTACCTAGAGGGCACTTGGAATATGTAGGTTAATTAGCGGGCATTTGGAATATGTAGGTAACCTAGCGGGCACTTGGACAGTCCCGGTTACCTAGCTTGCACTTGGACTTCTAGGTTAACCAATGGGCACTTGGACTATGTATGTTGCATAGCGGGCAATTGGATTATCTAGGTTAGGTAACGGGCACTTGGACTATCTAGGTTACCTAGCGGGAACTTGGACTATTTAGGTTACCTAACGGGCACTTGGACTATCTTGATTTCTTAGCGGGCACTTGGACTATATAGGTTACCTAGCTGGCCCTTGGACTATGTAGGTTACCTAGCAGGCACTTGGACTATCTAGGTTAACGAAATGGCCCTTGGACTATGTAGGTTACCTAGCGGGCACTTGGATTATCTAGGTTAGCTAACAGAAACTTGGAATATCTAGGTTACCTAGCGGGCACTTGGACTATGGAGCTTACCTTGCGGGGACTTGTACTATCTAGGTTACCTAACGGGAACTTGGACTATGTAGGTTAACTAGCATACACTTGGACGATCTAGGTTAACTAGCGGGCACTTGGAATATCTAGGTTAACTAGCGGGGCCTTGGACTATGTAGGTTAACTAGCAGGCACTTGGACTATGTAGGTTAACTAGCGGGCACTTGGACTATCTAGGTTAACTAGCTGACCTTGGACTATGTAGGTTAACTATTGGGCACTTCGACTATCTAAGTTAACTAGCGGGCACTTGGACTATCTAGGTTAACTAGCGGGCACTTGCACAAAGCAGGTTCCCTAGCGGGCACTTTTACTATGTAGGTTCCCTAGCGGGCACTTGGATTATATAGGTTCCCTATGGGCACTTGGACTATCTAGGTTCCCTAACGGGCACTTGGACTATGTAGGTTCCTCTGCGGGCACTTGGACTATGTAGGTTCCCTATCAGGCACTTGGACTATGTAGGTTAACTATTGGGCACTTGGACTATGTAGGTTAACTATTGGGCACTTGGACTATGTAGGTTAACTAGCGGGCACGTGGACTATCTAGGTTAATTCGCGGGCACTTGTACAATGCAGGTTCCCTAGCGGGCATTTTGAGTATGTAGGTTCCCTAGCGGGCACGTGGACTATATAGGTTCCCTACGGGCACTTGGACTATCTAGGTTCCCTAACGGGCACTTGGAATATGTAGGTTCCCTATCGGGTATTGGACCATGTAGGTGAACTAGCAGGACCTTGGACAATCTAAGTTACCTAGAGGGCACTTGGACTATGTAGTTTAACTAGCGGACACTTGGACAATCTAGGTTACCTAGGGGCACTTGAACTATGTACATACCTTGGCGGGCACTTGGACTATCTAGGTTACCTAGCGGGCACTTGGACTATGTACGTCCCCTAGCGGGCACTTGGACTATCTAGGTTAACTAGAGGGCCCTTGGACTATGTAGGTTAACTAGCGGGCACTTGGATTATCTAGGTTAACTAGCGGGCACTTAGACGATCTAGGTTAACTAGTGGGCACTTGGACTATCTAGGTTAACTAGCGGGCACTTGGATTATCTAGATTAACTAACGGGCCCTTATACTATCTAGGTTTACTAGCGGGCACTTGGACTATCTAGGTTAACTAGCGGGCACTTGGACTATGTAGTTTCCCTAGTGGGCATTTGGATTATTTAGGTTACCTAGTGGGCACTTGGACTATGTAGGTTACCTAGCAGGCACTTGGACAATCTAGGTTAACCAAATGGCACTAGGACTATGTAGGTTACCTAGCGGGCACTTGGATTATCTAGGTTAGCTAACAGGAACTTGGAATATCTAGGTTATCTAGCGGACACTGGGACTATGTAGGGTAACGAACGGGCACTTGGACTATGTAGGTAACCTAGTGGTCACTTGAAATGTCTAGGTTACCTAGCGGGCACTTGGACTATGTAGGTTAACTAGCGGGCACTTGGACTAGCTAGGTTAACTAGCGGGCCCTTGGATGATGTAGGTTAAATAGCGGGCACTTGGACTATGTGGGTTCCCTTGAGGGCATTTGGCCTATCTAGGTTACGTAACGGGTACTTGGACTGTTTGGGTTCCCTAGCGGGCATTTGGACTATCTAGGTTACCTAGCGGGCACTTGGACTATGTACGTTCCCTAGCGGGCACTTGGACTATGTACGTTTCCTAGCGGGTACTTGGACTATCTATGTTATCTAGCGGGCACTTGGACTATGTAGGTTCCCTATCCGGCACTTGGACAAGATAGGTTCCCTAGCGGGCACTTGGTCTATCTAGGTTAACTAGCGGGCACTTGGACTATCTATGTTAAGTAGCGAGCACTTGGACTATCTAGGTAAACTAGCGGGCATTTGGACTATTAGGGTCCCTAGCGGGCATTTGTACTATATTGGTTACCTAGCGGGCACTTGGACTATGTAGGTAAATGAACAGTCACTTGGACTATGTAGGTAACCTAGTGGTCACTTGAACTGTCTAGGTTACCTAGCGGGCACTTGGAGTATGTAGGTTAACTAGGGGGCACTTGGACTACGTAGGTTAACTAGCGGGCCCTTGGACGATGTAGGTTAACTAGCGGGCCCTTGGACTATGTAGGTTAACTAGCGGGCCCTTGGACTATGTAGGTTAACTAGCGGGCACTTGGACGATCTAGCTTAACTAGCGGATACTTGGACTATGTAGGTTAACTTGCGGGCCCTTAGACTATGTAGATTAACTAGAGGCACTTGGACTATGTAGGTTAACTAGCGGGCACTTGGACTATGTAGATTCCCTAGCGGGCACTTGGACTATGTATGTTCCAGAGCGGGCACTTGGACTATGTAGGTTCCCTAGCAGGCACTTGGACTATGTAGGTTCCCTAGCGGGCACTTGTACTATGTAGGTTAACTAGCGGACACTTGGACGATCTAGGTTAACTAGCCGGTACTTGGACTACGTAGGTTAACTAGCGGTCCCTTGAACTATGTAGATTAACTAGCGGCACTTGGACTATCTACGTTAACTAGCGGGCCCTTGGACTATGTAGATTCCCTAGCGGGCACTTGGACTACGTAGGTTCCCTAGCGGGCACTTAGACTCTGTATGTTCCCTAGCAGGCACGTGGACTATATATGTTCCTTACGGACACTTGAACTATGTAAGTTAACTAACGGGCACTTGGACTATGTAGGTTAACTAGCGCATCCTTGGACTATCTAGGTAAACTAGCGGGCACTTGGACTATGTAGGTTAACTACCGGGCACTTGGACTATGTAGGTTAACTAGGGGACACTTGCACTATATAGGTTACCTAGCGGCACTTGGACTATCTAGGTTAACTAGTGGGCACTTGGACTATCTGGGTTAACTAGCGTGCACTTGGACTATTTAGGTTCCTTAGCGGGAACTTGGATATCTAGTTTACCTAGCGGGCACTTGGACTATGTAGGTTAACTAGCGGGCCCTTGGACTATCTAGGTTACATAGCTGGAACTTGGACTATATAGGTTACCTTGCGGGCACTTGGACTATGTAGGTTAACCGAGGCACTTGGACGATCTAGGTTAAATAGTGGGTCCTTGGACTATGTAGGTTAACGAACGGGCATTTGGACTATGTAGGTTACCTAGCAGGCACTTGGACTGTCTAGGTTACCTAGCGGGTACTTGGACTATTTAGGTTAACGAACGGGCACTTGGACTATCTAGGTTAACTAGCGGTCACTTGGACTATGTAGGTTACCTAGCGGGCACTTGCACTATCTAGGTTACCTAGCGGGCACTTGGACTATGTAGGTTAATTAGCGGGCATTTGGACTATGTAGGTAACCTAGCGGGCACTTGGACAGTCCCGGTTACCTAGCTTGCACTTGGACTTCTAGGTTAACCAATGGGCACTTGGACTATGTATGTTGCATAGCGGGCAATTGGATTATCTAGGTTAGGTAACGGGCACTTGGACTATCTAGGTTACCTAGCGGGCACTTGGACTATCTAGGTTACCTAACGGGAACTTGGACTATCTTGATTTCTTAGCGGGCACTTATATTATCTAGGTTAGCTAACAGAAACTTGGAATATCTAGGTTACCTAGCGGGCACTTGGACTATGGAGGTTACCTTGCGGGGACTTGTACTATCTAGGTTACCTAACGGGAACTTGGACTATGTAGGTTAACTAGCATACACTTGGACGATCTAGGTTAACTAGCGGGCACTTGGAATATCTAGGTTAACTAGCGGGGCCTTGGACTATGTAGGTTACCTAGCAGGCACTTGGACTGTCTAGGTAACCTAGCGGGCATTTAGGCTATATAGGTTAACTAGCGGTCACTTGGACTATGTAGGTTACCTAGCGGGCACTTGGACTATGTAGGTTAATTAGCGGGCATTTGGACTATGTAGGTAACCTAGCGGGCACTTGGACAATCCCGGTTACCTAGCTTGCACTTGGACTTCTAGGTTAACCAATGGGCACTTGGACTATGTATGTTGCATAGCGGGCAATTGGATTATCTAGGTTAGGTAACGGGCACTTGGACTATCTAGGTTACCTAGCGGGCCCTTGGACTATGTAGGCTACCTAGCAGGCACTTGGACTATCTAGGTTAAAGAAATGGCACTTGGACTATGTAGGTTACCTAGCGGGCACTTGGATTATCTAGGTTAGCTAACAGAAACTTGGAATATCTAGGTTACCTAGCGGGCACTTGGACTATGGAGGTTACCTTGCGGGGACTTGTACTATCTAGGTTACCTAATGGGAACTTGGACTATGTAGGTTAACTAGCATACACTTGGACGATCTAGGTTAACTAGCGGGCACTTGGAATATCTAGGTTAACTAGCGGGGCCTTGGACTATGTAGGTTAACTAGCAGGCACTTGGACTATGTAGTTTAACAAGCGGGCACTTGGACTATCTAGGTTAACAAGCTGACCTTGGACTATGTAGGTTAACTATAGGGCACTTCGACTATCTAGGTTAACTAGCGGGCACTTGAACTATGTAGGTTAACTAGCGGGCACTTGGACTATCTAGGTTAACTAGCTGACCTTGGACTATGTAGGTTAACTAATGGGCACTTCGACTATCTAGGTTAACTAGCGGGCACTTGGACTATCTAGTTAACTAGCGGGCACTTGCACAAAGCAGGTTCCCTAGCGGGCACTTTTACTATGTAGGTTCCCTAGCGGGCACTTGGACTATATAGGTTCCCTACGGGCACTTGGACTATCTAGGTTCCCTAACGGGCACTTGGACTATCTAGGTTCCCTAACGGGCACTTGGACTATTTAGGTTCCTCTGCGGGCACTTGGACTATGTAGGTTACCTATAAGGCACTTGGACTATGTAGGTTACATATTGGGCACTTGGACTATCTAGGTTAACTAGCGGGCACATGGACTATCTAGGTTAATTAGCGGGCACTTGTACAATGCAGGTTCCCTAGCGGGCATTTTGAGTATGTAGGTTCCCTAGCGGGCACTTGGACTATATAAGTTCCCTACGTGCACTTGGACTATCTAGGTTCCCTAACGGGCACTTGGAATATGTAGGTTCCCTATCGGGCACTTGGACTATGTAGGTTCCTCAGCGGGCACTTGGACTATCTAGGTTCCCTAACGGGCACTTGGAATATGTAGGTTCCCTATCGGGCACTTGGACTATGTAGGTTCCTCAGCGGGCACTTGGACTATGTTGGTTCCCTATCGGGCATTGGACTATGTAGGTTAACTAGCAGGACCTTGGACTATCTAAGATACCTAGTGGGCACTTGGACTATGTAGTTTAACTAGCGGACACTTGGACAATCTAGGTTACCTAGCGGGCACTTGAACTATGTACATACCTTGGCAGGCACTTGGACTATCTAGGTTACCTAGCGGGCACTTGGACTATGTACGTCCCCTAGCGGGCACTTGGACTATCTAGGTTAACTAGAGGGCCCTTGGACTATGTAGGTTAACTAGCGGGCACTTGGATTATCTAGGTTAACTAGCGGGCACTTAGACGATCTAGGTTAACTAGTGGGCACTTGGACTATCTAGGTTAACTAGCGGGCACTTGGACTATCTAGATTAACTAACGGGCCCTTATACAATCTAGGTTTACTAGCGGGCTCTTTGACTATATAGGTTACCTAGTGGGCCCTTGGACTATGTAGGTTACCTAGCAGGCACTTGGAATATCTAGGTTAACGAAATGGCACTAGGACTATGTAGGTTACCTAGCGGGCACTTGGATTATCTAGGTTAGCTAACAGGAACTTGGAATATCTAAGTTACCTAGCGGGCACTTGGACTATGGAGGTTACCTTGCGGGCACTTGTACTATCTAGGTTACCTAACGGGAACTTGGACTATGTAGGTTAACTAGCATACACTTGGACGATCTAGGTTAACTAGCGGGCACTTGGAATATCTAGGTTAACTGGCGGTGCCTTGGACTATGTAGGTTAACTAGCAGGCACTTGGACTATGTAGGTTAACTAGCGGGCACTTGGATTATCTAGGTTAACTAGCTGACCTTGGACTATGTAGGTTAAATAATGGGCACTTCGACTATCTAGGTTAATTAGCGGGCACTTGGACTATCTATGTTAACTAGCGGGCACTTGCACAAAGCAGGTTCCCTAGCGGGCAATTTTACTATGTAGGTTCCCTAGCGGACACTTGGACTTATAGGTTCCCTACGGGCACTTGGACTATGTAGGTTCCTCTGCGGGCACTTGGACTATGTAGGTTCCCTATCAGGCACTTGGACTATGTAGGTTAAATATCGGGCACTTGGACTATCTAGGTTAACTAGCGGGCACGTGGACTATCTAGGTTAATTAGCGGGCACTTGTACAATGCAGGTTCCCTAGCGGGCATTTTGAGTATGTAGGTTCCCTAGCGGGCACTTGGACTATATAAGTTCCCTACGGGCACTTGGACTATGTAGGTTCCCTAACGGGCACTTGGAATATATAGGTTCCCTATCGGGCACTTGGACTATGTAGGTTCCTCAGCGGGCACTTGGACTATGTAGGTTCCCTATTGGGCATTGGACTATGTAGGTTAACTAGCAGGACCTTGGACTATCTAAGATACCTAGCGGGCAATTGGACTATGTAGTTTAACTAGCGGACACTTGGACAATCTAGGTTGCCTAGCGGGCACTTGAACTATGTACATACCTGGCGGACACTTGGACTATCTAGGTTACCTAGCGGGCACTTGGACTATGTACGTCCCCTAGCGGGCACTTGGACTATCTAGGTAAACTAGAGGGCCCTTGGACTATGTAGGTTAACTAGCGGGCATTTGGATTATCTAGGTTAAGTAGCGGGCACTTAGACGATCTAAGTTAACTAGCGGGCACTTGGACTATCTAGGTTAACTAACGGGCCCTTATACTATCTAGGTTTACTAGCGGGCACTTGGACTATCTAGGTTAACTACGGGCACTTGGACTATGTAGTTTCCCTAGTGGGCATTTGGATTATTTAGGTTACCTAGTGGGCACTTGGACTATGTAGGTTACCTAGCAGGCACTTGGACTATCTAGGTTAACGAAATGGCACTAGGACTATGTAGGTTACCTAGCGGGCACTTGTATTATCTAGGTTAGCTAACAGGAACTTGGAATATCTAGGTTACCTAGCAGGCACTTGGACTATGGAGGTTACTTTGCGGGCAATTGTACTATCTAGGTTACCTAACGGGAACTTGGACTATCTAGGTTAACTAGCTGACCTTGGACTATGTAGGTTAACTATCGGGCACTTGGACTATCTAGGTTAACTAGCGGGCACTTGGACTATCTATGTTAACTAGCGGGCACTTGCACAAAGCAGGTTCCCTAGCGGGCACTTTTATTATGTAGGTTTCCTAGCGGGCACTTGGACTATCTAGGTTCCCTACGGGCACTTGGACTATCTAGGTTCCCTAACGGGCACTTGGACTATGTAGGTTCCTCTGCGGGCACTTGGACTATGTAGGTTCCCTATCAGGCTCTTGGACTATGTAGGTTAAATATCGGGCACTTGGACTATCTAGGTTAACTAGAGGGCACGTAGACTATCTAAGTTAATTAACGGGCACTTGTACAATGCAGGTTCCCTAGCGGGCATTTTGAGTATGTTGGTACCCTAGCGGGCACTTGGACTATATAAGTTCCCTAACGGGCACTTGGACTATGTAGGTTACCTAGCGGGCACTTGGATTATCTAGGTTAGCTAACAGGAACTTGGAATATCTAGGTTACCTAGCAGGCACTTGGACTATGGAGGTTACATTGCGGTGACTTGTACTATCTAGGATACCTAACGGGAACTTGGACTATGTAGGTTACCTAGCATACACTTGGACGATCTAGGTTAACTAGCGGGCACTTGGAATATCTAGGTTAACTAGCGGGGCCTTGGACTATGTAGGTTAACTAGCGGGAACTTGAACTATCTAGGTTAACTAGCTGACCTTGGACTATGTAGGTTAACTATTGGGCACTTCGACTATCTAGGTTAACTAGCGGGCTCTTGGACTATCTAGGTTAACTAGCGGGCACTTGCACAAAGCAGGTTACCTAGCGGGCACTTTTACTATGTTGGCTCCCTAGTGGGCACTTGGACTATATAGGTTCCCTAACGGGCACTTGGAATATGTAGGTTCCCTATCGGGCACTTGGACTATGTAGGTTCCTCAGCGGGCACTTGGACTATGTAGGTTCCCTATCGGGCATTGGACTATGTAGGTTAACTAGCAGGACCTTGGACTATCTAGGTTACCTAGCGGGCACTTGGACTATGTAGTTTAACTAGCGGACACTTGGACAATCTAGGTTACCTAGAGGGCACTTGAACTATGTACATACCTTGGCGGGCACTTGGACTATCTAGGTTACCTAGCGTTCACTTGGACTATGTACGTCCCCTAGCAGGCACTTGGACTATCTAGGTTAACTAGAGGGCCCTTGGACTATGTAGGTTAACAAGCGGGCACTTGGACTATCTAGATTAACTAACGGGCCCTTATACTATCTAGGTTTAATAGCGGGCACTTGGACTATCTAGGTTAACTAGCGGGCACTTGGACTATGTAGTTTCCCTAGTGGGCATTTGGATTATTTAGGTTACCTAGTGGGCACTTGGACTATGTAGTTTGCCTAGCAGGCACTTGGACTATCTAGGTTAACGAAATGGCACTTGGACTATGTAGGTTACCTAGCGGGCACTTGGATTATCTAGGTTAGCTAACAGGAACTTGGAATATCTAGGTAACCTAGCGGGCACTTGGACTATGGAGGTTACCTTGCGGGGACTTGTACTATCTAGGTTACCTAACGGGAACTTGGACTAGGTAGGTTAACTAGCATACACTTGGACGATCTAGGTTAACTAGCGGGCACTTGGAATATCTAGGTTAACTAGCGGGGCCTTGGACTATGTAGGTTAACTAGCAGGCACTTGGACAATGTAGGTTAACTAGCGGGCACTTGGACTATCTAGGTTACCTAGCGGGCACTTGGACTATGTACGTCCCCTAGCAGGCACTTGGACTATCTAGGTTAACTAGAGGGCCCTTGGACTATGTAGGTTAACTAGCGGGCACTTGGACAATCTAAATTAACTAACGGGCCCTTATACTATCTAGGTTTACTAGCGGGCACTTGGACTATCTAGGTTAACTAGCGGGCACTTGGACTATGTAGTTTCCCTAGTGGGCATTTGGATTATTTAGGTTACCTAGTGGGCACTTGGATTATGTAGGTTTCCTAGTAGGCACTTGGACTATCTAAGTTAACGAAATGGCACTTGGACTATGTAGGTTACCTAGCGGGCACTTGTATTATCTAGGTTAGCTAAGAGGAACTTGGAATATCTAGGTTACCTAGCGGGCACTTGGACTATGGAGGTTACCTTGCGGGCACTTGTACTATCTAGGTTACCTAACGGGAACTTGGACTATGTAGGTTAACTAGCATACACTTGGACGATCTAGGTTTACTAGCGGGCACTTGGAATATCTAGGTTAACTAGCGGGCCCTTGGACTATGTAGGTTAACTAGCAGGCACTTGGACTATGTAGGTTAACTAGCGGGAACTTGGTCTATCTAGGTTAACTAGCTGATCTAGGACTATGTAGGTTAACTATCGGGCACTTGGACTATCTAGGTTAACTAGCGGGCACGTGGAACATCTAGGTTAATTAGCGGGCACTTGTACAATGCAGGTTCCCTAGCGGGCATTTTGAGTATGTAGGTTCCCTAGCGGGCACTTGGACTATCTAGGTTCCCTAACAGGCACTTGGAATATGTAGGTTCCTCAGCGGGCACTTGGACTATGTAGGTTCCCTATCGGGCATTGGACTATGTAGGTTAAGTAGCAGGACCTTGGACTATGTAGGTAAACTAGCGGGCACTTGGACAGGTCCGGTTACCTAGCTTGCACTTGGACTTCTAGGTTAACCAATGGGCACTTGGACTATGTATGTTGCATAGCGGGCAATTGGATTATGTAGGTTAGGTAACGGGCACTTGGACTATCTATGTTACCTAGCAGGAACTTGGACTATTTAGGTTACCTAGCGGGCACTTGGACTATCTAGGTTACCTAACGGGCACTTGGACTATCTTGATTTCTTAGCGGGGATTTGGACTATATAGGTTACCTTGTGGGACCTTGGACTATGTAGGTTACCTAGCAGGCACTTGGCCAATCTAGGTTAACGAAATGGCACTTGGACTATGTAGGTTACCTAGCGGGCACTTTAATTATCTAGGTTAACTAACAGGAACTTGTAATATCTAGGTAACCTAGCGGGCACTTGGATTATGGATGTTACATTGCGGTGACTTGTACTATCTAGGTTACCTAACGGGAACTTGGACTATGTAGGTTACCTAGCATACACTTGGACGATCTAGGTTAACTAGCGGGCACTTGGAATATCTAGGTTAACTAGCGGGGCCTTGGACTATGTAGGTTAACTAGCGGGAACTTGAACTATCTAGGTTAACTAGCTGACCTTGGACTATGTAGGTTAACTATTGGGCACTTCGACTATCTAGGTTCACTAGCGGGCACTTGGACTATCTAGGTTAACTAGCGGGCACTTGCACAAAGCAGGTTACCTAGCGGGCACTTTTACTATGTAGGCTCCCTAGTGGGCACTTGGACTATATAGGTTCCCTAACGGGCACTGGGAATATGTAGGTTCCCTATCGGGCACTTGGACTATGTAGGTTCCTCAGCGGGCACTTGGACTATGTAGGTTCCCTATCGGGCATTGGACTATGTAGGTTAACTAGCAGGACCTTGGACTATCTAGGTTACCTAGCGGGCACTTGGACTATGTAGTTTAACTAGCGGACACTTGGACAATCTAGGTTACCTAGAGGGCACTTGAACTATGTACATACCATGGCGGGCACTTGGACTATCTAGGTTACCTAGCGGGCACTTGGACTATGTACGTCCCCTAGCAGGCACTTGGACTATCTAGGTTAACTAGAGGGCCCTTGGACTATGTAGGTTAACAAGCGGGCACTTGGACTATCTAGATTAACTAACGGGCCCTTATACTATCTAGGTTTACTAGCGGGCACTTGGACTATCTAGGTTAAATAGCGGGCACTTGGACTATGTAGTTTCCCTAGTGGGCATTTGGATTATTTAGGTTACCTAGTGGGCACTTGGACTATGTAGGTTGCCTAGCAGGCACTTGGACTATCTAGGTTAACGAAATGGCACTTGGACTATGTAGGTTACCTAGCGGGCACTTGGATTATCTAGGTTAGCTAACAGGAACTTGGAATATCTAGGTAACCTAGCGGGCACTTGGACTATGGAGGTTACCTTGCGGGGACTTGTACTATCTAGGTTACCTAACGGGAACTTGGACTATGTAGGTTAACTAGAATACACTTGGACGATCTAGGTTACCTAGCGGGCACTTGGAATATCTAGGTTAACTAGCGGGGTCTTGGACTATGTAGGTTAACTAGCAGGCACTTTGACAATGTAGGTTAACTAGCGAGCACTTGGACTATCTAGGTTACCTAGCGGGCACTTGGACTATGTACGTCCCCTAGCAGGCACTTGGACTATCTAGGTTAACTAGAGGGCCCTTGGACAATGTAGGTTAACTAGCGGGCACTTGGACTATCTAGGTTAACTAGCGGGCACTTGGACTATCTAGATTAACTAACGGGCCCTTATACTATCTAGGTTTACTAGCGGGCACGTGGACTATCTAGGTTAACTAGCGGGCACTTTGACTATGTAGTTTCCCTAGTGGGCATTTGGATTATTTAGGTTACCTAGTGGGCACTTGGACTATGTAGGTTACCTAGCGGGCACTTGGATTATCTAGGTTAGCTAAGAGGAACTTGGAATATCTAGGTTACCTAGCGGGCACTTGGACTATGGAGGTTACCTTGCGGGCACTTGTACTATCTAGGTTACCTAACGGGAACTTGGTCTATGTAGGTTAACTAGCATACACTTGGACGATCTAGGTTAACTAGCGGGCACTTGGAATATCTAGGTTAACTAGCGGGCCCTTGGACTATGTAGGTTAACTAGCAGGCACTTGGACTATGTAGGTTAACTAGCGGGAACTTGGACTATCTAGGTTAACTAGCTGACCTTGGACTATGTAGGTTAACTATCGGGCACTTGGACTATCTATGTTAACTAGCGGGCACGTGGAACATCTAGGTTAATTAGCGGGCACTTGTACAATGCAGGTTCCCTAGCGGGCATTTTGAGTATGTAGGTTCCCTAGCAGGCACTTGGACTATCTAGGTTCCCTAACGGGCACTTGGAATATGTAGGTTCCTCAGGGGGCACTTGGACTATGTAGGTTCCCTATCGGGCATTGGACTATGTAGGTTAACTAGCAGGACCTTGGACTATGTAGGTAAACTAGCGGGCACTTGGACAGGTCCGGTTACCTAGCTTGCACTTGGACTTCTAGGTTAACCAATGGGCACTTGGACTATGTATGTTGCATAGCGGGCAATTGGATTATGTAGGTTAGGTAACGGGCACTTGGACTATCTAGGTTACCTAGCAGGAACTTGGACTATTTAGGTTACCTAGCGGGCACTTGGACTATCTAGGTTACCTAACGGGCACTTGGACTATGTTGATTTCTTAGCGGGGATTTGGACTATATAGGTTACCTTGCAGGACCTTGGACTATGTAGGTTACCTAGCAGGCACTTGGACAATCTAGGTTAACGAAATGGCACTTGGACTATGTAGGTTACCTAGCGGGCACTTTAATTATCTAGGTTAGCTAACAGGAACTTGTAATATCTAGGTAACCTAGCGGGCACTTGGACTATGGATGTTACATTGCGGTGACTTGTACTATCTAGGTTACCTAACGGGAACTAGGACTATGTAGGTTACCTAGCATACACTTGGACGATCTAGGTTAACTAGCGGGCACTTGGAATATCTAGGTTAACTAGCGGGGCCTTGGACTATGTAGGTTAACTAGCGGGAACTTGAACTATCTAGGTTAACTAGCTGACCTTGGACTATGTAGGTTAACTATTGGGCACTTCGACTATCTAGGTTCACTAGCGGGCACTTGGACTATCTAGGTTAACTAGCGGGCACTTGCACAAAGCAGGTTACCTAGCGGGCACTTTTACTATGTAGGCTCCCTAGTGGGCACTTGGACTATATAGGTTCCCTAACGGGCACTTGGAATATGTAGGTTCCCTATCGGGCACTTGGACTATGTAGGTTCCTCAGTGGGCACTTGGACTATGCAGGTTCCCTATCGGGCATTGGACTATGTAGGTTAACTAGCAGGACCTTGGACTATCTAGGTTACCTAGCGGGCACTTGGACTATGTAGTTTAACTAGCGGACACTTGGACGATCTAGGTTACCTAGAGGGCACTTGAACTATGTACATACCTTGGCGGGCACTTGGACTATCTAGGTTACCTAGCGGGCACTTGGACTATGTACGTCCCCTAGCAGGCACTTGGACTATCTAGGTTAACTAGAGGGCCCTTGGACTATGTAGGTTAACTAGCGGGCACTTGGACTATCTAGATTAACTAACGGGCCCTTATACTATCTAGGTTTACTAGCAGGCACTTGGACTATCTAGGTTAACTAGCGGGCACTTGGACTATGTAGTTTCCCTAGTGGGCATTTGGATTATTTAGGTTACCTAGTGGGCACTTGGACTATGTAGGTTGCCTAGCAGTCACTTGGACTATCTAGGTTAACGAAATGGCACTTGGACTATGTAGGTTACCTAGCGGGCACTTGGATTATCTAGGTTAGCTAACAGGAACTTGGAATGTCTAGGTAACCTAGCGGGCACTTGGACTATGGAGGTTACCTTGCGGGGACTTGTACTATCTAGGTTACCTAACGGGAACTTGGACGATGTAGGTTAACTAGCATACACTTGGACGATCTAGGTTAACTAGCGGGCACTTGGAATATCTAGGTTAACTAGCGGGGCCTTGGACTATGTAGGTTAACTAGCAGGCACTTGGACAATGTAGGTTAACTAGCGAGCACTTGGACTATCTAGGTTACCTAGCGGGCACTTGGACTATGTACGTCCCCTTGCAGGCACTTGGACTATCTAGGTTAACTAGAGGGCCCTTGGACTATGTAGGTTAACTAGCGGGCACTTGGACTATCTAGGTTAACTAGCGGGCACTTGGACTATCTAGATTAACTAACGGGCCCTTATACTATCTAGGTTTACTAGCGGGCACGTGGACTATCTAGGTTAACTAGCGGGCACTTGGACTATGTAGTTTCCCTAGTGGGCATTTGGATTATTTAGGTTACCTAGTGGGCACTTGGACTATGTAGGTTACCTAGCAGGCACTTGGACTATCTAGGTTAACGAAATGGCACTTGGACTATGTAGGTTACCTAGCAGGCACTTGGACTATCTAGGTTAACGAAATGGCACTTGGACTATGTAGGTTACCTAGCGGACACTTGGATTATCTAGGTTAGCTAAGAGGAACTTGGAATATCTAGGTTACCTAGCGGGCACTTGGACTATGGAGGTTACCTTGCGGGCACTTGTACTATCTAGGTTACCTAACGGAAACTTGGTCTATGTAGGTTAACTAGCATACACTTGGACGATCTAGGTTAACTAGCGGGCACTTGGAATATCTAGGTTAACTAGCGGGCCCTTGGACTATGTAGGTTAACTAGCGGGCACTTGGACTATCTAGGTTAACTAGCGGGCACTTGGACTATCTAGATTAACTAACGGGCCCTTATACTATCTAGGTTTACTAGCGGGCACGTGGACTATCTAGGTTAACTAGCGGGCACTTGGACTATGTAGTTTCCCTAGTGGGCATTTGGATTATTTAGGTTACCTAGTGGGCACTTGGACTATGTAGGTTACCTAGCAGGCACTTGGACTATCTAGGTTAACGAAATGGCACTTGGACTATGTAGGTTACCTAGCAGGCACTTGGACTA
Source organism: Tenrec ecaudatus (assembly GCF_050624435.1). Taxonomy (NCBI): domain Eukaryota; kingdom Metazoa; phylum Chordata; class Mammalia; order Afrosoricida; family Tenrecidae; genus Tenrec; species Tenrec ecaudatus. The sequence goes on along the minus strand of NW_027457578.1, from coordinate 818,848 downwards.
TCTAGGTTAACGAAATGGCACTTGGACTATGTAGGTTACCTAGCGGACACTTGGATTATCTAGGTTAGCTAAGAGGAACTTGGAATATCTAGGTTACCTAGCGGGCACTTGGACTATGGAGGTTACCTTGCGGGCACTTGTACTATCTAGGTTACCTAACGGAAACTTGGTCTATGTAGGTTAACTAGCATACACTTGGACGATCTAGGTTAACTAGCGGGCACTTGGAATATCTAGGTTAACTAGCGGGCCCTTGGACTATGTAGGTTAACTAGCAGGCACTTGGACTATCTAGGTTAACTAGCTGACCTTGGATTAATAGGTTAACTATTGGGCACTTCGACTATCTAGGTTAACTAGCGGGCACTTGGACTATCTAGGTTAACTAGCGGGCACTTGCACAAAGCAGGTTCCCTAGCGGGCAATTTTACTATGTAGGCTCCCTAGCGGGCACTTGGACTATATAGTTTCCCTATGGGCACTTGGACTATCTAGGTTCCCTAACGGGCACTTGGACTATGTAGATTCCTCTGCGGGCACTTGGACTATGTACGTTCCCTATCAGGCACTTGGACTATGTAGGTTAACTATCGGGCACTTGGACTATCTAGGTTAACTAGCGGGCACGTGGAATATCTAGGTAAATTAGCGGGCACTTGTACAATGCAGGTTCCCTAGCGGGCATTTTGAGTATGTAGGTTCCCTAGCGGGCACTTGGACTATCTAGGTTCCGTAACGGGCACTTGGAATATGTAGGTTCCCTATCGGGCACTTGGACTATGTAGGTTCCTCGGGGGGCACTTGGACTATGTAGGTTCCCTATCGGGCATTGGACTATGTAGGTTAACTAGCAGGACCTTGGACTATCTAGGTTACCTAGCGGGCACTTGGACTATGTAGGTTAACTAGCGGACACTTGGACAATCTAGGTTACCTAGCGGGCACTTGAACTATGTACATACCTTGGCGGGCACTTGGACTATCAAGGTTACCTAGCGGGCACTTGGTCTATGTACGTCCCCAGCAGGCACTTGGACTATTTAGGTTAACTAGAAGGCCCTTGTACTATGTAGGTTAACTAGCGGGCACTTGGATTATCTAGGTTAACTAGCGGGCACTTAGACGATCTAGGTTAACTAGCGGGCACTTGGACTATCTAGGTTAACTAGCGGGCACTTGGACTATCTAGATTAACTAACGGGCCCTTATACTATCTAGGTTTACTAGCGGTCACTTGGACTATCTAGGTTACCTAGCGGGCACTTGGACTATGTACGTTCCCTAGCGGGCACTTGGACTATGTACGTTTCCTAGCGGGTACTTGGACTATCTATGTTATCTAGCGGGCACTTGGACTATGTAGGTTCCCTATCGGGCACTTGGACTAGATAGGTTCCCTAGCGGGCACTTGGTCTATCTAGGTTAACTAGTGGGCACTTGGACTATCTATTTTAAGTAGCGAGCACTTGGACTATCTAGGTTAACTAGCGGACATTTGGAATATTAGGGTCCCTAGCGGGCATTTGGACTATATTGGTTACCTAGCGGGCACTTGGATTATGTAGGTAAACGAACGCGCACTTGGACTATGTAGGTAACCTAGTGCTCACTTGAACTGTCTAGGTTACCAAGCGGGCATTTGGAGTATGTAGGTTAACTAGGGGGCACTTGGACTACGTAGGTTAACTAGCGGGCCCTTGGACGATGTAGGTTAACTAGCGGGCCCTTGGACTATGTAGGTTAACTAGCGGGCCCTTGGACTATGTAAGTTAACTAGCGGGCACTTGGACGATCTAGGTTAACTAGCGGATACTTGGACTATGTAGGTTAACTTGCGGGCCCTTAAACTATGTAGATTAACTAGAGGCAGTTGGAGTATCTACGTTAACTAGCGGGCCCTTGGACTATGTAGATTCCCTGGCGGGCACTTGGACTATATATGTTCCAGAGCGGGCACTTGGACTATGTAGGTTCCCTAGCAGGCACTTGGACTATGTAGGTTCCCTAGCGGGCACTTGTACTATGTAGGTTAACTAGCGGACACTTGGACGATCTAGGTTAACTAGCCGGTACTTGGACTATGTAGGTTAACTAGCGGTCCCTTGAACTATGTAGATTAACTAGCGGCACTTGGACTATCTACGTTAACTAGCGGGCCCTTGGACTATGTAGATTCCCTAACGGGCACTTGGACTACGTAGGTTCCCTAGCGGGCACTTAGACTCTGTATGTTCCCTAGCGGGCACTTGGACTATATATGTTCCTTATGGACACTTTAACTATGTAAGTTAACTAACGGGCACTTGGCCTATGTTGGTTAACTAGCGCGCCCTTGTACTATCTAGGTAACCTAGCGGGCACTTGGGCTATGTAGGTTAACTACCGGGCAGTTGCACTATCTAGGTTACCTAACGGGCACTTGGACTATGTACGTTCCCTAGCGGTCACTTGGACTATCTATGTTAACTAGCGGGCACTTGGACTATGTAGGTTAACTAGGGGACACTTGCACTATATAGGTTACCTAGCGGCACTTGGACTATCTAGGTTAACTAGCGGGCACTTGGACTATCTGGGTTAACTAGCGTGCACTTGGACTATGTAGGTTCCTTAGCGGGAATTTGGATATCTAGTTTACCTAGCGGGCACTTGGACTATGTAGGTTAACTAGCGGGCCCTTGGACTATCTAGGTTACATAGCTGGAACTTGGACTATATAGGTTACCTTGCGGGCACTTGGACTATGTAGGTTAACCGAGGCACTTGGACGATCTAAGTTAAATAGTGGGCCCTTGGACTATGTAGGTTAACGAACGGGCATTTGGACTATGTAGGTTACCTAGCAGGCACTTGGACTGTCTAGGTTACCTAGCGGGCACTTGGACTATCTAGGTTAACGAACGGGCACTTGGACTATCTAGGTTAACTAGCGGGCACTTGGACTATGTAGGTTACCTAGCGGGCACTTGCACTATCTAGGTTACCTAGCGGGCACTTGGACTATGTAGGTTAATTAGCGGGCATTTGGACTATGTAGGTAACCTAGCGGGCACTTGGACAGTCCCGGTTACCAAGCGGGCACTTGGATTTCTAGGTTAACGAATGGGCACTTGGACTATGTATGTTGCATAGCGGGCAATTTGATTATCTAGGTTAGGTAACGGGCACTCGGAATATTTAGGTTACCTAGCGGGAACTTGGACTATCTAGGTTAACTAACGGGCACTTGGACTATGTAGGTTCCCTAGCGGGCCCTTGGACTATGTAAGTTCCCTAGCGGGCACTTGGACTATGTGGGTTCCCTAGCGGGCATTTGGACTATCTAGGTTACGTAACGGGCACTTGGACTATGTGGGTTCCCTAGCGGGCATTTGGACTATCCAGGTTACCTAGCGGGCACTTGGACTATGTACGTTCCCTAGCGGGCACTTGGCCTATGTACATTTCCTAGCGGGTACTTGGACTATCTATGTTATCTATCGGGCACTTGGACTATCTAGGTTAACTAGCGGGCACGTGGAATATCTAGGTAAATTAGCGGGCACTTGTACAATGCAGGTTCCCTAGCGGGCATTTTGAGTATGTAGGTTCCCTAGCGGGCACTTGGACTATCTAGGTTCCGTAACGGGCACTTGGAATATGTAGGTTCCCTATCGGGCACTTGGACTATGTAGGTTCCTCGGGGGGCACTTGGACTATGTAGGTTCCCTATCGGGCATTGGACTATGTAGGTTAACTAGCAGGACCTTGGACTATCTAGGTTACCTAGCGGGCACTTGGACTATGTAGGTTAACTAGCGGACACTTGGACAATCTAGGTTACCTAGCGGGCACTTGAACTATGTACATACCTTGGCGGGCACTTGGACTATCAAGGTTACCTAGCGGGCACTTGGACTATGTACGTCCCCTAGCAGGCACTTGGACTATTTAGGTTAACTAGAAGGCCCTTGTACTATGTAGGTTAACTAGCGGGCACTTGGATTATCTAGGTTAACTAGCGGGCACTTAGACGATCTAGGTTAACTAGCGGGCACTTGGACTATCTAGGTTAACTAGCGGGCACTTGGACTATCTAGAGTAACTAACGGGCCCTTATACTATCTAGGTTTACTAGCGGTCACTTGGACTATCTAGGTTACCTAGCGGGCCCTTGGACTATGTACGTTCCCTAGCGGGCACTTGGACTATGTACGTTTCCTAGCGGGTACTTGGACTATCTATGTTATCTAGCGGGCACTTGGACTATGTAGGTTCCCTATCGGGCACTTGGACTAGATAGGTTCCCTAGCGGGCACTTGGTCTATCTAGGTTAACTAGTGGGCACTTGGACTATCTATTTTAAGTAGCGAGCACTTGGACTATCTAGGTTAACTAGCGGACATTTGGAATATTAGGGTCCCTAGCGGGCATTTGGACTATATTGGTTACCTAGCGGGCACTTGGATTATGTAGGTAAACGAACGGGCACTTGGACTATGTAGGTAACCTAGTGCTCACTTGAACTGTCTAGGTTACCAAGCGGGCACTTGGAGTATGTAGGTTAACTAGGGGGCACTTGGACTACGTAGGTTAACTAGCGGGCCCTTGGACGATGTAGGTTAACCAGCGGGCCCTTGGACTATGTAGGTTAACTAGCGGGCCCTTGGACTATGTAAGTTAACTAGCGGGCACTTGGACGATCTAGGTTAACTAGCGGATACTTGGACTATGTAGGTTAACTTGCGGGCCCTTAAACTATGTAGATTAACTAGAGGCAGTTGGAGTATCTACGTTAACTAGCAGGCCCTTGGACTATGTAGATTCCCTGGCGGGCACTTGGACTATATATGTTCCAGAGAGGGCACTTGTACTATGTAGGTTCCCTAGCAGGCACTTGGACTATGTAGGTTCCCTAGCGGGCACTTGTACTATGTAGGTTAACTAGCGGACACTTGGACGATCTAGGTTAACTAGCCGGTACTTGGACTATGTAGGTTAACTAGCGGTCCCTTGAACTATGTAGATTAACTAGCGGCACTTGGACTATCTACGTTAACTAGCGGGCCCTTGGACTATGTAGATTCCCTAACGGGCACTTGGACTACGTAGGTTCCCTAGCGGGCACTTAGACTCTGTATGTTCCCTAGCGGGCACTTGGACTATATATGTTCCTTATGGACACTTTAACTATGTAAGTTAACTAACGGGCACTTGGCCTATGTTGGTTAACTAGCGCGCCCTTGTACTATCTAGGTAACCTAGCGGGCACTTGGGCTATGTAGGTTAACTACCGGGCACTTGCACTATCTAGGTTACCTAACGGGCACTTGGACTATGTACGTTCCCTAGCGGGCACTTGGACTATCTATGTTAACTAGCGGGCACTTGGACTATGTAGGTTAACTAGGGGACACTTGCACTATATAGGTTACCTAGCGGCACTTGGACTATCTAGGTTAACTAGCGGGCACTTGGACTATCTTGGTTAACTAGCGTGCACTTGGACTATGTAGGTTCCTTAGCGGGAATTTGGATATCTAGTTTACCTAGCAGGCACTTGGACTATGTAGGTTAACTAGCGGGTCCTTGGACTATCTAGGTTACATAGCTGGAACTTGGACTATATAGGTTACCTTGCGGGCACTTGGACTATGTAGGTTAACCGAGGCACTTGGACGATCTAAGTTAAATAGTGGGCCCTTGGACTATGTAGGTTAACGAACGGGCATTTGGACTATGTAGGTTACCTAGCAGGCACTTGGACTGTCTAGGTTACCTAGCGGGCACTTGGACTATCTAGGTTAACGAACGGGCACTTGGACTATCTAGGTTAACTAGCGGGCACTTGGACTATGTAGGTTACCTAGCGGGCACTTGCACTATCTAGGTTACGTAGCGGGCACTTGGACTATGTAGGTTAATTAGCGGGCATTTGGACTATGTAGGTAACATAGCGGACACTTGGACAGTCCCGGTTACCTAGCGGGCACTTGGATTTCTAGGTTAACGAATGGGCACTTGGACTATGTATGTTGCATAGCGGGCAATTTGATTATCTAGGTTAGTTAACGGGCACTCGGAATATTTAGGTTACCTAGCGGGAACTTGGACTATCTAGGTTAACTAACGGGCACTTGGACTATGTAGGTTCCCTAGCGGACCCTTGGACTATGTAAGTTCCCTAGCGGGCACTTGGACTATGTGGGTTCCCTAGCGGGCATTTGGACTATCTAGGTTACGTAACGGGCACTTGGACTATGTGGGTTCCCTAGCGGGCATTTGGACTATCCAGGTTACCTAGCGGGCACTTGGACTATGTACGTTCCCTAGCGGGCACTTGGCCTATGTACATTTCCTAGCGGGTACTTGGACTATCTATGTTATCTAGCGGGCACTTGGACTATGTAGGTTCCCTATCGGGCACTTGGACTAGATAGGTTCCCTAGCGGGCACTTGGTCTATCTAGGTTAACTAGTGGGCACTTGGACTATCTATGTTAAGTAGCGAGCACTTGGACTATCTAGGTTAACTAGCGGGCATTTGGACTATTAGGGTCCCTAGCGGGCATTTGGACTATATTGGTTACCTAGCGGGCACTTGGATTATGTAGGTAAACGAACGGGCACTTGGACTATGTAGGTAACCTAGTGCTTACTTGAACTGTCTAGGTTACCTAGCGGGCACTTGGAGTATGTAGGTTAACTAGCGGGCCCTTGGACTATGTAGGTTAACTAGCGGGCCCTTGGACTATGTAAGTTAACTAGCGGGCACTTGGACGATCTAGGTTAACTAGCGGATACTTGGACTATGTAGGATAACTTGCGGTCCCTTAGACTATGTAGATTAACTAGAGGCACTTGGAGTATCTACGTTAACTACCGGGCCCTTGGACTATGTAGATTCCCTAGCGGGCACTTGGACTATGTATGTTCCAGAGCAGGCACTTGGACTATGTAGGTTCCCTAGCAGGCACTTGGACTATGTAGGTTCCCTAGCGGGCACTTGTACTATGTAGGTTAACTAGCGGACACTTGGACGATCTAGGTTAACTAGCCGGTACTTGGACTATGTAGGTTAACTAGCGGTCCCTTGAACTATGTAGATTAACTAGCGGCACTTGGACTATGTAGTTTCCCTAGCGGGCACTTGGAGTATGTAGGTTAATAGCGGGAATTTGGACTATGTAGGTTACCTAATGGGCACTTGGACTATGTAGGTTCCGAATCGGGCACTTGGACTATGATGGTTAACTAGCGGGCACTAGGACTATCTAGGTTAGCTAACAGGAACTTGGACTAACTAGGTTACCTAGCGGGCTTTGGACGATCTAGGTTAACTAGCGGACACTTGGACGAACTAGGTTAACGAGCGGGCCATTGGACTATGTAGGTTCCCTAGCGGGCACTTGTACTATGTAGGTTAACTATCGGACACTTGGACGATCTAGGTTAACTAGCCGGTACTTGGACTATGTAGGTTAACTAGCGGTCCCTTGAACTATGTAGATTAACTAGCGGCACTTGGACTATCTACGTTAACTAGCGGGCCCTTGGACTATGTAGATTCCCTAGCGGGCACTTGGACTATGTATGTTCCAGAGCGGGCACTTGGACTATGTAGGTTCCCTAGCAGGCACTTGGATTATGTAGGTTCCCTAGCGGGCACTTGTACTATGTAGGTTAACTAGGGGACACTTGCTCTATATAGGTTACCTAGCGGCACTTGGACTATCTAGGTTAACTAGCGGGCACTTGGAATATCTGGGTTAACTAGCGTGCACTTGGACTATGTAGGTTCCTTAGCGAGAATTTGGATATCTAGTTTACCTAGCGGGCACTGGGACTATGTACGTCCCCTAGAGGGTACTTGGACTATTTAGGTTAACTAGAAGGCCCTTGTACTATGTAGGTTAACTAGCGGGCACTTGGATTATCAAGGTTAACTAGCGGGCACTTAGACGATCTAGGTTAACTAGCGGGCACTTGGACTATCTAGGTTAACTAGAGGGCCCTTATACTATCTAGGTTTACTAGCGGTCACTTGGACTATCTAGGTTACCTAGCGGGCACTTGGACTATGTACGTTCCCTAGCGGGCATTTGGACTATGTACGTTTCCTAGCGGGTACTTGGACTATCTATGTTATCTAGCGGGCACTTGGACTATGTAGGTTCCCTATCGGGCACTTGGACTAGATAGGTTCCCTAGCGGGCACTTGGTCTATCTAGGTTAACTAGTGGACACTTGGACTATCTATTTTAAGTAGCGAGCACTTGGACTATCTAGGTTAACTAGCGGACATTTGGACTATTAGGGTCCCTAGCGGGCATTTGGACTATATTGGTTACCTAGCGGGCACTTGGATTATGTAGGTAAACGAACGGGCACTTGGACTATGTAGGTAACCTAGTGCTCACTTGAACTGTCTAGGTTACCTAGCGGGCACTTGGAGTATGTAGGTTAACTAGGGGGCACTTGGACTACGTAGGTTAACTAGCGGGCCCTTGGACGATGTAGGTTAACTAGCGGGCCCTTGGACTATGTAGGTTAACTAGCGGGCCCTTGGACTATGTAAGTTAACTAGCGGGCACTTGGACGATCTAGGTTAACTAGCGGATACTTGGACTATGTAGGTTAACTTGCGGGCCCTTAGACTATGTAGATTAACTAGAGGCACTTTGAGTATCTTCGTTAACTAGCGGGCCCTTGGACTATGTAGATTCCCTGGCGGGCACTTGGACTATGTATGTTCCAGAGCGGGCACTTGGACTATGTAGGTTCCCTAGCAGGCACTTGGACTATGTAGGTTCCCTAGCGGGCACTTGTACTATGTAGGTTAACTAGCGGACACTTGGACGATCTAGGTTAACTAGCCGGTACTTGGACTATGTAGGTTAACTAGCGGTCCCTTGAACTATGTAGATTAACTAGCGGCACTTGGACTATCTACGTTAACTAGCGGGCCCTTGGACTATGTAGATTCCCTAGCGGGCACTTGGACTACGTAGGTTCCCTAGCGGGCACTTAGACTCTGTATGTTCCCTAGCGGGCACTTGGACTATATATGTTCCTTACGGACACTTGAACTATGTAAGTTAACTAACGGGCACTTGGACTATGTAGGTTAACTAGCGCGCCCTTGGACTATCTAGGTAACCTAGCGGGCACTTGGGCTATCTAGGTTAACTACCGGGCACTTGCACTATCTAGGTTACCTAACGGGCACTTGGACTATGTACGTTCCCTAGCGGGCACTTGGACTATCTATGTTAACTAGCGGGCACTTGGACTATGTAGGTTAACTAGGGGACACTTGCACTATATAGGTTACCTAGCGGCACTTGGACTATCTAGGTTAACTAGCGGGCACTTGGACTATCTGGGTTAACTAGCGTGCACTTGGACTATGTAGGTTCCTTAGCGGGGAATTTGGATATCTAGTTTACCTAGCGGGCACTTGGACTATGTAGGTTAACTAGCGGGCCCTTGGACTATCTAGGTTACATAGATGGAACTTGGATTTTATAGGTCACCTTGCGGGCACTTGGACTATGTAGGTTAACCGAGGCACTTGGACGATCTAAGTTAAATAGTGGGCCCTTGGACTATGTAGTTTAACGAACGGGCATTTGGACTATGTAGGTTACCTAGCAGGCAATTGGACTGTCTAGGTTACCTAGCGGGCACTTGGACTATGTAGGTTAACGAACGGGCATTTGGACTATGTAGGTTACCTAGCAGGCACTTGGACTGTCTAGGTTACCTAGCGGGCACTTGGACTATCTAGGTTAACGAAAGGGCACTTGGACTATCTAGGTTAAGTAGCGGGCACTTGGACTATTTAGGTTACCTAGCGGGCACTTGCACTATCTAGGTTACCTAGCGGGCACTTGGACTATGTAGGTTAATTAGCGGGCATTTGGACTATGTAGGTAACCTAGCGGGCACTTGGACAGTCCCGGTTACCTAGCGGGCACTTGGATTTCTAGGTTAACGAATGGGCACTTGGACTATGTATGTTGCATAGCGGGCATTTGGATTATCTAGGTTAGGTAACGGGCACTTGGAATATTTAGGTTACCTATCGGGAACTTGGACTATCTAGGTTAACTAACGGGCACTTGGACTATGTAGGTTCCCTAGCGGGCCCTTGGACTATGTAAGTTCCCTAGCGGGCACTTGGACTATGTGGGTTCCCTAACGCGCATTTGGACTATCTAGGTTACGTAACGGGCACTTGGACTATGTGGGTTCCCTAGCAGGCATTTTGACTATCTAGGTTACCTAGCGGGCACTTGGACTATGTACGTTCCCTAGCGGGCACTTGGCCTATGTACGTTTCCTAGCGGGTACTTGGACTATCTATGTTATCTAGCGGGCACTTGGACTATGTAGGTTCCCTATTGGGCACTTGGACTAGATAGGTTCCCTAGCGGGCACTTGGTCTATCTAGGTTAACTAGTGGGCACTTGGACTATCTATGTTAAGTAGCGAGCACTTGGACTATCTAGGTTAACTAGGGAACATTTGGAGTATTAGGGTCCCTAGCGGGCATTTGGACTATATTGGTTACCTAGCGGGCACTTGGATTATGTAGGTAAACGAACGGGCACTTGGACTATGTAGGTAACCTAGTGCTCACTTGAACTGTCTAGGTTACCAAGCGGGCACTTGGAGTATGTAGGTTAACTAGGGGGCACTTGGACTACGTAGGTTAACTAGCGGGCCCTTGGACGATGTAGGTTAACTAGCGGGCCCTTGGACTATGTAGGTTAACTAGCGGGCCCTTGGACTATGTAAGTTAACTAGCGGGCACTTGGACGATCTAGGTTAACTAGCGGATACTTGGACTATGTAGGTTAACTTGCGTGCCCTTAAACTATGTAGATTAACTAGAGGCACTTTGAGTATCTACGTTAACTGCCGGGCCCTTGGACTATGTAGATTCCCTAGCGGGCACTTGGACTATGTATGTTCCAGAGCGGGCACTTGGACTATGTAGGATCCCTAGCAGGCACTTGGACTATGTAGGTTCCCTAGCGGGCACTTGTACTATGTAGGTTAACTAGCGGACACTTGGACGATCTAGGTTAACTAGCCGGTACTTGGACTATGTAGGTAAACTAGCGGTCCCTTGAACTATGTAGATTAACTAGCGGCACTTGGACTATCTACGTTAACTAGCGGGCCCTTGGACTATGTAGATTCCCTAGCGGGCACTTGGACTACGTAGGTTCCCTAGCGGGCACTTAGACACTGTATGTTCCCTAGCGGGCACTTGGACTATATATGTTCCTTACGGACACTTGAACTATGTAAGTTAACTAACGGGCACTTGGACTATGTAGGTTAACTAGCGCGCCCTTGGACTATCTAGGTAACCTAGCGGGCACATGGGCTATGTAGGTTAACTACCGGGCACTTGCACTATCTAGGTTACCTAACGGGCACTTGGACTATGTACGTTCCCTAGCGGGCACTTGGACTATCTATGTTAACTAGCGGGCACTTGGACTATGTAGGTTAACTAGGGGACACTTGCACTATATAGGTTACCTAGCGGCACTTGGACTATCCAGGTTAACTAGCGCGCACTTGGATATCTGGGTTAACTAGCATGCACTTGGACTATGTAGGTTCCTTAGCGGGAATTTGGATATCTAGTTTACCTAGCGGGCACTTGGACTATGTAGGTTAACTAGCGGGCCCTTGGACTAACTAGGTTACATAGCTGGAACTTGGACTATATAGGTTACCTTGCGGGCACTTGGACTATGTAGGTTAACCAAAGACACTTGGACGATCTAGGTTAAATAGTGGGCCCTTGGACTATGTAGGTTAACGTATGGGCATTTGGACTATTTAGGTTAACTAGCAGGCACTTGGACTGTCTAGGTTACCTAGCGGGCACTTGGACTATCTAGGTTAACGAACGGGCACTTGGACTACCTAGGTTAACTAGCGGGCACTTGGACTATGTAGGTTACCTAGCGGGCACTTGCACTATCTAGGTTACCTTGCGGGCATTTGGACTATGTAGGTAACCTAGCGGGCACTTGGACAGTCCCGGTTACCTAGCGGGCACTTGGATTTCTAGGTTAACGAATGGGCACTTGGACTATGTATGTTGCATAGCGGGCAATTGGATTATCTAGGTTAGGTAACGGGCATTTGGACTATCTAGGTTACCTAGCGGGAACTTGGACTATGTAGGTTACCTAGCGGGCACTTGGACTATCTAGGTTACCTAACGGGCACTTGGACTATCTTGGCTTCTTAGCGGGCACTTGGACTATATAGGTTACCTAGTGGGCCCTTGGACTATGTAGGTTACCTAGCAGGCACTTGGACTATCTAGGTTAACGAAATGGCACTTGGACTATGTAGGTTACCTAGCGGGCACCTGGATTATCTAGGTTAGCTAACAGGAACTTGGAATATCTAGGTTACCTAGCGGGCACTTGGACTATGGAGGTTACCTTGCGGGCATTTGTACTATCTAGGTTACCTAACGGGAACTTGGACTGTGTAGGTTAACTAGCATACACTTGGACTATCTAGGTTAACTAGCGGGCACTTGGAATATCTAGGTTAACTAGCGGGGCCTTGGACTATGTAGGTTAACTAGCAGGCACTTGGACTATGTAGGTTAACTAGCGGGCACTTGGACTATCTAGGTTAACTAGCTGACCTTGGATTATGTAGGTTAACTATCGGGCACTTCGACTATCTAGGTTAACTAGCGGGCACTTGGACTATCTAGGTTAACTAGCGGGCACTTGCACAAAGCAGTTTCCCTAGCGGGCACTTTTACTATGTAGGTTCCCTAGCGGGCACTTGGACTATCTAGGTTCCCTACGGGCACTTGGACTATCTAGGTTCCCTAACGGGCACTTGGACTATGTAGGTTCCTCTGCGGGCACTTGGACTATGTAGGTTCCTTATCAGGCACTGGACTATGTAGGTTAACTATCAGGCACTTGGACTATCTAGGTTAACTAGCGGGCACTTGGACTATCTAGGTTAATTAGCGGGCACTTGTATAATGCAGGTTCCCTAGCGGGCATTTTAAGTATGTAGGTTCCCTAGCGGGCACTTGGACTATATAGGTTCCCTACGGGCACTTGGACTATCTAGGTTCCCTAACGGGCACTTGGAATATTTAGGTTCCCTATCGGGCACTTGGACTATGTAGGTTCCCTTTCGGACATTGGACTATGTAGGTTAACTAGCAGGACCTTGGACTATCTAGGTTACTTAGCGGGCACTTGGACTATGTAGGTTAACTAGCGGACACTTGGACAATCTAGGTTACCTAGCGGGCACTTGAACTATGTACATACCTTGGCGGGCACTTGGACTATCTAGGTTAACTAGAGGGCCCATGGACTATGTAGGTTAACTAGCGGGCACTTGGATTATCTAGATTAACTAACGGGCCCTTATTTTATCTAGGTTTACTAGCGGGCACTAGGACTATCTAGGTTAACTAGCGGGCACATGGACTATGTAGTTTCCCTAGTGGGCATTTGGATTATTTAGGTTACCTAGTGGGGACTTGTACTATCTAGGTTACCTAACTGGCACTTGGACTATGTAGGTTACCAGCGGGCACTTGGACTATCTAGGTTAACGAACGTGCACTTGGACTATGTAGGTAACCTAGCGGGCACTTAGACTGTCTAGGTTACCTAGCGGGCACTTGGCCTATCTAGGTTAACCAACGGGCACTTGGACTATGTAGGTTAACTAGCGGACACTTCGACTATCTAGGTTAGCTAACGGGCAATTGGACTATCTAGGTTACCTAGCGGGCACTTGGACTATGTAAGTTCCCTAGCGGGCACTTGGACTATTTAGGTTACCTACCAGGCACTTTGACTATCTAGGTTAACTAACGGGCATTTGGACTATGTAGGATGCCTAGCGAGCACTTGGACTATGTAGGTTCCCTAGCGAGCACTGGGACTATGTAGGTTCCCTATCGGGAACTTGGACTGTCTAGGTTAACTAGCGGGCAATTGGACTGTCTAGGTTACCTAGTGGGAACTTGGACTATGTAGTTTACCTAGCAGGCACTTGGGCTATGTAGGTTAACTAGCGGGCACTTGGACTATCTAGGTTACTTAGCTGGCACTTGGAATATGTACGTTCCCTAGCAGGCACTTGGGCTATCTACGTTACCTACCGGGCACTTGGATTATGTAGGTTAACGAACGGGCACTTGGACTATGTAGGTAACCTAATGGTCACTTGGACTGTCTAGGTTACCTAGCGGGGACTTGGACTATGTAGGTTAACTAGCGGGCCCTGGGTCTATGTAGGTTAACTAGCAGGCCTTTGGACTATGTAAGTTAACTAGAGGGCACTTTGATGATCCTGGTTAACTAGCTGGCACTTGGACTATCTAGGTTAACTAGCGGGCACTTGGACTATCTAGGTTAACTAGCGGGCACTTGGACTATGTAGGTTCCCTAGCGGGCATTTGGACTATATAGGTTACCTAGCGGGCACTTGGATTATCTATGTTAACTAATGGGTACTTGGACTATGTATGTTCCAGAGCGGGCACTTGGACTATGTAGGTTCCCTAAAGGGCACTTGGACTATCCAGGTTACCTAGCGGGCACTTGGACTATGTAGGTTAACTAGCGGACAATTGGCCAATCTAGGTTAACTAGCGGGTACTTGGACTATCTAGGTTAACTAGCGGGCACTTGGATTATCTAGGTTACCTAGCGGGCACGTGGACTATGTAGGTTCCCTAGCGGGCATTTGGACCATATAGATAACCTAGCGGGCACTTAGACTCTGTAGGTTACCTAGCTGGCACTTGAACTATCTACGTTACCTAGCGGGTTCTTGGAGTATGTAGGTTACCTAGCGGGCTGTTGGACTATCTAGGTTACCAAGAGGGCACTTGGACTATCTAGGTTAACTAACGGGCACTTGGACTATGTAGGTTCCCTAGCGGGCCCTTGGCCTATGTAAGTTCCCTAGCGGGCACTTGGACTATGTGGGTTTCCTGGCGGGCATTTGGACTACCTAGGTTACTTAACGGGCACTTGGGCTAAGTAGGTTCCCTAGCGGGCACTTGGATTATGTAAGTTCCCTATCGGGCACGTGGACTATGTAGGTTAACTAGAGGGCATTTGGACTATGTAGGTTACCTAGCTGGCACTTGGACTATGTAGGTTCCCTATCGGGCACTTGGAAAATGTAGGTTAACTAAGGGACACTAGGACTATGTAGGTTACCTAGAGGGCCCTTAGACTATCTAGGTTACCTAGCGGGCATTTGGACTATGTAGGCTCCCTAGCGGTCATTTGGACTATATAGCTTACCTATCGGGCACTTAGACTTTGTAGGTTACCTCGCGGGCACTAGGACTATCTAGGTTACCTAGCAGGCACTTGAACTATCTATGTTACCTAGCGGGTACTTGGAGTATGTAGGTTACCTACCGGGCTGTTGCAGTATCTAGGTTACCTAGGGGGCACTTGGACTATCTAGGTTAACTAACGGGCACTTGGACTATGTAGGATCCCTAGCGGGCCCTTGGACTATATAAGTTCCCTAGCGGGCACTTGGACTATGTGGGTTCCCTAGCGGGCATTTGGACTATCTAGGTTACCTAGCGGGCACTTGGACTATGTAGGTTCCCTATCGGGCACTTGGAGAATGTAGGTTAACTAGGGGGCACCAGGACAATGTAGGTTACCTAGCGGGCCCTTGGACTATCTAGGTTACCTAGGGGGAACCTGGACTATGTAGGTTAACTAGTGGGCACTTGAACTATCTAAGTTACCTAGCAGGCACTTGGACTATGTACGTTCCCTAGCGTGCACTTGGACTATCTAAGTTACCTAAGGGCACTTGGACTATGTACGTTATACCTAGCGGGCACTTGGACTATGTACGTTTCCTAGTGGGTACTTGGACTAGATAGGTTCCCTAGCTGGCACTTGGTCTATCTATGTTAACTCGCGAGCACTTGGACTATCTAGGTTAACTAGCGGGCATATAGACTATTAGGGCCCCGGCGGGCATTTTTACTATATTGGTTACCTAGCGGGTACTTGGATATGTAGGTTAACGAACGGGCACTTGGACATTGTACGTAACCTAGCGGGCACTTGGACTGTCTAGGTTACCTAGCGGGCACTTGGCCTATCTAGGTTAACCAACGGGCACTTGGACTATGTAGGTTAACTAGCGGACACTTCGACTATCTAGGATAGCTAACGGGCAATTGGACTATCTAGGTTACGTAACGGGCACTTGGACTATGTGGGTTCCCTAGCGGGCATTTGGACTATCCAGGTTACCTAGCGGGCACTTGGACTATGTACGTTCCCTAGCGGGCACTTGGCCTATGTACATTTCCTAGCGGGTACTTGGACTATCTATGTTATCTATCGGGCACTTGGACTATCTAGGTTAACTAGCGGGCACGTGGAATATCTAGGTAAATTAGCGGGCACTTGTACAATGCAGGTTCCCTAGCGGGCATTTTGAGTATGTAGGTTCCCTAGCGGGCACTTGGACTATCTAGGTTCCGTAACGGGCACTTGGAATATGTAGGTTCCCTATCGGGCACTTGGACTATGTAGGTTCCTCGGGGGGCACTTGGACTATGTAGGTTCCCTATCGGGCATTGGACTATGTAGGTTAACTAGCAGGACCTTGGACTATCTAGGTTACCTAGCGGGCACTTGGACTATGTAGGTTAACTAGCGGACACTTGGACAATCTAGGTTACCTAGCGGGCACTTGAACTATGTACATACCTTGGCGGGCACTTGGACTATCAAGGTTACCTAGCGGGCACTTGGACTATGTACGTCCCCTAGCAGGCACTTGGACTATTTAGGTTAACTAGAAGGCCCTTGTACTATGTAGGTTAACTAGCGGGCACTTGGATTATCTAGGTTAACTAGCGGGCACTTGGACTATCTAGGTTAACTAGCGGGCACTTGGACTATCTAGATTAACTAACGGGCCCTTATACTATCTAGGTTTACTAGCGGTCACTTGGACTATCTAGGTTACCTAGCGGGCACTTGGACTATGTACGTTCCCTAGCGGGCACTTGGACTATGTACGTTTCCTAGCGGGTACTTGGACTATCTATGTTATCTAGCGGGCACTTGGACTATGTAGGTTCCCTATCGGGCACTTGGACTAGATAGGTTCCCTAGCGGGCACTTGGTCTATCTAGGTTAACTAGTGGGCACTTGGACTATCTATTTTAAGTAGCGAGCACTTGGACTATCTAGGTTAACTAGCGGACATTTGGAATATTAGGGTCCCTAGCGGGCATTTGGACTATATTGGTTACCTAGCGGGCATTTGGATTATGTAGGTAAACGAACGGGCACTTGGACTATGTAGGTAACCTAGTGCTCACTTGAACTGTCTAGATTACCAAGCGGGCACTTGGAGTATGTAGGTTAACTAGGGGGCACTTGGACTACGTAGGTTAACTAGCGGGCCCTTGGACTATGTAGGTTACCTAGCAGGCACTTGGACTATCTAGGTTAACGAAATGGCACTTGGACTATGTAGGCTACCTAGCGGGCACCTGGATTATCTAGGTTAGCTAACAGGAACTTGGAATATCTAGGTTACCTAGCGGGCACTTGGACTATGGAGGTTACCTTGCGGGCATTTGTACTATCTAGGTTACCTAACGGGAACTTGGACTGTGTAGGTTAACTAGCATACACTTGGACTATCTAGGTTAACTAGCGGGCACTTGGAATATCTAGGTTAACTAGCGGGGCCTTGGACTATGTAGGTTAACTAGCAGGCACTTGGACTATGTAGGTTAACTAGCTGACCTTGGATTATGTAGGTTAACTATCGGGCACTTCGACTATCTAGGTTAACTAGCGGGCACTTGGACTATCTAGGTTAACTAGCGGGCACTTGCACAAAGCAGTTTCCCTAGCGGGCACTTTTACTATGTAGGTTCCCTAGCGGGCACTTGGACTATCTAGGTTCCCTACGGGCACTTGGACTATCTAGGTTCCCTAACGGGCACTTGGACTATGTAGGTTCCTCTGCGGGCACTTGGACTATGTAGGTTCCCTATCAGGCACTGGACTATGTAGGTTAACTATCAGGCACTTGGACTATCTAGGTTAACTAGCGGGCACGTGGACTATCTAGGTTAATTAGCGGGCACTTGTATAATGCAGGTTCCCTAGCGGGCATTTTAAGTATGTAGGTTCCCTAGCGGGCACTTGGACTATATAGGTTCCCTACGGGCACTTGGACTATCTAGGTTCCCTAACGGGCACTTGGAATATTTAGGTTCCCTATCGGGCACTTGGACTATGTAGGTTCCCTTTCGGACATTGGACTATGTAGGTTAACTAGCAGGACCTTGGACTATCTAGGTTACTTAGCGGGCACTTGGACTATGTAGGTTAACTAGCGGACACTTGGACAATCTAGGTTACCTAGCGGGCACTTGAACTATGTACATACCTTGGCGGGCACTTGGACTATCTAGGTTAACTAGAGGGCCCATGGACTATGTAGGTTAACTAGCGGGCACTTGGATTATCTAGATTAACTAACGGGCCCTTATTTTATCTAGGTTTACTAGCGGGCACTAGGACTATCTAGGTTAACTAGCGGGCACATGGACTATGCAGTTTCCCTAGTGGGCATTTGGATTATTTAGGTTACCTAGTGGGGACTTGTACTATCTAGGTTACCTAACTGGCACTTGGACTATGTAGGTTACCAGCGGGCACTTGGACTATCTAGGTTAACGAACGTGCACTTGGACTATGTAGGTAACCTAGCGGGCACTTAGACTGTCTAGGTTACCTAGCGGGCACTTGGCCTATCTAGGTTAACCAACGGGCACTTGGACTATGTAGGTTAACTAGCGGACACTTCGACTATCTAGGTTAGCTAACGGGCAATTGGACTATCTAGGTTACCTAGCGGGCACTTGGACTATGTAAGTTCCCTAGCGGGCACTTGGACTATTTAGGTTACCTACCAGGCACTTTGACTATCTAGGTTAACTAACGGGCATTTGGACTATGTAGGATGCCTAGCGAGCACTTGGACTATGTAGGTTCCCTAGCGAGCACTGGGACTATGTAGGTTCCCTATCGGGAACTTGGACTGTCTAGGTTAACTAGCGGGCAATTGGACTGTCTAGGTTACCTAGTGGGAACTTGGACTATGTAGTTTACCTAGCAGGCACTTGGGCTATGTAGGTTAACTAGCGGGCACTTGGACTATCTAGGTTACTTAGCTGGCACTTGGAATATGTACGTTCCCTAGCAGGCACTTGGGCTATCTACGTTACCTACCGGGCACTTGGATTATGTAGGTTAACGAACGGGCACTTGGACTATGTAGGTAACCTAATGGTCACTTGGACTGTCTAGGTTACCTAGCGGGGACTTGGACTATGTAGGTTAACTAGCGGGCCCTGGGTCTATGTAGGTTAACTAGCAGGCCTTTGGACTATGTAAGTTAACTAGAGGGCACTTTGATGATCCTGGTTAACTAGCTGGCACTTGGACTATCTAGGTTAACTAGCGGGCACTTGGACTATCTAGGTTAACTAGCGGGCACTTGGACTATGTAGGTTCCCTAGCGGGCATTTGGACTATATAGGTTACCTAGCGGGCACTTGGATTATCTATGTTAACTAATGGGTACTTGGACTATGTATGTTCCAGAGCGGGCAATTGGACTATGTAGGTTCCCTAGCGGGCACTTGGACTATGTAGGTTCCCTAAAGGGCACTTGGACTATCCAGGTTACCTAGCGGGCACTTGGACTATGTAGGTTAACTAGCGGACAATTGGCCAATCTAGGTTAACTAGCGGGTACTTGGACTATCTAGGTTAACTAGCGGGCACTTGGATTATCTAGGTTACCTAGCGGGCACGTGGACTATGTAGGTTCCCTAGCGGGCATTTGGACCATATAGATAACCTAGCGGGCACTTAGACTCTGTAGGTTACCTAGCTGGCACTTGAACTATCTACGTTACCTAGCGGGTTCTTGGAGTATGTAGGTTACCTAGCGGGCTGTTGGACTATCTAGGTTACCAAGAGGGCACTTGGACTATCTAGGTTAACTAACGGGCACTTGGACTATGTAGGTTCCCTAGCGGGCCCTTGGCCTATGTAAGTTCCCTAGCGGGCACTTGGACTATGTGGGTTTCCTGGCGGGCATTTGGACTACCTAGGTTACTTAACGGGCACTTGGGCTAAGTAGGTTCCCTAGCGGGCACTTGGATTATGTAAGTTCCCTATCGGGCACGTGGACTATGTAGGTTAACTAGAGGGCATTTGGACTATGTAGGTTACCTAGCTGGCACTTGGACTATGTAGGTTCCCTATCGGGCACTTGGAAAATGTAGGTTAACTAAGGGACACTAGGACTATGTAGGTTACCTAGAGGGCCCTTAGACTATCTAGGTTACCTAGCGGGCATTTGGACTATGTAGGCTCCCTAGCGGTCATTTGGACTATATAGCTTACCTATCGGGCACTTAGACTTTGTAGGTTACCTCGCGGGCACTAGGACTATCTAGGTTACCTAGCAGGCACTTGAACTATCTATGTTACCTAGTGGGTACTTGGAGTATGTAGGTTACCTACCGGGCTGTTGCAGTATCTAGGTTACCTAGGGGGCACTTGGACTATCTAGGTTAACTAACGGGCACTTGGACTATGTAGGATCCCTAGCGGGCCCTTGGACTATATAAGTTCCCTAGCGGGCACTTGGACTATGTGGGTTCCCTAGCGGGCATTTGGACTATCTAGGTTACCTAGCGGGCACTTGGACTATGTAGGTTCCCTATCGGGCACTTGGAGAATGTAGGTTAACTAGGGGGCACCAGGACAATGTAGGTTACCTAGCGGGCCCTTGGACTATCTAGGTTACCTAGGGGGAACCTGGACTATGTAGGTTAACTAGTGGGCACTTGAACTATCTAAGTTACCTAGCAGGCACTTGGACTATGTACGTTCCCTAGCGTGCACTTGGACTATCTAAGTTACCTAAGGGCACTTGGACTATGTACGTTATACCTAGCGGGCACTTGGACTATGTACGTTTCCTAGTGGGTACTTGGACTAGATAGGTTCCCTAGCTGGCACTTGGTCTATCTATGTTAACTCGCGAGCACTTGGACTATCTAGGTTAACTAGCGGGCATATAGACTATTAGGGCCCCGGCGGGCATTTTTACTATATTGGTTACCTAGCGGGTACTTGGATATGTAGGTTAACGAACGGGCACTTGGACATTGTACGTAACCTAGCGGGCACTTGGACTGTCTAGGTTACCTAGCGGGCACTTGGCCTATCTAGGTTAACCAACGGGCACTTGGACTATGTAGGTTAACTAGCGGACACTTCGACTATCTAGGATAGCTAACGGGCAATTGGACTATCTAGGTTACGTAACGGGCACTTGGACTATGTGGGTTCCCTAGCGGGCATTTGGACTATCCAGGTTACCTAGCGGGCACTTGGACTATGTACGTTCCCTAGCGGGCACTTGGCCTATGTACATTTCCTAGCGGGTACTTGGACTATCTATGTTATCTATCGGGCACTTGGACTATCTAGGTTAACTAGCGGGCACGTGGAATATCTAGGTAAATTAGCGGGCACTTGTACAATGCAGGTTCCCTAGCGGGCATTTTGAGTATGTAGGTTCCCTAGCGGGCACTTGGACTATCTAGGTTCCGTAACGGGCACTTGGAATATGTAGGTTCCCTATCGGGCACTTGGACTATGTAGGTTCCTCGGGGGGCACTTGGACTATGTAGGTTCCCTATCGGGCATTGGACTATGTAGGTTAACTAGCAGGACCTTGGACTATCTAGGTTACCTAGCGGGCACTTGGACTATGTAGGTTAACTAGCGGACACTTGGACAATCTAGGTTACCTAGCGGGCACTTGAACTATGTACATACCTTGGCGGGCACTTGGACTATCAAGGTTACCTAGCGGGCACTTGGACTATGTACGTCCCCTAGCAGGCACTTGGACTATTTAGGTTAACTAGAAGGCCCTTGTACTATGTAGGTTAACTAGCGGGCACTTGGATTATCTAGGTTAACTAGCGGGCACTTAGACTATCTAGGTTAACTAGCGGGCACTTGGACTATCTAGATTAACTAACGGGCCCTTATACTATCTAGGTTTACTAGCGGTCACTTGGACTATCTAGGTTACCTAGCGGGCACTTGGACTATGTACGTTCCCTAGCGGGCACTTGGACTATGTACGTTTCCTAGCGGGTACTTGGACTATCTATGTTATCTAGCGGGCACTTGGACTATGTAGGTTCCCTATCGGGCACTTGGACTAGATAGGTTCCCTAGCGGGCACTTGGTCTATCTAGGTTAACTAGTGGGCACTTGGACTATCTATTTTAAGTAGCGAGCACTTGGACTATCTAGGTTAACTAGCGGACATTTGGAATATTAGGGTCCCTAGCGGGCATTTGGACTATATTGGTTACCTAGCGGGCATTTGGATTATGTAGGTAAACGAACGGGCACTTGGACTATGTAGGTAACCTAGTGCTCACTTGAACTGTCTAGATTACCAAGCGGGCACTTGGAGTATGTAGGTTAACTAGGGGGCACTTGGACTACGTAGGTTAACTAGCGGGCCCTTGGACGATGTAGGTTAACTAGCGGGCCCTTGGACTATGTAGGTTAACTAGCGGGCCCTTGGACTATGTAAGTTAACTAGCGGGCACTTGGACGATCTAGGTTAACTAGCGGATACTTGGACTATGTAGGTTAACTTGCGGGCCCTTAAACTATGTAGATTAACTAGAGGCAGTTGGAGTATCTACGTTAACTAGCGGGCCCTTGGACTATGTAGATTCCCTGGCGGGCACTTGGACTATATATGTTCCAGAGAGGGCACTTGTACTATGTAGGTTCCCTAGCAGGCACTTGGACTATGTAGGTTCCCTAGCGGGCACTTGTACTATGTAGGTTAACTAGCGGACACTTGGACGATCTAGGTTAACTAGCCGGTACTTGGACTATGTAGGTTAACTAGCGGTCCCTTGAACTATGTAGATTAACTAGCGGCACTTGGACTATCTACGTTAACTAGCGGGCCCTTGGACTATGTAGATTCCCTAACGGGCACTTGGACTACGTAGGTTCCCTAGCGGGCACTTAGACTCTGTATGTTCCCTAGCGGGCACTTGGACTATATATGTTCCTTATGGACACTTGAACTATGTAAGTTAACTAACGGGCACTTGGCCTATGTTGGTTAACTAGCGCGCCCTTGTACTATCTAGGTAACCTAGCGGGCACTTGGGCTATGTAGGTTAACTACCGGGCACTTGCACTATCTAGGTTACCTAACGGGCACTTGGACTATGTACGTTCCCTAGCGGGCACTTGGACTATCTATGTTAACTAGCGGGCACTTGGACTATGTAGGTTAACTAGGGGACACTTGCACTATATAGGTTACCTAGCGGCACTTGGACTATCTAGGTTAACTAGCGGGCACTTGGACTATCTGGGTTAACTAGCGTGCACTTGGACTATGTAGGTTCCTTAGCGGGAATTTGGATATCTAGTTTACCTAGCGGGCACTTGGACTATGTAGGTTAACTAGCGGGCCCTTGGACTATCTAGGTTACATAGCTGGAACTTGGACTATATAGGTTACCTTGCGGGCACTTGGACTATGTAGGTTAACCGAGGCACTTGGACGATCTAAGTTAAATAGTGGGCCCTTGGACTATGTAGGTTAACGAACGGGCATTTGGACTATGTAGGTTACCTAGCAGGCACTTGGACTGTCTAGGTTACCTAGCGGGCACTTGGACTATCTAGGTTAACGAACGGGCACTTGGACTATCTAGGTTAACTAGCGGGCACTTGGACTATGTAGGTTACCTAGCGGGCACTTGCACTATCTAGGTTACCTAGCGGGCACTTGGACTATGTAGGTTAATTAGCGGGCATTTGGACTATGTAGGTAACCTAGCGGGCACTTGGACAGTCCCGGTTACCAAGCGGGCACTTGGATTTCTAGGTTAACGAATGGGCACTTGGACTATGTATGTTGCATAGCGGGCAATTTGATTATCTAGGTTAGGTAACGGGCACTCGGAATATTTAGGTTACCTAGCGGGAACTTGGACTATCTAGGTTAACTAACGGGCACTTGGACTATGTAGGTTCCCTAGCGGGCCCTTGGACTATGTAAGTTCCCTAGCGGGCACTTGGACTATGTGGGTTCCCTAGCGGGCATTTGGACTATCTAGGTTACGTAACGGGCACTTGGACTATGTGGGTTCCCTAGCGGGCATTTGGACTATCCAGGTTACCTAGCGGGCACTTGGACTATGTACGTTCCCTAGCGGGCACTTGGCCTATGTACATTTCCTAGCGGGTACTTGGACTATCTATGTTATCTATCGGGCACTTGGACTATCTAGGTTAACTAGCGGGCACGTGGAATATCTAGGTAAATTAGCGGGCACTTGTACAATGCAGGTTCCCTAGCGGGCATTTTGAGTATGTAGGTTCCCTAGCGGGCACTTGGACTATCTAGGTTCCGTAACGGGCACTTGGAATATGTAGGTTCCCTATCGGGCACTTGGACTATGTAGGTTCCTCGGGGGGCACTTGGACTATGTAGGTTCCCTATCGGGCATTGGACTATGTAGGTTAACTAGCAGGACCTTGGACTATCTAGGTTACCTAGCGGGCACTTGGACTATGTAGGTTAACTAGCGGACACTTGGACAATCTAGGTTACCTAGCGGGCACTTGAACTATGTACATACCTTGGCGGGCACTTGGACTATCAAGGTTACCTAGCGGGCACTTGGACTATGTACGTCCCCTAGCAGGCACTTGGACTATTTAGGTTAACTAGAAGGCCCTTGTACTATGTAGGTTAACTAGCGGGCACTTGGATTATCTAGGTTAACTAGCGGGCACTTAGACGATCTAGGTTAACTAGCGGGCACTTGGACTATCTAGGTTAACTAGCGGGCACTTGGACTATCTAGAGTAACTAACGGGCCCTTATACTATCTAGGTTTACTAGCGGTCACTTGGACTATCTAGGTTACCTAGCGGGCCCTTGGACTATGTACGTTCCCTAGCGGGCACTTGGACTATGTACGTTTCCTAGCGGGTACTTGGACTATCTATGTTATCTAGCGGGCACTTGGACTATGTAGGTTCCCTATCGGGCACTTGGACTAGATAGGTTCCCTAGCGGGCACTTGGTCTATCTAGGTTAACTAGTGGGCACTTGGACTATCTATTTTAAGTAGCGAGCACTTGGACTATCTAGGTTAACTAGCGGACATTTGGAATATTAGGGTCCCTAGCGGGCATTTGGACTATATTGGTTACCTAGCGGGCACTTGGATTATGTAGGTAAACGAACGGGCACTTGGACTATGTAGGTAACCTAGTGCTCACTTGAACTGTCTAGGTTACCAAGCGGGCACTTGGAGTATGTAGGTTAACTAGGGGGCACTTGGACTACGTAGGTTAACTAGCGGGCCCTTGGACGATGTAGGTTAACCAGCGGGCCCTTGGACTATGTAGGTTAACTAGCGGGCCTTTGGACTATGTAAGTTAACTAGCGGGCACTTGGACGATCTAGGTTAACTAGCGGATACTTGGACTATGTAGGTTAACTTGCGGGCCCTTAAACTATGTAGATTAACTAGAGGCAGTTGGAGTATCTACGTTAACTAGCGGGCCCTTGGACTATGTAGATTCCCTGGCGGGCACTTGGACTATATATGTTCCAGAGAGGGCACTTGTACTATGTAGGTTCCCTAGCAGGCACTTGGACTATGTAGGTTCCCTAGCGGGCACTTGTACTATGTAGGTTAACTAGCGGACACTTGGACGATCTAGGTTAACTAGCCGGTACTTGGACTATGTAGGTTAACTAGCGGTCCCTTGAACTATGTAGATTAACTAGCGGCACTTGGACTATCTACGTTAACTAGCGGGCCCTTGGACTATGTAGATTCCCTAACGGGCACTTGGACTACGTAGGTTCCCTAGCGGGCACTTAGACTCTGTATGTTCCCTAGCGGGCACTTGGACTATATATGTTCCTTATGGACACTTTAACTATGTAAGTTAACTAACGGGCACTTGGCCTATGTTGGTTAACTAGCGCGCCCTTGTACTATCTAGGTAACCTAGCGGGCACTTGGGCTATGTAGGTTAACTACCGGGCACTTGCACTATCTAGGTTACCTAACGGGCACTTGGACTATGTACGTTCCCTAGCGGGCACTTGGACTATCTATGTTAACTAGCGGGCACTTGGACTATGTAGGTTAACTAGGGGACACTTGCACTATATAGGTTACCTAGCGGCACTTGGACTATCTAGGTTAACTAGCGGGCACTTGGACTATCTTGGTTAACTAGCGTGCACTTGGACTATGTAGGTTCCTTAGCGGGAATTTGGATATCTAGTTTACCTAGCGGGCACTTGGACTATGTAGGTTAACTAGCGGGTCCTTGGACTATCTAGGTTACATAGCTGGAACTTGGACTATATAGGTTACCTTGCGGGCACTTGGACTATGTAGGTTAACCGAGGCACTTGGACGATCTAAGTTAAATAGTGGGCCCTTGGACTATGTAGGTTAACGAACGGGCATTTGGACTATGTAGGTTACCTAGCAGGCACTTGGACTGTCTAGGTTACCTAGCGGGCACTTGGACTATCTAGGTTAACGAACGGGCACTTGGACTATCTAGGTTAACTAGCGGGCACTTGGACTATGTAGGTTACCTAGCGGGCACTTGCACTATCTAGGTTACGTAGCGGGCACTTGGACTATGTAGGTTAATTAGCGGGCATTTGGACTATGTAGGTAACATAGCGGGCACTTGGACAGTCCCGGTTACCTAGCGGGCACTTGGATTTCTAGGTTAACGAATGGGCACTTGGACTATGTATGTTGCATAGCGGGCAATTTGATTATCTAGGTTAGTTAACGGGCACTCGGAATATTTAGGTTACCTAGCGGGAACTTGGACTATCTAGGTTAACTAACGGGCACTTGGACTATGTAGGTTCCCTAGCGGGCCCTTGGACTATGTAAGTTCCCTAGCGGGCACTTGGACTATGTGGGTTCCCTAGCGGGCATTTGGACTATCTAGGTTACGTAACGGGCACTTGGACTATGTGGGTTCCCTAGCGGGCATTTGGACTATCCAGGTTACCTAGCGGGCACTTGGACTATGTACGTTCCCTAGCGGGCACTTGGCCTATGTACATTTCCTAGCGGGTACTTGGACTATCTATGTTATCTAGCGGGCACTTGGACTATGTAGGTTCCCTATCGGGCACTTGGACTAGATAGGTTCCCTAGCGGGCACTTGGTCTATCTAGGTTAACTAGTGGGCACTTGGACTATCTATGTTAAGTAGAGAGCACTTGGACTATCTAGGTTAACTAGCGGGCATTTGGACTATTAGGGTCCCTAGCGGGCATTTGGACTATATTGGTTACCTAGCGGGCACTTGGATTATGTAGGTAAACGAACGGGCACTTGGACTATGTAGGTAACCTAGTGCTTACTTGAACTGTCTAGGTTACCTAGCGGGCACTTGGAGTATGTAGGTTAACTAGCGGGCCCTTGGACTATGTAGGTTAACTAGCGGGCCCTTGGACTATGTAAGTTAACTAGCGGGCACTTGGACGATCTAGGTTAACTAGCGGATACTTGGACTATGTAGGATAACTTGCGGTCCCTTAGACTATGTAGATTAACTAGAGGCACTTGGAGTATCTACGTTAACTACCGGGCCCTTGGACTATGTAGATTCCCTAGCGGGCACTTGGACTATGTATGTTCCAGAGCAGGCACTTGGACTATGTAGGTTCCCTAGCAGGCACTTGGACTATGTAGGTTCCCTAGCGGGCACTTGTACTATGTAGGTTAACTAGCGGACACTTGGACGATCTAGGTTAACTAGCCGGTACTTGGACTATGTAGGTTAACTAGCGGTCCCTTGAACTATGTAGATTAACTAGCGGCACTTGGACTATGTAGTTTCCCTAGCGGGCACTTGGAGTATGTAGGTTAATAGCGGGAATTTGGACTATGTAGGTTACCTAATGGGCACTTGGACTATGTAGGTTCCGAATCGGGCACTTGGACTATGATGGTTAACTAGCGGGCACTAGGACTATCTAGGTTAGCTAACAGGAACTTGGACTAACTAGGTTACCTAGCGGGCTTTGGACGATCTAGGTTAACTAGCGGACACTTGGACGAACTAGGTTAACGAGCGGGCCATTGGACTATGTAGGTTCCCTAGCGGGCACTTGTACTATGTAGGTTAACTAGCGGACACTTGGACGATCTAGGTTAACTAGCCGGTACTTGGACTATGTAGGTTAACTAGCGGTCCCTTGAACTATGTAGATTAACTAGCGGCACTTGGACTATCTACGTTAACTAGCGGGCCCTTGGACTATGTAGATTCCCTAGCGGGCACTTGGACTATGTATGTTCCAGAGCGGGCACTTGGACTATGTAGGTTCCCTAGCAGGCACTTGGATTATGTAGGTTCCCTAGCGGGCACTTGTACTATGTAGGTTAACTAGGGGACACTTGCTCTATATAGGTTACCTAGCGGCACTTGGACTATCTAGGTTAACTAGCGGGCACTTGGAATATCTGGGTTAACTAGCGTGCACTTGGACTATGTAGGTTCCTTAGCGAGAATTTGGATATCTAGTTTACCTAGCGGGCACTGGGACTATGTACGTCCCCTAGAGGGTACTTGGACTATTTAGGTTAACTAGAAGGCCCTTGTACTATGTAGGTTAACTAGCGGGCACTTGGATTATCAAGGTTAACTAGCGGGCACTTAGACGATCTAGGTTAACTAGCGGGCACTTGGACTATCTAGGTTAACTAGAGGGCCCTTATACTATCTAGGTTTACTAGCGGGCACTTGGACTATCTAGGTTACCTAGCGGGCACTTGGACTATGTACGTTCCCTAGCGGGCATTTGGACTATGTACGTTTCCTAGCGGGTACTTGGACTATCTATGTTATCTAGCGGGCACTTGGACTATGTAGGTTCCCTATCGGGCACTTGGACTAGATAGGTTCCCTAGCGGGCACTTGGTCTATCTAGGTTAACTAGTGGACACTTGGACTATCTATTTTAAGTAGCGAGCACTTGGACTATCTAGGTTAACTAGCGGACATTTGGACTATTAGGGTCCCTAGCGGGCATTTGGACTATATTGGTTACCTAGCGGGCACTTGGATTATGTAGGTAAACGAACGGGCACTTGGACTATGTAGGTAACCTAGTGCTCACTTGAACTGTCTAGGTTACCTAGCGGGCACTTGGAGTATGTAGGTTAACTAGGGGGCACTTGGACTACGTAGGTTAACTAGCGGGCCCTTGGACGATGTAGGTTAACTAGCGGGCCCTTGGACTATGTAGGTTAACTAGCGGGCCCTTGGACTATGTAAGTTAACTAGCGGGCACTTGGACGATCTAGGTTAACTAGCGGATACTTGGACTATGTAGGTTAACTTGCGGGCCCTTAGACTATGTAGATTAACTAGAGGCACTTTGAGTATCTTCGTTAACTAGCGGGCCCTTGGACTATGTAGATTCCCTGGCGGGCACTTGGACTATGTATGTTCCAGAGCGGGCACTTGGACTATGTAGGTTCCCTAGCAGGCACTTGGACTATGTAGGTTCCCTAGCGGGCACTTGTACTATGTAGGTTAACTAGCGGACACTTGGACGATCTAGGTTAACTAGCCGGTACTTGGACTATGTAGGTTAACTAGCGGTCCCTTGAACTATGTAGATTAACTAGCGGCACTTGGACTATCTACGTTAACTAGCGGGCCCTTGGACTATGTAGATTCCCTAGCGGGCACTTGGACTACGTAGGTTCCCTAGCGGGCACTTAGACTCTGTATGTTCCCTAGCGGGCACTTGGACTATATATGTTCCTTACGGACACTTGAACTATGTAAGTTAACTAACGGGCACTTGGACTATGTAGGTTAACTAGCGCGCCCTTGGACTATCTAGGTAACCTAGCGGGCACTTGGGCTATCTAGGTTAACTACCGGGCACTTGCACTATCTAGGTTACCTAACGGGCACATGGACTATGTACGTTCCCTAGCGGGCACTTGGACTATCTATGTTAACTAGCGGGCACTTGGACTATGTAGGTTAACTAGGGGACACTTGCACTATATAGGTTACCTAGCGGCACTTGGACTATCTAGGTTAACTAGCGGGCACTTGGACTATCTGGGTTAACTAGCGTGCACTTGGACTATGTAGGTTCCTTAGCGGGGAATTTGGATATCTAGTTTACCTAGCGGGCACTTGGACTATGTAGGTTAACTAGCGGGCCCTTGGACTATCTAGGTTACATAGATGGAACTTGGATTTTATAGGTCACCTTGCGGGCACTTGGACTATGTAGGTTAACCGAGGCACTTGGACGATCTAAGTTAAATAGTGGGCCCTTGGACTATGTAGTTTAACGAACGGGCATTTGGACTATGTAGGTTACCTAGCAGGCAATTGGACTGTCTAGGTTACCTAGCGGGCACTTGGACTATGTACGTTCCCTAGCGGGCATTTGGACTATGTACGTTTCCTAGCGGGTACTTGGACTATCTATGTTATCTAGCGGGCACTTGGACTATGTAGGTTCCCTATCGGGCACTTGGACTAGATAGGTTCCCTAGCGGGCACTTGGTCTATCTAGGTTAACTAGTGGACACTTGGACTATCTATTTTAAGTAGCGAGCACTTGGACTATCTAGGTTAACTAGCGGACATTTGGACTATTAGGGTCCCTAGCGGGCATTTGGACTATATTGGTTACCTAGCGGGCACTTGGATTATGTAGGTAAACGAACGGGCACTTGGACTATGTAGGTAACCTAGTGCTCACTTGAACTGTCTAGGTTACCTAGCGGGCACTTGGAGTATGTAGGTTAACTAGGGGGCACTTGGACTACGTAGGTTAACTAGCGGGCCCTTGGACGATGTAGGTTAACTAGCGGGCCCTTGGACTATGTAGGTTAACTAGCGGGCCCTTGGACTATGTAAGTTAACTAGCGGGCACTTGGACGATCTAGGTTAACTAGCGGATACTTGGACTATGTAGGTTAACTTGCGGGCCCTTAGACTATGTAGATTAACTAGAGGCACTTTGAGTATCTTCGTTAACTAGCGGGCCCTTGGACTATGTAGATTCCCTGGCGGGCACTTGGACTATGTATGTTCCAGAGCGGGCACTTGGACTATGTAGGTTCCCTAGCAGGCACTTGGACTATGTAGGTTCCCTAGCGGGCACTTGTACTATGTAGGTTAACTAGCGGACACTTGGACGATCTAGGTTAACTAGCCGGTACTTGGACTATGTAGGTTAACTAGCGGTCCCTTGAACTATGTAGATTAACTAGCGGCACTTGGACTATCTACGTTAACTAGCGGGCCCTTGGACTATGTAGATTCCCTAGCGGGCACTTGGACTACGTAGGTTCCCTAGCGGGCACTTAGACTCTGTATGTTCCCTAGCGGGCACTTGGACTATATATGTTCCTTACGGACACTTGAACTATGTAAGTTAACTAACGGGCACTTGGACTATGTAGGTTAACTAGCGCGCCCTTGGACTATCTAGGTAACCTAGCGGGCACTTGGGCTATCTAGGTTAACTACCGGGCACTTGCACTATCTAGGTTACCTAACGGGCACTTGGACTATGTACGTTCCCTAGCGGGCACTTGGACTATCTATGTTAACTAGCGGGCACTTGGACTATGTAGGTTAACTAGGGGACACTTGCAATATATAGGTTACCTAGCGGCACTTGGACTATCTAGGTTAACTAGCGGGCACTTGGACTATCTGGGTTAACTAGCGTGCACTTGGACTATGTAGGTTCCTTAGCGGGGAATTTGGATATCTAGTTTACCTAGCGGGCACTTGGACTATGTAGGTTAACTAGCGGGCCCTTGGACTATCTAGGTTACATAGATGGAACTTGGATTTTATAGGTCACCTTGCGGGCACTTGGACTATGTAGGTTAACCGAGGCACTTGGACGATCTAAGTTAAATAGTGGGCCCTTGGACTATGTAGTTTAACGAACGGGCATTTGGACTATGTAGGTTACCTAGCAGGCAATTGGACTGTCTAGGTTACCTAGCGGGCACTTGGACTATGTAGGTTAACGAACGGTCATTTGGACTATGTAGGTTACCTAGCAGGCACTTGGACTGTCTAGGTTACCTAGCGGGCACTTGGACTATCTAGGTTAACGAAAGGGCACTTGGACTATCTAGGTTAAGTAGCGGGCACTTGGACTATTTAGGTTACCTAGCGGGCACTTGCACTATCTAGGTTACCTAGCGGGCACTTGGACTATGTAGGTTAATTAGCGGGCATTTGGACTATGTAGGTAACCTAGCGGGCACTTGGACAGTCCCGGTTACCTAGCGGGCACTTGGATTTCTAGGTTAACGAATGGGCACTTGGACTATGTATGTTGCATAGCGGGCAATTGGATTATCTAGGTTAGGTAACGGGCACTTGGAATATTTAGGTTACCTATCGGGAACTTGGACTATCTAGGTTAACTAACGGGCACTTGGACTATGTAGGTTCCCTAGCGGGCCCTTGGACTATGTAAGTTCCCTAGCGGGCACTTGGACTATGTGGGTTCCCTAACGGGCATTTGGACTATCTAGGTTACGTAACGGGCACTTGGACTATGTAGGTTAACTAGCGCGCCCTTGGACTATCTAGGTAACCTAGCGGGCACTTGGGCTATGTAGGTTAACTACCGGGCACTTGCACTATCTAGGTTACCTAACGGGCACTTGGACTATGTACGTTCCCTAGCGGGCACTTGGACTATCTATGTTAACTAGCGGGCACTTGGACTATGTAGGTTAACTAGGGGACACTTGCACTATATAGGTTACCTAGCGGCACTTGGACTATCCAGGTTAACTAGCGCGCACTTGGATATCTGGGTTAACTAGCGTGCACTTGGACTATGTAGGTTCCTTAGCGGGAATTTGGATATCTAGTTTACCTAGCGGGCACTTGGACTATGTAGGTTAACTAGCGGGCCCTTGGACTAACTAGGTTACATAGCTGGAACTTGGACTATATAGGTTACCTTGCGGGCACTTGGACTATGTAGGTTAACCAAAGACACTTGGACGATCTAGGTTAAATAGTGGGCCCTTGGACTATGTAGGTTAACGTATGGACATTTGGACTATTTAGGTTAACTAGCAGGCACTTGGACTGTCTAGGTTACCTAGCGGGCACTTGGACTATCTAGGTTAACGAACGGGCACTTGGACTACCTAGGTTAACTAGCGGGCACTTGGACTATGTAGGTTACCTAGCGGGCACTTGCACTATCTAGGTTACCTAGCGGGCATTTGGACTATGTAGGTAACCTAGCGGGCACTTGGACAGTCCCGGTTACCTAGCGGGCACTTGGATTTCTAGGTTAACGAATGGACACTTGGACTATGTATGTTGCATAGCGGGCAATTGGATTATCTAGGTTAGGTAACGGGCATTTGGACTATCTAGGTTACCTAGCGGGAACTTGGACTATGTAGGTTACCTAGCGGGCACTTGGACTATCTAGGTTACCTAACGGGCACTTGGACTATCTTGGCTTCTTAGCGGGCACTTGGACTATATAGGTTACCTAGTGGGCCCTTGGACTATGTAGGTTACCTAGCAGGCACTTGGACTATCTAGGTTAACGAAATGGCACTTGGACTATGTAGGCTACCTAGCGGGCACCTGGATTATCTAGGTTAGCTAACAGGAACTTGGAATATCTAGGTTACCTAGCGGGCACTTGGACTATGGAGGTTACCTTGCGGGCATTTGTACTATCTAGGTTACCTAACGGGAACTTGGACTGTGTAGGTTAACTAGCATACACTTGGACTATCTAGGTTAACTAGCGGGCACTTGGAATATCTAGGTTAACTAGCGGGGCCTTGGACTATGTAGGTTAACTAGCAGGCACTTGGACTATGTAGGTTAACTAGCTGACCTTGGATTATGTAGGTTAACTATCGGGCACTTCGACTATCTAGGTTAACTAGCGGGCACTTGGACTATCTAGGTTAACTAGCGGGACTTGCACAAAGCAGTTTCCCTAGCGGGCACTTTTACTATGTAGGTTCCCTAGCGGGCACTTGGACTATCTAGGTTCCCTACGGGCACTTGGACTATCTAGGTTCCCTAACGGGCACTTGGACTATGTAGGTTCCTCTGCGGGCACTTGGACTATGTAGGTTCCCTATCAGGCACTGGACTATGTAGGTTAACTATCAGGCACTTGGACTATCTAGGTTAACTAGCGGGCACGTGGACTATCTAGGTTAATTAGCGGGCACTTGTATAATGCAGGTTCCCTAGCGGGCATTTTAAGTATGTAGGTTCCCTAGCGGGCACTTGGACTATATAGGTTCCCTACGGGCACTTGGACTATCTAGGTTCCCTAACGGGCACTTGGAATATTTAGGTTCCCTATCGGGCACTTGGACTATGTAGGTTCCCTTTCGGACATTGGACTATGTAGGTTAACTAGCAGGACCTTGGACTATCTAGGTTACTTAGCGGGCACTTGGACTATGTAGGTTAACTAGCGGACACTTGGACAATCTAGGTTACCTAGCGGGCACTTGAACTATGTACATACCTTGGCGGGCACTTGGACTATCTAGGTTAACTAGAGGGCCCATGGACTATGTAGGTTAACTAGCGGGCACTTGGATTATCTAGATTAACTAACGGGCCCTTATTTTATCTAGGTTTACTAGCGGGCACTAGGACTATCTAGGTTAACTAGCGGGCACATGGACTATGCAGTTTCCCTAGTGGGCATTTGGATTATTTAGGTTACCTAGTGGGGACTTGTACTATCTAGGTTACCTAACTGGCACTTGGACTATGTAGGTTACCAGCGGGCACTTGGACTATCTAGGTTAACGAACGTGCACTTGGACTATGTAGGTAACCTAGCGGGCACTTAGACTGTCTAGGTTACCTAGCGGGCACTTGGCCTATCTAGGTTAACCAACGGGCACTTGGACTATGTAGGTTAACTAGCGGACACTTCGACTATCTAGGTTAGCTAACGGGCAATTGGACTATCTAGGTTACCTAGCGGGCACTTGGACTATGTAAGTTCCCTAGCGGGCACTTGGACTATTTAGGTTACCTACCAGGCACTTTGACTATCTAGGTTAACTAACGGGCATTTGGACTATGTAGGATGCCTAGCGAGCACTTGGACTATGTAGGTTCCCTAGCGAGCACTGGGACTATGTAGGTTCCCTATCGGGAACTTGGACTGTCTAGGTTAACTAGCGGGCAATTGGACTGTCTAGGTTACCTAGTGGGAACTTGGACTATGTAGTTTACCTAGCAGGCACTTGGGCTATGTAGGTTAACTAGCGGGCACTTGGACTATCTAGGTTACTTAGCTGGCACTTGGAATATGTACGTTCCCTAGCAGGCACTTGGGCTATCTACGTTACCTACCGGGCACTTGGATTATGTAGGTTAACGAACGGGCACTTGGACTATGTAGGTAACCTAATGGTCACTTGGACTGTCTAGGTTACCTAGCGGGGACTTGGACTATGTAGGTTAACTAGCGGGCCCTGGGTCTATGTAGGTTAACTAGCAGGCCTTTGGACTATGTAAGTTAACTAGAGGGCACTTTGATGATCCTGGTTAACTAGCTGGCACTTGGACTATCTAGGTTAACTAGCGGGCACTTGGACTATCTAGGTTAACTAGCGGGCACTTGGACTATGTAGGTTCCCTAGCGGGCATTTGGACTATATAGGTTACCTAGCGGGCACTTGGATTATCTATGTTAACTAATGGGTACTTGGACTATGTATGTTCCAGAGCGGGCAATTGGACTATGTAGGTTCCCTAGCGGGCACTTGGACTATGTAGGTTCCCTAAAGGGCACTTGGACTATCCAGGTTACCTAGCGGGCACTTGGACTATGTAGGTTAACTAGCGGACAATTGGCCAATCTAGGTTAACTAGCGGGTACTTGGACTATCTAGGTTAACTAGCGGGCACTTGGATTATCTAGGTTACCTAGCGGGCACGTGGACTATGTAGGTTCCCTAGCGGGCATTTGGACCATATAGATAACCTAGCGGGCACTTAGACTCTGTAGGTTACCTAGCTGGCACTTGAACTATCTACGTTACCTAGCGGGTTCTTGGAGTATGTAGGTTACCTAGCGGGCTGTTGGACTATCTAGGTTACCAAGAGGGCACTTGGACTATCTAGGTTAACTAACGGGCACTTGGACTATGTAGGTTCCCTAGCGGGCCCTTGGCCTATGTAAGTTCCCTAGCGGGCACTTGGACTATGTGGGTTTCCTGGCGGGCATTTGGACTACCTAGGTTACTTAACGGGCACTTGGGCTAAGTAGGTTCCCTAGCGGGCACTTGGATTATGTAAGTTCCCTATCGGGCACGTGGACTATGTAGGTTAACTAGAGGGCATTTGGACTATGTAGGTTACCTAGCTGGCACTTGGACTATGTAGGTTCCCTATCGGGCACTTGGAAAATGTAGGTTAACTAAGGGACACTAGGACTATGTAGGTTACCTAGAGGGCCCTTAGACTATCTAGGTTACCTAGCGGGCATTTGGACTATGTAGGCTCCCTAGCGGTCATTTGGACTATATAGCTTACCTATCGGGCACTTAGACTTTGTAGGTTACCTCGCGGGCACTAGGACTATCTAGGTTACCTAGCAGGCACTTGAACTATCTATGTTACCTAGCGGGTACTTGGAGTATGTAGGTTACCTACCGGGCTGTTGCAGTATCTAGGTTACCTAGGGGGCACTTGGACTATCTAGGTTAACTAACGGGCACTTGGACTATGTAGGATCCCTAGCGGGCCCTTGGACTATATAAGTTCCCTAGCGGGCACTTGGACTATGTGGGTTCCCTAGCGGGCATTTGGACTATCTAGGTTACCTAGCGGGCACTTGGACTATGTAGGTTCCCTATCGGGCACTTGGAGAATGTAGGTTAACTAGGGGGCACCAGGACAATGTAGGTTACCTAGCGGGCCCTTGGACTATCTAGGTTACCTAGGGGGAACCTGGACTATGTAGGTTAACTAGTGGGCACTTGAACTATCTAAGTTACCTAGCAGGCACTTGGACTATGTACGTTCCCTAGCGTGCACTTGGACTATCTAAGTTACCTAAGGGCACTTGGACTATGTACGTTATACCTAGCGGGCACTTGGACTATGTACGTTTCCTAGTGGGTACTTGGACTAGATAGGTTCCCTAGCTGGCACTTGGTCTATCTATGTTAACTCGCGAGCACTTGGACTATCTAGGTTAACTAGCGGGCATATAGACTATTAGGGCCCCGGCGGGCATTTTTACTATATTGGTTACCTAGCGGGTACTTGGATATGTAGGTTAACGAACGGGCACTTGGACATTGTACGTAACCTAGCGGGCACTTGGACTGTCTAGGTTACCTAGCGGGCACTTGGCCTATCTAGGTTAACCAACGGGCACTTGGACTATGTAGGTTAACTAGCGGACACTTCGACTATCTAGGATAGCTAACGGGCAATTGGACTATCTAGGTTACCTAGCGGGCACTTGGACGATCTAGGTTAACTAGAGGGCACTTGGA
This sequence comes from Tenrec ecaudatus, assembly GCF_050624435.1. Taxonomy (NCBI): domain Eukaryota; kingdom Metazoa; phylum Chordata; class Mammalia; order Afrosoricida; family Tenrecidae; genus Tenrec; species Tenrec ecaudatus. Next base: position 781,072 of record NW_027457578.1, on the reverse strand, counting down.
CTATCTAGGTTAACTAGCGGGCACTTGGACTATGAAGGTTTCTTAGCGGGTACTTGGAGTATGTGGGTTAACTAGCGGGCCCTTGGACTATGTAGATTAACTAGCGGCACTTGGACGATCTACGTTAACTAGCGTGCCCTTGGACTATGTAGATCCCAGCGGGCTTTGGACTGTATAGATAACCTAGCGGGCACTTAGACTTTGTAGGTTACCTAGCGGCACATGGACTATCTAGGTTACCTAGCTGGCACTTGAACTATCTACGTTATAGCGGGTTCTTGGAGTATGTAGGTTACCTAGAGGGCTGTTGGACTATCTAGGTTACCAAGCGGGCACTTGGACTATCTAGGTTAACTAACGGACACTTGGACTGTGTAGGTTCCCTAGCGGGCCCTTGGACTATGTAAGTTCCCTAGCGGGCACTTGGACTATGTGGGTTTCCTGGCGGGCATTTGGACTATCTAGGTTACCTAACGGGCACTTGGACTATGTAGGTTCCCTAGCGGGCACTTGGATTATGTAGGTTCCCTATCGGGCACTTGGACTATGTAGGTTAACTCGAGGGCATTTGGACTATGTAGGTTACCTAGCAGGCACTTGGACTATGTAGGTTCCCTATCGGGCACTTGGAAAATGTAGGTTAACTAGGGGGCACTAGGACTATGTAGGTTACCAAGCGGGCCCTTAGACTATCTAGGTTACCTAGCGAGCATTTGGATTATGTAGACTCCCTAGCGGTCATTTGGACTATATAGATTACTTAGCGGGAACTTAGACTTTGTAGGTTACCTAGCGGGCACTTGGATTATCTAGGTTACCTAGCTGGCACTTGAACTATCTACATTACCTAGCGGGTACTTGGAGTATGTAGGTTACCTACCGGGATGTTGGACTATCTAGGTTACCTAGCGGGCATTGGGACTATCTAAGTTAACTAACGGTCACTTGGACTATGTAGGTTCCCTAGCGGGCCCTTGGACAATGTAAGTTCCCTAGCGGGCACTTGGACTATGTGGGTTCTCTAGCGGGCATTTGGACTATCTAGGTTACCTAACGGGCACTTGGACTATGTAGGTTCCCTATCGGGCACTTGGACTATGTGGGTTCCCTAGCGGGCATTTGGACTATCTAGGTTACCTAGCGGGCACATGGACTATGTAGGTTCCCTAGTGGGCACTTGGATTATGTAGGTTCCCTATCGGGTACTTGGACTATGTAGATTAACTAGCGGGCATGTGGATTATGTAGATTACCTAGCGGGCACTTGTTCTATGTAGGTTCCCTATCGGAAACTTGGAGAATGTAGGTTAACTAGGGGGCACTAGGACTATGTAGGTTTCCTAGCGGGCCCTTAGACTATCTAGGTTACCTAGCTGGCACTTGAATTATCTACGTTATAGCGGGTTTTTAGGGTATGTCGGTTACCTAGCGGGCTGTTGGACTATCGAGGTTACCAAGCAGGCACTTGGACTATCTAGGTTAAATAACGGGCACTTGGACTGTGTAGATTCCCTAGCGGGCCCTTGGACTATGTAAGTTCCCTAGCGGGAACTTGGACTATGTGGGTTTCCTGGCGGGCATTTGGAATATCTAGGTTACCTAACGGGCACTTGGACTATGTAGGTTCCCTAGCGGGCACTTGGATTATGTAGGTTCCCTATCGGGCACTTGGACTATGTAGATTAACTAGAGGGCATTTGGAATATGTAGGTTACCTAGCGGGCACGTGGACTATGTAGCTTCCCTATCGGGCACTTGAAGAATGTAGGTTAACTAGGGCGCACTAGGACTATGTTGGTTACCAGCGGGCACTTGGACTATCTAGGTTAACGAACGTGCACTTGGACTATGTAGGTAACCTAGCGGGCACTTGGACTGTCTAGGTTACCTAGCGGGCACTTGGCCTATCTAGGTTAACCAACGGGCACTTGGACTATGTAGGTTAACTAGCGGACACTTCGACTATCTAGGTTAGCTAACGGGCAATTGGACTATCAAGGTTACCTAGCGGGCACTTGGACTATGTAGGTTCCCTAGCGGGCACTTGGACTGTTTAGGTTACCTACCAGGCACTTTGATTATCTAGGTTAACTAACGGGCATTTGGACTATGTAGGATGCCTAGCGAGCACTTGGACTATGTAGGTTCCCTAGCGAGCACTTGGACTATGTAGGTTCCCTATCGGGAACTTGGACTGTCTAGGTTAACTAGCGGGCAATTGGACTGTCTAGGTTACCTAGTGGGCACTAGGACTATGTAGTTTACCTAGCAGGCACTTGGACTATGTAGGTTAACTAGCGGGCACTTGGACTATCTAGGTTACTTAGCGGGCACATGGACTATATACGTTCTCTAGCGGGCTCTTGGGCTATCTACGTTACCGAGCGGCACTTGGATTATATAGGTTAACGAACGGGCACTTGGACTATGTAGGTAACCTAATGGTCACTTGGACTGTCTAGGTTACCTAGCAGGGACTTGGACTATGTAGGTTAACTAGCGGGCCCTTGGTCTATGTAGGTTAACTAGCAGTCCTTTGGACTATGTAAGTTAACTAGAGGGCACTTTGACGATCCTGGTTAACTAGCGGGCACTTGGAATATCTAGGTTAACTAGCGGGCACTTGGACTATCTAGGTTACCCAGCGGGCACTTGGACTATCTAGGTTAACTAGCAGGCACTTGGATTATCTATGTTAACTAATGGGGACTTGGACTATGTATGTTCCAGAGCGGGCAATTGGACTATGTAGGTTCGCTAGCGGGCTCTTGGACTATGTAGGTTCCCTAAAGGGCACTTGAACTATCTAGGTTACCTAGAGGGCACTTGGACTATGTAGGTTAACTAGCTGACAATTGGCCGATCTAGGTTAACTAGCGGGTACTTGGAGTATCTAGGTTGTTAACTAGCGGGCACTTGGATTATCTAGGTTACCTAGTGGGCACTTAGACTCTGTAGGTTACCTAGCTGGCACTTGAACTATCTACGTTACCTAGCGGGTTCTTGGAGTATGTAGGTCACCTAGCGGGCTGTTGGACTATCTAGGTTACCAAGAGGGCACTTGGACTATCTAGGTTAACTAACGGGCACTTGGACTATGTAGGTTCCCTAGGGGGCCCTTGGCCTATGTAAGTTCCATAGCGAGCACTTGGACTATGTGGGTTTCCTGGCGGGCATTTGTACTATCTAGGTTACTTAACGGGCACTTGGACTATGTAGGTAACCTAGCGGGCAATTGGACTATCTAGGTTAGGTAACGGGCACTTGGAATATCTAGGTTTCTTAGCGGGCACTTGGACGATCTAGGTTAACTAGAGGGCACTTGGACTAACTAGGTTAACTAGCGGGCACTTGGACTATGAAGGTTTCTTAGCGGGTACTTGGAGTATGTAGGTTAACTAGCGGGCCCTTGGACTATGTAGATTAACTAGCGGCACTTGGACGATCTACGTTAACTAGCGGGCCCTTGGACTATGTAGATCCCAGCGGGCTTTGGACTGTATAGATAACCTAGCGGGCACTTAGACTTTGTAGGTTACCTAGCGGCACATGGACTATCTAGGTTACCTAGCTGGCACTTGAACTATCTACGTTATAGCGGGTTCTTGGAGTATGTAGGTTACCTAGAGGGCTGTTGGACTATCTAGGTTACCAAGCGGGCACTTGGACTATCTAGGTTAACTAACGGACACTTGGACTGTGTAGGTTCCCTAGCGGGCCCTTGGACTATGTAAGTTCCCTAGCGGGCACTTGGATTATGTGGGTTTCCTGGCGGGCATTTGGACTATCTAGGTTACCTAACGGGCAGTTGGACTATGTAGGTTCCCTAGCGGGCACTTGGATTATGTAGGTTCCCTAGTGGGCACTTGTACTATGTAGTTTAACTAGGGGACACTTGCTCTATATAGGTTACCTAGCGGCACTTGGACTATCTAGGTTAACTAGCGGGCACTTGGAATATCTGGGTTAACTAGCGTGCACTTGGACTATGTAGGTTCCTTAGCGAGAATTTGGATATCTAGTTTACCTAGCGGGCACTGGGACTATGTACGTCCCCTAGAGGGTACTTGGACTATTTAGGTTAACTAGAAGGCCCTTGTACTATGTAGGTTAACTAGCGGGCACTTGGATTATCAAGGTTAACTAGCGGGCACTTAGACGATCTAGGTTAACTAGCGGGCACTTGGACTATCTAGGTTAACTAGAGGGCCCTTATACTATCTAGGTTTACTAGCGGGCACTTGGACTATCTAGGTTACCTAGCGGGCACTTGGACTATGTACGTTCCCTAGCGGGCATTTGGACTATGTACGTTTCCTAGCGGGTACTTGGACTATCTATGTTATCTAGCGGGCACTTGGACTATGTAGGTTCCCTATCGGGCACTTGGACTAGATAGGTTCCCTAGCGGGCACTTGGTCTATCTAGGTTAACTAGTGGACACTTGGACTATCTATTTTAAGTAGCGAGCACTTGGACTATCTAGGTTAACTAGCGGACATTTGGACTATTAGGGTCCCTAGCGGGCATTTGGACTATATTGGTTACCTAGCGGGCACTTGGATTATGTAGGTAAACGAACGGGCACTTGGACTATGTAGGTAACCTAGTGCTCACTTGAACTGTCTAGGTTACCTAGCGGGCACTTGGAGTATGTAGGTTAACTAGGGGGCACTTGGACTACGTAGGTTAACTAGCGGGCCCTTGGACGATGTAGGTTAACTAGCGGGCCCTTGGACTATGTAGGTTAACTAGCGGGCCCTTGGACTATGTAAGTTAACTAGCGGGCACTTGGACGATCTAGGTTAACTAGCGGATACTTGGACTATGTAGGTTAACTTGCGGGCCCTTAGACTATGTAGATTAACTAGAGGCACTTTGAGTATCTTCGTTAACTAGCGGGCCCTTGGACTATGTAGATTCCCTGGCGGGCACTTGGACTATGTATGTTCCAGAGCGGGCACTTGGACTATGTAGGTTCCCTAGCAGGCACTTGGACTATGTAGGTTCCCTAGCGGGCACTTGTACTATGTAGGTTAACTAGCGGACACTTGGACGATCTAGGTTAACTAGCCGGTACTTGGACTATGTAGGTTAACTAGCGGTCCCTTGAACTATGTAGATTAACTAGCGGCACTTGGACTATCTACGTTAACTAGCGGGCCCTTGGACTATGTAGATTCCCTAGCGGGCACTTGGACTACGTAGGTTCCCTAGCGGGCACTTAGACTCTGTATGTTCCCTAGCGGGCACTTGGACTATATATGTTCCTTACGGACACTTGAACTATGTAAGTTAACTAACGGGCACTTGGACTATGTAGGTTAACTAGCGCGCCCTTGGACTATCTAGGTAACCTAGCGGGCACTTGGGCTATGTAGGTTAACTACCGGGCACTTGCACTATCTAGGTTACCTAACGGGCACTTGGACTATGTACGTTCCCTAGCGGGCACTTGGACTATCTATGTTAACTAGCGGGCACTTGGACTATGTTGGTTAACTAGGGGACACTTGCAATATATAGGTTACCTAGCGGCACTTGGACTATCTAGGTTAACTAGCGGGCACTTGGACTATCTGGGTTAACTAGCGTGCACTTGGACTATGTAGGTTCCTTAGCGGGGAATTTGGATATCTAGTTTACCTAGCGGGCACTTGGACTATGTAGGTTAACTAGCGGGCCCTTGGACTATCTAGGTTACATAGATGGAACTTGGATTTTATAGGTCACCTTGCGGGCACTTGGACTATGTAGGTTAACCGAGGCACTTGGACGATCTAAGTTAAATAGTGGGCCCTTGGACTATGTAGTTTAACGAACGGGCATTTGGACTATGTAGGTTACCTAGCAGGCAATTGGACTGTCTAGGTTACCTAGCGGGCACTTGGACTATGTAGGTTAACGAACGGTCATTTGGACTATGTAGGTTACCTAGCAGGCACTTGGACTGTCTAGGTTACCTAGCGGGCACTTGGACTATCTAGGTTAACGAAAGGGCACTTGGACTATCTAGGTTAAGTAGCGGGCACTTGGACTATTTAGGTTACCTAGCGGGCACTTGCACTATCTAGGTTACCTAGCGGGCACTTGGACTATGTAGGTTAATTAGCGGGCATTTGGACTATGTAGGTAACCTAGCGGGCACTTGGACAGTCCCGGTTACCTAGCGGGCACTTGGATTTCTAGGTTAACGAATGGGCACTTGGACTATGTATGTTGCATAGCGGGCAATTGGATTATCTAGGTTAGGTAACGGGCACTTGGAATATTTAGGTTACCTATCGGGAACTTGGACTATCTAGGTTAACTAACGGGCACTTGGACTATGTAGGTTCCCTAGCGGGCCCTTGGACTATGTAAGTTCCCTAGCGGGCACTTGGACTATGTGGGTTCCCTAACGGGCATTTGGACTATCTAGGTTACGTAACGGGCACTTGGACTATGTAGGTTAACTAGCGCGCCCTTGGACTATCTAGGTAACCTAGCGGGCACTTGGGCTATGTAGGTTAACTACCGGGCACTTGCACTATCTAGGTTACCTAACGGGCACTTGGACTATGTACGTTCCCTAGCGGGCACTTGGACTATCTATGTTAACTAGCGGGCACTTGGACTATGTAGGTTAACTAGGGGACACTTGCACTATATAGGTTACCTAGCGGCACTTGGACTATCCAGGTTAACTAGCGCGCACTTGGATATCTGGGTTAACTAGCGTGCACTTGGACTATGTAGGTTCCTTAGCGGGAATTTGGATATCTAGTTTACCTAGCGGGCACTTGGACTATGTAGGTTAACTAGCGGGCCCTTGGACTAACTAGGTTACATAGCTGGAACTTGGACTATATAGGTTACCTTGCGGGCACTTGGACTATGTAGGTTAACCAAAGACACTTGGACGATCTAGGTTAAATAGTGGGCCCTTGGACTATGTAGGTTAACGTATGGGCATTTGGACTATTTAGGTTAACTAGCAGGCACTTGGACTGTCTAGGTTACCTAGCGGGCACTTGGACTATCTAGGTTAACGAACGGGCACTTGGACTACCTAGGTTAACTAGCGGGCACTTGGACTATGTAGGTTACCTAGCGGGCACTTGCACTATCTAGGTTACCTAGCGGGCATTTGGACTATGTAGGTAACCTAGCGGGCACTTGGACAGTCCCGGTTACCTAGCGGGCACTTGGATTTCTAGGTTAACGAATGGGCACTTGGACTATGTATGTTGCATAGCGGGCAATTGGATTATCTAGGTTAGGTAACGGGCATTTGGACTATCTAGGTTACCTAGCGGGAACTTGGACTATGTAGGTTACCTAGCGGGCACTTGGACTATCTAGGTTACCTAACGGGCACTTGGACTATCTTGGCTTCTTAGCGGGCACTTGGACTATATAGGTTACCTAGTGGGCCCTTGGACTATGTAGGTTACCTAGCAGGCACTTGGACTATCTAGGTTAACGAAATGGCACTTGGACTATGTAGGCTACCTAGCGGGCACCTGGATTATCTAGGTTAGCTAACAGGAACTTGGAATATCTAGGTTACCTAGCGGGCACTTGGACTATGGAGGTTACCTTGCGGGCATTTGTACTATCTAGGTTACCTAACGGGAACTTGGACTGTGTAGGTTAACTAGCATACACTTGGACTATCTAGGTTAACTAGCGGGCACTTGGAATATCTAGGTTAACTAGCGGGGCCTTGGACTATGTAGGTTAACTAGCAGGCACTTGGACTATGTAGGTTAACTAGCTGACCTTGGATTATGTAGGTTAACTATCGGGCACTTCGACTATCTAGGTTAACTAGCGGGCACTTGGACTATCTAGGTTAACTAGCGGGCACTTGCACAAAGCAGTTTCCCTAGCGGGCACTTTTACTATGTAGGTTCCCTAGCGGGCACTTGGACTATCTAGGTTCCCTACGGGCACTTGGACTATCTAGGTTCCCTAACGGGCACTTGGACTATGTAGGTTCCTCTGCGGGCACTTGGACTATGTAGGTTCCCTATCAGGCACTGGACTATGTAGGTTAACTATCAGGCACTTGGACTATCTAGGTTAACTAGCGGGCACGTGGACTATCTAGGTTAATTAGCGGGCACTTGTATAATGCAGGTTCCCTAGCGGGCATTTTAAGTATGTAGGTTCCCTAGCGGGCACTTGGACTATATAGGTTCCCTACGGGCACTTGGACTATCTAGGTTCCCTAACGGGCACTTGGAATATTTAGGTTCCCTATCGGGCACTTGGACTATGTAGGTTCCCTTTCGGACATTGGACTATGTAGGTTAACTAGCAGGACCTTGGACTATCTAGGTTACTTAGCGGGCACTTGGACTATGTAGGTTAACTAGCGGACACTTGGACAATCTAGGTTACCTAGCGGGCACTTGAACTATGTACATACCTTGGCGGGCACTTGGACTATCTAGGTTAACTAGAGGGCCCATGGACTATGTAGGTTAACTAGCGGGCACTTGGATTATCTAGATTAACTAACGGGCCCTTATTTTATCTAGGTTTACTAGCGGGCACTAGGACTATCTAGGTTAACTAGCGGGCACATGGACTATGCAGTTTCCCTAGTGGGCATTTGGATTATTTAGGTTACCTAGTGGGGACTTGTACTATCTAGGTTACCTAACTGGCACTTGGACTATGTAGGTTACCAGCGGGCACTTGGACTATCTAGGTTAACGAACGTGCACTTGGACTATGTAGGTAACCTAGCGGGCACTTAGACTGTCTAGGTTACCTAGCGGGCACTTGGCCTATCTAGGTTAACCAACGGGCACTTGGACTATGTAGGTTAACTAGCGGACACTTCGACTATCTAGGTTAGCTAACGGGCAATTGGACTATCTAGGTTACCTAGCGGGCACTTGGACTATGTAAGTTCCCTAGCGGGCACTTGGACTATTTAGGTTACCTACCAGGCACTTTGACTATCTAGGTTAACTAACGGGCATTTGGACTATGTAGGATGCCTAGCGAGCACTTGGACTATGTAGGTTCCCTAGCGAGCACTGGGACTATGTAGGTTCCCTATCGGGAACTTGGACTGTCTAGGTTAACTAGCGGGCAATTGGACTGTCTAGGTTACCTAGTGGGAACTTGGACTATGTAGTTTACCTAGCAGGCACTTGGGCTATGTAGGTTAACTAGCGGGCACTTGGACTATCTAGGTTACTTAGCTGGCACTTGGAATATGTACGTTCCCTAGCAGGCACTTGGGCTATCTACGTTACCTACCGGGCACTTGGATTATGTAGGTTAACGAACGGGCACTTGGACTATGTAGGTAACCTAATGGTCACTTGGACTGTCTAGGTTACCTAGCGGGGACTTGGACTATGTAGGTTAACTAGCGGGCCCTGGGTCTATGTAGGTTAACTAGCAGGCCTTTGGACTATGTAAGTTAACTAGAGGGCACTTTGATGATCCTGGTTAACTAGCTGGCACTTGGACTATCTAGGTTAACTAGCGGGCACTTGGACTATCTAGGTTAACTAGCGGGCACTTGGACTATGTAGGTTCCCTAGCGGGCATTTGGACTATATAGGTTACCTAGCGGGCACTTGGATTATCTATGTTAACTAATGGGTACTTGGACTATGTATGTTCCAGAGCGGGCAATTGGACTATGTAGGTTCCCTAGCGGGCACTTGGACTATGTAGGTTCCCTAAAGGGCACTTGGACTATCCAGGTTACCTAGCGGGCACTTGGACTATGTAGGTTAACTAGCGGACAATTGGCCAATCTAGGTTAACTAGCGGGTACTTGGACTATCTAGGTTAACTAGCGGGCACTTGGATTATCTAGGTTACCTAGCGGGCACGTGGACTATGTAGGTTCCCTAGCGGGCATTTGGACCATATAGATAACCTAGCGGGCACTTAGACTCTGTAGGTTACCTAGCTGGCACTTGAACTATCTACGTTACCTAGCGGGTTCTTGGAGTATGTAGGTTACCTAGCGGGCTGTTGGACTATCTAGGTTACCAAGAGGGCACTTGGACTATCTAGGTTAACTAACGGGCACTTGGACTATGTAGGTTCCCTAGCGGGCCCTTGGCCTATGTAAGTTCCCTAGCGGGCACTTGGACTATGTGGGTTTCCTGGCGGGCATTTGGACTACCTAGGTTACTTAACGGGCACTTGGGCTAAGTAGGTTCCCTAGCGGGCACTTGGATTATGTAAGTTCCCTATCGGGCACGTGGACTATGTAGGTTAACTAGAGGGCATTTGGACTATGTAGGTTACCTAGCTGGCACTTGGACTATGTAGGTTCCCTATCGGGCACTTGGAAAATGTAGGTTAACTAAGGGACACTAGGACTATGTAGGTTACCTAGAGGGCCCTTAGACTATCTAGGTTACCTAGCGGGCATTTGGACTATGTAGGCTCCCTAGCGGTCATTTGGACTATATAGCTTACCTATCGGGCACTTAGACTTTGTAGGTTACCTCGCGGGCACTAGGACTATCTAGGTTACCTAGCAGGCACTTGAACTATCTATGTTACCTAGTGGGTACTTGGAGTATGTAGGTTACCTACCGGGCTGTTGCAGTATCTAGGTTACCTAGGGGGCACTTGGACTATCTAGGTTAACTAACGGGCACTTGGACTATGTAGGATCCCTAGCGGGCCCTTGGACTATATAAGTTCCCTAGCGGGCACTTGGACTATGTGGGTTCCCTAGCGGGCATTTGGACTATCTAGGTTACCTAGCGGGCACTTGGACTATGTAGGTTCCCTATCGGGCACTTGGAGAATGTAGGTTAACTAGGGGGCACCAGGACAATGTAGGTTACCTAGCGGGCCCTTGGACTATCTAGGTTACCTAGGGGGAACCTGGACTATGTAGGTTAACTAGTGGGCACTTGAACTATCTAAGTTACCTAGCAGGCACTTGGACTATGTACGTTCCCTAGCGTGCACTTGGACTATCTAAGTTACCTAAGGGCACTTGGACTATGTACGTTATACCTAGCGGGCACTTGGACTATGTACGTTTCCTAGTGGGTACTTGGACTAGATAGGTTCCCTAGCTGGCACTTGGTCTATCTATGTTAACTCGCGAGCACTTGGACTATCTAGGTTAACTAGCGGGCATATAGACTATTAGGGCCCCGGCGGGCATTTTTACTATATTGGTTACCTAGCGGGTACTTGGATATGTAGGTTAACGAACGGGCACTTGGACATTGTACGTAACCTAGCGGGCACTTGGACTGTCTAGGTTACCTAGCGGGCACTTGGCCTATCTAGGTTAACCAACGGGCACTTGGACTATGTAGGTTAACTAGCGGACACTTCGACTATCTAGGATAGCTAACGGGCAATTGGACTATCTAGGTTACCTAGCGGGCACTTGGACTATGTAGGTTAACTAGCGGGCCCTTGGACGATCTAGGTTAACTAGAGGGTACTTGGACTATGTAGGTTAACTAGCGTCACTTGGACTATGGATGATCCAGAGCGGGCACTTGGACTATGTAGGTTCCCTAGTAGTCACTTGGACTATGTAGGTTCCAGAGCGGGCACTTAGACTATCTAGGTTCCCTAGTGGGCACTTGTAATATGTAGGTTAATTAGCGGACCCTTGGACGATCTAGGTTAACTAGCGGGTACTTGGATTATGTAGGTTAACTAGCGGGCCCTTGAACTATGTAGATTAACTAGCGGGCACTTGGACTATGTAGGTTCCCTACGGACACTTGAACTACGTAAGTTAACTACCGGGCATTTGGACTATGTAGGTTAACTAGCGGGCCCTTGGACTATCTAGGTTACCTACCGGGCACTTGCACTATCTAGGTTACCGAACGGGCATTTGGACTTTGTAGGTAACCTAGCGGGCAATTGGACTATCTAGGTTAGGTAACGGGCACTTGGAATATCTAGGTTTCTTAGCGGGCACTTGGACGATCTAGGTTAACTAGAGGGCACTTGGACTATCTAGGTTAACTAGCGGGCACTTGGACTATGAAGGTTTCTTAGCGGGTACTTGGAGTATGTGGGTTAACTAGCGGGCCCTTGGACTATGTAGATTAACTAGCGGCACTTGGACGATCTACGTTAACTAGCGTGCCCTTGGACTATGTAGATCCCAGCGGGCTTTGGACTGTATAGATAACCTAGCGGGCACTTAGACTTTGTAGGTTACCTAGCGGCACATGGACTATCTAGGTTACCTAGCTGGCACTTGAACTATCTACGTTATAGCGGGTTCTTGGAGTATGTAGGTTACCTAGAGGGCTGTTGGACTATCTAGGTTACCAAGCGGGCACTTGGACTATCTAGGTTAACTAACGGACACTTGGACTGTGTAGGTTCCCTAGCGGGCCCTTGGACTATGTAAGTTCCCTAGCGGGCACTTGGACTATGTGGGTTTCCTGGCGGGCATTTGGACTATCTAGGTTACCTAACGGGCACTTGGACTATGTAGGTTCCCTAGCGGGCACTTGGATTATGTAGGTTCCCTATCGGGCACTTGGACTATGTAGGTTAACTCGAGGGCATTTGGACTATGTAGGTTACCTAGCAGGCACTTGGACTATGTAGGTTCCCTATCGGGCACTTGGAAAATGTAGGTTAACTAGGGGGCACTAGGACTATGTAGGTTACCAAGCGGGCCCTTAGACTATCTAGGTTACCTAGCGAGCATTTGGATTATGTAGACTCCCTAGCGGTCATTTGGACTATATAGATTACTTAGCGGGAACTTAGACTTTGTAGGTTACCTAGCGGGCACTTGGATTATCTAGGTTACCTAGCTGGCACTTGAACTATCTACATTACCTAGCGGGTACTTGGAGTATGTAGGTTACCTACCGGGATGTTGGACTATCTAGGTTACCTAGCGGGCATTGGGACTATCTAAGTTAACTAACGGTCACTTGGACTATGTAGGTTCCCTAGCGGGCCCTTGGACAATGTAAGTTCCCTAGCGGGCACTTGGACTATGTGGGTTCTCTAGCGGGCATTTGGACTATCTAGGTTACCTAACGGGCACTTGGACTATGTAGGTTCCCTATCGGGCACTTGGACTATGTGGGTTCCCTAGCGGGCATTTGGACTATCTAGGTTACCTAGCGGGCACATGGACTATGTAGGTTCCCTAGTGGGCACTTGGATTATGTAGGTTCCCTATCGGGTACTTGGACTATGTAGATTAACTAGCGGGCATGTGGATTATGTAGATTACCTAGCGGGCACTTGTTCTATGTAGGTTCCCTATCGGAAACTTGGAGAATGTAGGTTAACTAGGGGGCACTAGGACTATGTAGGTTTCCTAGCGGGCCCTTAGACTATCTAGGTTACCTAGCTGGCACTTGAACTATCTACGTTATAGCGGGTTTTTAGGGTATGTCGGTTACCTAGCGGGCTGTTGGACTATCGAGGTTACCAAGCAGGCACTTGGACTATCTAGGTTAAATAACGGGCACTTGGACTGTGTAGATTCCCTAGCGGGCCCTTGGACTATGTAAGTTCCCTAGCGGGAACTTGGACTATGTGGGTTTCCTGGCGGGCATTTGGAATATCTAGGTTACCTAACGGGCACTTGGACTATGTAGGTTCCCTAGCGGGCACTTGGATTATGTAGGTTCCCTATCGGGCACTTGGACTATGTAGATTAACTAGAGGGCATTTGGAATATGTAGGTTACCTAGCGGGCACGTGGACTATGTAGCTTCCCTATCGGGCACTTGAAGAATGTAGGTTAACTAGGGCGCACTAGGACTATGTTGGTTACCAGCGGGCACTTGGACTATCTAGGTTAACGAACGTGCACTTGGACTATGTAGGTAACCTAGCGGGCACTTGGACTGTCTAGGTTACCTAGCGGGCACTTGGCCTATCTAGGTTAACCAACGGGCACTTGGACTATGTAGGTTAACTAGCGGACACTTCGACTATCTAGGTTAGCTAACGGGCAATTGGACTATCAAGGTTACCTAGCGGGCACTTGGACTATGTAGGTTCCCTAGCGGGCACTTGGACTGTTTAGGTTACCTACCAGGCACTTTGATTATCTAGGTTAACTAACGGGCATTTGGACTATGTAGGATGCCTAGCGAGCACTTGGACTATGTAGGTTCCCTAGCGAGCACTTGGACTATGTAGGTTCCCTATCGGGAACTTGGACTGTCTAGGTTAACTAGCGGGCAATTGGACTGTCTAGGTTACCTAGTGGGCACTAGGACTATGTAGTTTACCTAGCAGGCACTTGGACTATGTAGGTTAACTAGCGGGCACTTGGACTATCTAGGTTACTTAGCGGGCACATGGACTATATACGTTCTCTAGCGGGCTCTTGGGCTATCTACGTTACCGAGCGGCACTTGGATTATATAGGTTAACGAACGGGCACTTGGACTATGTAGGTAACCTAATGGTCACTTGGACTGTCTAGGTTACCTAGCAGGGACTTGGACTATGTAGGTTAACTAGCGGGCCCTTGGTCTATGTAGGTTAACTAGCAGTCCTTTGGACTATGTAAGTTAACTAGAGGGCACTTTGACGATCCTGGTTAACTAGCGGGCACTTGGAATATCTAGGTTAACTAGCGGGCACTTGGACTATCTAGGTTACCCAGCGGGCACTTGGACTATCTAGGTTAACTAGCAGGCACTTGGATTATCTATGTTAACTAATGGGGACTTGGACTATGTATGTTCCAGAGCGGGCAATTGGACTATGTAGGTTCGCTAGCGGGCTCTTGGACTATGTAGGTTCCCTAAAGGGCACTTGGACTATCTAGGTTACCTAGAGGGCACTTGGACTATGTAGGTTAACTAGCTGACAATTGGCCGATCTAGGTTAACTAGCGGGTACTTGGAGTATCTAGGTTGTTAACTAGCGGGCACTTGGATTATCTAGGTTACCTAGTGGGCACTTAGACTCTGTAGGTTACCTAGCTGGCACTTGAACTATCTACGTTACCTAGCGGGTTCTTGGAGTATGTAGGTCACCTAGCGGGCTGTTGGACTATCTAGGTTACCAAGAGGGCACTTGGACTATCTAGGTTAACTAACGGGCACTTGGACTATGTAGGTTCCCTAGGGGGCCCTTGGCCTATGTAAGTTCCATAGCGAGCACTTGGACTATGTGGGTTTCCTGGCGGGCATTTGTACTATCTAGGTTACTTAACGGGCACTTGGACTATGTAGGTAACCTAGCGGGCAATTGGACTATCTAGGTTAGGTAACGGGCACTTGGAATATCTAGGTTTCTTAGCGGGCACTTGGACGATCTAGGTTAACTAGAGGGCACTTGGACTAACTAGGTTAACTAGCGGGCACTTGGACTATGAAGGTTTCTTAGCGGGTACTTGGAGTATGTAGGTTAACTAGCGGGCCCTTGGACTATGTAGATTAACTAGCGGCACTTGGACGATCTACGTTAACTAGCGGGCCCTTGGACTATGTAGATTCTCTAGCGGGCATTTGGACTATATAGATAACCTAGCGGGCACTTAGACTTTGTAGGTTACCTAGCGGCACATGGACTATCTAGGTTACCTAGCTGGCACCTGAACTATCTACGTTATAGCGGGCTCTTGGAGTATGTAGGTTACCTAGAGGGCTGTTGGACTATCTAGGTTACCAAGCGGGCACTTGGACTATCTAGGTTAACTAACGGACACTTGGACTGTGTAGGTTCCCTAGCGGGCCCTTGGACTATGTAAGTTCCCTAGCGGGCACTTGGATTATGTGGGTTTCCTGGCGGGCATTTGGACTATCTAGGTTACCTAACGGGCAGTTGGACTATGTAGGTTCCCTAGCGGGCACTTGGATTATGTAGGTTCCCTATCGGGCACTTGGACTCTGTAGGTTAACTAGAGGGCACTTGGACTATGTAGGTTACCTAGCAGGCACGTGGACTATGTAGGTTCCCTATCGGGCACTTGGAAAATGGAGGTTAACCAGGGGGCACTAGGACTATGTAGGTTACCAAGCGGGCCCTTAGACTATCTAGGTTACCTAGCGAGCATTTGGACTATGTAGGCTCCCTAGCGGTGATTTGGACTATATAATTTACCTAGCGGGAACATAGACTTTGTAGGTTACCTAGCGGGCACTTGGACTATCTAGGTTACCTAGCTGGCACTTGAACTATCTACGTTACCTAGCGAGTACTTGGTGTATGTAGGTTACCTACCGGGCTGTTGGACTATCTAGGTTACCTAGTGGTCACTGGGACTATCTAGGTTAACTAAAGTGCACTTGGACTATGTAGGTTCCCTAGCGGGCCCATGGACTATGTAAGTTCCCTGGCGGGCACTTGGACTATGTGGGTTCCCTAGCGGGCATTTGGACTATCTAGCTTACCTAACGGGCACTTGGACTATGTAGGTTCCCTAGCGGGCACTTGGATTATGTAGGTTCCCTATCGGGCACTTGGATTATGTGGGTTCCCTTGCGGGCTTGTACTATCTAGGTTACCTAACGGGCACTTGGACTATGTAGGATCCCTAGCAGGCACTTGGATTATGTAGGTTCCCTATCGGGCACTTGGACTATGTAGATTAACTAGCGGGCATTTGGACTATGTAGGTTACCTAGCGGGCATTTGTTCTATGTAGGTTCCCTATCGGGCACTTGGAGAATGTAGGTTAACTATGGGGCACTAGGACTATGTAGGTTACCTAGCGGGCCCTTAGACTATCTAGGTTACCTAGCGGGCATTTGGACTATGTAGGCTCCCTAGCGGACATTTGGACTATATAGATTACCTAGCGGGCACTTAGACTTTGTAGGTTACCTAGCGGGCACTTGGACAATCTAGGTTACCTAGCTAGCACTTGAACTATCTACGTTACCTAGCGGGTACTTGGAGTATGTAGGTTACCTACCGGGCTGTTGGACTATCTAGGTTACCTAGCGGGCACTGGGACTATCTAGGTTAACTAACGGGCACTTGGACTATGTAGGTTCCCTAGCGGGCCCTTGGACTATGTAAGGACCCTAGCGGGCACTTGGACTATGTAGATTAACTAGCGGGCATTTGGACTATGTAGGTTACCTAGCGGGCACTTGTTCTATGTAGGTTCCCTATCGGGCACTTGGAGAATGTAGGTTAACTAGGGGGCACTAGGACTATGTAGGTTACCTAGCGGGCCCTTAGACTATCTAGGTTACCTAGCTGGCACTTGAACTATCTACCTTATAGCTTGTTCTTAGAGTATGTAGGTTACCTAGCGGGCTGTTGGACTATCTAGTTTACCAAGCGGGCACTTGGACTATCTGGGTTAAATAACAGGCACTTGGACTGTGTAGATTCCCTAGCGGGCCCTTGGACTATGTAAGTTCCCTAGCGGGCACTTGGACTATGTGGGTTTCCTGGCGGGCATTTGGACTCTCTAGGTTACCTAACGGGCACTTGGACTATGTAGGTTCCCTAGCGAGCACTTGGATTATGTAGGTTCCCTATCGGGCACTTGGACTATGTAGATTAACTAGAGGGCATTTGGAATATGTACGTTACCTAGCGGGCACGTGGACTATGTAGGTTCCCTTTCGGGCACTTGGAGAATGTAGGTTAACTAGGGGGCACTAGGATTATGTAGGTTACCTAGCGGGCCTTGGACTATCTAGGTTACCTAGGGGGAACCTGGACTATGTAGGTTAACTAGTGGGCACTTGGACTATCTCGGTTACCTAGCAGGCACTTGGATTATGTACGATCCCAAACGGGCACTTGGACTATCTACGTTACCTAGCGGGCACTTGGACTATGTACGTTACCTAGCGGGCACTTGGACTATGTACGTATCCTAGCGGATACTTGGACTATATAGGTTCCCTAGCGGGCACTTTATCTATCTATGTTAACTAGCGGGCACTTGGTCTATCTAGGTTAACTAGCGAACACTTGGACTATCTAGGTTAACTAGCGGGCATATGGACTATTAGGGCCCCTAGCGGGCATTTGGACTATATTGGTTACCTAGTGGGCACTTGGACTATGTAGGTTAACTAGCGGGCACTTGGTCTATCTAGGTTAACTAGCGTGCCCTTGGACGATGTAGGTTAACTAGCGGGCCCTTGGACTATGTAGGTTAACTAGCGGGCCCTTGGACTATGCAGGTTACCTAGTGGGCACTTGGACGATCTAGGTTAGCTAGCGGGTACTTGGACTATGTAGGTTAAGTAGCGGGCCCTTGGACTATGTAGATTAACTAGCGGCACTTGGACTATCTACGTTAACTAGCGGGCCCTTGGACTATGTAGATTCCCTAGCGGGCACTTGGACTATGTATGTTCCAGAGCGGGCACATGGACTATGTAGGTTCCCTAGCAGTCACTTGGACTATGTAGGTTCCAGAGCGGGCACTTAGACTATCTAGTTTCCCTAGCGGGCTCTTGTACTATGTAGGTTAATTGGCGGACACTTGGACGATCTAGGTTAACTAGCGGGTACTTGGATTATGTAGGTTAACTAGCGGGCGTTGAACTATGTAGATTAACTAGCGGGCACTTGGACTATGTAGGTTCCCTAGCGGGCACTTGGACCATGTGGGTTCCCTAGCTGGCATTTGGACTATCTAGGTTACCTAACGGGCACATGGACTATGTACGTTCCCTAGCGGGCACTTGGATTATGTAGGTTCCCTATGGGTCACTTGGACTATGTAGGTTAACTAGCGGGCATTTGGACTATGTAGGTTACCTAGCGGGCACTTGGACTATGTAGGTTCCCTATCAGGCACTTTGAGAATGTAGGTTAACTAGGGGGCCCTTGGATTATCTAGGTTACCTAGTTGGAACCTGGACTATGTAGGTTAACTAGTGGGCATTGGATTATCTAGGTAACCTAGCAGGCACTTGGACAATGTAGGTTAACTAGCGGGCACTTGGACTATCTAGGTGACCTGGCGGGCACTTGGAGTATGTACGTTCCCTAGCGGGCACTTGGACTCTCTACGTAACCTAGCGGGCACTTGGACTATGTACGTTACCTAGCGGGCACTTGGACTATGTACGTATCTTAGCGGATACTTGGACTATATAGGTTCCCTAGCGGGCACTTTATCTATCTATGTTAACTAGCGGGCACTTGGACTATCTAGGTTAACTAGTGAGCACTTGGACTATCTAGGTTAACTAGCAGGCATTTGGACTATTAGGGCCCCTAGCGGGCATTTGGACTATATTGGTTACCTAGCGGGCACTTGGACTATGTAGGTTAACGAACGGGCACTTGGAATATCTAGGTTAACTAGAGGGCCCTTGGACCATGTAGGTTAACTAGCGGGCCCTCGGACTATCTAGGTTAGCCAACGGACACTTATATTATGTTTGTTAACTAGCGGGCACTTGGATTATGTAGGGTAACTAGGGGGCTCTTGGATGATCTAGCTTACCTAGCGGGTACTTGAACTATTCTAGGTAAACTAGCGGGCACTTGTAGTATCCAGGTTACCTAGGGGGAAAAGGAATATGTAGGTTAACTAGCGGACGTTTGCACTATGTAGGTTACCAAGCAGGCACTTGGACTAACTAGGTTACCTAGCTGGCACTTGGACTATGTAGGTCAACTAGCGGGCGTTTGGACTATCTAGGTTAGCTAACGGGCACTTAGATTATGTAGGTTAACTAGCGTGCACTTGGAATATGTAAGTTAAGTAGCGGACACTAGCACTATGAAGGTTAACTAGCGGGCCCAAGGACTATGTAGGTTTACTAGCGGGCCCTTGGAATATCTAGGTTCCCTAAAGGGCACTTGGACTATCTAGGTTAACGAACGGGCACTTGGACTATCTAGGTTACCTAGCGGGAACTTGGACTATGTAGGATAACTAGGTGGCCCTTGGACTATCTAGGTTAACTAGCGTGCACTTGGACTATGTAGGTTCCTTAGCGGGCACTTGGACTATCTAGGTTGCCTAGCGGGCACTTAGACGATATAGGTTAACTAGCGTGCCCTTGGAATATGTAGGTTACATAGCGGGCACTTGGTATATAGGTTAACTAGCAGGCACTTAGACTATGTAGGTTAACTAGAGGACACTTGGACTATCTAGGTTAACTAGTGGGCCCTTGGACTATGTAGGTTAACTAGCGGGCCCTTGGACAATCTAGGTTAACTAGCGGGCACTTGGACTATCAAGGTTAACTAGCGGGCACTTGGACTATCAAAGTGAACAAGTGAGCCCTTGCACTATGTAGGTTAACTAGCGGGACCTTGGACTATCTAGGTTACCTAGCGGGCACTTGGACTATATAGGTTAACTAGCGGGCACTTGGACTATGTATGTTACCTAGTGGGCACTTGGACTATCTAGGTTAACGAACGGGCACTTGGAATATGCAGGTAACCTAGCGGGCACTTGGACTGTCTAGGTTACCTAGCGGGCACTTTGACTTCAAGGTTAACGAACGGGCTCTTAGACTATCTAAGTTACCTAGCGGGAACTTGGACAATGTAAGTTACCTAGCGGGCACTTGGACTATCTAGGTTACCTAACGGGCATTTTTACTATCTAGGTTACATAGCGGGCACTTGGACTATGTAGGTTAACTAGCGAGCACTTGGACTCTAGGTTATCTAGCGGGCACTTGGACTATCTAGGTTACCTAGCGGGCCCTTGGACTATGTAGGTTTCCTAGCGGGCACTTGGACTATCTAGGTTAAGAACGGGCACTTGGACTATGTAGGTAACCTGGCGGGCACTTGGGCAGTATAGGTTACCTAGCGGACACTTGGACTATCTAGGTAAACGAACGGGTACTTGGACAATGTAGGTTACCTAGAGGGCACTTGGACTATGTAGGATCCATATCGGGCATTTGGACTACTTAGGTTACCTAGTGGGCACTTGGACTATCTAGGTTAACTAGCGGGCACTTGGAGTATCTGGGTCAACTAGTGGGCCCTTGTACTATGTAGGTTAACTAGCGAGCACTTGGACTATCTAGGTTAACTAGCGGACCTTGGACTCTGTAGGTTAACTAGCGGGCCTTTGGACTATGCAGGTTAACTAGTGGGCCCTTGGACGATCTAGGTTAATGAGAGGGCACTTGGACTATCTAGGTTAACTAGCGGGCACTAGGACTATCTAGGTCAACTAGTGGGCCCTTGTGCTATGTAGGTTAACTAGCGAGCACATGGACTATCTAGGTTAACTAGCGGACCTTGGACTCTGTAGGTTAACTAGCGGGCCTTTGGACTATGTAGGTTAACTAGTGGGCACTTGGACGTCGAGGTTAACTAGAGGGCACTTGGACTATCTAGGTTAACTAACGGGCACTTGGACTATCTAGGTTAGCTAACGGGCACACTGACTAAGTATGTCCTCTAGTGGGCACTTGGACTATGTAGGTTAACTAACGGGCACTTGGACTCTCTAGGTTACCTAGCAGGCACTTAGACTGTGAAGGTTCCCTAGCGGGCACTTGGATTATCTAGGTAACCCAGCGGGCACTTGGACTATGAAGGTCAACTAGCGGGCCCTTGGACTATCTAGGCTAGCTAACTGGCACGTGGACTATGTAGGTTAGCTAGTGGACACTTACACGATCTAGGTTAACTAGCGGGCTCTTGCACTATGTAGGTTAACTAGCGGGCCCAATGACTATGTAGGTTAACTAGCGGGCACTTGGACGATCTAGGTTAACTAGCGGGCACTTGGATTATCTAGGTTCCCTATCGGGCACTTGGACTATGTAGGTTAACTAGCGGACACTTGGACTATCTAGGTTAGCTAACGGGTAATTGGACTATCAAGGTTACCTAACGGGCACTTGGACTATATAGATAACCTAGCGGGCACATAGACTTTGTAGGTTACCTAGCGGGCACTTGGACTATCTAGGTTACCTTGCTGGCACTTGAAATATCTATGCTGCCTAGTGGGTTGTTGGAGTATGTAGGTTATCTAGCGGGCTGTTGGACTATCTAGGTTACCTAGCGGGCACTTGTACTATCTAGGTGAACTAACAGGCACTTGGAATATGTAGGTTCCCTAGCAGGCCTTGGACTATGTAAGTTCCCTATCGGGCACTTGGACTAGGTAGGTTCCCTAGCGGGCACTTGGTCTATCTAGGTTAACTAGCGGGCACTTGGAGTATCTAAGTTAACTAGCGAGCACTTGGATTATCTAGGATAACTAGCGGGCACTTGGACTATTAGGGTCCCTAGCGGGCATTTGGACTATATAGGTTACGTAGCGGGCACTTGGACTATGTAGGTTAACGAACAGGCACTTGGACTATGTAAGTAACCTAGTGGTCGCTTGAACTGTCTAGGTTACCTAGCGGGCACTCGGCCTATCTAGGTTAACTTGCAGGCCGTTGGACGATGTAGGTTAACTAGCGGGCCCTTGGAATATGTAGCTTAACTAGCGGGCCCTTGGACTATGTAGGTTAACTAGCGTGCACTTGGACGATCTAGGTTAACTAGCGGGCACTTGGACTATGTAGGTTAACGAACAGGCACTTGGACTATGTAAGTAACCTAGTGGTCACTTGAACTGTCTAGGTTACCTAGCGGGCACTTGGACTATGTAGGTTAACTAGCGGGCAATTGGACTATCTATGTTAACTTGCAGACCCTTGGACGATGTAGGTTAACTAGCGGGCCCTTGGACTATGTAGGTTAACTAGCGGGCCCTTGGACTATGTAGGTTAACTAGCGTGCACTTGGACGATCTAGGTTAACTAGCGGGCACTTGGACTATGTAGGTTAATGAACAGGCACTTGGACTATGTAAGTAACCTAGTGGTCACTTGAACTGTCTAGGTTACCTAGCGGGCACTTGGACTATGTAGGTTAACTAGCGGGCACTTGGACTATGTATGTTAACTAGCGGGTGCTTGGACTATGTAGGTTAACTAGCGGACACTTGCACTATGTAGGTTACCTAGCGGGCACTTGGACTATGTAGGTTAACTAGCGGGCACTTGCACTCTCTAGGTTACCTAGCGGGCACTTGGAATATGTACCTTCCCTAGAGGGCATTTGGACTATCTATGTTAACTAGCGGGCACTTGGACTAAGTAGTTTACCTAGCCAACACTTACACTATGTAGGTTACCTAGCGGGCACTTGGACTATGTAGTTTACCTAGCCAACACTTACACTATGTAGGTTACCTAGCGGGCACTTGGACTATGTAGGTTAACTAGAGGACACTTGGACAATCTAGGTTAACTAGTGGGCCCTTGACTATGTAGGTTAACTAGCCAGTACTTGGACGATCTAGGTTAACTAGCGGGCACTTGAACGATCTAGGTTAACTAAGGGGCACTTGGACTATCAAAGTTAACAAGCGAGCCCTTGGTCTATGTATGTCAACTAGCGGGCCCTTGGACTATCTAGGTTACCTAGATAGCACTTGGACTATATAATTTCCCTAGCGGGCACTTGGACTATCTATGTTAACGAACGGGCACTTGGACTATGCAGGTAACCTAGCGGGCACTTGGACAGTCTAGGTTAAATAGCGGGCTCTTGGAATTCTAGGTTAACGAACGGGCACTTGGACTATGTAGGAAGCCTAGCGGGGACTTGGACTATCTAGGTTAGTTTACGGACACTTGGACTATCTAGGTTACCTAGCGGGAACTTGGACTATCTAGGTTGCCTAGCAGGCACTTGGATTATGAAGGATCCCTGCGGGCACTTGGACTATCTAGGTTACCTAGCGGGCACTTGGACTATGTACGTCCCCTAGTGGGCACTTGGACTATCTAGGTTACCTAGCGGGCACTTGGACTATGTACGTCCCCTAGTGGGCACTTGGACTATCTAGGTTAACTAACGGGCACTAGGACTATCTAGGTTAACTAGCGGGCACTTATACTATCTAGGTTACCTTGCGGGCACTTGGATTATTAAGGATCCCTAGCGGGCACTAGGACTATGTAGGTTAACTAGCGGACACTTGCACGATCTAGGTTAACTAGCGGGCCCTTGCACTATGTAGGTTAACTAGCGGGCCCATGGATTATGTAGGTTTACTAGCAGGCACTTGGACTATCTAGGTTAACTAGCGGGCACTTGGACTATGTAGATTCCCTAGCGGGCATTTGGACTATTTAGGTTACCTAGCGGGAACTTGTACTATGTAGGTTACCTAGTGGGCACTTGGAATATCTAGGTTACCTAGCAGGCACTTTGACTATCTAGGTTAACTAACGGGCACTTGGACTATATAAGTTAACTAGAGGACACTTGGACTATCTAGGTTCCCTATCGGGCACTTGGACTATGTAGGTTAACTAGCGGGCACTTGGACTGTCTAGGTTACTTAGCGGGCACTTGGACTATGTAGGTCAACTAGCGGGCCCTTGGACTCTCTAGGTTAGCTAACGGGCACTTAGATTATGTGGGTTTACTAGCGGGCACTTGGAATATGTAGGTTAACCAGCGGGCCAATGGACTATGTAGGTTACCTAACGAGCACTTGGACTATGTAGGTTCCCTAGCGGGCACTTGGATTATGTAGGCTCCCTATATTGCACTTGGACTATGTAGGTTAACTAGTGGGCACTTGGACTAAATAGGTTAACTAGCGGGCCCTTGGACGATGTAGGTTAACTTGCGGGCCCTTGAACTATGTAGGTTAACTAGTGGGCCCTTGGACTATGTAGGTTAACTAGCGTGCACTTGGACGATCTAGGTTAACTAGCGGGCACTTGGACTATGTAGGTTAACGAACAGGCACTTGGACTATGTAAGTAACCTAGTGGTCACTTGAACTGTCTAGGTTACCTAGCGGGCACTTGGACTATGTAGGTTAACTAGCGGGCACTTGGACAATCTAGGTTAACTTGCGGGCCCTTGGACGATGTAGGTTATCTAGCGGGCCCTTGGACTATCTAGGTTACCTAGATAGCACTTGGACTATATAGGTTCCCTAGCGGGCACTTGGACTACGTAGGTTCCCTAGCGGGCACTTGGTCTATCTAGGTTAACTAGCGGGCACGTGGACTATCAAGGTTAACTAGCGAGCACTTGGACTATCTAGGATAACTAGCGGGCACTTGGAATATTAGGGTCCCTAGCGGGCATTTGGACTATATAGGTTACCTAGCGGGCACTTGGACTATGTAGGTTAACGAACAGGCACTTGGACTATGTAAGTAACCTAGTGGTCACTTGAACTGTCTAGGTTACCTAGCGGGCACTTGGACTATGTAGGTTAACTAACGGGCACTTGGACTATCTAGGTTAACTTGCAGACCCTTGGATGATGTAGGTTAACTAGCGGGCCCTTGGACTATGTAGGTTAACTAGCGGGCCCTTGGACTATGTAGGTTAACTAGCGTGCACTTGGACGATCTAGGTTACCTAGCGGGCACTTGTACTATCTAGGTTAACTAACAGGCACTTGGACTATGTAGGTTCCCTAGCAGGCCTTGGACTATGTAAGTTCCCTATCGGGCACTTGGACTAGGTAGGTTCCCTAGCGGGCACTTGGTCTATCTAGGTTAACTAGCGGACACTTGGAGTATCTAGGTTAACTAGCGAGCACTTGGATTATCTAGGATAACTAGCGGGCACTTGGACTATTAGGGTCCCTAGCGGGCATTTGGGCTATATAGGTTACCTAGCGGGCACTCGGACTATCTAGGTTAACTTGCAGGCCCTTGGACGATGTAGGTTAACTAGCGGGCCCTTGAACTATGTAGGTTAACTAGCGGGCCCTTGGACTATGTAGGCTAACTAGCGTGCACTTGGACGATCTAGGTTAACTAGCGGGCACTTGGACTATGTAGGTTAACGAACAGGCACTTGGACTATGTAAGTAACCTAGTGGTCACTTGAACTGTCTAGGTTACCTAGCGGGCACTTGGACTATGTAGGTTAACTAGCGGGCACTTGGACTATCTAGGTTAACTTGCAGGCCCTTGGATGATGTAGGTTATCTAGCGGACCCTTGCTCTATCTAGGTTACCTAGATAGCACTTGGACTATATAAGTTCCCTAGCGGGCACTTGGACTAGGTAGGTTCCCTAGCGGGCACTTGGTCTATCTAGGTTATCTAGCGGGCACGTGGACAATCAAGGTTAACTAGCGAGCACTTGGACTATCTAGCATAACTAGCGGGCACTTGGACTATTAGGGTCCCTAGCGGGCATTTGGACTATATAGGTTACCTAGCGGGCACTTGGACTATGTAGGTTAACGAACAGGGACTTGGACTATGTAAGTAACCTAGTGGTCACTTGAACTGTCTGGGTTACCTAGCGGGCACTTGGACTATGTAGGTTAACTAACGGGCACTAGGACTATCTAGGTTAACTTGCAGACCCTTGGACGATGTAGGTTAACTAGCGGGCCCTTGGACTATGTAGGTTAACTAGCGGGCCCTTGGACTATGTAGGTTAACTAGCGTGCACTGGGACGATCTAGGTTAACTAGCGGGCACTTAGACTATGTAGGTTAACGAACAGGCACTTGGACTATGTAAGTAACCTAGTGGTCACTTGAACTGTCTAGGTTACCTAGCGGGCACTTGGATTATGCAGGTTAACTAGCGGGCACTTGGACTATCTAGGTTAACTTGCGGGCCTTTGGACGATGTAGGTTATCTAGCGGGCCCTTGAACTATCTAGGTTACCTAGATAGCACTTGGACTATATAGGTTCCCTAGCGGGCACTTAGACGAGGTAGGTTCCCTAGCGGGCACTTGGTCTATCTAGGTTAACTAGCGGGCACGTGGACTATCTAGGTTAACTAGCGTGCACTTGGACGATCTAGGTTAACTAGCGGGCACTTGGACTATGTAAGTAACCTAGTGGTCACTTGAACTGTCTAGGTTACCTAGCGGGCACTTGGACTATGTGGGTTAACTAGCGGGCACTTGGACTATCTAGGTTAACTAGCGGGCCCTTGGACTATGTAGGTTAACTAGCGTGCACTTGGACAATCTAGGTTAACTAGCGGGTACTTGGACTACGTAGGTTCCCTAGCGGGCACTTGGACTATGTATGTTCCCTACGGACACTTGACCTATGTAAGTTAACTAGCGGGTACTTGGACTATGTATGGTAACTAGCGCGCGCTTGGACTATGTAGGTTAACTAGCGGACACTTGCACTATGTAGGTTACCTAGCGGGCACTTGAACTATGTAGGTTAACTAACAGGCCCTCGGATTGTCTATGTTACCTAGAAGGCACTTGGACTATGTTGGTTAACTAGCGGGCACTTGCACTCTCTAGGTTACCTAGCGGGCACTTGGAATATGTACCTTCCCTAGAGGGCACTTGGACTATCTATGTTAACTAGCGGGCACTTGGACTATGTAGTTTACCTAGCACACACTTACACTATGTAGGTTACCTAGCGGGCACTTGGACTATGTAGGTTAAATAGAGGACACTTGGACAATCTAGGTTAACTAGTGGGCCCTTGACTATGTAGGTTAACTAGCCAGTACTTGGACGATCTAGGTTAACTAGCGGGCACTTGAACGATCTAGGTTAACTAAGGGGCACTTGGACTATCAAAGTTAACAAGCGAGCCCTTGGTCTATGTAGGTTAACTAGCGGGCCCTTGGACTTTCTAGGTTACCTAGATAGCACTTGGACTATATAGGTTCCCTAGCGGGCACTTGGACTATCTATGTTAACGAACAGGCACTTGGACTATGCAGGCAACCTAGCGGGCACTTGGACAGTCTAGGTTAAATAGCGGGCTCTTGGAATTCTAGGTTAACTAACGGGCACTTGGACTATGTAGGTTGCCTAGGGGGAACATGGACTATCTAGGTTAGTTAACGGGCACTTGGACTATCTAGGTTACCTAGCGGGAACTTGGACTATCTAGGTTGCCTAGCAGGCACTTGGATTATGAAGGATCCCTGCGGGCACTTGGACTATCTAGGTTACCTAGCGGGCACTTGGACTATATACGTACCCTAGTGGGCACTTGGAATATCTAGGTTAACTAACGGGCACTAGGACTATCTAGGTTTACTAGCGGGCACTTGGACTATCTAGGTTACCTAGCGGGCACTTGGATTATGAAGGATCCCTAGCGGGCACTAGGACTATGTAGGTTAACTAGCGGACACTTGCGCGATCTAGGTTAACTAGCGGGCCGTTGCACTATGTAGGTTAACTAGCGGGCCCATGGATTATGTAGGTTTACTAGCAGGCACTTGGACTATCTAGGTTAACTAGCGGGCACTTGGACTATGTAGATTCCCTAGCGGGCATTTGGACTATTTAGGTTACCTAGCGGGATCTTGTACTATGTAGGTTACCTAGTGGGCACTTGGAATATCTAGGTTACCTAGCAGGCACTTTGACTATCTAGGTTAACTAACGGGCACTTGGACTATGTAAGTTACTAGAGGACACTTGGACTATCTAGGTTCCCTATCGGGCACTTGGACCATGTAGGTTAACTAGCGGGCACTTGGACTGTCTAGGTTACCTAGCGGGCACTTGGACTATGTAGGTCAACTAGCGGGCCCTTGGACTATCTAGGTTAGCTAACGGGCACTTAGATTATGTGGGTTAACTAGCGGGCACTTGGAATATGTAGGTTAACCAGCGGACCCATGGACTATGTAGGTTATCTAACGAGCACTTCGACTATGTAGGTTCCCAAGCGGGCACTTGGATTATGTAGGTTCCCAATATTGCACTTGGACTATGTAGGTTAACTAGTGGGCATTTGGACTATGTAGGTTACCTAGCGGGCACTTGGACTATGTAGGTTCCCTAGCGGGCACTTGGATTATATAGGTTCCCTATCGGGCACTTGGACTATGTAGGTTAACAAGCGGGCATTTGGAATATGTAGGTTACCTAGCGGGCACTTGGAGTATGTAGGTTCCCTAGCGGCAATTGGATTATGTAGGTTCCCTATCGGGCACTTGGACTATGTAAGTAACTAGCGGGCATTTGGACTATGCAGGTTACCTAGCGGGCACTTGGACTATGTAGGTTCCCTATCGGGCACTTGGAGAATGTAGGTTAACTAGGGGGCACTAGAACAATGTAGGTTACCTAGCGGGCCCTTGGACTATCTAGGTTTCCTAGTGGGCTCTTGGACTATGTACTTTCCCTAGCGGGCACTTGGAATATCTACGTTACCTAGCGGGCACTTGGACTATGTATGTTACCTAGCGGGCACTTGGACTATGTACGTTTCCTAGCCGGTTCTTGGACTAGATAGGTTCCCTAGCGGGCACTTTATCTATCTAGGTTAACTAGCGGGCACAAGGTCTATCTAGGTTAACTAGCGAACACTTGGACTATCTAGGTTAACTAGCGGGCATTTGGACTATTAGGGCCCCTAGCGGGCATTTGGACTATATTGGTTACCTAGCGGGCACTTGAATTATGTACGTTTCCTAGTCGGTTCTTGGACCAGATAGGTTCCCTAGCGGGCACTTTATCTATCTAGTTTAACTAGCGGGCACTTGGACTATCTAGGTTAACTAGCGAGCACTTGGACTAATTAGGTTAACTAGCGGGCATTTGAACTATTAGGGCCCCTAGCGGGCATTTGGACTATATTGGTTACCTAGCGGGTACTTGGACTATGTAGGTTAACGAACGGGCACTTGGACTATTTAGGTAACCTATTGGTCACTTGAACTGTCTAGGTTACCTAGCGGGCACTTAGACTATGTAGGTTAACTAGCGGGCACTTGGACTATCTAGGTTAACTAGCGGGCCCTTAGACGATGTAGGTTAACTAGCGGGCCCTTGCACTATGTAGGTTAACTAGCGGGCCCATGGATTATGTAGGTATACTAGCAGGCACTTGGACTATCTAGGTTAACTAGCGGGCATTTGGACTATGTAGATTCCCTAGCGGGCTTTTGGACTATTTAGGTTACCTAGCGGGCACATGGACTATGTAGGTTACCTAGCGGGCACTTGGACTATCTAGGTTACCTAGCAGGCACTTTGACTATCTAGATTAACTAACGGGCACTTGTACTATGTAGGTTGCCTAGCAGGCACTTGGACTATCTAGGTTACATGGCAGGCACTTTGACTATATAGGTTAACTAAAGGGCACTTGAACTATGTAGGTTACCTAGCGGGCTCTTGGACTATCTAGGTTACCTAGCAGGTACCTTGACTATCTAGGTTCCCTAGAGGGCACTTGTACTATCCAGGTTACCTAGCTGGCACTTGGACTATGTAGGTCAACTAGCGGGCCCTTGGACTATCTAGGTTAGCCAACGGGCAATTAGATAATGTAGGATAACTAGCGGGCACTTGGACTATGTAGGCTAACTAGGGGGCCCTTGGACGATCTAGGTTACCTAGCGGGTACTTGAACTATCTAGGTTAACTAGCGGGAATTTGCAGTATGTAGGTTACCTAGCGGGCACTTGGACTATGTACGTTACCTAGCAGGCACTTGGACTATATATGTTAACTAGCGGGCACTTGGAATATGTAGGTTAACTAGCGGACACTTGCACTATGTTGGTTACCTAGCAGGCACTTGGACTATCTAGGGTAACTAGAGGGGCACTTGGACTATGTAGGTCAACTAGCGGTCCCTTGGACTATCTAGGTTAGCCAACGGGCACTTAGATTGTGTAGGTTAACTGGCGGGCACTTGGAATATGTAGGTTAAGTAGCGGACACTTGCACACTGAAGGTTAACTAGCAGGCCCATGGACTATGTAGGTTTACTAGCGGGCCCTTGGACTATCTAGGTTCCCTAAAGTGCACTTGGACTATCTAGGTTACCGAACGGGCACTTGGACTATGTAGGCTAACTAGCGGGCACTTGGATTATCTAGGTTAACTAGCAGGCACTTAGACGATCTAGGTTAACTAGCTGGAACATGGACTATGTACGCTAACAAGGGGGCACTTGGACAATCTAGGTTAAGTAGGGGGCACTTGGACGATCTAGGTTAACTAGCAGGCACTTGGACTATCAAAGTTAACAAGTGAAACCTTGGACTATGTAGGTTTACTAGAGGGACCTTGGACTATCTAGGTTACCTAGCGGGCACTTGGACTATATAGATTAACGAATGGGCACTTGGACTATGTAAGTTGCTTAGCGGGCACTTGGACACTCTAGGTTAGGTAACGGGCACTTTGAGTATCTACGTTACCTAGTGGGAACTTGGACAATGTAAGTTACCTAGCGGGCACTTGGACTATCTAGGTTACCTAGCGGGCCCTTGGACTATGTAGGTTTCCTAGCGGGCACTTGGACTATCTAGGTTAACGAGCTGGCACTTGGACTATGTAGGTTACCTAGCTGGCACTTGAACTATGAAGGTTCCCTAGCGGGCACTTGGACTATGTAGGTCAACTAGCAGGCCCTTGGACTATCTAGGTTAGCTAACTGGCACGTGGACTATGGAGGTTAACTAGCGGACACTTGGACTACCTAGGTTAACTAGCGGGCTCTTGCACTATGTAGGTTAACTAGCGGGCCCATTGACTATGTAGGTTAACTAGCGGGCACTTCGACGATCTAGGTTAACTAGCGGGCACTTGGACGATATAGGTTAACTAGCGGGAACATGAATTATCTAGGATAGCTAGCGGGCTCTTGCACTATGTAGGTTAACTAGCGGGCCCATTGACTATTTAGGTTAACTAGCGGGCACTTGGACGATCTAGGTTACCTAGGGGGAACTTTGACTATGTAGGTTAACTAGTGGGCACTTGGACTATCAAAGTTAACTAACAGGCACTTGGACTATGTAGGTTAACTAGCGGGCACTTGGACTATCTAGGTTATATAGCGGGCACTTGGACTATGTACGTTCCCTAGCGGGCACTTGGACTATCTACCTTACGTAGCGGGCACTTGGACTATGTACGTTAACTAGCGGGCACTCCGACTATGTACGTTTCCTAGCGGGTACTTAGACTATCTATGTTAACTAGCGGGCACTAGACTATGTAGGTTCCCTATGGGGCACCTGGACTAGGTAGGTTCCCTAGCGGGCACTTGGTCTATCTAGGTTAACTAGCAGGCACTTGGACTATCTAGGTTAACTAGTGACCACTTGGACTATCTAGGATAACTAGCGGGCACTTGGACTATGTAGGTAACCTAGTGGTCACTTGAACTGTCTAGGTTACCTAGCGGGCACTTGGATTATGTAGGTTAACTAGCGGGCACTTGGACTATCTAGGTTAACTAGCGGGCCCTTGGACGATGTAGGTTAACTAGAGGGCCCTTGGACGATCTAGTTTAACTAGCGGGTATTTGGCCTATGTAGGTTAACTAACGGGCCCTTGGACTATGTAGATTAACTAGCGGAACATGGACTATCTACGTTAACTAACGGGCCCTTGGACTATGTAGATTCCCTAGTGGGCACTTGGACTATGTATGTTCCAGAGCGGGCACTTGGACTCTGTAGGTTCCCTAGCGGGCACTTGGACTATGTAGGTTAACTAGCGGACACTTGGACGATCTAGGTTAACTAGCGGGTATTTGGACTATGTAGGTTAACTAGCGGGCCCTTGGACTATGTAGATTCCCTAGCGGACATTTGGACTACGTAGGTTCCCTAGCGGGCACTTGGACTATGTAGATTCCCTAGCGGGCACTTGGACTATGAATGTTCCCTACGAACACTTGAACTATGTAAGTTAACTACCGGGCACTTGGACTATGTATGTTAACTAACGGGCCCTTGGACTACTTAGGTTAACTAGCGGGCCCTTGGACGATCTAGGTTAACTAGCGGGCACTTGGACAATATAGGTTAACTAGAGGGCACTTGGATTATCTAGGTTAGCTAGCGGGCTCTTGCACTATGTAGGTTAACTAGCGGGCCCATTGACTATTTAGGTTAACTAGCGGGTACTTGGACGATCTAGGTTATCTATGGGGAACTTTGACTATGTAGGTTAACTAGTGGGCACTTGGACTATCTAGGTTATCTAGCAGGCACTTGGACTATGTACGTTAACTAGCGTGCACTTCGACTATGTACGTTTCCTAGCGGGTACTTAGACTATATATGTTAACTAGCGGGCACTAGACTATGTAGGTTCCCTATGGGGCACCTGGACTAGGTAGGTTCCCTAGCGGGCACTTGGTCTATCTAGGTTAACTAGCAGGCACTTGGACTATCTAGGTTAACTAGTGAGCACTTGGACTATCTAGGATAACTAGCGGGCACTTGGACTATGTAGGTAACCTAGTGGTCACTTGAACTCTCTAGGTTACCTAGCGGGCACTTGGACTATGTAGGTTAACCAACAGGCACTTGGACTATGTATGTAACCTAGTGGTCACTTGAACTGTCTAGGTTACCTAGCGGGCACTTGTACTATGTAGGTTAACTAACGGGCACTAGGACTATCTAGGTTAACTTGCAGACCCTTGGACGATGTAGGTTAACTAGCGGGCCCTTGGACTATGTAGGTTAACTAGCGGGCACTTGGACTATGTAGGTTAACTAGCGTGCACTTGGACGATCTAGGTTAACTAGCGGGCACTTGGACTATGTAGGTTAACGAACAGGCACTTGGACTATGTAAATAACCTAGTGGTCACTTGAACAGTCTAGGTTACCTAGCGGGCACTTGGATTATGTAGGTTAACTAGCGGGCACTTGGACTATCTAGGTTAACTAGCGGGCACTTGGACTATGTAGGTTAACGAACAGGCACTTGGACTATGTAAGTAACCTAGTGGTCACTTGAACTGTCTAGGTTACCTAGCGGGCAGTAGGACTATGTAGGTTAACTAGCGGGCACTTGGACTATCTAGGTTAACTTGCGGGCCCTTGGACGATGTAGGTTATCTAGCGGGCCCTTGGACTATCTAGGTTACCTAGATAGCACTTGGACTATATAGGTACCCTAGCGGGCACTTAGACGAGGTAGGTTCCCTAGCGGGCACTTGGTCTATCTAGGTTAACTAGCGGGCACATGGACTATCTAGGTTAACTAGCGTGCACTTGGACGATCTAGGTTAAATAGCGGGCACTTGGACTATGTAGGTTAACGAACAGGCACTTGGACTATGTAAGTAACCTAGTGGTCACTTGAACTGTCTAGGTTACCTAACGGGCACTTGGACTATGTGGGTTAACTAGCGGGCACTTGGACTATCTAGGTTAACTAGCGGGCCCTTGGACTATGTAGGTTAACTAGCGTGCACTTGGACAATCTAGGTTAACTAGCGGGCGCTTGGACTATGTAGGTTAACTAGCGGACACTTGCACTATGTACGTTACCTAGCGGGCACTTGGACTATGTAGGTTAACTAGCAGGCCCTTGGATTGTCTAGGTTACCTAGCAGGCACTTGGACTATGTTGGTTAACTAGCGGGCACTTGCACTCTCTAGGTTACCTAGCGGGCACTTGGAATATGTACCTTCCCTAGAGGGCACTTGGACTATCTATGTTAACTAGCGGGCACTTGGGCTATGTAGTTTACCTAGCACACACTTACACTATGTAGGTTACCTAACGGGCACTTGGACTATGTAGGTTAAATAGAGGACACTTGGACAATCTAGGTTAACTAGTGGGCCCTTGACTATGTAGGTTAACTAGCCAGTACTTGGACGATGTAGGTTAACTAGCGGGCACTTGAACGATCTAGGTTAACTAAGGGGCACTTGGACTATCAAAGTTAACAAGCGAGCCCTTGGTCTATGTAGGTTAACTAGCGGGCCCTTGGACTTTCTAGGTTACCTAGATAGCACTTGGACTATATAGGTTCCCTAGCAGGCACTTGGACTATCTATGTTAACGAACGGGCACTTGGACTATGCAGGTAACCTAGCGGGCACTTGGACAGTCTAGGTTAAATAGCGGGCTCTTGGAATTCTAGGTTAACTAACGGGCACTTGGACTATGTAGGTTGCTTAGGGGGAACATGGACTATCTAAGTTAGTTAACGGGCACTAGGACTATCTAGGTTACCTAGCGGGAACTTGGACTATCTAGGTTGCCTAGCAGGCACTTGGATTATGAAGGATCCCTGCGGGCACTTGGACTATCTAGGTTACCTAGCGGGCACTTGGACTATATACGTACCCTAGTGGGCACTTGGAATATCTAGGTTAACTAACGGGCACTAGGACTATCTAGGTTTACTAGCGGGCACTTGGACTATCTAGGTTACCTAGCGGGCACTTGGATTATGAAGGATCCCTAGCGGGCACTAGGACTATGTAGGTTAACTAGCGGACACTTGCGCGATCTAGGTTAACTAGCGGGCCGTTGCACTATGTAGGTTAACTAGCGGGCCCATGGATTATGTAGGTTTACTAGCAGGCACTTGGACTATCTAGGTTAACTAGCGGGCACTTGGACTATGTAGATTCCCTAGCGGGCATTTGGACTATTTAGGTTACCTAGCGGGAACATGTGCTATGTAGGTTACCTAGTGGGCACTTGGGATATCTAGGTTACCTAGCAGGCACTTTGACTATCTAGGTTAACTAACGGGCACTTGGACTATGTAAGTTAACTAAAGGACCCTTGGACTATCTAGGTTCCCTATCGGGCACTTGGACTATGTAGGTTAACTAGCGGGCACATGGACTGTCTAGGTTACCTAGCGGGCACTTGGACTATGTAGGTCAACTAGCGGGCCCTTGGACTATCTAGGTTAGCTAACGGGCACTTAGATTATGTGGGTTAACTAGCGGGCACTTGGAATATGTAGGTTAACCAGCGGACCCATGGACTATGTAGGTTATCTAACGAGCACTTGGACTATGTAGGTTCCCAAGCGGGCACTTGGATTATGTAGGTTCCCTATATTGCACTTGGACTATGTAGGTTAACTAGTGGGCATTTGGACTATGTAGGTTACCTAGCGGGCACTTGGACTATGTAGGTTCCCTAGCGGGCACTTGGATTATATAGGTTCCCTATCGGGCACTTGGACTATGTAGGTTAACTAGCGGGCATTTGGACTATGTAGGTTACCTAGCGGGCACTTGGAGTATGTAGGTTCCCTAGCGGGCAATTGGATTATGTAGGTTCCCTATCGGGCACTTGGACTATGTAAGTTAACTAGCGGGCATTTGGACTATGTAGGTTACCTAGCGCGCACTTAGACTATGTAGGTTCCCTATCGGGCACTTGGAGAATGTAGGTTAACTAGGGGGCACTAGAACAATGTAGGTTACCTAGCGGGCCCTTGGACTATCTAGGTTTCCTAGTGGGCTCTTGGACTATGTACTTTCCCTAGCGGGCACTTGGAATATCTACGTTACCTAGCGGGCACTTGGACTATGTATGTTACCTAGCGGGCACTTGGACTATGTACGTTTCCTAGCCGGTTCTTGGACTAGATAGGTTCCCTAGCGAGCACTTTATCTATCTAGGTTAACTAGCGGGCACTTGGACTATCTAGGTTAACTAGCGAACACTTGGACTATCTAGGTTAACTAGTGACCACTTGGACTATCTAGGATAACTAGCGGGCACTTGGACTATGTAGGTAACCTAGTGGTCACTTGAACTGTCTAGGTTACCTAGCGGGCACTTGGATTATGTAGGTTAACTAGCGGGCACTTGGACTATCTAGGTTAACTAGCGGGCCCTTGGACGATGTAGGTTAACTAGAGGGCCCTTGGACGATCTAGGTTAACTAGCGGGTATTTGGCCTATGTAGGTTAACTAACGGGCCCTTGGACTATGTAGATTAACTAGCGGAACATGGACTATCTACGTTAACTAACGGGCCCTTGGACTATGTAGATTCCCTAGTGGGCACTTGGACTATGTATGTTCCAGAGCGGGCACTTGGACTATGTAGGTTCCCTAGCGGGCACTTGGACTATGTAGGTTAACTAGCGGACACTTGGACGATCTAGGTTAACTAGCGGGTATTTGGACTATGTAGGTTAACTAGCGGGCCCTTGGACTATGTAGATTCCCTAGCGGACATTTGGACTACGTAGGTTCCCTAGCGGGCACTTGGACTATGTAGATTCCCTAGCGGGCACTTGGACTATGAATGTTCCC
Organism: Tenrec ecaudatus; assembly: GCF_050624435.1. Classification (NCBI taxonomy): domain Eukaryota; kingdom Metazoa; phylum Chordata; class Mammalia; order Afrosoricida; family Tenrecidae; genus Tenrec; species Tenrec ecaudatus. The sequence continues at coordinate 744,150 of NW_027457578.1, read as the reverse complement.
TACGAACACTTGAACTATGTAAGTTAACTACCGGGCACTTGGACTATGTATGTTAACTAACGGGCCCTTGGACTACTTAGGTTAACTAGCGGGCCCTTGGACGATCTAGGTTAACTAGCGGGCACTTGGACAATATAGGTTAACTAGAGGGCACTTGGATTATCTAGGTTAGCTAGCGGGCTCTTGCACTATGTAGGTTAACTAGCGGGCCCATTGACTATTTAGGTTAACTAGCGGGTACTTGGACGATCTAGGTTATCTATGGGGAACTTTGACTATGTAGGTTAACTAGTGGGCACTTGGACTATCTAAGTTATCTAGCAGGCACTTGGACTATGTACGTTAACTAGCGTGCACTTCGACTATGTACGTTTCCTAGCGGTTACTTAGACTATATATGTTAACTAGCGGGCACTAGACTATGTAGGTTCCCTATGGGGCACCTGGACTAGGTAGGTTCCCTAGCGGGCACTTGGTCTATCTAGGTTAACTAGCAGGCACTTGGACTATCTAGGTTAACTAGTGAGCACTTGGACTATCTAGGATAACTAGCGGGCACTTGGACTATGTAGGTAACCTAGTGGTCACTTGAACTCTCCAGGTTACCTAGCGGGCACTTGGACTATGTAGGTTAACCAACAGGCACTTGGACTATGTATGTAACCTAGTGGTCACTTGAACTGTCTAGGTTACCTAGCGGGCACTTGTACTATGTAGGTTAACTAACGGGCACTAGGACTATCTAGGTTAACTTGCAGACCCTTGGACGATGTAGGTTAACTAGCGGGCCCTTGGACTATGTAGGTTAACTAGCGGGCACTTGGACTATGTAGGTTAACTAGCGTGCACTTGGACGATCTAGGTTAACTAGCGGGCACTTGGACTATGTAGGTTAACGAACAGGCACTTGGACTATGTAAATAACCTAGTGGTCACTTGAACAGTCTAGGTTACCTAGCGGGCACTTGGATTATGTAGGTTAACTAGCGGGCACTTGGACTATCTAGGTTAACTAGCGGGCACTTGGACTATGTAGGTTAACGAACAGGCACTTGGACTATGTAAGTAACCTAGTGGTCACTTGAACTGTCTAGGTTACCTAGCGGGCAGTAGGACTATGTAGGTTAACTAGCGGGCACTTGGACTATCTAGGTTAACTTGCGGGCCCTTGGACGATGTAGGTTATCTAGCGGGCCCTTGGACTATCTAGGTTACCTAGATAGCACTTGGACTATATAGGTACCCTAGCGGGCACTTAGACGAGGTAGGTTCCCTAGCGGGCACTTGGTCTATCTAGGTTAACTAGCGGGCACATGGACTATCTAGGTTAACTAGCGTGCACTTGGACGATCTAGGTTAAATAGCGGGCACTTGGACTATGTAGGTTAACGAACAGGCACTTGGACTATGTAAGTAACCTAGTGGTCACTTGAACTGTCTAGGTTACCTAACGGGCACTTGGACTATGTGGGTTAACTAGCGGGCACTTGGACTATCTAGGTTAACTAGCGGGCCCTTGGACTATGTAGGTTAACTAGCGTGCACTTGGACAATCTAGGTTAACTAGCGGGCGCTTGGACTATGTAGGTTAACTAGCGGACACTTGCACTATGTACGTTACCTAGCGGGCACTTGGACTATGTAGGTTAACTAGCAGGCCCTTGGATTGTCTAGGTTACCTAGCAGGCACTTGGACTATGTTGGTTAACTAGCGGGCACTTGCACTCTCTAGGTTACCTAGCGGGCACTTGGAATATGTACCTTCCCTAGAGGGCACTTGGACTATCTATGTTAACTAGCGGGCACTTGGGCTATGTAGTTTACCTAGCACACACTTACACTATGTAGGTTACCTAACGGGCACTTGGACTATGTAGGTTAAATAGAGGACACTTGGACAATCTAGGTTAACTAGTGGGCCCTTGACTATGTAGGTTAACTAGCCAGTACTTGGACGATGTAGGTTAACTAGCGGGCACTTGAACGATCTAGGTTAACTAAGGGGCACTTGGACTATCAAAGTTAACAAGCGAGCCCTTGGTCTATGTAGGTTAACTAGCGGGCCCTTGGACTTTCTAGGTTACCTAGATAGCACTTGGACTATATAGGTTCCCTAGCAGGCACTTGGACTATCTATGTTAACGAACGGGCACTTGGACTATGCAGGTAACCTAGCGGGCACTTGGACAGTCTAGGTTAAATAGCGGGCTCTTGGAATTCTAGGTTAACTAACGGGCACTTGGACTATGTAGGTTGCTTAGGGGGAACATGGACTATCTAAGTTAGTTAACGGGCACTAGGACTATCTAGGTTACCTAGCGGGAACTTGGACTATCTAGGTTGCCTAGCAGGCACTTGGATTATGAAGGATCCCTGCGGGCACTTGGACTATCTAGGTTACCTAGCGGGCACTTGGACTATATACGTACCCTAGTGGGCACTTGGAATATCTAGGTTAACTAACGGGCACTAGGACTATCTAGGTTTACTAGCGGGCACTTGGACTATCTAGGTTACCTAGCGGGCACTTGGATTATGAAGGATCCCTAGCGGGCACTAGGACTATGTAGGTTAACTAGCGGACACTTGCGCGATCTAGGTTAACTAGCGGGCCGTTGCACTATGTAGGTTAACTAGCGGGCCCATGGATTATGTAGGTTTACTAGCAGGCACTTGGACTATCTAGGTTAACTAGCGGGCACTTGGACTATGTAGATTCCCTAGCGGGCATTTGGACTATTTAGGTTACCTAGCGGGAACATGTGCTATGTAGGTTACCTAGTGGGCACTTGGGATATCTAGGTTACCTAGCAGGCACTTTGACTATCTAGGTTAACTAACGGGCACTTGGACTATGTAAGTTAACTAAAGGACCCTTGGACTATCTAGGTTCCCTATCGGGCACTTGGACTATGTAGGTTAACTAGCGGGCACATGGACTGTCTAGGTTACCTAGCGGGCACTTGGACTATGTAGGTCAACTAGCGGGCCCTTGGACTATCTAGGTTAGCTAACGGGCACTTAGATTATGTGGGTTAACTAGCGGGCACTTGGAATATGTAGGTTAACCAGCGGACCCATGGACTATGTAGGTTATCTAACGAGCACTTGGACTATGTAGGTTCCCAAGCGGGCACTTGGATTATGTAGGTTCCCTATATTGCACTTGGACTATGTAGGTTAACTAGTGGGCATTTGGACTATGTAGGTTACCTAGCGGGCACTTGGACTATGTAGGTTCCCTAGCGGGCACTTGGATTATATAGGTTCCCTATCGGGCACTTGGACTATGTAGGTTAACAAGCGGACATTTGGACTATGTAGGTTACCTAGCGGGCACTTGGAGTATGTAGGTTCCCTAGCGGGCAATTGGATTATGTACGTTCCCTATCGGGCACTTGGACTATGTAAGTTAACTAGCGGGCATTTGGACTATGTAGGTTACCTAGCGCGCACTTGGACTATGTAGGTTCCCTATCGGGCACTTGGAGAATGTAGGTTAACTAGGGGGCACTAGAACAATGTAGGTTACCTAGCGGGCCCTTGGACTATCTAGGTTTCCTAGTGGGCTCTTGGACTATGTACTTTCCCTAGCGGGCACTTGGAATATCTACGTTACCTAGCGGGCACTTGGACTATGTATGTTACCTAGCGGGCACTTGGACTATGTACGTTTCCTAGCCGGTTCTTGGACTAGATAGGTTCCCTAGCGAGCACTTTATCTATCTAGGTTAACTAGCGGGCACTTGGACTATCTAGGTTAACTAGCGAACACTTGGACTATCTAGGTTAACTAGCGGGCATTTGGACTTTAGGGCCCCTAGCGGGCATTTGGACTATATTGGTTACCTAGCGGGCACTTGGACTATGTACGTTTCCTAGTCGGTTCTTGGACCAGATAGGTTCCCTAGCGGGCACTTTATCTATCTAGTTTAACTAGCGGGCACTTGGACTATCTAGGTTAACTAGCGAGCACTTGGACTAATTAGGTTAACTAGCGGGCATTTGAACTATAAGGCCCCTAGCGGGCATTTGGACTATATTGGTTACCTAGCGGGTACTTTGACTATGTAGGTTAACGAACGGGCACTTGGACTATGTAGGTAACCTATTGGTCACTTGAACTGTCTAGGTTACCTAGCGGGCACTTAGACTATGTAGGTTAACTAGCGGGCACTTGGACTATCTAGGTTAACTAGCGGGCCCTTAGACGATGTAGGTTAACTAGCGGGCCCTTGCACTATGTAGGTTAACTAGCGGGCCCATGGATTATGTAGGTATACTAGCAGGCACTTGGACTATCTAGGTTAACTAGCGGGCATTTGGACTATGTAGATTCCCTAGCGGGCTTTTGGACTATTTAGGTTACCTAGCGGGCACTTTGACTACCTAGGTTAACTAGCGGGCTCTTGCACTATGTAGGTTAACTAGCGGGCCCATTGACTATGTAGGTTAACTAGCGGGCACTTCGACGATCTAGGTTAACTAGCGGGCACTTGGACGATATAGTTTAACTAGCGGGCACATGAATTATCTAGGTTAGCTAGCGGGCTCTTGCACTATGTAGGTTAACTAGCGGGCCCATTGACTATTTAGGTTAACTAGCGGGCACTTGGACGATCTAGGTTACCTAGGGGGAACTTTGACTATGTAGGTTAACTAGTGGGCACTTGGACTATCAAAGTTAATTAACAGGCACTTGGACTATGTAGGTTAACTAGCGGGCACTTGGACTATCTAGGTTATATAGCGGGCACTTGGACTATGTACGTTCCCTAGCGGGCACTTGGACTATCTACCTTACGTAGCGGGCACTTGGACTATGTACGTTAACTAGCGGGCACTCCGACTATGTACGTTTCCTAGCGGGTACTTAGACTATCTATGTTAACTAGCGGGCACTAGACTATGTAGGTTCCCTATGGGGCACCTGGACTAGGTAGGTTCCCTAGCGGGCACTTGGTCTATCTAGGTTAACTAGCAGACACTTGGACTATCTAGGTTAACTAGTGACCACTTGGACTATCTAGGATAACTAGCGGGCACTTGGACTATGTAGGTAACCTAGTGGTCACTTGAACTGTCTAGGTTACCTAGCGGGCACTTGGATTATGTAGGTTAACTAGCGGGCACTTGGACTATCTAGGTTAACTAGCGGGCCCTTGGACGATGTAGGTTAACTAGAGGGCCCTTGGACGATCTAGGTTAACTAGCGGGTATTTGGCCTATGTAGGTTAACTAACGGGCCCTTGGACTATGTAGATTAACTAGCGGAACATGGACTATCTACGTTAACTAACGGGCCCTTGGACTATGTAGATTCCCTAGTGGGCACTTGGACTATGTATGTTCCAGAGCGGGCACTTGGACTATGTAGGTTCCCTAGCGGGCACTTGGACTATGTAGGTTAACTAGCGGACACTTGGACGATCTAGGTTAACTAGCGGGTATTTGGACTATGTAGGTTAACTAGCGGGCCCTTGGATTATGTAGATTCCCTAGCGGACACTTGAACTACGTAGGTTCCCTAGCGGGCACTTGGACTATGAATGTTCCCTAGCGGGCACTTGGACTATGAATGTTCCCTACGAACACTTGAACTATGTAAGTTAACTACCAGGCACTTGGACTATGTATGTTAACTAACGGGTCCTTGGACTACGTAGGTTAACTAGCGGGCCCTTGGACGATCTAGGTTAACTAGCGGGCACTTGGATTATCTAGGTTAGCTCGCGGGCTGTTGCACTATGTAGGTTAACTAGCGGGCCCATTGACTATTTAGGTTAACTAGCGGGTACTTGGACGATCTAGGTTATCTATGGGGAACTTTGACTATGTAGGTTAACTAGTGGGCACTTGGACTATCTAGGTTACCTAGCAGGCACTTGGACTATGTACGTTAACTAGCGGGCACTTGGATTATGTATGTTTCCTAGCGGGTACTTGGACTATCTATGTTAACTAGCGGGCACTTGGACTATGTAGGTTCCCTATGGGGCACCTGGACTAGGTAGGTTCCCTAGCGGGCACTTGGTCTATCTAGGTTAACTAGCGGGCACTTGGACTATCTAGGTTAACTAGTGAGCACTTGGACTATGTAGGATAACTAGTGGGCACTTGGACTATATAGGTAACCTAGTGGTCACTTGAACTGTCTAGGTTACCTAGCGTGCACTTGGATTATGTAGGTTAACTAGCGGGCATTGGACTATCTAGGTTAACTAGCGGGCCCTTGGATGATGTAGGTTAACTAGCGGGCCCTTGGACGATCTAGGTTAACTAGCGGGTATTTGGACTATGTAGGTTAACCAACGGGCCCTTGGACTATGTAGATTCCCTAGCGGGCACTTGGACTATGTATGTTCCAGAGCGGGCACTTGGACTATGTAGGTTCCCTAGCAGGAACTTGGACTATGTAGGTTCCCTAGCGGGCACTTGGACTATGTAGGTTAACTAGCGGACACTTGGACGATCTAGGTTAACTAGCGGGTATTTGGACTATGTAGGTTAACTAGCGGGCCCTTGGACTATGTAGATTAACTAGCAGCACTTGGACTATCTACTTTAACTAGCGGGCCCTTGGACTATGTAGATTCCCTAGCGGGCAATTGGACTACGTAGGTTCCCTAGCGGACATTTAGACTATGTAGGTTCCCTAGCGGGCACTTGGACTATGAATGTTCCCTACGGACACTTGAACTATGTAAGTTAACTACCGGGCACTTGGACTATGTATGTTAACTAACGGGCCCTTGGACTACTTAGGTTAACTAGCGGACACTTGCACTATGTAGGTTCCCTAGCGGGCACTTGATTATATAGGTTCCCTATCGGGCACTTGGAGAATGTAGGTTAACTAGGGGGCACTAGGACAATGTAGGTTACCTACCGGACCCTTGGACTCTCTAGGTTACTTAGGGGGAACCTGGACTATATAGGTTAACTAGTGGGCACTTGGACTATCTAGGTTACCTAGCAGGCACTTGGACTATGTAGGTTAACTAGCGGTCACTTGGACTATCTAGGTTACCTAGCGGGCACTTGGACTATGTACGTTACCTAGCGGGCACTTGGACTATGTACGTTACCTAGCGGGCACTTGGACTATGTACGTTTCCTATCGGGTACTTGGACTAGATAGGTTCCCTAGCGGGCACTTGGTCTATCTAGGTTAACTAGCGGGCACTTGGACTATCTAGGTTAACTAGTGATCACTTGGACTATCTAGGTTAACTAGCGGGCATTTGGACTATTAGGGCCCCTAGCGGGCATTTAGACTATATTGGTTACCTAGCGGGCACTTGGACTATGTAGGTTAACGAACGGGCACTTGGAATATGCAGGTAACCTAGCGGGCACTTGGACTGTCTAGGTTCCCTATCGGGCACTTGGACTATGTAGGTTAACTAGCGGGCATTTGGACTATGTAGGTTTCCTAGCGGGCACTTGGACTATGTACGTTCCCTAGAAGGCACTTGGAGAATGTAGGTTAACTAGGGGACACTAGGACAATGTAGATTACCTAGCGGGCCCTTGGACTATCTAGGTTACCTAGGGAGAACTTGGACTATGTAGGTAAACTAGCGGGCACTAGGACAATCTAGGTTAACTAGCGGGTACTTGGACTATGTAGGTTAACTAGCGGGCCCTTGGACTATGTAGATTAACTAGCAGCACTTGGACTATCTACGTTAACTAGCGGGCCCTTGGACTATGTAGATTCCCTATTGGGCACTTGGACTATGTATGTTCCAGAGCGGGCACTTGAACTATGTAGGTTCCCTAGCGGGCACTTGGAGAATGTAGGTTAACTAGGGGACACTAGGTACAATATAGGTTACCTAGCGGGCCCTTGGACTATCTAGGTTACCTAGGGAGAACTTGGACTATGTAGGTTAACTAGTGGGCACTTGGACTATCTAGGTTACCTAGCAGTCACTTGGAATATGTAGGTTAACTAGCGGGAACTTGGACTATCTAGGTTACCTAGCGGGCACTTGAACTATGTACTATCCCTAGCGGGCACTTGGACTATCTACGTTACCTAGCGGGCACTTGGACTATGTACGTTAACTAGCGGGCACTTGGACTATGTATGTTTCCTAGCGGGTACTTGGACTATCTATGTTAACTAGCGGGCACTTGGACTATGTAGCTTTCCTATCGGGCACTTGGACTATCTAGGTTAACTAGCGAGCTCTTGGACTATCTAGGATAACTAGCGGGCACTTGGACTATTAGGGTTCCTAGCGGGCATTTGTACTATAAAGGTTACCTAGCGGGGACTTGGACTATGTAGGTTAACGAACAGGCACTTGGACTATGTAGGTAACCTAGTGGTCACTTTAACTGTGTACGTTACCTAGCGGGCCCTTGGACTATGTAGGTTAATTAGCGGGCCCTTGGACTATGTAGGTTAACTAGCGGGCACTAGGACGATATAGGTTAACTAGCGGGTACTTGGACTATGTAGGTTAACTAGCGGGCCCTTGGACTATGTAGATTAACAAGCGGCACTTGGACTATCTACATTAACTAGCGGGCCCTTGGACTATGTAGATTCCCTAGCGGGAACTTGGACTATGTATGTTCCAGAGCGGGCACTTGGACTATGTATGTTCCCTAGCGGAGACTTGGATATGTATGTTCCCTACGGACACTTGAACTATTTAAGTTAACTACCGAACACTTGGACTATGTATGTTAACCTGCGGGCCCTTGGACTACTTAGGTTAACTACCGAACACTTGGACTATCTAGGTTAACTAGCGGGCACTTGGACTATGTAGGTTACCTAGCAGACACTTGCACTATGTAGGTTACCTAGCGGGCACTTGGACTATGTAGGTTAACTAGGGGGCACTAGGACAATGTATGTTACCTAGCGGGTCCTTGGACTATCTAGGTTACCTAGGGGGAACCTGGACTATGTAGGTTAACTAGTGGGCACTTGGACTATCTAGGTTACCTAGCAGGCACTTGGACTATGTACGTTCCCTAGCGGGCACTTGGACTATGTACGTTACCTAGCGGGCACTTGGACTACGGAGGTTTTCTAGCGGGTACTTGGACTAGATAGGTTCCCTAGCGGGCACTTGGTCTATCTAGGTTACTAGCGGGCACTTGGACTATCTAGGTTAACTAGCGAGCACTTGGACTATCTAGGTTAACTAGCGGGCATTTGGACTATTAGGGCCCCTAACGGGCATTTGGACTATATTGGTTACCTAGCGGGCACTTGGACTATGTAGGTTAACGAACGGGCACTTGGACTATGTAGGTAACCTAGTGGTCACTTGAACTCTCTAGGTTACCTAGCGGGCACTTGGACTATTTAGGTTAACTAGCGGGCCCTTGGACAATGTAGGTTAACTAGCGGGCCCTTGCATTATGGAGGTTAACTAGCGGGCCCATGGATTATGTAGGTTTACTAGCAGGCACTTGGACTGTCTAGGTTACCTAGTGGGCACTTGGATTATCTAGGTTAACGAACGGGCACTTGGACTATGTAGGTTACCTAGGCGCCACTTGGACTATCTAGGTTAGCTTACAGGCCCTTTGACTATCTAGGTTCTCTAGCGGGCACTTGTACTATCTAGATTACCTAGCTGGCACTTGGACTATGTCGGTCAACTAGCGGGCCCTTGGCCTATCTTGGTTAGCTAACAGGCACTTAGATTATGTAGGTTAACTAGCGAGCACTTGGAATATGTATGTTAAGTAGCGGACACTTGCACTATGAAGGTTAACTAGTGGGCCCATGGACTATATAGTTTTACTAGCGGGCCCTTGGACTATCTAGGTTCCCTAAAGGGCACTTGGACTATCTAGGTTACCGAACGGGCACTTGGACTATCTAGGTTACCTAGCGGGCACTTGGACTATGTAGGTTAACTAGGGGGCCCTTGGACGATCTAGGTTACCTAGCGGGTACTTGAAGTATCTAGGTTAACTAGCGGGCACTTGCAGTATCTAGGTTACCTAGCGGGCACTTGGACTATGTACGTTCCCTAGCGGGCACTTGGGCTATCTATGTTAACTATCGGGCATTTGGAATATGTAGGTTAACTAGCGGGCACTTGGACAATCTAGGTTAACTAGCGGGCACTTGGACGATCTAGGTTAACTAGCGGGCACTTGGACTATCAAAGTAAACAAGTGAGCCCTTGGACTATGTAGGTTAACTAGCGGGCCCCTGGACTATCTGTGTTACCTAGCGGGCACTTGGACTGTATAGGTTACCTAGCGGGCACTTGGACTATGTAGGTTACCTAGTAGGCACTTGGACAATCTAGGTAAACGAACGGGCACTTGGAATATGCAGGTAAACTAGCGGGCACTTGGACTGTCTAGGTTACCTAACGAGCACTTGGACTTCTAGGTTAACGAATGGGCTCTAGGGGTATGTAGGTTGCCTACCGGTCACTTGGACTATCTAGGTTAGGTAACGGACACTTAGACTATCTAGGTTACCTAGCGGGAACTTGGACAATGTAAGTTACCTAGCGGGCACTTGGACTATCTAGGTTACCTAAAGGGCACTTTGACTATCTAGGTTACATAGCGGGCACTTGGACTATGTAGGTTACATAGCGGGCACTTGGACTATGTAGGGTAACTAGCGAGCACTTGGATTCTAGGGTTCCTAGCGGGCACTTGGACTATCTAGGTTACCTAGCGGGCCCTTGGACTATGTAGGTTTCCTAGCGGGCACTTGGACTATGTAGGTTAACTAGCGGACACTTGGACGATCTAGGTTAACTAGCGGGCACTTGGAATATCTAGGTTAACTAGTGGGTTCTTGGACTATGTAGGTTAACAAGCGGTCACTTGCACTATCTAGGTTAACTAGCTGACCTTGGACTATGTAGGTTAACAAGCGGTCACTTGGACTATCTAGGTAAACTAGCTGACCTTGGACTATGTAGTTTAACTAGCGAGCACTTGGACTATCTAGGTTAACTAGCGGGCACTTGCACAATGCAGGTTCCCTAGCGAGCACTTTGACTATGTAGGTTCCCTAGCGGGCACTTGGACTATATAGGTTCCCTATGGGCACTTGGACTATCTAGGTTCCCTAACGGGCACTTGGAATATACAGGTTCCCTATCGGGAACTTGGACTATGTAGGTTCCTCAGCGGGCACTTGGACTATGTAGGTTCCCTATCGGGCATTGGACTACGTAGGTTAACTAGCAGGCCCTTGGACTATCTAGGTTACCTAGCGGGCACTTGTACTATGTAGGTTAACTAGCGGACACTTGGACAATCTAGGTTACCTAGCTGGCACTTGAATTATGTACATACCCTAGCGGGCACTTGGACTATCTTGGTTACCTAGCGGGCACTTGGCCTATCTAGGTTAACGAACGGACACTTGGACTATGTAGGTTAACTAGCGGACACTTCGACTATCTAGGTTAGCCAACGGGCAATTGGACTATCTAGTTGGACTATCTAGGTTACCTAGCGGGCACTTGGACTATTTAGGTTACCTAGCAGGCACTTTGACTATCTAGGTTAACTAACGGGCACTTGGACTATGTAGGTTGCCTAGCGAGCACTTGGACTATGTAGGTTCCCAGCGGGCACTTGGACTATGTAGGTTCCCTATCGGGTACTTGGACTGTCTAGGTTAACTAGCGGGCAATTGGACTGTCTGGGTTACCTAGTGGGCACTTGGACTATGTAGTTTACCTAGCACGCACTTGGACTATGTAGGTTAACTAGCGGGCACTTGGACTATCTAGGTTACCTAGAGGGCACTTGGACTATGTACGTTCCCTAGCGGGCACTTGGGCTATCTACGTTACCTAGCGGGCAATTGGACTATGTAGGTTAACGAACGGGCAGTTGGACTATGTAGGTAACCTAATGGTCACTTGGACTGTCTAGTTTACCTAGCGGGGACTTGGACTATGTAGGTTAACTAGCGGTCACTTGGCCTATGTAGGATCCCTATCGGACATTTGTACTACTTAGGTTAACTAGCGGGCACTTTGACTATCTAGGTTAACTAGCGGGCACTTGGACTATCTAGGTCAACTAGCGGGCCCTTGTACTATGTAGGTTAATTAGCGGGCACATGGACTATCTAGGTTAACTAGCGGACCTTGGACTATGTAGGTTAACTAGCGGGCACTTGGACTATGTACGTCCCCTAGTGGGCATTTGGACTATCTAGGTTAACTAACGGGCACTAGGACTATCTAGGTTAACTAGCGGGCACTGGACTACCTAGGTTACCTAACAGGCACTTGGATTATGAAGGATCGCTAGCGGGCACGTGGACAATCTAAGTTAACTAGCGGGCACTTGGACGATCTAGGTTAACTAACGGGCACTTGGACTATCAAAGTTAACAAGTGAGCGCTTGGACTATGTAGGTTAACTAGCGGGCCCTTGGACTATCTAAGTTAACGAACGGGCACTTGGAATATGCAGGTAACCTAGCGGGCACTTGGACTGTCTAGGTTACATAGCGGGCACTTGGAGTATGTAGGCTAACTAGCGAGCACTTGGACTCTAGGTTACCTAGCGGGCACTTGGACTATCTAGGTTACCTAGCGGGCCCTTGGACTATGTAGGTTTCCTAGCGGGCACTTTGACTATCTAGGTTAACGAACGGGCACTTGGAATATGTAGGTAACCTAGCGGGCACTTGGACAGTCTAGGTTACCTAGCTGGCACTTGAACTATCTAGGTTAAAGAACCGGCACTTGGACGATCTAGGTTAACTAGCGGGCACTTTGACTATCAAAGTTAACAAGTGAGCCCTTGGACTATGTAGGTTAACTAGCGGGCCCTTGGACTATCTGTGTTACCTAGCGGGCACTTGGACTGTATAGGTTACCTAGCGGGCACTTGGACTATGTAGGTTACCTAGTAGGCACTTGGACAATCTAGGTTAACGAACGGGCACTTGGAATATGCAGGTAACCTAGCGGGCACTTGGACTGTCTAGGTTACCTAACGAGCACTTGGACTTCTAGGTTAACGAAAGGGCTCTAGGGGTATGTAGGTTGCCTACCGGTCACTTGGACTATCTAGGTTAGGTAACGGACACTTGGACTATCTAGGTTACCTAGCGGGAACTTGGACAATGTAAGTTACCTAGCGGGCACTTGGACTATCTAGGTTACCTAAAGGGCACTTTGACTATCTAGGTTACATAGCGGGCACTTGGACTATGTAGGATACATAGCGGGCACTTGGACTATGTAGGGTAACTAGCGAGCACTTGGATTCTAGGTTTCCTAGCGGGCACTTGGACTATCTAGGTTACCTAGCGGGCCCTTGGACTATGTAGGTTTCCTAGCGGGCACTTGGACTATGTAGGTTAACTAGCGGACACTTGGACGATCTAGGTTAACTAGCGGGCACTTGGAATATCTAGGTTAACTAGCGGGTTCTTGGACTATGTAGGTTAACTAGCGGGCACTTGGACTATCTAGGTTAACTAGCTGACCTTGGACTATGTAGGTTAACAAGCGGTCACTTGGACTATCTAGGTTAACTAGCTGACCTTGGACTATGTAGTTTAACTAGCGAGCACTTGGACTATCTAGGTTAACTAGCGGGCACTTGCACAATGCAGGTTCCCTAGCGAGCACTTTGACTATGTAGGTTCCCTAGCGGGCACTTGGACTATATAGGTTCCCTATGGGCACTTGGACTATCTAGGTTCCCTAACGGGCACTTGGAATATACAAGTTCCCTATCGGGAACTTGGACTATGTAGGTTCCTCAGCGGGCACTTGGACTATGTAGGTTCCCTATCGGGCATTGGACTATGTAGGTTAACTAGCAGGCCCTTGGACTATCTAGGTTACCTAGCGGGCACTTGTACTATGTAGGTTAACTAGCGGACACTTGGACAATCTAGGTTACCTAGCTGGCACTTGAATTATGTACATACCCTAGCGGGCACTTGGACTATCTTGGTTACCTAGCGGGCACTTGGCCTATCTAGGTTAACGAACGGACACTTGGACTATGTAGGTTAACTAGCGGACACTTCGACTATCTAGGTTAGCCAACGGGCAATTGGACTATCTAGTTGGACTATCTAGGTTACCTAGCGGGCACTTGGACTATTTAGGTTACCTAGCAGGCACTTTGACTATCTAGGTTAACTAACGGGCACTTGGACTATGTAGGTTGCCTAGCGAGCACTTGGACTATGTAGGTTCCCAGCGGGCACTTGGACTATGTAGGTTCCCTATCGGGTACTTGGACTGTCTAGGTTAACTAGCGGGCAATTGGACTGTCTGGGTTACCTAGTGGGCACTTGGACTATGTAGTTTACCTAGCACGCACTTGGACTATGTAGGTTAACTAGCGGGCACTTGGACTATCTAGGTTACCTAGAGGGCACTTGGACTATGTACGTTCCCTAGCGGGCACTTGGGCTATCTACGTTACCTAGCGGGCAATTGGACTATGTAGGTTAACGAACGGGCAGTTGGACTATGTAGGTAACCTAATGGTCACTTGGACTGTCTAGTTTACCTAGCGGGGACTTGGACTATGTAGGTTAACTAGCGGTCACTTGGCCTATGTAGGATCCCTATCGGACATTTGTACTACTTAGGTTAACTAGCGGGCACTTTGACTATCTAGGTTAACTAGCGGGCACTTGGACTATCTAGGTCAACTAGCGGGCCCTTGTACTATGTAGGTTAATTAGCGGGCACATGGACTATCTAGGTTAACTAGCGGACCTTGGACTATGTAGGTTAACTAGCGGGCACTTGGACTATGTACGTCCCCTAGTGGGCATTTGGACTATCTAGGTTAACTAACGGGCACTAGGACTATCTAGGTTAACTAGCGGGCACTGGACTACCTAGGTTACCTAACAGGCACTTGGATTATGAAGGATCGCTAGCGGGCACGTGGACAATCTAAGTTAACTAGCGGGCACTTGGACGATCTAGGTTAACTAACGGGCACTTGGACTATCAAAGTTAACAAGTGAGCGCTTGGACTATGTAGGTTAACTAGCGGGCCCTTGGACTATCTAAGTTAACGAACGGGCACTTGGAATATGCAGGTAACCTAGCGGGCACTTGGACTGTCTAGGTTACATAGCGGGCACTTGGAGTATGTAGGCTAACTAGCGAGCACTTGGACTCTAGGTTACCTAGCGGGCACTTGGACTATCTAGGTTACCTAGCGGGCCCTTGGACTATGTAGGTTTCCTAGCGGGCACTTTGACTATCTAGGTTAACGAACGGGCACTTGGAATATGTAGGTAACCTAGCGGGCACTTGGACAGTCTAGGTTACCTAGCTGGCACTTGAACTATCTAGGTTAAAGAACCGGCACTTGGACGATCTAGGTTAACTAGCGGGCACTTGGACTATCAAAGTAAACAAGTGAGCCCTTGGACTATGTAGGTTAACTAGCGGGCCCTTGGACTATCTGTGTTACCTAGCGGGCACTTGGACTGTATAGGTTACGTAGCGGGCACTTGGACTATGTAGGTTACCTAGTAGGCACTTGGACAATCTAGGTTAACGAACGGGCACTTGGAATATGCAGGTAACCTAGCGGGCACTTGGACTGTCTAGGTTACCTAACGAGCACTTGGACTTCTAGGTTAACGAAAGGGCTCTAGGGGTATGTAGGTTGCCTACCGGTCACTTGGACTATCTAGGTTAGGTAACGGACACTTGGACTATCTAGGTTACCTAGCGGGAACTTGGACAATGTAAGTTACCTAGCGGGCACTTGGACTATCTAGGTTACCTAAAGGGCACTTTGACTATCTAGGTTACATAGCGGGCACTTGGACTATGTAGGATACATAGCGGGCACTAGGACTATGTAGGGTAACTAGCGAGCACTTGGATTCTAGGTTTCCTAGCGGGCACTTGGACTATCTAGGTTACCTAGCGGGCCCTTGGACTATGTAGGTTTCCTAGCGGGCACTTGGACTATGTAGGTTAACTAGCGGACACTTGGACGATCTAGGTTAACTAGCGGGCACTTGGAATATCTAGGTTAACTAGCGGGTTCTTGGACTATGTAGGTTAACTAGCGGGCACTTGGACTATCTAGGTTAACTAGCTGACCTTGGACTATGTAGGTTAACAAGCGGTCACTTGGACTATCTAGGTTAACTAGCTGACCTTGGACTATGTAGTTTAACTAGCGAGCACTTGGACTATCTAGGTTAACTAGCGGGCACTTGCACAATGCAGGTTCCCTAGCGAGCACTTTGACTATGTAGGTTCCCTAGCGGGCACTTGGACTATATAGGTTCCCTATGGGCACTTGGACTATCTAGGTTCCCTAACGGGCACTTGGAATATACAAGTTCCCTATCGGGAACTTGGACTATGTAGGTTCCTCAGCGGGCACTTGGACTATGTAGGTTCCCTATCGGGCATTGGACTATGTAGGTTAACTAGCAGGCCCTTGGACTATCTAGGTTACCTAGCGGGCACTTGTACTATGTAGGTTAACTAGCGGACACTTGGACAATCTAGGTTACCTAGCTGGCACTTGAATTATGTACATACCCTAGCGGGCACTTGGACTATCTTGGTTACCTAGCGGGCACTTGGCCTATCTAGGTTAACGAACGGACACTTGGACTATGTAGGTTAACTAGCGGACACTTCGACTATCTAGGTTAGCCAACGGGCAATTGGACTATCTAGTTGGACTATCTAGGTTACCTAGCGGGCACTTGGACTATTTAGGTTACCTAGCAGGCACTTTGACTATCTAGGTTAACTAACGGGCACTTGGACTATGTAGGTTGCCTAGCGAGCACTTGGACTATGTAGGTTCCCAGCGGGCACTTGGACTATGTAGGTTCCCTATCGGGTACTTGGACTGTCTAGGTTAACTAGCGGGCAATTGGACTGTCTGGGTTACCTAGTGGGCACTTGGACTATGTAGTTTACCTAGCACGCACTTGGACTATGTAGGTTAACTAGCGGGCACTTGGACTATCTAGGTTACCTAGAGGGCACTTGGACTATGTACGTTCCCTAGCGGGCACTTGGGCTATCTACGTTACCTAGCGGGCAATTGGACTATGTAGGTTAACGAACGGGCAGTTGGACTATGTAGGTAACCTAATGGTCACTTGGACTGTCTAGTTTACCTAGCGGGGACTTGGACTATGTAGGTTAACTAGCGGTCACTTGGCCTATGTAGGATCCCTATCGGACATTTGTACTACTTAGGTTAACTAGCGGGCACTTTGACTATCTAGGTTAACTAGCGGGCACTTGGACTATCTAGGTCAACTAGCGGGCCCTTGTACTATGTAGGTTAATTAGCGGGCACATGGACTATCTAGGTTAACTAGCGGACCTTGGACTATGTAGGTTAACTAGCGGGCACTTGGACTATGTACGTCCCCTAGTGGGCATTTGGACTATCTAGGTTAACTAACGGGCACTAGGACTATCTAGGTTAACTAGCGGGCACTGGACTACCTAGGTTACCTAACAGGCACTTGGATTATGAAGGATCGCTAGCGGGCACGTGGACAATCTAAGTTAACTAGCGGGCACTTGGACGATCTAGGTTAACTAAAGGGCACTTGGACTATCAAAGTTAACAAGTGAGCGCTTGGACTATGTAGGTTAACTAGCGGGCCCTTGGACTATCTAAGTTAACGAACGGGCACTTGGAATATGCAGGTAACCTAGCGGGCACTTGGACTGTCTAGGTTACATAGCGGGCACTTGGAGTATGTAGGCTAACTAGCGAGCACTTGGACTCTAGGTAACCTAGCGGGCACTTGGACTATCTAGGTTACCTAGCGGGCCCTTGGACTATGTAGGTTTCCTAGCGGGCACTTTGACTATCTAGGTTAACGAACGGGCACTTGGAATATGTAGGTAACCTAGCGGGCACTTGGACAGTCTAGGTTACCTAGCTGGCACTTGAACTATCTAGGTTAAAGAACCGGCACTTGGACTATCTAGGTTAACTTGCGGGCACTTGGACTATATAGGTCAACTAGCGGGCCCTTGTTCTATGTAGGTTAACTAGCGAGCACTTGGAGTATCTAGATTAACTAGCGGACCTTGGTCTATGTACGTTAACTAGCGGGCCCTTGGACTATGTAGGTTAACTAGCGGGCACTTGGACGATATAGGTTAACTAGAGGGCACTTGGACTATCTAGGTTAACTAGCGTGCACTTGGACAATCTAGGTTAACTAGCGGGCACTTGGATGATCAATGTTAACTAGCGGGCACTTGGACTATCTAGGTTAGCTAACAGGCACTTGGACTAAGTACGTCCCCTAGTGGGCACTTGGACACCCTAGGTTAACTAACGGGCACTAGGACTATCTAGGTTAACTAGCGGGCACTTGGACAATCTAGGTCAACTAGCAGGCCCTTGGACTATCTAGGTTAGCTAACTGGCACTTGGACTATGTAGGTTAACTAGCAGACACTTGCACGATCTAGGTTAACTAGCGGGCTCTTGCACTATGTAGGTTAACTAGTGGGCCCATTGACTATGTTGGTTAACTAGCGGGCACTTGGACGATCTAGGTTAACTAGCGGGCACTTGGACTATGTAGGTACCCTAGCGGGCATTTGGACTATATAGATAACCCAGCGGGCACTTAGAATTTGTAGGTTAGCTAGAGGGCCCTTGGACTATGTAGGTTAACTAGAGGGCCCTTGGGCTATGTAGGTTACCTAGCAGGCACTTGGACGATCTAGGTTAACTAGCGGGTACTTGGACTATGTATGTTAACTAGCGGGCCCTTGGACTATGTAGATTAGCTAGCGGAACTTGGACTATCTACGTTAACTAGCGGGCCCTTGGACTATGTAGATTCCCTATCGGGCATTTGGACTACATAGATAACCTAGCGGGCACTTAGATTTTGTAGGTTACCTAGCGGGCACTTGAACTATCTACGTTACCTAGCGGGTTCTTGGAGTATGTAGGTTACCTAGCGGGCTGTTGGACTATCTAGGTTACCATGCGGGCACTTGGACTATCTAGGTTAACTAACGGGCCCTTGGACTATGTAGGTTCCCTAATGGGCCCTTGGACTATGTAAGTTCCCTAGCGGGCAATTGGACTATGTAGTTTCCCTAGCGGCCCCTTGGACTATGTAAGTTCCCTAGCGGGCACTTGGACTATGTAGGTTCCCTAGCGGGCACTTGGATTATGTAGGTTCCCTATCGGGCCCTTGGACTATGTAGGTTAACTAGAGGGCCCTTGGACTATCTAGGTTAACTAGCGGGCACTTGGACTATCTAGTTTAAATAGCGGGCCCTTGGACTATCTAGGTTTACTAGCGGGCACTTGGACTATGTAGTTTCCCTAGCGGGCATTTGGATTATTTGGGTTACCTATTGTGCACTTGGATTATGTAGGTTACCTAGCGGGCACTTGGACTATGTAGGTTAACTAGAAGGCACTTGGACTATCAAGGTTACCTAGCGGGCCATTGGACTATGTAGGTTACCAGCGGGCACTTGGACTATCTAGGTTAACGAACGTGCACTTGGACTATGTAGGTAACCTAGCGGGCACTTGGACTGTCTAGGTTACCTAGCGGGCACTTGAGCTATCTACTTTAACGAACGGGCACTTGGACTATGTAGGTTAACTAGGGGACACTTCGACTATCTAGGTTCGCTAATGGGCAATTGGACTATCTAGGTTACCTAGCGGGCACTTGGACTATGTAGGTTCCCTTGCGGGCACTTGGATTATTTAGGTTACCTAGCAGGCACTTTGACTATCTAGGTTAACTAACGGTCACTTGAACTATGTAGGTTGCCTAGTGAGCACTTGTACTATGTAGGTTCCCTAGCGAGCACTTGGACTATGTAGGTTCCCTATCAGGTACTTGGACTGTCTAGGTTAACTAGGGGGCAATTGGACTGTGTAGGTTACCTAGTGGGAACTTGGACTATGTAGATTAACTAGCGGGCACTTGGAATATCAAGGTTAACCAGCGGGCCCTTGGATTTTGTAGGTTAACTAGCGGGAACTTGGACTATCTAGGTTAACTAGCAGGTTCTAGGACTATGTAGGTTAACTAGCGGGCACTTGGACTATCTAGGTTAACTAGCTGACCGTGGACTATGTAGGGTAACAAGCGGTCACTTGGACTATCTAGGTTAACTAGCTGACCTTGGACTATGTAGGTTAACTAGCGGGCACTTGGACTATCTAGGTTAACTAGCGGGACCTTGGACTATCTAGGTTAGCTAACTGGCACTTGGACTATGTAGGTTAACTAGCAGACACTTGCACGATCTAGGTTAACTAGCGGGCTCTTTCACTATGTAGGTTAACTAGTGGGCCCATTGACTATGTTGGTTAACTAGCGGGCACTTGGACGATCTAGGTTAACTAGCGGGCACTTGGACTATGTAGGTACCCTAGCGGGCATTTGGACTATATAGATAACCCAGCGGGCACTTAGAATTTGTAGGTTAGCTGGAGGGCCCTTGGACTATGTAGGTTAACTAGAGGGCCCTTGGGCTATGTAGGTTACCTAGCGGGCACTTGGACGATCTAGGTTAACTAGCGGGTACTTGGACTAAGTAGGTTAACTAGCGGGCCCTTGGACTATGTAGATTAGCTAGCGGCACTTGGACTATCTACGTTAACTAGCGGGCCCTTGGACTATGTAGATTCCCTAGCGGGCATTTGGACTACATAGATAACCTAGCGGGCACTTAGATTTTGTAGGTTACCTAGCGGGCACTTGAACTATCTACGTTACCTAGCGGGTTCTTGGAGTATGTAGGTTACCTAGCGGGCTGTTGGACTATCTAGGTTACCATGCGGGCACTTGGACTATCTAGGTTAACTAACGGGCCCTTGGACTATGTAGGTTCCCTAATGGGCCCTTGGACTATGTAAGTTCCCTAGCGGGCAATTGGACTATGTAGTTTCCCTAGCGGCCCCTTGGACTATGTAAGTTCCCTAGCGGGCACTTGGACTATGTAGGTTCCCTAGCGGGCACTTGGATTATGTAGGTTCCCTATCGGGCACTTGGGCTATGTAGGTTAACTAGAGGGCCCTTGGACTATCTAGGTTAACTAGCGGGCACTTGGACTATCTAGTTTAAATAGCGGGCCCTTGACTATCTAGGTTTACTAGCGGGCACTTGGACTATGTAGTTTCCCTAGCTGGCATTTGGATTATTTGGGTTACCTATTGTGCACTTGGATTATGTAGGTTACCTAGCGGGCACTTGGACTATGTAGGTTAACTAGAAGGCACTTGGACTATCAAGGTTACCTAGCGGGCCATTAGACTATGTAGGTTACCAGCGGGCACTTGGACTATCTAGGTTAACGAACGTGCACTTGGACTATGTAGGTAACCTAGCGGGCACTTGGACTGTCTAGGTTACCTAGCGGGCACTTGAGCTATCTACGTTAACGAACGGGCACTTGGACTATGTAGGTTAACTAGGGGACACTTCGACTATCTAGGTTCGCTAATGGGCAATTGGACTATCTAGGTTACCTAGCGGGCACTTGGACTATGTAGGTTCCCTTGCGGGCACTTGGATTATTTAGGTTACCTAGCAGGCACTTTGACTATCTAGGTTAACTAACGGTCACTGGAACTATGTAGGTTGCCTAGTGAGCACTTGTACTATGTAGGTTCCCTAGCGAGCTCTTGGACTATGTAGGTTCCCTATCAGGTACTTGGACTGTCTAGGTTAACTAGGGGGCAATTGGACTGTGTAGGTTACCTAGTGGGAACTTGGACTATGTAGATTAACTAGCCGGCACTTGGAATATCAAGGTTAACCAGCGGGCCCTTGGACTATGTAGGTTAACTAGCGGGAACTTGGACTATCTAGGTTAACTAGCAGGTTCTAGGACTATGTAGGTTAACTAGCGGGCACTTGGACTATCTAGGTTAACTAGCTGACCTTGGACTATGTAGGGTAACAAGCGGTCACTTGGACTATCTAGGTTAACTAGCTGACCTTGGACTATGTAGGTTAACTAGCGGGCACTTGGACTATCTAGGTTAACTAGCGGGCACTTGCACAATGTAGGTTCCCCAGCGAGCACTTTGACTATGTAGGTTCCCTAGCGGGCACTTGGACTATAAAGGTTCCCTATGGGCACTTGGAATATACAGGTTCCCTAACGGGCACTTGGAATATACAGGTTCCCTATCGGGAACTTGGACAATGTAGGTTCCTCAGCGGGCACTTGGACCATGTAGGTTCCCTATAAGGCATTGGACTATGTAGGTTAACTAGCAGGCCCTTGGACTATCTAGGTTACCTAGCGGGCACTTGTACTATGTAGGTTAACTAGCGGACACTTGGAAAATCCAGGTTACCTAGCGGGAACTTGAACTATGTACATACCCTAGCGGGCACTTGGACTATCTTGGTTACCTAGCGGGCACTTGGCCTATCTAGGTTAACGAACGGACACTTGGACTATGTAGGTTAACTAGCGGACACTTCGACTATCTAGGTTAGCCAACGGGCTATTGGACTATCTAGGTTACCTAGCGGGCACTTGGACTATTTAGGTTACCTAGCAGGCACTTTGACTATCTAGGTTAACTAACGGGCACTTGGATTATGTAGGTTGCCTAGCGAGCACTTGGACTATGTAGGTTCCCAGCGGGCACTTGGACTATGTAGGTTCCCTATCGGGTACTTGGACTGTCTAGGTTAACTAGCGGGCAATTGGACTGTCTGGGTTTCCTAGTGGGCACTTGGACTATGTAGTTTACCTAGCACGCACTTGTACTATATAGGTTAACTAGCGGGCACTTGGACTATCTAGGTTACCTAGAGGGCACTTGGACTATGTACGTTCCCTAGCGGGCACTTGGGCTATCTACGTTACCTAGCGGGCAATTGGACTATGTAGGTTAACGAACTGGCACTTGGACTATGTAGGTAACATAATGGTCACTTGGAATGTCTAGGTTACCTAGCGGGGACTTGGACTATGTAGGTTAACTAGCGGTCACTTGGACTCTGTAGGATCCCTATCGGACATTTGTACTACTTAGGTTAACTAGCGGGCACTTTGACTATCTAGGTTAACTAGCGGGAACTTGGACTATCTAGGTCAACTAGAGGGCCCTTGTACTATGTAGGCTAACTAGCGGGCACTTGGACTATCTAGGGTAACTAGCGGACCTTGGACTATGTAGGTTAACTAGCGGGCACTTGGACTATCTAGGTTAACTAGCGGGCACTTGGATGATCAATGTTAACTAGCGGGCACTTGGACTATCTAGGTTAGCTAACGGGCACTTGGACTAAGTACATCCCCTAGTGGGCACTTGGACACCCTAGGTTAACTAACGGGCACTAGGACAATCTAGGTTAACTAGCGGGCACTTGGACTATGTAGGTCAACTAGTGGGCCCTTGGACTATCTAGGTTAGCTAACTGGCACTTGGACTATGTAGGTTAACTAGCAGACACTTGCTCGATCTAAGTTAACTAGCGGGCTCTTGCACTATGTAGGTTAACTAGTGGGCCCATTGACTATGTTGGTTAATTAGCGGGCACTAGGACGATGTAGGTTAACTAGCGGGCACTTGGACTATGTAGGTTCCCTAGCGGGCATTTGGACTATATAAATAACCTAGCGGGCACTTAGACTTTGTAGGTTAGCTAGCGGGCCCTTGGACTATGTAGGTTAAGTAGCGGGCCCTTGGGCTATGTAGGTTACCTAGGGGGCACTTGGACGATCTAGGTTAACTAGCGGGTACTTGGACTATGTAGGTTAACTAGTGGCACCTGGACTATCTACGTTAACTAGCGGGCCCTTGGACTATGTAGATTCCCTAGCGGGCATTTGGACTACATAGATAACCTAGCGGGCACTTAGATTTTGTAGGTTACCTAGCGGGCACTTGGACTATCTAGGTTACCTAGCTGGCACTTGAACTATCAACGTTACCTAGCGGGTTCTTGGAGTATGTAGGTTACCTAGCGGGCTGTTGGACTATCTAGGTTACCAAACGGGCACTTGGACTATCTAGGTTAACTAACGGGCACGTGGACTATGTAGGTTCCCTAGCGGGCCCTGGACTATGTAAGTTCCCTAGCGGGCAATTGGACTATGTAGTTACCCTAGCGGGCCCTTGGACTATGTAAGTTCCCTAGCGGGCACTTGGACTATGTAGGTTCCCTAGCGGGCACTTGGATTATGTAGGTTCCCTATCGGGCACTTGGACTATGTAGGTTAACTAGCGGGCCCTTGGACTATCTAGGTTAACTAGCGGGCACTTGGACTATCTAGATTAACTAGCGGGCCCTTGGACTATCTAGGTTTACTAGCGGGCACTTGGACTATGTAGGTTCCCTAGCGGGCCCTGGACTATGTAAGTTCCCTAGCGGGCAATTGGACTATGTAGTTTCCCTAGCGGGCACTTGGACTATATAATTTCCCTAGAGGGCATTTGGATTATTTAGGTTACCTATTGTGCACTTGGATTATGTAGGTTACCTAGCGGGCACTTGGACTATGTAGGTTAACTAGAAGGCACTTGGACTATCAAGGTTACCTAGCGGGCCATTGGACTGTGTAGGTTACCAGCGGGCACTTGGACTATCTAGGTTAACGAACGTGCACTTGGACTATGTAGGTAACCTAGCGGGCATTGGACTGTCTAGGTTACCTAGCGGGCACTTGAGCTATCTACGTTAACGAACGGGCACTTGGACTATGTAGGTTAACTGGGGGACACTTCGACTATCTAGGTTAGCTAATGGGCAATTGGACTATCTAGGTTACCTAGCGGGCACTTGGACTATGTAGGTTCCCTTGCGGGCACTTGGACTATGTAGGTTCCCTTGCGGGCATTTGGACTATTTAGGTTACCTAGCAGGCACTTTGACTATCTAGGTTAACTAACGGGCACTTGGATTATGTAGGTTCCCTTGCAAGCACTTGGACTATGCAGGTTCCCTATCAGGTACTTGGACTGTCTAGGTTAACTAGGGGGCAATTGGACTGTGTAGGTTACCTAGCGGGAACATGGACTATGTAGGTTAACTAGCGGACACTTGGACGATCTAGGTTAACTAGCGGGCACTTGGAATATCTAGGTTAACTAGCGGGTTCTTGGACTATGTAGGTTAACTAGCGGGCACTTGGACTATCTAGGTTAACTAGCAGACCTTGGACTATGTAGGTTAACAAGCGGTCACTTGGACTATCTAGGTTAACTAGCTGACCTTGGACTATGTAGGTTAACAAGCGGTCACTTGGACTATCTAGGTTAACTAGCTGACCTTGGACTATGTAGGTTAACTAGCGGGCACTAGGACTATCTAGGTTAACTAGCGGGCACTTGCACAATGTAGGTTCCCTAGCGAGCACTTTGACTATGTAGGGTCCCTAGCGGGCACTTGGATTGTATAGGTTCCCTATGGGCCCTTGGACTATCTAGGTTCCCTAACGGGCACTTGGAATATACAGGTTCCCTATCGGTAACTTGGACTATGTAGGTTCCTCAGCGGGCACTTGGACTATGTAGGTTCCCTATCGGGCATTGGACTATGTAGGTTAACTAGCAGGCCCTTGGACTATCTAGGTTACCTTGCGGACACTTGTACTATGTAGGTTAACTAGCGGACACTTGGACAATCTAGGTTACCTAGCGGGAACTTGAACTATGTACATACCCTAGCGGGCACTTGGACTATCTTGGTTACCTAGAGGGCACTTGGCCTATCTAGGTTAACGAACGGACACTTGGACAATGTAGCTTAACTAGCGGACACTTCGACTATCTACGTTAGCCAACGGGCAATTGGACTATCTAGGTTAACTAACGGGCACTTGGACTATGTAGGTTGCCTAGCGAGCACATGGACTATGTAGGTTCCCAGTGGGCACTTGGACAATGTAGGTCCCCTATCGGGTACTTGGACTGTCTAGGTTAACTAGCGGGCATTTGGACTGTGGGTTTCCTAGTGGGCACTTGGACTCTGTAGTTTACCTAGCACGCAGTTGGACTATATAGGTTAACTAGCGGGCACTTGGACTATCTAGGTTACCTAGAGGGCACTTGGACTATGTACGTTCCCTAGCAGGCACTTGGGTTATCTACATTACCTAGCGGGCAATTGGACTATGTAGGTTAACGAATGGGCACTTGGACTATGTAGGTAACATAATGGTCACTTGGACTGTCTAGGTTACCTAGCGGGGACTTGGACTATGTAGGTTAACTAGCGGTCACTTGGACTATGTAGGATCCCTATCAGACATTTGTACTACTTAGGTTAACTAGCGGGCACTTTGACTATCTAGGTTAACTAGCGTGAACTTGCACTATCTAGGTCAACTAGCGGGCCCTTGCACTATGTAGGTTAACTAGCTGGCACTTGGACTATCTAGGTTAACTAGCGGACCTAGGACTATGTAGGTTAACTAGCGGGCACTTGGACGATATAGGTTATCTAGAGGGCACTTGGACTATCTAGGTTATATTGCGGGCACTTGGATGATCAATGTTAACTAGCGGGCACTTGGACTATCTAGGTTAGCTAACGGGCACTTGGACTAAGTACGTCCCCTAGTGGGCACTTGGACACCCTAGGTTAACTAACGGGCACTAGGACTATCTAAGTTAAATAGCGGGCACCTGGACTATGTAGGTCAACTAGCGGGCCCTTGGACTATCTAGGTTAGCTAACTGGCACTTGGACTGTGTAGGCTAACTAGCAGACACTTGCACGATCCAGGTTAACTAGCGGACTCTTGCACTATGTAGGTTAACTAGTGGGCCCATTGACTATGTTGGTTAACTAGCGGGCACTTGGACGATGTAGGTTACCTAGCGGGCACTTGGACTATGTAGGTTCCCTAGCAGGCATTTGGACTATATAGATAACCTAGCGGGCACTTAGATTTTGTAGGTTAGCTAGCGGGCCCTTGGGCTATGTAGGTTACCTAGCGGGCACTTGGACGATCTAGGTTAACTAGCGGGTACTTGTACTATGTAGGTTAACTAGCGGGCCCTTGGACTATGTAGATTAACTAGCGGCACTTGGACTATCTACGTTAACTAGCGGGCCCTTGGACTATGTAGATTCCCTAGCGGGCATTTGGACTGCATAGATAACCTAGCGGGCACTTAGATTTTGTAGGTTACCTAGCGGGCACTTGGACTATCTAGGTTACCTAGCTGGCACTTGAACTATCTACGTTACCCAGCGGGTTCTTGGAGTATGTAGGGTACCTAGCGGGCTGTTGCACTATCTAGGTTTCCAAGCGGGCACTTGGACTATCTAGGTTAACTAACGGGCCCTTGGACTATCTAGGTTAACTAACGGGCACTTGGATTATGTAGGTTGCCTAGCGAGCACTTGGACTATGTAGGTTCCCAGCGGGCACTTGGACTATGTAGGTTCCCTATCGGGTACTTGGACTGTCTAGGTTAACTAGCGGGCAATTGGACTGTCTGGGTTTCCTAGTGGGCACTTGGACTATGTAGTTTACCTAGCACGCACTTGGACTATGTAGGTTAACTAGCGGGCACTTGGACTATCTAGGTTACCTAGAGGGCACTTGGACTATGTACGTTCCCTAGCGGGCACTTGGGCTATCTACGTTACCTAGCGGGCAATTGGACTATGTAGGTTAACGAACTGGCACTTGGACTATGTAGGTAACATAATGGTCACTTGGAATGTCTAGGTTACCTAGCGGGGACTTGGACTATGTAGGTTAACTAGCGGTCACTTGGACTCTGTAGGATCCCTATCGGACATTTGTACTACTTAGGTTAACTAGCGGGCACTTTGACTATCTAGGTTAACTAGCGGGAACTTGGACTATCTAGGTCAACTAGAGGGCCCTTGTACTATGTAGGCTAACTAGCGGGCACTTGGACTATCTAGGGTAACTAGCGGACCTTGGACTATGTAGGTTAACTAGCGGGCACTTGGACTATCTAGGTTAACTAGCGGGCACTTGGATGATCAATGTTAACTAGCGGGCACTTGGACTATCTAGGTTAGCTAACGGGCACTTGGACTAAGTACATCCCCTAGTGGGCACTTGGACACCCTAGGTTAACTAACGGGCACTAGGACAATCTAGGTTAACTAGCGGGCACTTGGACTATGTAGGTCAACTAGTGGGCCCTTGGACTATCTAGGTTAGCTAACTGGCACTTGGACTATGTAGGTTAACTAGCAGACACTTGCTCGATCTAAGTTAACTAGCGGGCTCTTGCACTATGTAGGTTAACTAGTGGGCCCATTGACTATGTTGGTTAATTAGCGGGCACTTGGACGATGTAGGTTAACTAGCGGGCACTTGGACTATGTAGGTTCCCTAGCGGGCATTTGGACTATATAAATAACCTAGCGGGCACTTAGACTTTGTAGGTTAGCTAGCGGGCCCTTGGACTATGTAGGTTAAGTAGCGGGCCCTTGGGCTATGTAGGTTACCTAGGGGGCACTTGGACGATCTAGGTTAACTAGCGGGTACTTGGACTATGTAGGTTAACTAGTGGCACCTGGACTATCTACGTTAACTAGCGGGCCCTTGGACTATGTAGATTCCCTAGCGGGCATTTGGACTACATAGATAACCTAGCGGGCACTTAGATTTTGTAGGTTACCTAGCGGGCACTTGGACTATCTAGGTTACCTAGCTGGCACTTGAACTATCAACGTTACCTAGCGGGTTCTTGGAGTATGTTGGTTACCTAGCGGGCTGTTGGACTATCTAGGTTACCAAACGGGCACTTGGACTATCTAGGTTAACTAACGGGCACGTGGACTATGTAGGTTCCCTAGCGGGCCCTGGATTATGTAAGTTCCCTAGCGGGCAATTGGACTATGTAGTTACCCTAGCGGGCCCTTGGACTATGTAAGTTCCCTAGCGGGCACTTGGACTATGTAGGTTCCCTAGCGGGCACTTGGATTATGTAGGTTCCCTATCGGGCACTTGGACTATGTAGGTTAACTAGCGGGCCCTTGGACTATCTAGGTTAACTAGCGGGCACTTGGACTATCTAGATTAACTAGCGGGCCCTTGGACTATCTAGGTTTACTAGCGGGCACTTGGACTATGTAGGTTCCCTAGCGGGCCCTGGACTATGTAAGTTCCCTAGCGGGCAATTGGACTATGTAGTTTCCCTAGCGGGCACTTGGACTATATAATTTCCCTAGAGGGCATTTGGATTATTTAGGTTACCTATTGTGCACTTGGATTATGTAGGTTACCTAGCGGGCACTTGGACTATGTAGGTTAACTAGAAGGCACTTGGACTATCAAGGTTACCTAGCGGGCCATTGGACTGTGTAGGTTACCAGCGGGCACTTGGACTATCTAGGTTAACGAACGTGCACTTGGACTATGTAGGTAACCTAGCGGGCATTGGACTGTCTAGGTTACCTAGCGGGCACTTGAGCTATCTACGTTAACGAACGGGCACTTGGACTATGTAGGTTAACTGGGGGACACTTCGACTATCTAGGTTAGCTAATGGGCAATTGGACTATCTAGGTTACCTAGCGGGCACTTGGACTATGTAGGTTCCCTTGCGGGCACTTGGACTATGTAGGTTCCCTTGCGGGCATTTGGACTATTTAGGTTACCTAGCAGGCACTTTGACTATCTAGGTTAACTAACGGGCACTTGGATTATGTAGGTTCCCTTGCAAGCACTTGGACTATGCAGGTTCCCTATCAGGTACTTGGACTGTCTAGGTTAACTAGGGGGCAATTGGACTGTGTAGGTTACCTAGCGGGAACATGGACTATGTAGGTTAACTAGCGGACACTTGGACGATCTAGGTTAACTAGCGGGCACTTGGAATATCTAGGTTAACTAGCGGGTTCTTGGACTATGTAGGTTAACTAGCGGGCACTTGGACTATCTAGGTTAACTAGCAGACCTTGGACTATGTAGGTTAACAAGCGGTCACTTGGACTATCTAGGTTAACTAGCTGACCTTGGACTATGTAGGTTAACAAGCGGTCACTTGGACTATCTAGGTTAACTAGCTGACCTTGGACTATGTAGGTTAACTAGCGGGCACTAGGACTATCTAGGTTAACTAGCGGGCACTTGCACAATGTAGGTTCCCTAGCGAGCACTTTGACTATGTAGGGTCCCTAGCGGGCACTTGGATTGTATAGGTTCCCTATGGGCCCTTGGACTATCTAGGTTCCCTAACGGGCACTTGGAATATACAGGTTCCCTATCGGTAACTTGGACTATGTAGGTTCCTCAGCGGGCACTTGGACTATGTAGGTTCCCTATCGGGCATTGGACTATGTAGGTTAACTAGCAGGCCCTTGGACTATCTAGGTTACCTTGCGGACACTTGTACTATGTAGGTTAACTAGCGGACACTTGGACAATCTAGGTTACCTAGCGGGAACTTGAACTATGTACATACCCTAGCGGGCACTTGGACTATCTTGGTTACCTAGAGGGCACTTGGCCTATCTAGGTTAACGAACGGACACTTGGACAATGTAGCTTAACTAGCGGACACTTCGACTATCTACGTTAGCCAACGGGCAATTGGACTATCTAGGTTAACTAACGGGCACTTGGACTATGTAGGTTGCCTAGCGAGCACATGGACTATGTAGGTTCCCAGTGGGCACTTGGACAATGTAGGTCCCCTATCGGGTACTTGGACTGTCTAGGTTAACTAGCGGGCATTTGGACTGTGGGTTTCCTAGTGGGCACTTGGACTCTGTAGTTTACCTAGCACGCAGTTGGACTATATAGGTTAACTAGCGGGCACTTGGACTATCTAGGTTACCTAGAGGGCACTTGGACTATGTACGTTCCCTAGCAGGCACTTGGGTTATCTACATTACCTAGCGGGCAATTGGACTATGTAGGTTAACGAATGGGCACTTGGACTATGTAGGTAACATAATGGTCACTTGGACTGTCTAGGTTACCTAGCGGGGACTTGGACTATGTAGGTTAACTAGCGGTCACTTGGACTATGTAGGATCCCTATCAGACATTTGTACTACTTAGGTTAACTAGCGGGCACTTTGACTATCTAGGTTAACTAGCGTGAACTTGCACTATCTAGGTCAACTAGCGGGCCCTTGCACTATGTAGGTTAACTAGCTGGCACTTGGACTATCTAGGTTAACTAGCGGACCTAGGACTATGTAGGTTAACTAGCGGGCACTTGGACGATATAGGTTATCTAGAGGGCACTTGGACTATCTAGGTTATATTGCGGGCACTTGGATGATCAATGTTAACTAGCGGGCACTTGGACTATCTAGGTTAGCTAACGGGCACTTGGACTAAGTACGTCCCCTAGTGGGCACTTGGACACCCTAGGTTAACTAACGGGCACTAGGACTATCTAAGTTAAATAGCGGGCACCTGGACTATGTAGGTCAACTAGCGGGCCCTTGGACTATCTAGGTTAGCTAACTGGCACTTGGACTGTGTAGGCTAACTAGCAGACACTTGCACGATCCAGGTTAACTAGCGGACTCTTGCACTATGTAGGTTAACTAGTGGGCCCATTGACTATGTTGGTTAACTAGCGGGCACTTGGACGATGTAGGTAACCTAGCGGGCACTTGGACTATGTAGGTTCCCTAGCAGGCATTTGGACTATATAGATAACCTAGCGGGCACTTAGATTTTGTAGGTTAGCTAGCGGGCCCTTGGGCTATGTAGGTTACCTAGCGGGCACTTGGACGATCTAGGTTAACTAGCGGGTACTTGTACTATGTAGGTTAACTAGCGGGCCCTTGGACTATGTAGATTAACTAGCGGCACTTGGACTATCTACGTTAACTAGCGGGCCCTTGGACTATGTAGATTCCCTAGCGGGCATTTGGACTGCATAGATAACCTAGCGGGCACTTAGATTTTGTAGGTTACCTAGCGGGCACTTGGACTATCTAGGTTACCTAGCTGGCACTTGAACTATCTACGTTACCCAGCGGGTTCTTGGAGTATGTAGGGTACCTAGCGGGCTGTTGCACTATCTAGGTTTCCAAGCGGGCACTTGGACTATCTAGGTTAACTAACGGGCCCTTGGACTATCTAGGTTCCCTAGCGGGCCCTTGGACTATGTAAGTTCCCTAGCGGGCACTTGGACTATGTAGGTTCCCTAGCGGGCACTTGGATTATGTAGATTCCCTATCGGGCACTTGGACTATGTAGGTTAACTAGCGGGCCCTTGGACTATCTAGGTTAACTAGCGGGCACTTGGACTATGTAGTTTCCCTAGCGGGCATTTGGATTATTTAGGTTACCTATTGTGCACTTGGATTATGTAGGTTACCTAGCGGGCACTTGGACTATGTAGGGTAACTAGAAGGCACTTGGACTATCAAGGTTACCTAGCGGGCCATTGGACTAGGTAGGTTACCAGCGGGCACTTGGACTATCTAGGTTAACGAATGGGAACTTGGAATATGTAGGTAACCTAGCGGGCACTTGGACAGTCTAGGTTACCTAGCTGGCACTTGGACTATCTAGGTTAACGAACGGGCACTTGGACTATCTAGGTTAACTAGCGGGCACTTGGACTATCTAGGTCAACTAGCGGGCCCTTGTACTATGTAGGTTAACTAGCGAGCACTTGGAGTATCTAGGTTAACTAGCGGACCTTT
This sequence comes from Tenrec ecaudatus, assembly GCF_050624435.1. Lineage (NCBI taxonomy): Eukaryota > Metazoa > Chordata > Mammalia > Afrosoricida > Tenrecidae > Tenrec > Tenrec ecaudatus. Next base: position 711,551 of record NW_027457578.1, on the reverse strand, counting down.
GTCTACGTACGTTAACTATCGGGCCCTGGACTATGTAGGTTAATAGCGGGCACTTGGACGATATAGGTTAACTAGAGGGCACTTAGACTATCTAGGTTAACTAGCGTGCACTTGGATTATCTAGGTTAACTAGCGGGCACTTGGATGATCAATGTTAACTAGTGGGCACTTGGACTATCTAGGTTAGCTAACGGGCACTTGGACTAAGTACGTCCCCTAGTGGGCACTTGGACACCCTAGGTTAACTAACGGGCACTAGGACTATCTAGGTTAGCTAACTGGCACTTGGACTATGTAGGTCAACTAGCAGACACTTGCACGATCTAGCTTAACTAGCGGGCTTTTGCACTATGTAGGTTAACTAGTGGGCACTTGGACGATCTAGGTTAACTAGCGGGCACTTGGACTATGTGGGTTCCCTAGCGGGCATTTGGAATATATAGATAACCTAGCGGGCACTTAGACTTTGTAGGTTAGCTAGCGGGCCCTTGGACTATGTAGGTTAACTAGCGGCCCTTGGGCTATGTAGGTTACCTAGCGGGCACTTGGACGATCTAGGTTAACTAGCGGGTACTTGGACTATGTAGGTTAACTAGCGGGCCCTTGGACTATGTAGATTAACTAGCGGCACTTGGACTATCTACATTAACTAGCGGGCCCTTGGACTATGTAGATTCCCTAGCGGGCATTTGGACTACATAGATAACCTAGCGGGCACTTAGATTTTGTAGGATACCTAGCGGGCACTTGGACTATCTAGTTTACCTAGCTGGCACTTGAACTATCTACGTTACCTAGCGGGTTCTTGGAGTATGTAGGTTACCTAGCGGGCTGTTGGACTATCTAGGTTACCAAGCGGGCACTTGGACTATCTAGGTTAACTAACGGGCACTTGGACTATGTAGTTTCCCTAGCGGGCCCTTGGACTATGCAAGTTCCCTAGCGGGCACTTGGACTATGTAGGTTCCCTAGCGGGCACATGGATTATGTACTTTCCCTATCGGGCACTTGGACTATGTAGGTTAACTAGCGGGCCCTTGGACTATCTAGGTTAACTAGCGGGCACTTGGACTATCTAGATTAACTAGCGGGCCCTTGGACTATCTAGGTTTACTAGCGGGCACTTGGACTATCTAGGTTAACTAGCGGGCACTTGGACTATGTAATTTCCCTAGCGGGCATTTGGATTATTTAGGTTACCTATTGTGCACTTGGATTATGTAGGTTACCTAGCGGGCACTTGGACTATGTAGGTTAACTAGAAGGCACTTGGACTATCAAGGTTACCTAGCGGGCCATTGAACTATGTAGGTTACCAGCGGGCACTTGGACTATCTAGGTTAACGAACGTGCACTTGGACTATGTAGGTAACCTAGCGGGCACTTGGACTGTCTAGGTTACCTAGCGGGCACTTGGCCTATCTACGTTAACGAACGGGCACTTGGACTATGTAGGTTAACTAGGGGAAACTTCGACTATCTAGGTTAGCTAATGGGCAATTGGACTATCTAGGTTACCTAGCGGGCACTTGGACTATGTAGGTTCCCTTGCGGGCACTTGGACTATGTAGGTTCCCTTGCGGGCACTTGGACAATTTAGGTTACCTAGCAGGCACTTTGACTATCTAGGATAACTAACGGGCACTTGGACTATGTAGGTTGCCTAGTGAGCACTTGGACTATGTAGGTTCCCTAGCGAGCACTTGGACTATGTAGGTTACCTGTCAGGTACTTGGACTGTCTAGGTTAACTTGGGGGCAATTGGACTGTCTAGGGTTACATGGCGGGAACTTGGACTATGTAGGTTAACTAGCGGGCACTTGGGCTATCAAGGTTAACTAGCGGGCCCTTGCTCTATGTAGGTTAACTAGCAGGCCTTTGGACTATGTAACTTAAGTAGAGGGCACTTTGATGATCCTGTTTAACTAGCGGGCACTTGGACTATCTAGGTTAAGTAGTGGGCACTTGGACTATGTAGGTTCCCTAGTGGGCACTTGGACTATGTAGATTCCCTAGCGGGCACTTGTACTATCTAGGTTAACTAGCGGGCACTTGGACAATGTAGGTTCCCTAGTGGGCACTTTGATATGTAGGTTCCCTAGCGTGCACTTGGACGATCTAGGTTAACTAGCGGGTACTTGGACTATGTAGATTAACTAGCGGGCCCTTGGACTATGTAGATTATCTAGCAGCACTTGGCCTGTATACGTTAACTAGCGGGCCCTTGGACTATGTAGATTCCCTAGCGGGCACTTGGACTCTGTATGTTCCCTACGGACACTTGAACGATGTAGGTTCCCTAGCAGCGACTTGGACTATGTATGTTAACTACCGGGCACTTGGATTATGTAGGTTAACTAGCGGGCCCTTGGACTATCTAGGTTACCTAGCGGGCACTTGGACTATGTAGGTTAACTACCGGGCACATGCACTATCTAGGTTACTTAGCGGGCACTTGGACTATGTACGTTCCCTAGCGGGCACTTGGACAATCTATGCTAACTAGTGGGCACTTGGACTATCTATGTTAACTGCCGGGCACTTGGACTATGTAGGTTAACTAGAGGACACTTGCACTATAGGTTACCTAGTGTCACTTGGACTATGTAGGTTAACTAGCGTGCACTTGGACTATGTAGGTTAACTAGAGGACAGTTGGACGATCTAGGTTAACTAGTGGGCCCTTGGACTATGTAGGTTAACGAACGGGCATTTGGACTATGTAGGTTACCTAGCAGACACTTGGACTGTCTAGGTTACCTAGCGGGCACTTGGCTATCTAGGTTAACGAACGGGCACTTGGACTATCTAGTTTGCCTAGCGGGCAATTGGACTATGTAGGTTAACTAGTGTGCACTTGGACTATGTATGTTGCACAGCGGGCAATTGGACTATCTAGGTTAGGTAACGGGCACTTGGACTATATAGATTACCTAGCGGACCCTTTGACTATGTAGGTTACCTAGCGGGCACTTGGACTATCTAGGTTAACGAAAGGGCACTTGGACTATGTAGGTTACCTAGCGGGTATTTGGATTATCTAGGTTAGCTAACAGGAACTTGGAATATCTAGGTTACCTAGCGGGCACTTGGACTATGTAGGTTACCTTGCGGGCACTTGTACTATCTAGGTTACCTAACAGGAACTTGGACTATGTAGGTTAACTAGCGGACACTTGGACGATCTAGGTTAACTAGCGGGCACTTGGAATATCTAGGTTCACTAGCGGGCCCTTGGACTATGTAGGTTAACTAGCGGGCACTTGGACTATCTAGGTTAACTAGCTGAACTTGGACTATGTAATTTAACTAGCGGGCACTTGGACTATCTAGGTTAACTAGCGGGCACTTGCACAATGCAGGCTCCCTAGTGGGCACTTGGACTATGTAAGTTCCCTAGCGGGCACTTGGACTATATAAGTTCCCTACGGGCACTTGGAATATGTAGGTTCCCTATCGGGCATTTGGACTATGTAAGTTCCTTTGTGGGCACTTGGACTATGTAGGTTCCCTATCAGGCACTTGGACTATGTAAGTTACCTAGCGGGCACTTGGACTATGTAGGTTCCCTAGCGGGCACTTGGACTATCTAGGTTAACGAATGGGCACTTGGACTATCTAGGTTAACTAGCGGGCACTTGCACAATGTAGGTTCCCCAGCGAGCACTTTGACTATGTAGGTTCCCTAGCGGGCACTTGGACTATAAAGGTTCCCTATGGGCACTTGGAATATACAGGTTCCCTAACGGGCACTTGGAATATACAGGTTCCCTATCGGGAACTTGGACAATGTAGGTTCCTCAGCGGGCACTTGGACCATGTAGGTTCCCTATAAGGCATTGGACTATGTAGGTTAACTAGCAGGCCCTTGGACTATCTAGGTTACCTAGCGGGCACTTGTACTATGTAGGTTAACTAGCGGACACTTGGAAAATCCAGGTTACCTAGCGGGAACTTGAACTATGTACATACCCTAGCGGGCACTTGGACTATCTTGGTTACCTAGCGGGCACTTGGCCTATCTAGGTTAACGAACGGACACTTGGACTATGTAGGTTAACTAGCGGACACTTCGACTATCTAGGTTAGCCAACGGGCTATTGGACTATCTAGGTTACCTAGCGGGCACTTGGACTATTTAGGTTACCTAGCAGGCACTTTGACTATCTAGGTTAACTAACGGGCACTTGGATTATGTAGGTTGCCTAGCGAGCACTTGGACTATGTAGGTTCCCAGCGGGCACTTGGACTATGTAGGTTCCCTATCGGGTACTTGGACTGTCTAGGTTAACTAGCGGGCAATTGGACTGTCTGGGTTTCCTAGTGGGCACTTGAACTATGTAGTTTACCTAGCACGCACTTGTACTATATAGGTTAACTAGCGGGCACTTGGACTATCTAGGTTACCTAGAGGGCACTTGGACTATGTACGTTCCCTAGCGGGCACTTGGGCTATCTACGTTACCTAGCGGGCAATTGGACTATGTAGGTTAACGAACTGGCACTTGGACTATGTAGGTAACATAATGGTCACTTGGAATGTCTAGGTTACCTAGCGGGGACTTGGACTATGTAGGTTAACTAGCGGTCACTTGGACTCTGTAGGATCCCTATCGGACATTTGTACTACTTAGGTTAACTAGCGGGCACTTTGACTATCTAGGTTAACTAGCGGGAACTTGGACTATCTAGGTCAACTAGAGGGCCCTTGTACTATGTAGGCTAACTAGCGGGCACTTGGACTATCTAGGGTAACTAGCGGACCTTGGACTATGTAGGTTAACTAGCGGGCACTTGGACTATCTAGGTTAACTAGCGGGCACTTGGATGATCAATGTTAACTAGCGGGCACTTGGACTATCTAGGTTAGCTAACGGGCACTTGGACTAAGTACATCCCCTAGTGGGCACTTGGACACCCTAGGTTAACTAACGGGCACTAGGACAATCTAGGTTAACTAGCGGGCACTTGGACTATGTAGGTCAACTAGTGGGCCCTTGGACTATCTAGGTTAGCTAACTGGCACTTGGACTATGTAGGTTAACTAGCAGACACTTGCTCGATCTAAGTTAACTAGCGGGCTCTTGCACTATGTAGGTTAACTAGTGGGCCCATTGACTATGTTGGTTAATTAGCGGGCACTTGGACGATGTAGGTTAACTAGCGGGCACTTGGACTATGTAGGTTCCCTAGCGGGCATTTGGACTATATAAATAACCTAGCGGGCACTTAGACTTTGTAGGTTAGCTAGCGGGCCCTTGGACTATGTAGGTTAAGTAGCGGGCCCTTGGGCTATGTAGGTTACCTAGGGGGCACTTGGACGATCTAGGTTAACTAGCGGGTACTTGGACTATGTAGGTTAACTAGTGGCACCTGGACTATCTACGTTAACTAGCGGGCCCTTGGACTATGTAGATTCCCTAGCGGGCATTTGGACTACATAGATAACCTAGCGGGCACTTAGATTTTGTAGGTTACCTAGCGGGCACTTGGACTATCTAGGTTACCTAGCTGGCACTTGAACTATCAACGTTACCTAGCGGGTTCTTGGAGTATGTAGGTTACCTAGCGGGCTGTTGGACTATCTAGGTTACCAAACGGGCACTTGGACTATCTAGGTTAACTAACGGGCACGTGGACTATGTAGGTTCCCTAGCGGGCCCTGGACTATGTAAGTTCCCTAGCGGGCAATTGGACTATGTAGTTACCCTAGCGGGCCCTTGGACTATGTAAGTTCCCTAGCGGGCACTTGGACTATGTAGGTTCCCTAGCGGGCACTTGGATTATGTAGGTTCCCTATCGGGCACTTGGACTATGTAGGTTAACTAGCGGGCCCTTGGACTATCTAGGTTAACTAGCGGGCACTTGGACTATCTAGATTAACTAGCGGGCCCTTGGACTATCTAGGTTTACTAGCGGGCACTTGGACTATGTAGGTTCCCTAGCGGGCCCTGGACTATGTAAGTTCCCTAGCGGGCAATTGGACTATGTAGTTTCCCTAGCGGGCACTTGGACTATATAATTTCCCTAGAGGGCATTTGGATTATTTAGGTTACCTATTGTGCACTTGGATTATGTAGGTTACTTAGCGGGCACTTGGACTATGTAGGTTAACTAGAAGGCACTTGGACTATCAAGGTTACCTAGCGGGCCATTGGACTGTGTAGGTTACCAGCGGGCACTTGGACTATCTAGGTTAACGAACGTGCACTTGGACTATGTAGGTAACCTAGCGGGCATTGGACTGTCTAGGTTACCTAGCGGGCACTTGAGCTATCTACGTTAACGAACGGGCACTTGGACTATGTAGGTTAACTGGGGGACACTTCGACTATCTAGGTTAGCTAATGGGCAATTGGACTATCTAGGTTACCTAGCGGGCACTTGGACTATGTAGGTTCCCTTGCGGGCACTTGGACTATGTAGGTTCCCTTGCGGGCATTTGGACTATTTAGGTTACCTAGCAGGCACTTTGACGATCTAGGTTAACTAACGGGCACTTGGATTATGTAGGTTCCCTTGCAAGCACTTGGACTATGCAAGTTCCCTATCAGGTACTTGGACTGTCTAGGTTAACTAGGGGGCAATTGGACTGTGTAGGTTACCTAGCGGGAACATGGACTATGTAGGTTAACTAGCGGACACTTGGACGATCTAGGTTAACTAGCGGGCACTTGGAATATCTAGGTTAACTAGCGGGTTCTTGGACTATGTAGGTTAACTAGCGGGCACTTGGACTATCTAGGTTAACTAGCAGACCTTGGACTATGTAGGTTAACAAGCGGTCACTTGGACTATCTAGGTTAACTAGCTGACCTTGGACTATGTAGGTTAACAAGCGGTCACTTGGACTATCTAGGTTAACTAGCTGACCTTGGACTATGTAGGTTAACTAGCGGGCACTAGGACTATCTAGGTTAACTAGCGGGCACTTGCACAATGTAGGTTCCCTAGCGAGCACTTTGACTATGTAGGGTCCCTAGCGGGCACTTGGATTGTATAGGTTCCCTATGGGCCCTTGGACTATCTAGGTTCCCTAACGGGCACTTGGAATATACAGGTTCCCTATCGGTAACTTGGACTATGTAGGTTCCTCAGCGGGCACTTGGACTATGTAGGTTCCCTATCGGGCATTGGACTATGTAGGTTAACTAGCAGGCCCTTGGACTATCTAGGTTACCTTGCGGGCACTTGTACTATGTAGGTTAACTAGCGGACACTTGGACAATCTAGGTTACCTAGCGGGAACTTGAACTATGTACATACCCTAGCGGGCACTTGGACTATCTTGGTTACCTAGAGGGCACTTGGCCTATCTAGGTTAACGAACGGACACTTGGACAATGTAGCTTAACTAGCGGACACTTCGACTATCTACGTTAGCCAACGGGCAATTGGACTATCTAGGTTAACTAACGGGCACTTGGACTATGTAGGTTGCCTAGCGAGCACATGGACTATGTAGGTTCCCAGTGGGCACTTGGACAATGTAGGTCCCCTATCGGGTACTTGGACTGTCTAGGTTAACTAGCGGGCATTTGGACTGTGGGTTTCCTAGTGGGCACTTGGACTCTGTAGTTTACCTAGCACGCAGTTGGACTATATAGGTTAACTAGCGGGCACTTGGACTATCTAGGTTACCTAGAGGGCACTTGGACTATGTACGTTCCCTAGCAGGCACTTGGGTTATCTACATTACCTAGCGGGCAATTGGACTATGTAGGTTAACGAATGGGCACTTGGACTATGTAGGTAACATAATGGTCACTTGGACTGTCTAGGTTACCTAGCGGGGACTTGGACTATGTAGGTTAACTAGCGGTCACTTGGACTATGTAGGATCCCTATCAGACATTTGTACTACTTAGGTTAACTAGCGGGCACTTTGACTATCTAGGTTAACTAGCGTGAACTTGCACTATCTAGGTCAACTAGCGGGCCCTTGCACTATGTAGGTTAACTAGCTGGCACTTGGACTATCTAGGTTAACTAGCGGACCTAGGACTATGTAGGTTAACTAGCGGGCACTTGGACGATATAGGTTATCTAGAGGGCACTTGGACTATCTAGGTTATATTGCGGGCACTTGGATGATCAATGTTAACTAGCGGGCACTTGGACTATCTAGGTTAGCTAACGGGCACTTGGACTAAGTACGTCCCCTAGTGGGCACTTGGACACCCTAGGTTAACTAACGGGCACTAGGACTATCTAAGTTAAATAGCGGGCACTTGGACTATGTAGGTCAACTAGCGGGCCCTTGGACTATCTAGGTTAGCTAACTGGCACTTGGACTGTGTAGGCTAACTAGCAGACACTTGCACGATCCAGGTTAACTAGCGGACTCTTGCACTATGTAGGTTAACTAGTGGGACCATTGACTATGTTGGTTAACTAGCGGGCACTTGGACGATGTAGGTTACCTAGCGGGCACTTGGACTATGTAGGTTCCCTAGCAGGCATTTGGACTATATAGATAACCTAGCGGGCACTTAGATTTTGTAGGTTAGCTAGCGGGCCCTTGGGCTATGTAGGTTACCTAGCGGGCACTTGGACGATCTAGGTTAACTAGCGGGTACTTGTACTATGTAGGTTAACTAGCGGGCCCTTGGACTATGTAGATTAACTAGCGGCACTTGGACTATCTACGTTAACTAGCGGGCCCTTGGACTATGTAGATTCCCTAGCGGGCATTTGGACTGCATAGATAACCTAGCGGGCACTTAGATTTTGTAGGTTACCTAGCGGGCACTTGGACTATCTAGGTTACCTAGCTGGCACTTGAACTATCTACGTTACCCAGCGGGTTCTTGGAGTATGTAGGGTACCTAGCGGGCTGTTGCACTATCTAGGTTTCCAAGCGGGCACTTGGACTATCTAGGTTAACTAACGGGCCCTTGGACTATCTAGGTTCCCTAGCGGGCCCTTGGACTATGTAAGTTCCCTAGCGGGCACTTGGACTATGTAGGTTCCCTAGCGGGCACTTGGATTATGTAGATTCCCTATCGGGCACTTGGACTATGTAGGTTAACTAGCGGGCCCTTGGACTATCTAGGTTAACTAGCGGGCACTTGGACTATCTATATTAACTAGCGGGCCCTTGGACTATCTAGGTTTACTAGCGGGCACTTGGACTATCTAGGTTAACTAGCGGGCACTTGGACTATGTAGTTTCCCTAGCGGGCATTTGGATTATTTAGGTTACCTATTGTGCACTTGGATTATGTAGGTTACCTAGCGGGCACTTGGACTATGTAGGGTAACTAGAAGGCACTTGGACTATCAAGGTTACCTAGCGGGCCATTGGACTAGGTAGGTTACCAGCGGGCACTTGGACTATCTAGGTTAACGAATGGGAACTTGGAATATGTAGGTAACCTAGCGGGCACTTGGACAGTCTAGGTTACCTAGCTGGCACTTGGACTATCTAGGTTAACGAACGGGCACTTGGACTATCTAGGTTAACTAGCGGGCACTTGGATGATCAATGTTAACTAGTGGGCACTTGGACTATCTAGGTTAGCTAACGGGCACTTGGACTAAGTACGTCCCCTAGTGGGCACTTGGACACCCTAGGTTAACTAACGGGCACTAGGACTATCTAGGTTAGCTAACTGGCACTTGGACTATGTAGGTCAACTAGCAGACACTTGCACGATCTAGCTTAACTAGCGGGCTTTTGCACTATGTAGGTTAACTAGTGGGCACTTGGACGATCTAGGTTAACTAGCGGGCACTTGGACTATGTGGGTTCCCTAGCGGGCATTTGGAATATATAGATAACCTAGCGGGCACTTAGACTTTGTAGGTTAGCTAGCGGGCCCTTGGACTATGTAGGTTAACTAGCGGCCCTTGGGCTATGTAGGTTACCTAGCGGGCACTTGGACGATCTAGGTTAACTAGCGGGTACTTGGACTATGTAGGTTAACTAGCGGGCCCTTGGACTATGTAGATTAACTAGCGGCACTTGGACTATCTACATTAACTAGCGGGCCCTTGGACTATGTAGATTCCCTAGCGGGCATTTGGACTACATAGATAACCTAGCGGGCACTTAGATTTTGTAGGATACCTAGCGGGCACTTGGACTATCTAGTTTACCTAGCTGGCACTTGAACTATCTACGTTACCTAGCGGGTTCTTGGAGTATGTAGGTTACCTAGCGGGCTGTTGGACTATCTAGGTTACCAAGCGGGCACTTGGACTATCTAGGTTAACTAAGGGGCACTTGGACTATGTAGTTTCCCTAGCGGGCCCTTGGACTATGCAAGTTCCCTAGCGGGCACTTGGACTATGTAGGTTCCCTAGCGGGCACATGGATTATGTACTTTCCCTATCGGGCACTTGGACTATGTAGGTTAACTAGCGGGCCCTTGGACTATCTAGGTTAACTAGCGGGCACTTGGACTATCTAGATTAACTAGCGGGCCCTTGGACTATCTAGGTTTACTAGCGGGCACTTGGACTATCTAGGTTAACTAGCGGGCACTTGGACTATGTAATTTCCCTAGCGGGCATTTGGATTATTTAGGTTACCTATTGTGCACTTGGATTATGTAGGTTACCTAGCGGGCACTTGGACTATGTTGGTTAACTAGAAGGCACTTGGACTATCAAGGTTACCTAGCGGGCCATTGAACTATGTAGGTTACCAGCGGGCACTTGGACTATCTAGGTTAACGAACGTGCACTTGGACTATGTAGGTAACCTAGCGGGCACTTGGACTGTCTAGGTTACCTAGCGGGCACTTGGCCTATCTACGTTAACGAACGGGCACTTGGACTATGTAGGTTAACTAGGGGAAACTTCGACTATCTAGGTTAGCTAATGGGCAATTGGACTATCTAGGTTACCTAGCGGGCACTTGGACTATGTAGGTTCCCTTGCGGGCACTTGGACTATGTAGGTTCCCTTGCGGGCACTTGGACAATTTAGGTTACCTAGCAGGCACTTTGACTATCTAGGATAACTAACGGGCACTTGGACTATGTAGGTTGCCTAGTGAGCACTTGGACTATGTAGGTTCCCTAGCGAGCACTTGGACTATGTAGGTTCCCTGTCAGGTACTTGGACTGTCTAGGTTAACTTGGGGGCAATTGGACTGTCTAAGGTTACATGGCGGGAACTTGGACTATGTAGGTTAACTAGCGGGCACTTGGGCTATCAAGGTTAACTAGCGGGCCCTTGCTCTATGTAGGTTAACTAGCAGGCCTTTGGACTATGTAACTTAAGTAGAGGGCACTTTGATGATCCTGTTTAACTAGCAGGCACTTGGACTATCTAGGTTAAGTAGTGGGCACTTGGACTATGTAGGTTCCCTAGTGGGCACTTGGACTATGTAGATTCCCTAGCGGGCACTTGTACTATCTAGGTTAACTAGCGGGCACTTGGACAATGTAGGTTCCCTAGTGGGCACTTTGATATGTAGGTTCCCTAGCGTGCACTTGGACGATCTAGGTTAACTAGCGGGTACTTGGACTATGTAGATTAACTAGCGGGCCCTTGGACTATGTAGATTATCTAGCAGCACTTGGACTGTATACGTTAACTAGCGGGCCCTTGGACTATGTAGATTCCCTAGCGGGCACTTGGACTCTGTATGTTCCCTACGGACACTTGAACGATGTAGGTTCCCTAGCAGCGACTTGGACTATGTAGGTTAACTACCGGGCACTTGGATTATGTAGGTTAACTAGCGGGCCCTTGGACTATCTAGGTTACCTAGCGGGCACTTGGACTATGTAGGTTAACTACCGGGCACATGCACTATCTAGGTTACTTAGCGGGCACTTGGACTATGTACGTTCCCTAGCGGGCACTTGGACAATCTATGCTAACTAGTGGGCACTTGGACTATCTATGTTAACTGCCGGGCACTTGGACTATGTAGGTTAACTAGAGGACACTTGCACTATAGGTTACCTAGTGTCACTTGGACTATGTAGGTTAACTAGCGTGCACTTGGACTATGTAGGTTAACTAGAGGACAGTTGGACGATCTAGGTTAACTAGTGGGCCCTTGGACTATGTAGGTTAACGAACGGGCATTTGGACTATGTAGGTTACCTAGCAGACACTTGGACTGTCTAGGTTACCTAGCGGGCACTTGACTATCTAGGTTAACGAACGGGCACTTGGACTATCTAGTTTGCCTAGCGGGGAATTGGACTATGTAGGTTAACTAGTGTGCACTTGGACTATGTATGTTGCACAGCGGGCAATTGGACTATCTAGGTTAGGTAACGGGCACTTGGACTATATAGATTACCTAGCGGACCCTTTGACTATGTAGGTTACCTAGCGGGCACTTGGACTATCTAGGTTAACGAAAGGGCACTTGGACTATGTAGGTTACCTAGCGGGTATTTGGATTATCTAGGTTAGCTAACAGGAACTTGGAATATCTAGGTTACCTAGCGGGCACTTGGACTATGTAGGTTACCTTGCGGGCACTTGTACTATCTAGGTTACCTAACAGGAACTTGGACTATGTAGGTTAACTAGCGGACACTTGGACGATCTAGGTTAACTAGCGGGCACTTGGAATATCTAGGTTCACTAGCGGGCCCTTGGACTATGTAGGTTAACTAGCGGGCACTTGGACTATCTAGGTTAACGAAAGGGCACTTGGACTATGTAGGTTACCTAGCGGGTATTTGGATTATCTAGGTTAGCTAACAGGAACTTGGAATATCTAGGTTACCTAGCGGTCACTTGGACTATGTAGGTTACCTTGCAGGCACTTGTACTATCTAGGTTACCTAACAGGAACTTGGACTATGTAGGTTAACTAGCGGACACTTGGAATATCTAGGTTCACTAGCGGGCACTTGGAATATCTAGGTTCACTAGCGGGCCCTTGGACTATGTAGGTTAACTAGCGGGCACTTGGACTATCTAGGTTAACTAGCTGAACTTGGACTATGTAATTTAACTAGCGGGCACTTGGACTATCTAGGTTAACTAGCGGGCACTTGCACAATGCAGGCTCCCTAGTGGGCACTTGGACTATGTAAGTTCCCTAGCGGGCACTTGGACTATATAAGTTCCCTACGGGCACTTGGAATATGTAGGTTCCCTATCGGGCATTTGGACTATGTAAGTTCCTTTGTGGGCACTTGGACTATGTAGGTTCCCTATCAGGCACTTGGACTATGTAAGTTACCTAGCGGGCACTTGGACTATGTAGGTTCCCTAGCGGGCACTTGGACTATCTAGGTTAACGAATGGGCACTTGGACTATCTAGGTTAACTAGCTGACCTTGGACTATGTAGGTTAACTGTCGGGCACTTCGACGATCTAGGTTAACTAGCGGGCACTTGGACTATCTAGGTTAACTAGCGTTCACTACCACAATGCAGGTTCCCTAGCGGGCACTTGGACTATATAGGTTCCCTATGGGCACTTGGACTATCTAGGTTCCCTAACGGGCACTTGGAATATGTAGGTTCCCTATCGGGCCCTTGGACTATGTAGGTTAACTAGCGGGCACTTGGACGATCTAGGTTAACTAGCGGGTCCTTGGACTATGTAGGTTAAATAGCGGGCCCTTCACTATGTAGATTAACTAGCGGAACTTGGACTATCTACGTTAACTAGCGGGCCCTTGGACTATGTAGATTCCCTAGCGGGCACTTCTACTATGCATGTTCCAGAGCGGTCACTTGGACTATGTAGGTTCCCTAGCAGGCACTTGGACTACGTAGGTTCCCTAGCGGGCACTTGTACTATGTAGGTTAACTAGCGGACACTTGTACGATCTAGGTTAACTAGCAGGTACTTGGACTATGTAGGTCAACTAGAGGGCCCTTGAACTATGTAGATTAACTAGCGGCACTTGGACTATCTACATTAACTAGCGGGCCCTTGGACTATGTAGATTCCCTAGCGGGCACTTCTACTATGCATGTTCCAGAGCCATCACTTGGACTATGTAGGTTCCCAAGCAGGCACTTGGACTACGTAGGTTCTCTAGCGGGCACTTGTACTATGTAGGTTAACTAGCAGACACTTGGACGATCTAGGTTAACTAGCGGGTACTTGGACTATGTAGGTTAACTAGCGGGCCCTTGAACTATGTAGATTAACTAGCGTCACTTGGACTATCTACATTAACTAGCGGGCCCTTGGACTATGTAGATTCCCTAGCGGGCACGTGTACCACCTAGGTTCCCTAGGGGGCACTTAGACTCTGTATGTTCCCTAGCGGACACTTGAACTATGTATGTTCCTTACGGACACTTGAACTATGTAAGTTAACTACCGGGAACTTGGACTATCTAGGTTACCTAGCGGGCACTTGGACTATTTAGGTTAACTACCGGGCACTTGCACCATCTAGGTTACCTAGCGGGCACTTGGACTATGTACGTTCCCAGCGGGCACTTGGATTATCTATGTTAACTAGCGGGCACTTGGACTATGTAGGTTAACTAGGGACACTTGCACTATTTAGGTTACCTAGCGGCACTTCGACTATCTAGCTTAACTAGCGGTCACTTGCACAATGCAGGTTCTCTAGCGGGCACTTTGACTATGTAGGTTCCCTAGCGGGCACTTGGACTATGTAGGTTCCCTATCAGGCACTTGGACTATGTAGGTTAACTAGCGGGCACTTGGATGATCAAGGTTAACTAGCGGGCACTTGGACTATCTAGGTTAACTAGCGGGCACTTGGACTATCTAGGTTAATTAGCGGGCATATACAATGCAGGTTCCCTAGCGGGCACTTTGACTATGTAGGTTCCCTAGCGGGCACTTGGACTATATAGGTTCCCTACGGGCACTTGGACTATCTAGGTTCCCTAACGGGCACTTGGAATATGTAGGTTCTCTATCGGGCACTTGGACTATGTAGGTTCCTCAGCGGGCACTTGGACTATGTAGGTTCCCTAACGGGCACTTGGACTATCTAGGTTACCTAGCGGGCACTTGGACTATGTAGGTTAACTAGCGGACAATTGGACGATCTAGGTTACCTAGCGGGCACTTGGACTATCTAGGTTAACGAACGGGCACTTGGACTATCTAGTTTGCCTAGCGGGCAATTGGACTATGTAAGTTACCTAGCGGGTACTTGGACTATCTAGGTTAACTAGCGGGCACTTGGACTATCTATGTTAACTACCGGGCCCTTGGACTATGTAGGTTAACTAGCGGACACTTGCACTATAGGTTACCTAGCGGCACTTGGACTATGTAGGTTAACTAGCGTGCACTTGGACTATGTAGGTTAACTAGAGGACACTTGGACGATCTAGGTTAACTAGTGGGACCTTGGACTATGTAAGTTAACGAACGGGCATTTGGACTATGTAGGTTACCTAGCAGACACTTGGACTGTCTAGGTTACCTAGCGGGCACTTGGCTATCTAGGTTAACGAACGGGCACTTGGACTATCTAGTTTGCCTAGCGGGCAATTGGACTATGTAAGTTACCTAGCGGGCACTTGGACTATCTAGGTTACCTAGAGGGCACTTGGACTATGTAGGTTAACTAGCGTGCACTTGGACTATGTATGTTGCACAGCGGGCAATTGGACTATCTAGGTTAGGTAACGGGCACTTGGACTATATAGATTACCTAGCGGACCCTTTGACTATGTAGGTTACCTAGCGGGCACTTGGACTATCTAGGTTAACGAAAGGGCACTTGGACTATGTAGGTTACCTAGCGGGTATTTGGATTATCTAGGTTAGCTAACAGGAACTTGGAATATCTAGGTTACCTAGCGGGCACTTGGACTATGTAGGTCACCTTGCGGGCACTTGTACTATCTAGGTTACCTAACAGGAACTTGGACTATGTAGGTTAACTAGCGGACACTTGGACGATCTAGGTTAACTAGCGGGCACTTGGAATATCTAGGTTCACTAGCGGGCCCTTGGACTATGTAGGTTAACTAGCGGGCACGTGGACTATGTAGGTTAACTAGCGTGCACTTGGACTATGTAGGTTAACTAGAGGACACTTGGACGATCTAGGTTAACTAGTGGGCCCTTGGACTATGTAGGTTAACGAACGGGCATTTGGACTATGTAGGTTACCTAGCAGACACTTGGACTGTCTAGGTTACCTAGCGGGCACTTGGCTATCTAGGTTAACGAACGGGCACTTGGACTATCTAGTTTGCCTAGCGGGAAATTGGACTATGTAAGTTACCTAGCGGGCACTTGGACTATCAAGGTTACCTAGAGGGCACTTGGACTATGTAGGTTAACTAGCATGCACTTGGACTATGTATGTTGCACAGCGGCAATTGGACTATCTAGGTTAGGTAACGGGCACTTGGACTATATAGATTACCTAGCGGACCCTTTGACTATGTAGGTTACCTAGCGGGCACTTGGACTATCTAGGTTAACGAAAGGGCACTTGGACTATGTAGGTTAACTAGCGGGTATTTGGATTATCTAGGTTAGCTAACAGGAACTTGGAATATCTAGGTTACCTAGCGGGCACTTGGACTATGTAGGTTACCTTGCGGGCACTTGTACTATCTAGGTTACCTAACAGGAACTTGGACTATGTAGGTTAACTAGCGGACACTTGGACGATCTAGGTTAACTAGCGGGCACTTGGAATATCTAGGTTCACTAGCGGGCCCTTGGACTATGTAGGTTAACTAGCGGGCACGTGGACTAACTAGGTTAACTAGTGGGTTCTTGGACTATGTAGGTTAACTAGCGGGCACTTGGACTATCTAGGTTAACTAGCTGACCTTGGACTATGTAGGTTAACTAGCAGGCACTTGGACTATCTATGTTAACTAGCTGAACTTGGACTATGTAAGTTAACTAGCGGGCACTTGGACTATCTAGGTTAACTAGCGGGCACTAGCACAAAGCAGGCTCCCTAGCGGGCACTTGGACTATGTAAGTTCCCTAGCGGGCACTTGGACTATATAGGTTCCCTACGGGCACTTGGAATATGTAGGTTCCCTATTGCGCATTTGGACTATGTAGGTTCCTTTGTGGGCACTTGGACTATGTAGGTTCCCTATCAGGCACTTGGACTATGTAAGTTACCTAGCGGGCACTTGGACTATGAAGGTTCCCTAGCGGGCACTTGGACTATCTAGGTTAACGAATGGGCACTTGGACTATCTAGGTTAACTAGCTGACCTTGGACTATGTAGGTTAACTATCGGGCCCTTGGACTATGTAGATTAACTAGCGGCACTTGGACTATCTACGTTAACTAGCGGGCCCTTGGACTATGTAGATTCCCTAGCGGGCACTTCTACTATGCATGTTCCAGAGCTGTCACTTGGACTATGTAGGTTCCCTAGCAGGCACTTGGACTACGTAGGTTCCCTAGCGGGCACTTGTTCTATGTAGGTTAACTAGCGGACACTTGGACGATCTAGGTTAACTAGCCGGTACTTGGACTATGTAGGTCAACTAGCGGGCCCTTGAACTATGTAGATTAACTAGCGGCACTTGGACTATCTACATTAACTAGCGGGCCCTTGGACTATGTAGATTCCCTAGCGGGCACTTCTACTATGCATGTTCCAGAGCGGTCACTTGGACTATGTAGGTTCCCTAGCAGGCACTTGGATTACTTAGGTTCCCTAGCGGGCACTTGTACTATGTAGGTTAACTAGCGGACACTTGGACGATCTAGGTTAACTAGCGGGTACTCGGACTATGTAGGTTAACTAGCGGGCCCTTGAACTATGTAGATTAACTAGCGGCACTTGGACTATCTACATTAACTAGCGGGCCCTTGGACTATGTAGATTCCCTAGAGGGCACTTGGACCACCTAGGTTCCCTAGGGGGCACTTAGACTCTGTATGTTCCCTAGCGGGCACTTGAACTATGTATGTTCCTTACGGACACTTGAACTATGTAAGTTAACTACCGGGCACTTGGACTATGTAGGTTAACTAGCGGGCCCTTGGACTATCTAGGTTACCTAGCGGGCACTTGGACTATGTAGGTTAACAACCGGGCACTTGCACCATCAAGGTTACCTAGCTGGCACTTGGACTATGTACGTTCCCTAGCGGGCACTTGGACTATCTATGTTAACTAGCGGGCCCTTGGACTATGTAGGTTAACTAGCGGGCACTTGGACGATCTAGGTTAACTAGCGGGTACTTGGACTATGTGGGTTAACTAGCGGGCCCTTGAACTGTGTAGATTAACTAGCGGCACTTGGACTATCAACATTAACTAGCGGGCCCTTGGACTATGTAGATTCCCTAGCGGGCACTTCTACTATGCATGTTCCAGAGCGGTCACTTGGACTATGGAGGTTCCCTAGCAGGCATTTGGACTACGTAGGTTCCCTAGCGGGCACTTGTACTATGTAGGTTAACTAGCGGACACTTGGACGATCTAGGTTAACTAGCGGGTACTTGGACTATGTAGGTTAACTAGCGGGCCCTTGAACTATGTAGATTAACTAGCGGCACTTGGACTATCTACATTAACTAGCGGGCCCTTGGACTATGTAGATTCCCTAGCGGGCACTTGGACCACCTAGGTTCCCTAGGGGGCACTTAGACTCTGTATGTTCCCTAGCGGACACTTGAACTATGTATGTTCCTTACGGACACTTGAACTATGTAAGTTAACTACCGGGAACTTGGACTATCTAGGTTACCTAGCGGGCACTTGGACTATGTAGGTTAACTACCGGGCACTTGCACCATCTAGGTTACCTAGCAGGCACTTGGACTATGTACGTTCCCTAGCGGGCACTTGGATTATCTATGTTAACTAGCGGGCACTTGGACTATGTAGGTTAACTAGGGGACACTTGCACTATTTAGGTTACCTAGCGGCACTTCGACTATCTAGCTTAACTAGCGGTCACTTGCACAATGCAGGGTCCCTAGCGGGCACTTTGACTATGTAGGTTCCCTAGCGGGCACTTGGACTACGTAGGTTCCCTAGCGGGCACTTGTACTATGTAGGTTAACTAGCGGACACTTGGACGATCTAGGTTAACTAGTGGGTACTTGGACTATGTAGGTTAACTAGCGGGCCCTTGAACTATGTAGATTAACTAGCGGCACTTGGACTATCTACATTAACTAGCGGGCCCTTGGACTATGTAGATTCCCTAGCGGGCACTTGGACCACCTAAGTTCCCTAGGGGGCACTTAGACTCTGTATGTTCCCAGCGGACACTTGAACTATGTATGTTCCTTACGGACACTTGAACTATGTAAGTTAACTACCGGGAACTTGGACTATCTAGGTTACCTAGCGGGCACTTGGACTATGTAGGTTAACTACCGGGCACTTGCACCATTTAGGTTACCTAGCGGGCACTTGGACTATGTACGTTCCCTAGCGGGCACTTGGATTATCTATGTTAACTAGCGGGCACTTGGACTATGTAGGTTAACTAGGGGACACTTGCACTATTTAGGTTACCTAGCGGCACTTCGACTATCTAGCTTAACTAGCGGTCACTTGCACAATGCAGGGTCCCTAGCGGGCACTTTGACTATGTAGGTTCCCTAGCGGGCACTTGGACTATGTAGGTTCCCTATCAGGCACTTGGACTATGTAGGTTAACTAGCGGGCACTTGGATGATCAAGGTTAACTAGCGGGCACTTGGACTATCTAGGTTAACTAGCGGGCACTTGGACTATCTAGGTTAATTAGCGGGCATATACAATGCAGGTTCCCTAGCGGGCACTTTGACTATGTAGGTTCCCTAGCGGGCACTTGGACTATATAGTTTCCCTACGGGCACTTGGACTATCTAGGTTCCCTAACGGGCACTTGGAATATGTAGGTTCTCTATCGGGCACCAGGACAATGTATGTTACCTAGCGGGCCCTTGGACTATCTAGGTTACCTAGGGGGAACCTGGACTATGTAGGTTAACTAGTGGGCACTTGAACTATCTAGGTTACCTAGCAGGCACTTGTACTATGGACGTTCCCTAGCGTGCACTTGGACTATCTAAGTTACCTAGCGGGCACTTGGACTATGTACGTTATACCTAGCGGGCACTTGGACTATGTACGTTTCCTAGTGGGTACTTGGACTAGATAGGTTCCCTAGCGGGCACTTGGTCTATCTATGTTAACTCGCGAGCACTTGGACTATCTAGGTTAACTAGGGGGCATATAGACTATTAGGGCCCCGGCGGGCATTTTTACTATATTGGTTACCTAGCGGGTACTTGGATATGTAGGTTAACGAACGGGCACTTGGACATTGTAGGTAACCTAGCGGGCACTTGGACTGTCTAGGTTACCTAGCGGGCACTTGGCCTATCTAGGTTAACCAACGGGCACTTGGACTATGTAGGTTAACTAGCGGACACTTCGACTATCTAGGATAGCTAACGGGCAATTGGACTATCTAGGTTACCTAGCGGGCACTTGGACTATATAGGTTAACTAGCGGGCCCTTGGACGATCTAGGTTAACTAGCGTGTACTTGGACTATGTAGGTTAACTAGCGGCACTTGGACTATGGATGATCCAGAGGGGGCACTTGGACTATGTAGTTTCCCTAGTAGTCACTTGGACTACGTAGGTTCCAGAGCGGGCACTTAGACTATCTAGGTTCCCTAGCGGGCACTTGTAATATGTAGGTTAATTAGCGGACCCTTGGACGATCTAGGTTAACTAGCGGGTACTTGGATTATGTAGGTTAACTAGCGGGCCCTTGAACTATATAGATTAACTAGCGGGCACTTGGACTCTGTATGTTCCCTACGGACACTTGAACTACGTAAGTTAACTACCGGGCACTTGGACTATGTAGGTTAACTAGCGGGCCCTTGGACTATCTAGGTTACCTAGCGGGCACTTGGACTATGTAGGTTAACTACCGGGCACTTGCACTATCTAGGTTACCGAACGGGCATTTGGACTATGTAGGTAACCTAGCGGGCAATTGGACTATCTAGGTTAGGTAACGGGCACTTGGAATATCTAGGTTTCTTAGCGGGCACTTGGACGATCTAGGTTAACTAGAGGGCACTTGGACTATCTAGGTTAACTAGCGGGTACTTGGACTATGAAGGTTTCTTAGCGGGTACTTGGAGTATGTGGGTTAACTAGCGGGCCCTTGGACTATGTAGATTAACTAGCGGCACTTGGACGATCTACGTTAACTAGCGTGCCCTTGGACTATGTAGATACCTAGCGGGCATTTGGACTATATAGATAACCTAGCGGGCACTTAGACTTTGTAGGTTACCTAGCGGCACATGGACTATCTAGGTTACCTAGCTGGCACTTGAACTATCTACGTTATAGCGGGTTCTTGGAGTATGTAGGTTACCAAGCGGGCACTTGGACTATCTAGGTTAACTAACGGACACTTGGACTGTGTAGGTTCCCTTGCGGGCCCTTGGACTATTTAAGTTCCCTAGCGGGCACTTGAAAAATGTGGGTTTCCTGGCGGGCATTTGGACTATCTAGGTTACCTAACGGGCACTTGGACTATGTAGGTTCCCTAGCGGGCCCTTGGACTATGTAAGTTCCCTAGCGGGCACTTGGACTATGTGGGTTCCCTAGCGGGCATTTGGACTATCTAGGTTACGTAACGGGCACTTGGACTATGTGGGTTCCCTATCGGGCACTTGGAAAATGTAGGTTAACTAGGGGGCACTAGGACTATGTAGGTTACCAAGCGGTCCCTTAGACTATCTAGGTTACCTAGCGAGCATTTGGATTATGTAGACTCCCTAGCGGTCATTTGGACTATATAGATTACCTAGCGGGAACTTAGACTTTGTAGGTTACCTAGCGGGCACTTGGATTATCTAGGTTACCTAGCTGGCACTTGAACTATCTACGTTACCTAGCGGGTACTTGGAGTATGTAGGTTACCTACCGGGATGTTGGACTATCTAGGTTACCTAGCGGGCATTGGGACTATCTAGGTTAACTAACGGGCACTTGGACTATGTAGGTTCCCTAGCGGGCCCTTGGACTATGTAAGTTCCCTAGCGGGCACATGGACTATGTGGGTTCCCTAGCGGGCATTTGTACTATCTAGGTTACCTAACGGGCACTTGGACTATGTAGGTTCCCTAGCGGGCCCTTGGACTATGTAAGGTCCCTAGCGGGCACTTGGACTACGTGGGTTCCCTAGCGGGCATTTGGACTATCTAGGTTACCTAACGGGCACTTGGACTATGTAGGTTCCCTAGCGGGCACTTGGATTATGTAGGTTCCCTATCGGGCACTTGGACTATGTAGATTAACTAGAAGGCATTTGGAATATGTAGGTTACCTAGCGGGCACATGGACTATGTAGGTTCCCTATCGGGCACTTGAAGAATGTAGGTTAACTAGGGGGCACTAGGACTATGTAGGTTACCAGCGGGCACTTGGACTATCTAGGTTAACGAACGTGCACTTGGACTATGTAGGTTAACTAGCGGACACTTCGACTATCTAGGTTAGCTAGCGGGCAATTGGACTATCAAGGTTACCTAGCGGGCACTTGGACTATGTAGGTTCCCTGGCGGGCACTTGGACTATTTAGGTTACCTAGCAGGCACTTGGACTATCTAGGTTAACTAACGGGCATTTGGACTATGTAGGATGCCTAGCGAGCACTTGGACTATGTAGGTTCCCTAGCGAGCACTTGGACTATGTAGGTTCCCTATCGGGAACTTGGACTGTCTAGGTTAACTAGCGGGCAATTGGACTGTCTAGGTTACCTAGTGGGCACTTGGACTATGTAGTTTACCTAGCAGGCACTTGGACTATGTAGGTTAACTAGCGGGCACTTGAACTATCTAGGTTACTTAGCGGGCACTTGGACTATATACATTCTCTAGCGGGCTCTTGGGTTATCTACGTTACCGAGCGGCACTTGGATTATGTAGGTTTACGAACGGGCACTTGGACTATGTAGGTAACCTAATGGTCACTTGGACTGTCTAGGTTACCTAGCAGGGACTTGGACTATGTAGGTTAACTAGCGGGCCCTTGGTCTATGTAGGTTAACTAGCAGTCCTTTGGACTATGTAAGTTAACTAGAGGGCACTTTGACGATCCTGGATAACTAGCGGGCACTTGGACTATCTAGGTTAACTAGCGGGCAATTGGACTATCTAGGATACCTAGCGGGCACTTGGACTATCTAGGTTAACTAGCAGGCACTTGGATTATCAATGTTAACTAATGGGGACTTGGACTATGTATGTTCCAGAGCGGGCAATTGGACTATGTAGGTTCGCTAGCGGGCTCTTGGACTATGTAGGTTCCCTAAAGGGCACTTGGACTATCTAGGTTACCTAGCGGGCACTTGGACTATGTAGGTTAACTAGCGGACAATTGGCCGATCTAGGTTAACTAGTGGGTACTTGGAGTATCTAGGTTGTTAACTAGCGGGCACTTGGATTATCTAGGTTACCTAGCGGGCACTTAGACTCTGTAGGTTACCTAGCTGGCACTTGAACTATCTACGTTACCTAGCGGGTTCTTGGAGTATGTAGGTCACCTAGCGGGCTGTTGGACTATCTAAGTTACCAAGAGGGCACTTGGACTATCTAGGTTAACTAACGGGCACTTGGACTATGTAGGTTCCTTAGCGGGCCCTTGTACTATGTGGGTTTCCTGGCGGGCATTTGGACTATCTAGGTTACTTAACGGGCACTTGGACTATGTAGGTTCCCTAGCGGGCACTTGGATTATGTAAGTTCCCTATCGGGCACGTGGACTATGTAGGTTAACTAGAGGGCATTTGGACTATGTTGGTTACCTAGCGAGCACTTGGACTATGTAGGCTCCCTTGCGGTCATTTGGAATATATAGATTACCTAGCGGGCACTTAGACTTTGCAGGTTAACTAGGGGGCATCAGGACAATGTAGGTTACCTAGCGGGCCCTTGGACTATCTAGGTTACCTAGGGAGAACCTGGACTATGTAGGTTAACTAGTGGGCACTTGAACTATCTAGGTTACCTTGCAGGCACTTGGACTATGTACATTCCCTAGCGGGCACTTGGACTATCTAAGTTACCTAGCGGGCACTTGGACTATGTACGTTACCTAGCGGGCACTTGGACTATGTACGTTTCCTAGTGGGTACTTGGACTAGATAGGTTCCCTAGCGGGCACTTGGTCTATCTATGTTAACTCGCGAGCACTTGGACTATCTAGGTTAACTAGCGGGCATATGGACTATTAGGGCCCCTAGCGGGCATTTTTACTATATTGGTTACCTAGCTGGCACATGGATATGTAGGTTAACGAACGGGCACTTGGACTATGTAGGTAACCTAGCGGGCACTTGGACTGTATAGGTTACCTAGCGGGCACTTGGCCTATCTAGGTTAACCAACAGGCACTTGGACTATGTAGGTTAACTAGCGTACACTTCGACTATCTAGGTTAGCTAACGGGCAATTGGACTATCTAGGTTACCTAGCGGGCACTTGGACTATGTAGGTTAACTAGCGGGCCCTTGGACATTTAGGTTAACTAGCGGGTACTTGGACTATGTAGGTTAACTAGCAGGCCCTTGGACTATGTAGATTAACTAGCGGCACTTGGACTATCTACGTTAACTAGCGGGCCTTGGAGTATGTAGATTCCCTAGCGGGCACTTGGACTATGTATGTTCCAGAGCGGGCACTTGGACTATGTAGGTTCCCTAGCAGTCACTTGGACTATGTAGGTTCCAGAGCGGGCACTTAGACTATCTAGGTTCCCTAGCGGGCACTTGTACTATGTAGGTTAATTAGCGGACACTTGGACGATCTAGGTTAACTAGGGGGTACTTGGATTATGTAGGTTAACTAGCCGGCCCTTGAACTATGTAGATTAACTAGCGGGCACTTGGACTATGTAGGTTCCCTAGTGGGCACTTGGACTCTGTATGTTCCCTACGGACACTTGAACTACGTAAGTTAACTACCGGGCACTTGGACTATGTAGGTTAACAACCGGGCACTTGCACTATCTAGGTTACCGAACGGGCATTTGGATTATGTAGGTAACCTAGCGGGCAATTGGACTATCTAGGTTAGGTAACGGGCACTTGGAATATCTAGGTTTCTTAGCGGGCACTTGGACGATCTAGGTTAACTAGAGGGCACTTGGACTATCTAGGTTAACTAGCGGGCACTTGGATTAGGAAGGTTTCTTAGCGGGTATTTGGAGTATGTAGGTTAACTAGCGGGCCCTTGGACTATGTAGATTCCCTAGCGGGCATTTGGACTATATAGATAAACTAGCGGGCACTTAGACTTTGTAGGTTACCTAGCGGCACATGGACTATCTAGGTTACCTACCTGGCACTTGAACTATCTACGTTATAGCGGGCTCTTGGAGTATGTAGGTTACCTAGAGGGCTGTTGGACTATCTAGGTTACCAAGCGGGCACTTGGACTATCTAGGTTAACTAACGGACACTTGGACTGTGTAGGTTCCCTAGCGGGCCCTTGGACTATGTAAGATCCCTAGCGGGCACTTGGACTATGTGGGTATCCTGGCGGGCATTTGGACTATCTAGGTTACCTAACGGGCACTTGGATTATGTAGGTTCACTAGCGGGCACTTGGATTATGTAGGTTCCCTATCGGGCACTTGGACTATGTAGGTAACTAGAGGGCATTTGGACTATGTAGGTTACCAAGCGGGCCCTTAGACTATCTAGGTTACCTAGATAGCATTTGGACTATGTAGGCTCCCTAGCGGTGATTTGGACTATATAATTTACCTAGCGGGAACATAGACTTTGTAGGTTACCTAGCGGGCACTTGGACTATCTAGGTTACCTAGCTGGCACTTGAACTATCTACGTTACCTAGCGGGTACTTGGAGTATGTAGGTTACCTACCGGACTGTTGGACTATCTAGGTTACCTAGCGGGCACTGGGACTATCTAGGTTAACTAACGGGCACTTGGACTATGTAGGTTCCCTAGCGGGCCCTTGGACTATGTAAGGAGCCTAGCGGGCACTTGGACTATGTAGATTAACTAGCGGGCATTTGGACTATGTAGGTTACCTAGGGGCACTTGTTCTATGTAGGTTCCCTATCGGGCACTTGGAGAATGTAGGTTAACTAGGGGGCACTAGGACTATGTAGGTTACCTAGCGGGCCCTTAGACTATCTAGGTTACCTAGCTGGCACTTGAACTATCTACCTTATAGCGGGTTCTTAGAGTATGTAGGTTACCTAGCGGGCTGTTGGACTATCTAGTTTACCAAGCGGGCACTTGGACTATCTAGGTTAAATAACGGGCACTTGGACTGTGTAGATTCCCTAGCGGGCCCTTGGACTATGTAAGTTCCCTAGCGGGCACTTGGACTATGTGGGTTTCCTGGCGGGCATTTGGACTATCTAGGTTACCTAACGGGCACTTGGACTATGTAGGTTCCCTAGCAAGCACTTGGATCATGTAGGTTCCCTATCGGGCACTTGGACTATGTAGATTAACTAGAGGGCATTTGGAATATGTAGGTTACCTAGCGGGCACGTGGACTATGTAGGTTCCCTATCGGGCACTTGGAGAATGTAGGTTAACTAGGGGGCATTTGGACTATGTAGGTTACCTAGCGGGCACTTGGACTATGTAGGTTCCCTATCAGGCACTTTGAGAATGTAGGTTAACTAGGGGGCCCTTGGACAATATAGGTTACCTAGTTGGAACCTGGACTATGTTTGTTAACTAGTGGGCATTTGGATTATCTAGGTAACCTAGCAGGCACTTGGACAATGTAGGTTAACTAGCGGGCACTTGGACTATCTAGGTACCTAGCGGGCACTTGGAGTATGTACGTTCCCTAGCGGGCACTTGGACTCTCTACGTAACCTAGCGGGCATTTGGACTATGTACGTTACCTAGCGGGCACTTGGACTATGTACGTATCCTAGCGGATACTTGGACTATATAGGTTCCCTAGCGGACACTTTATCTATCTATGTTAACTAGCGGGCACTTGGACTATCTAGGTTAACTAGCGAGCACTGGGACTATCTAGGTTAACTAGCAGGCATTTGGACTATTAGGGCCCCTAGCGGGCATTTGGACTATATTGGTTACCTAGCGGGCACTTGGACTATGTAGGTTAACGAACGGGCACTTGGACTATCTAGGTTAACTAGCGGGCCCTTGGACCATGCAGGTTAACTAGCGGGCCCTTGGACTATGTAGGTTAACTAGCGGGCCCTTGGACTATCTAGGTTAGCCAACGGGCACTTATATTATGTTTGTTAACTAGCGGGCACTTGGACTATGTAGGGTAACTAGGGGGCCCTTGGATGATCTAGCTTACCTAGCGGGTACTTGAACTATTCTAGGTAAACTAGCGGGCACTTGCAGTATCTAGGTTACCTAGCGGGCACATGGACTAACTAGGTTACCTAGCTGGCATTTGGACTATGTAGGTCAACTAGCGGGCGTTTGGACTATCTAGGTTAGCTAACGGGCACTTAGATTATGTAGGTTAATTAGCGAGCACTTGGAATATGTAAGTTAAGTAGCGGACACTTGCACTATGAAGGTTAACTAGCGGGTCCAAGGACTATGTAGGTTTACTAGCGGGCCCTTGGAATATCTAGGTTCCCTAAAGGGCACTTGGACTATCTAGGTTACCGAACGGGCAATTGGACTATCTAGGTTACCTAGCGGGAACTTGGACTATGTAGGCTAACCAGGGGGCCCTTGGACTATCTAGGTTAACTAGCGTGCACTTGGACTATGTAGGTTCCTTAGCGGGCACTTGGACTATCTAGGTTGCCTAGCGGGCACTTGGACGATATAGGTTAACTAGCGTGCCCTTGGAATATCTAGGTTACATAGCGGGCACTTGGTATATAGGTTAACTAGCAGGCACTTAGACTATGTAGGTTAACTAGAGGACACTTGGACTATCTAGGTTAACTAGTGGGCCCTTGGACTATGTAGGTTAACTAGCGGGCACTTGGACAATCTAGTTTAACTAGCGGGCACTTGGACGATCAAGGTTAACTAGCGGGCACTTGGACTATCAAAGTGAACAAGTGAGCCCTTGCACTATGTAGGTTAACTAGCGGGCCCTTGGACTATCTAGGTTACCTAGCGGGCACTTGGACTATATAGGTTACCTAGCGGGCACTTGGACTATGTACGTTACCTAGTGGGCACTTGGACTATCTAGGTTAACGAACGGGCACTTGGAATATTCAGTTAACCTAGCGGGCACTTGGACTGTCTAGGTTACCTAGCGGGCACTTTGACTTCTAGGTTAATGAACGGGCTCTTGGACTATCTAAGTTACCTAGCGGGAACTTGGACAATGTAAGTTACCTAGCGGGCACTTGGACTATCTAGGTTACCTAACGGGCGTTTTGACTATCTAGGTTACATAGCGGGCACTTGGACTATGTAGGTTAACTAGCGAGCACTTGGACTCTAGGTTATCTAGCGGGCACTTGGACTATCTAGGTTACCTAGCGGGCCCTTGGACTATGTAGGTTTCCTAGCGGGCACTTGGACTATCTAGGTTAAGAACGGGCACTTGGACTATGTAGGTAACCTGGCGGGCACTTGGGCAGTATAGGTTACCTAGCGGACACTTGGACTATCTAGGTAAACGAACGGGCACTTGGACACTGTAGGTTACCTAGCGGGCACTTGTACTATGTAGGATCCATATCGGGCATTTGGACTACTTAGGTTACCTAGCGGGCACTTGGACTATCTAGGTTAACTAGCGGGCACTTGGACTATCTGGGTCAACTAGTGGGCCCTTGTACTATATAGGTTAACTAGCGAGCACTTCGACTATCTAGGTTAACTAGCGGACCTTGGACTCTGTAGGTTAACTAGCGGGCCTTTGGACTATGTAGGTTAACTAGTGGGCCCTTGGACGATCTAAGTTAACTAGAGGGCACTTGGACTATCTAGGTTAACTAGCGGGCACTTGGACTATCTAGGTCAACTAGTGGGCCCTTGTGCTATGTAGGTTAACTAGCGAGCACATGGACTATCTAGGTTAACTAGCGGACCTTGGACTCTGTAGGTTAACTAGCGGGCCTTTGGACTATGTAGGTTAACTAGTGGGCACTTGGACGTCTAGGTTAACTAGAGGGCACTTGGACTATCTAGGTTAACTAGCGGGCACTTGGACTATCTAGGTTACCTAGCAGGCACTTAGACTATGAAGGTTCCCTAGCGGGCACTTGGATTATCTAGGTTACCCAGCGGGCACTTGGACTATGTAGGTCAACTAGCGGGCCCTTGGACTATCTAGGCTAGCTAACTGGCACGTGGACTATGTAGGTTAGCTAGTGGACACTTACACGATCTAGGTTAACTAGCGGGCTCTTGCACTATGTAGGTTAACTAGCGGGCGCATTGACTATGTAGGTTAACTAGCGGGCACTTGGACGATCTAGGTTAACTAGCAGGCACTTGGATTATCTAGGTTACCTACCGGGCACTTGGACTATGTAGGTTCCCTATCGGGCACTTGGACTATGTAGGTTAACTAGCGGACACTTGGACTATCTAGGTTACCTTGCTGGCACTTGAAATATCTATGTTGCCTAGTGGGTTCTTGGAGTATGTAGGTTATCTAGCGGGCTGTTGGACTATCTAGGTTACCTAGCGGGCACTTGTACTATCTAGGTTAACTAACAGGCACTTGGACTATGTAGGTTCCCTAGCAGGCCTTGGACTATGTAAGTTCCCTATCGGGCACTTGGACTAGGTAGGTTCCCTAGCGGGCTCTTGGTCTATCTAGGTTAACTAGCGGGCACTTGGAGTATCTAGGTTAACTAGCGAGCATTTGGATTATCTAGGATAACTAGCGGGCACTTGGACTATTAGTGTCCCTAGCGGGCATTTGGACTATATAGGTTACCTAGCGGGCACGTGGACTATGTAGGTTAACGAACAGGCACTTGGACTATGTAAGTAACCTAGTGGTCGCTTGAACTGTCTAGGTTACCTAGCGGGCACTCGAACTATCTAGGTTAACTTGCAGGCCCTTGGACGATGTAGGTTAACTAGCGGGCCCGTGGACTATGTAGCTTAACTAGCGGGCCCTTGGACTATGTAGGTTAACTAGCGTGCACTTGGACGATCTAGGTTAACTAGCGGGCACTTGGACTATGTAGGTTAACGAACAGGCACTTGGACTATGTAAGTAACCTAGTGGTCACTTGAACTGTCTAGGTTACCTAGCGGGCACTTGGACTATGTAGGTTAACTAGCGGGCACTTGGACTATCTATGTTAACTTGCAGACCCTTGGACGATGTAGGTTAACTAGCGGGCCCTTGGACTATGTAGGTTAACTAGCGGGCCCTTGGACTATGTAAGTTAACTAGCGTGAACTTGGACGATATAGGTTAACTAGCGGGCACTTGGACTATGTAGGTTAACGAACAGGCACTTGGACTATGTAAGTAACCTAGTGGTCATTTGAACTCTCTAGGTTACCTAGCGAGCACTTGGAATATGTACCTTCCCTAGAGGGCACTTGGACTATCTATGTTAACTAGCGGGCACTTGGACTATGTAGTTTACCTAGCACACACTTACACTATGTAGGTTACCTAGCGGGCACTTGGACTATGTAGGTTAAATAGAGGACACTTGGACAATCTAGGTTAACTAGTGGGCCCTTGACTATGTAGGTTAACTAGCCAGTACTTGGACGATCTAGGTTAACTAGCGGGCACTTGAACGATCTAGGTTAACTAAGGGGCACTTGGACTATCAAAGTTAACAAGCGAGCCCTTGGTCTATGTAGGTTAACTAGCGGGCCCTTGGACTATCTAGGTTACCTAGATAGCACTTGGACTATATAGGTTCCCTAGCGGGCACTTGGACTATCTATGTTAACGAACGGGCACTTGGACTCTGCAGGTAACCTAGCGGGCACTTGGACAGTCTAGGTTAAATAGCGGGCTCTTGGAATTCTAGGTTAACGAACGGGCACTTGGACTATGTAGGATGCCTAGCGGGCACTTGGACTATCTAGGTTGGTTAACGGGCACTTGGACTATCTAGGTTACCTAGCGGGAACTTGGACTATCTAGGTTGCCTAGCAGGCACTTGGATTATGAAGGATCCCTGCGGCACTTGGACTATCTAGGTTACCTAGCGGGCACTTGGACTATGTACGTCCCCTAGTGGGCACTTGGACTATCTAGGTTAACTAACGGGCACTAGGACTATCTAGGTTAACTAGCGGGCACTTGGACTATCTATGTTACCTTGCGGGCACTTGGATTATGAAGGATCCCTAGCGGGCAGTAGGACTATGTAGGTTAACTAGCGGACACTTGCGCGATCTTGGTTAACTAGCGGGCCGTTGCACTATGTAGGTTAACTAGCGGGCCCATGGATTATGTAGGTTTACTAGCAGGCACTTGGACTATCTAGGTTAACTAGCGGGCACTTGGACTATGTAGATTCCCTAGCGGGCATTTGGACTATTTAGGTTACCTAGCGGGAACTTGTACTTTGTAGGTTACCTAGTGGGCACTTGGAATATCTAGGTTACCAAGCAGGCTCTTTGACTATCTAGGTTAATTAACGGGCACTTGGACTATGTAAGTTAACTAGAGGACACTTGGACAATCTAGGTTCCCTATCGGGCACTTGGACTATGTAGGTTAACTAGCGGGCACTTGGACTGTCTAGGTTACCTAGCGGGCACTTGGACTATGTAGGTCAACTAGCGGGCCCTTGGACTATCTAGGTTAGCTAACGGGCACTTAGATTATGTGGGTTTACTAGCGGGCACTTGGAATATGTAGGTTAACCAGCGGGCCAATGGACTATGTAGGTTACCTAACGAGCACTTGGACTATGTAGGTTCCCTAGCGGGCACTTGGATTATGTAGGTTCCCTATATTGCACTTGGACTATGTAGGTTAACTAGTGGGCATTTGGACTATGTAGGTTACCTAGCGGGCACTTGGACTATGTAGGTTCCCTAGCGGGCACTTGGATTATATAGGTTCCCGATCGGGCACTTGGACTATGTAGGTTAACTAGCGGGCATTTGGACTATGTAGGTTACCTAGCGGGCACTTGGAGTATGTAGATTCCCTAGCGGGCAATTGGATTATGTTGGTTCCCTATCGGGCACTTGGACTATGTAAGTAACCTAGTGGTCACTTGAACTGTCTAGGTTACCTAGCGGGCACTTGGACTATGTAGGTTCCCTATCGGGCACTTGGAGAATGTAGGTTAACTAGGGGGCACTAAACAATGTAGGTTACCTAGCGGGCCCTTGGACTATCTAGGTTTCCTAGCGGGCACTTGGACTATGTACTTTCCCTAGCGGGCACTTGGAATATCTACGTTACCTAGCGGGCACTTTGACTATGTATGTTACCTAGCGGGCACTTGGACTATGTACATTTCCTCGCGGGTTCTTGGACTAGATAGTTTCCCTAGCGGGCACTTTATCTATCTAGGTTAACTAGCGGGCACTTGGACTATCTAGGTTAACTAGCGAGCACTTGGACAATCTAGGTTAACTAGCGGGCATTTGGACTATTAGGGCCCCTAGCGGGCATTTGGACTATATTGGGTACCTAGCGGGTACTTGGACTATGTAGGTTAACGAACGGGCACTTGGACTATGTAGGTAACCTATTGGTCACTTGAACTGTCTAGGTTACCTAGCGGGCACTTAGACTATGTAGGTTAACTAGCGGGCACTTGGACTATCTAGGTTAACTAGCGGGCCCTTAGACGATGTAGGTTAACTAGCGGGCCCTTGCACTATGTAGGTTAACTAGCGGGCCCTTGGACTATGTAGGTTAACTAGCGTGCACTTGGACGATCTAGGTTAACTAGCGGGCACTTGGACTATGTAGGTAAACGAACAGTCACTTGGACTATGTAAGTAACCTAGTGGTCACTTGAACTGTCTAGGTTACCTAGCGGGCACTTGGACTATGTAGGTCAACTAGCGGGCACTTGGACTATCTAGGTTAACTTGCGGGCCCTTGGACGATGTAGGTTATCTAGCGGGCCCTTGGACTATCTAGGTTACCTAGATAGCACTTGGACTATATAAGTTCCCTAGCGGGCACTTGACTAGGTAGGTTCCCTAGCGAGCACTTGGTCTATCTAGGTTAACTAGCGGGCACGTGGACTATCAAGGTTAACTAGCGAGCACTTGGACTATCTAGGATAACTAGCGGGCACTTGGACTATTAGGCTCCCTAGCGGGCATTTGGACTATATAGGTTACCTAGCGGGCACTTGGACTATGTAGGTTAACGAACAGGCACTTGGACTATGTAAGTAACCTAGTGGTCACTTGAACTGTCTAGGTTACCTAGCGGGCACTTGGACTATGTAGGTTAACTAGCGTGCACTTGGACGATCTAGGTTAACTAGCGGGCACTTGGACTATGTAGGTAAACGAACAGTCACTTGGACTATGTAAGTAACCTAGTGGTCACTTGAACTGTCTAGGTTACCTAGCGGGCACTTGGACTATGTAGGTCAACTAGCGGGCACTTGGACTATCTAGGTTAACTTGCGGGCCCTTGGACGATGTAGGTTATCTAGCGGGCCCTTGGACTATCTAGGTTACCTAGATAGCACTTGGACTATATAAGTTCCCTAGCGGGCACTTGACTAGGTAGGTTCCCTAGCGAGCACTTGGTCTATCTAGGTTAACTAGCGGGCACGTGGACTATCAAGGTTAACTAGCGAGCACTTGGACTATCTAGGATAACTAGCGGGCACTTGGACTATTAGGCTCCCTAGCGGGCATTTGGACTATATAGGTTACCTAGCGGGCACTTGGACTATGTAGGTTAACGAACAGGCACTTGGACTATGTAAGTAACCTAGTGGTCACTTGAACTGTCTAGGTTACCTAGCGGGCACTTGGACTATGTAGGTTAACTAACGGGCACTTGGACTATCTAGGTTAACTTGCAGACCCTTGGAAGATGTAGGTTAACTAGCGGGCCCTTGGACTATGTAGGTTAACTAGCGGGCCCTTGGACTATGTAGGTTAACTAGCGTGCACTTGGACGATCTAGGTTACCTAGCGGGCACTTGTACTATCTAGGTTAACTAACAGGCACTTGGACTATGTAGGTTCCCTAGCAGGCCTTGGACTATGTAAGTTCCCTATCGGGCACTTGGACTAGGTAGGTTCCCTAGCGGGCACTTGGTCTATCTAGGTTAACTAGCGGACACTTGGAGTATCTAGGTTAACTAGCGAGCTCTTGGATTATCTAGGATAACTAGCGGGCACTTGGACTATTAGGGTCCCTAGCGGGCATTTGGACTATATAGGTTACCTAGCGGGTACTTGGACTATGTAGGTTAACGAACAGGCACTTGGACTATGTAAGTAACCTAGTGGTCGCTTGAACTGTCTAGGTTACCTAGCGGGCACTCGGACTATCTAGGTTAACTTGCAGGCCCTTGGACGATGTAGGTTAACTAGCGGGCCCTTGAAATATGTAGGTTAACTAGCGGGCCCTTGGACTATGTAGGTTAACTAGCGTGCACTTGGACGATCTAGGTTAACTAGCGGGCACTTGGACTATGTAGGTTAACGAACAGGCACTTGGACTATGTAAGTAACCTAGTGGTCACTTGAACTGTCTAGGTTACCTAGCGGGCAGTAGGACTATGTAGGTTAACTAGCGGGCACTTGGACTATCTAGGTTAACTTGCGGGCCCTTGGACGATGTAGGTTATCTAGCGGGCCCTTGGACTATCTAGGTTACCTAGATAGCACTTGGACTATATAGGTTCCCTAGCGGGCACTTGGACTAGGTAGATTCCATAGCGGGCACTTGGTCAATCTAGGTTAACTAGCGGGCACGTGGACTATCAAGGTTAACTAGCGAGCACTTGGACTATCTAGGATAACTAGCGGGCCCTTGGACTATTAGGGTCCCTAGCGGGCATTTGGACTATATAGGTTACCTAGCGGGCACTTGGACTATGTAGGTTAACGAACAGGCACTTGGACTATGTAAGTAACCTAGTGGTCACTTGAACTGTCTAGGTTACCTAGCGGGCACTTGGACTATGTAGGTTAACTAACGGGCACTTGGACTATCTAGGTTAACTTGCAGACCCTTGGAAGATGTAGGTTAACTAGCGGGCCCTTGGACTATGTAGGTTAACTAGCGGGCCCTTGGACTATGTAGGTTAACTAGCGTGCACTTGGACGATCTAGGTTACCTAGTGGGCACTTGTACTATCTAGGTTAACTAACAGGCACTTGGACTATGTAGGTTCCCTAGCAGGCCTTGGACTATGTAAGTTCCCTATCGGGCACTTGGACTAGGTAGGTTCCCTAGCGGGCACTTGGTCTATCTAGGTTAACTAGCGGACACTTGGAGTATCTAGGTTAACTAGCGAGCAGTTGGATTATCTAGGATAACTAGGGGCACTTGGACTATCTAGGTTGCCTAGATAGCACTTGGACTATAGAGGCTCCCTAGCGGGCACTTAGACGA
Organism: Tenrec ecaudatus; assembly: GCF_050624435.1. Taxonomy (NCBI): domain Eukaryota; kingdom Metazoa; phylum Chordata; class Mammalia; order Afrosoricida; family Tenrecidae; genus Tenrec; species Tenrec ecaudatus. The sequence goes on along the minus strand of NW_027457578.1, from coordinate 676,150 downwards.
GGTAGGTTCCCTAGCGGGCACTTGGTCTATCTAGGTTACTAGCGTTCACGTGGACTATCTAGGTTAACTAGCGAGCACTTGGACAATCTAGGATAACTAGCGGGCAATTGGACTATTAGGGTCCCTAGCGGGCCCTTGGACTATGTAGGTTAACTACCGTGCACTTGGACAATCTAGGTTAACTAGCGGGTACTTGGACTACGTAGGTTCCCTAGCGGGCACTTGGACTATGTATGTTCCCTACGGACATTTGAACTATGTAAGTTAACTAGCGGGTACTTGGACTATGTATGGTAACTAGCGCGCGCTTGGACTATGTAGGTTAACTAGCGGACACTTGCACTATGTAGGTTACCTAGCGGGCACTTGGAATATGTACCTTCCCTAGAGGGCAATTGGACTATCTATGTTAACTAGCGGGCACTTGGATTGTCTAGGTTACCCAGCAGGCACTTGGACTATGTTGGTTAACTAGCGGGCACTTGCACTCTCTAGGTTACCTAGCGGGCACTTGGAATATGTACCTTCCCTAGAGGGCAATTGGACTATCTATGTTAACTAGCGGGCACTTGGACTATGTAGTTAACCTAGCACACACTTACACTATGTAGGTTACCTAGCGGGCACTTGGACTATGTAGGTTAAATAGAGAACACTTGGACAATCTAGGTTAACTAGTGGGCCCTTGACTATGTAGGTTAACTAGCCAGTACTTGGACGATCTAGGTTAACTAGCGGGCACTTGAACGATCTAGGTTAACTAAGGGGCACTTGGACTATCAAAGTTAACAAGCGAGCCCTTGGTCTATGTAGGTTAACTAGCGGGCCCTTGGACTTTCTAGGTTACCTAGATAGCACTTGGACTATATAGGTTCCCTAGCGGGCACTTGGACTATCTATGTTAACGAACGGGCACTTGGACTCTGCAGATAACCTAGCGGGCACTTGGACAGTCTAGGTTAAATAGCGGGCTCTTGGAATTCTAGGTTAACGAACGGGCACTTGGACTATGTAGGTTGCCTAGGGGGAACATGGACTATCTAGGTTAGTTAACGGGCACTTGGACTATCTAGGTTACCTAGCGGGAACTTGGACTATCTAGGTTGCCTAGCAGGCACTTGGATTATGAAGGATCCCTGCGGGCACTTGGACTATCTAGGTTACCTAGCGGGCACTTGGACTATGTACGTCCCCTAGTGGGCACTTGGCATATCTAGGTTAACTAACGGGCACTACGACTATCTAGGTTAACTAGCGGGCACATGGACTATCTAGGTTACCTAGCGCGCACTTGGATTATGAAGGATCCCTAGCGGGCACTAGGACTATGTAGGTTAACTAGCGGACACTTGCGCAATCTAGGTTAACTAGCGGGCCCTTGCACAATGTAGGTTAACTAGCGGGCCCATGGATTATGTAGGTTTACTAGCAGGCACTTGGACTATGTAGGTTAACTAGCGGGCACTTGGACTATGTAGATTCCCTAGTGGGCATTTGGACTATTTAGGTTACCTAGCGGGAACTTGTGCTATGTAGGTTACCTAGTGGGCACTTGGAAAATCTAGGTTACCTAGCAGGCACTTTGACTATCTAGGTTAACTAACGGGCACTTGGACTATGTAAGTTAACTAAAGGACACTTGGACTATCTAGGTTCCCTATCGGGCACTTAGACTATGTAGGTTAACTAGCGGGCACATGGATTGTCTAGGTTACCTAGCGGGCACTTGGACTATGTAGGTCAACTAGCGGGCCCTTGGACTATCTAGGTTAGCTAACGGACACTTAGATTATGTGGGTTAACTAGCGGGCACTTGGAATATGTAGGTTAACCAGCGGACCCATGGACTATGTAGGTTATCTAACGAGCATTTGGACTATGTAGGTTCCCTAGCGGGCACTTGGATTATGTAGGTTCCCTATATTGCACTTGGACTATGTAGGTTCCCTAGCGGGCACTTGGATTATATAGGTTCCCTATCGGGAACTTGGACTATGTAGGTTAACTAGCGGGCATTTGGACTATGTAGGTTACCTAGCGGGCACTTGGAGTATGTAGGTTCCCTAGCGGGCAATTGGATTATGTAGGTTCCCTATCGGGCACTTCGACTATGTAAGTTAACTAGCGGGCATTTGGACTATGTAGGTTACCTAGCGAGCACTTGGACTATGTAGGTTCCCTATCGGGCACTTGGAGAATGTAGGTTAACTAGGGGGCACTAGAACAATGTAGGTTACCTAGCGGGCCCTTGGACTATCTAGGTTTCCTAGTGGGCACTTGGACTATGTACTTTCCCTAGCGGGCACTTGGAATATCTACGTTACCTAGCGGGCACTTGGACTATGTATGTTACCTAGCGGGCACTTGGACTATGTACGTTTCCTAGCCGGTTCTTGGACTAGATAGGTTCCCTAGCGGGCACTTTATCTATCTAGGTTAACTAGCGGGCACTTGGACTATCTAGGTTAATTAGCGAGCACTTGGACTATCTAGGTTAACTAGCGGGCATTTGGACGATTAGGGCCCCTAGCGGGCATTTGGACTCTATTGGTTACCTAGCGGGCACTTGGACTATGTACGTTTCCTAGTCGGTTCTTGGACTAGATAGGTTCCCTAGCGGGCACTTTATCTATCTAGTTTAACTAGCGGGCACTTGGACTATCTAGGTTAACTAGCGGGCATTTGAACTATTAGGGCCCCTAGCGGGCATTTGGACTATATTGGTTACCTAGCGGGTACTTGGACTATGTAGGTTAACGAACGGGCACTTGGACTATGTAGGTAACCTATTGGTCACTTGAACTGTCTAGGTTACCTAGCGGGCACTTAGACTATGTAGGTTAACTAGCGGGCACTTGGACTATCTAGGTAAACTAAAGGGTCCCTTAGACGATGTAGGTTAACAAGCGGGCCCTTGCACTATGTAGGTTAACTAGCGGGCCCATGGATTATGTAGGTATACTAGCAGGCACTTGGACTATCTAGGTTAACTAGCGGGCATTTGGACTATGTAGTTTCCCTAGCGGGCTTTTGGACTATTTAGGTTACCTAGCGGGCACTTGGACCATGTAGGTTACCTAGCGGGCACTTGGACTATCTAGGTTACCTAGCAGGCACTTTGACTATCTAGGTTAACTAACGGGCATTTGGACTATGTAGGTTGCCTAGCAGCCACTTGGACTATCTAGGTTACATGGCAGGCACTTTGACTATCTAGGTTAACTAAAGGGCACTTGAACTATGTAGGTTACCTAGCGGGATCTTGGACTATCTAGGTTACCTAGCAGGCACTTTGACTATCTAGGTTAACTAAAGGGCACTTGAACTATGTAGGTTAACTAGCGGGCACTTGGACGGTCTAGGTTACCTAGTGGGCACTTGTATTATCTAGGTTAACGAACGGGCACTTGGACTATGTAGGTTACCTACCCGCCACTTGCACTATCTAGGTTAGCTAACAGGCACTTGGACTATCTAGGTTCCCTAGAGGGCACTTGTACTATCCAGGTTACCTAGCTGGCACCTGGACTATGTAGGTCAACTAGCGGGCCCTTGGACTATCTAGGTTAGCCAACGGGCACTTAGATAATGTAGGATAACTAGCGGGCACTTGGACTATGTAGGCTAACTAGGGGGCCCTTGGACGATCTAGGTTACCTAGCGGGTACTTGAACTATCTAGGTTAACTAGCGGGAATTTGCAGTATGTAGGTTACCTAGCGGGCACTTGGACTATGTATGTTACCTAGCGGGCACTTGGACTATCTATGTTAACTAGCGGGCACTTGGAATATGTAGGTTAACTAGCGGACACTTGCACTATGTAGGTTACCTAGCAGGCACTTGGACTATCTAGGTTAACTAGAGGGGCACTTGGACTATGTAGGTCAACTAGCGGTCCCTTGGACTATCTAGGTTAGCCAACGGGCACTTAGATTGTGTAGGTTAACTGGCGGGCACTTGGAATATGTAGGTTAAGTAGCGGACACTTGCACACTGAAGGTTAACTAGCGGGCCCATGGACTATGTAGGTTTACTAGCGGACCCTTGGACTATCTAGGTTCCCTAAAGTGCACTTGGACTATCTAGGTTACCGAACGGGCACTTGGACTATGTAGGCTAACTAGCGGGCACTTGGATTATCTAGGTTAACTAGCAGGCACTTAGACGATCTAGGTTAACTAGCTGGAACATGGACTATGTAGGCTAACTAGGGGGCACTTGGACAATCTAGGTTAACTAGCGGGCCCTTGGACGATCTACGTTAACTAGCAGGCACTTGGACTATCAAAGTTAAAAAGTGAGCCCTTGGACTATGTAGGTTAACTATCGGGCCCTTGGACTATCTAGGTTACCTAGCGGGCACTTGGACTATATAGATTACCTAGCGGGCACTTGGACTATCTAGATTAACGAATGGGCACTTGGACTATGTAAGTTGCTTAGCGGGCACTTGGACACTCTAGGTTAGGTAACGGGCACTTTGAGTATCTACGTTACCTAGTGGGAACTTGGACAATGTAAGTTACCTAGCGGGCACTTGGACTATCTAGGTTACCTAGCGGGCCCTTGGACTATGTAGGTTTCCTAGCGGGCACTTGGACTATCTAGGTTAACGAACTGGCACTTGGACTATGTAGGTAACCTAGCGGGCACTTGGACAGTCTAGGTTACCTAGCTGGCACTTGAACTATGAAGGTTCCCTAGGGGGCACTTGGACTATGTAGGTCAACTAGCAGGCCCTTGGACTATCTAGGTTAGCTAACTGGCACGTGGACTATGTAGGTTAACTAGCGGGCCCTTGGACTATGTAGATTAACTAGCAGCACTTGGACTATCTACTTTAACTAGCGGGCCCTTGGACTATGTAGATTCCGTAGCGGGCACTTGGACTACGTAGGTTCCCTAGCGGGCACTTGGACTATGTAGGTTCCCTAGTGGGCACTTGGACTATGAATGTTCCCTACGGACACTTGAACTATGTAAGTTAACTACTGGGCACTTGGACTATGTATGTTAACTAACGGGCCCTTGGACTACTTAGGTTAACTAGCGGACACTTGCACTATGTAGGTTACCTAGCGGGCACTTGGACTATCTAGGTTACCTAACGGGCATTTGGACTATGTGGGTTCCCTAGCGGGCACTTGATTATATAGGTTCCCTATCGGGCACTTGGACTATGTAGGTTAACTAGCGGGCAATTGGAGAATGTAGGTTAACTAGGGGGCACAAGGACAATGTAGGTTACCTAGCGGACCATTGGACTCTCTAGGTTACTTAGGGGGAACCTGGACTATATAGGTTAACTAGTGGGCACTTGGACTATCTAGGTTACCTAGCAGGCACTTGGACTATGTAGGTTAACTAGCGGGCACTTGGACTATGTAGGTTACCTAGCGGGCACTTGGACTATGTACGTTACCTAGCGGGCACTTGGACTATGTACGTTACCTAGCGGGCACTTGGACTATGTACGTTTCCTAGCGGGTACTTGGACTAGATAGGTTCCCTAGCGGGCACTTGGTCTATCTAGGTTAACTAGCGGGCACTTGGACTATCTAGGTTAACTAGCGAGCACTTGGACTATCTAGGTTAACTAGCGGGCATTTGGACTATCTAGGTTAACTAGCGGGCATTTGGACTATATTGGTTACCTAGCGGGCACTTGGACTATGTAGGTTAACGAACGGGCACTTGGAATAGGCAGGTAACCTAGCGGGCACTTGGACTGTCTAGGTTCCCTATCGGGCACTTGGACTATGTAGGTTAACTAGCGGGCATTTGGACTATGTAGGTTACCTAGCGGGCACTTGGACTATGTAGGTTCCCTATCGGGCACTTGTAGAATGTAGGTTAACTAGGGGGCACTAAGACTATGTAGGTTACCTAGCGGGCCCTTGGACTATCTAAGTTACCTAGCGGGCATTTGGATTATGTAGGCTCCCTAGCGGGCATTTGGACTATATAGATTACCTAGCGGGCACTTAGACTTTGTAGGTTACCTAGCGGGCACTTGGACTATCTAGGTTACCTAGCTGGCACTTGAACTATCTACGTCACCTAGCGGGTACTTGGAGTATGTAGGTTACCTACCGGGCTGTTGGACTATCTAGGTTACCTAGCGGGCACTTGGACTATCTAGGTTAACTAACGGGCACTAGGAATATGTAGGTTCCCTAGAAGGCACTTGGAGAATGTAGGTTAACTAGGGGACACTAGGACAATGTAGGTTACCTAGCGGGCCCTTGGACTATCTAGGTTACCTAGGGAGAACTTGGACTATGTAGGTAAACTAGCGGGCACTAGGACAATCTAGGTTAACTAGCGGGTACTTGGACTATGTAGGTTAACTAGCGGGCACTTGGACTATGTAGATTAACTAGCAGCACTTGGACTATCTACGTTAACTAGCGGGCCCTTGGACTATATAGATTCCCTAGCGGGCACTTGGACTATGTATGTTCCAGAGCGGGCACTTGAACTATGTAGGTTCCCTAGCGGGCACTTGGAGAATGTAGGTTAACTAGGGGACACTAGGTACAATATAGGTTACCTAGCGGGCCCTTGGACTATCTAGGTTACCTAGGGAGAACTTGGACTATGTAGGTTAACTAGTGGGCACTTGGACTATCTAGGTTACCTAGCAGGCACTTGGCATATGTAGGTTAACTAGCGGGCACTTGGACTATCTAGGTTACCTAGCGGGCACTTGAACTATGTACTTTCCCTAGCGGGCACTTGGACTATCTACGTTACCTAGCGGGCACTTGGACTATGTACGTTAACTAGTGGGCACTTAGACTATGTATGTTTTCTAGCGGGTACTTGGATTATCTATGTTAACTAGCGGGCCCTTGGACTATGTAGGTTTCCTATCGGGCACTTGGACTATCTAGGTTAACTAGCGAGCTCTTGAACTATCTAGGATAACTAGCGGGCACTTGGACTATTAGGGTTCCTAGCGGGCATTTGTACTATATAGGTTACCTAGCGGGGAATTGGACTATGTAGGTTAACGAACAGGCACTTGGACTATGTAGGTAACCTAGTGGTCACTTTAACTGTCTACGTTACCTAGCGGGCCCTTGGACTATGTAGGTTAACTAGCGGGCCCTTGGACTATGTAGGTTAACTAGCGGGCACTAGGACTATGTAGATTCCCTAGCGGGCAATTGGACTATGTATGTTCCAGAGCGGGCACTTGGACTATGTAGGTTCCCTAGCATGCACTTGGACTATGTAGGTTCCAGAGCGGGCACTTGGACTATCTAGGTTCCCTAGTGGGCACTTGGACTATGTATGTTAACTAGCGGACACTTGGATGATCTAGGTTAACTAGCGGGTACTTGGACTATCTAGGTTACCTAGATAGCACTTGGAATATATAGGTTCCCTAGCGGGCACTTGCACTATCTAGGTTAACGAACGGGCACTTGGACTATGCAGGTAACCTAGCGGCCACTTGGACTATCTAGGTTACCTAGCGGGCACTTGGACTATGTAGGTTAACTAGCGGACACTTGCATGATCTAGGTTAACTAGCGGTCCCTTACACTATGTAGGTTAACTAGTGGGCCCATGGATTATGTAGGTTTACTAGCAGGCTCTTGGACTATCTAGGTTAACTAGCGGGCACATGGACTATGTAGTTTCCCTAGCGGGCATTTGCACTATTTAGGTTACCAAGCGGGAACTTGGACTATGTAGGTTACCTAGCGAGCACTTGGACTATGTAGGTTCCCTAGCGGGCACTTGGATTATGTAGGTTCCCTTTAGGGCACTTGGATTATGTAGGTTAACTAGCGGATACTTGGACTATCTAGGTTAACTAGCAGGCCCTTGGACGATGTAGGTTAACTAGCGGTCCCTTGGACGATCTAGGTTAACTAGCGGGTACGTGAACTATGTAGGTTAACGAGCGTGCCCTTGGACTATGTAGATTAACAAGCGGCACTTGGACTATCTAGGTTAATTAGCGGGCCCTTGGACTATGTAGTTTCCCTAGCGGGCACTTGGACTATGTAGGTTCCCTAGCAGGCTCTTGGACTATGTAGGTTCCAGAGCGGGCAATTGGACTATGTAGCTTCCCTAGCAGGCACTTGGACTATCTAGGTTACCTAGCGGCCACTTGGACTATGTAGATTAACTAGTAGCACTTGGACTATCTACGTTAACAAGCGGGCCCTTGGACTATGTAGATTCCCTAGCGGGCAATTGGACTAGGTAGGTTCCCTAGCGGGCAATTGGACTATGTAGGTTCCCTAGCGGGCACTTGGACTCTGAATGTTCCCTACGGACACTTGAACTATGTAAGTTAACTACCGGTCACTTGGACAATGTATGTTAACTAGCGGGCCCTGGGACTACTTAGGTTAACTAGCGGACACTTGCACTATGTAGTTTCCCTATCGGGCACATGGACTATGTAGGTTAACTAGCGGGCATTTGGACTATGTAGGTTACCTAGCGGGCACTTGGACTATGTAGGTTCCCTATCGGGCACTTGGACAATGTAGGTTAACTAGTGGGCACTAGGACAATGTAGGTTACCTAGCGGGTCCTTGGACTATCTAGGTTACCTAGGGGAAACCTGGACTATGTAGGTTAACTAGTGGGCACTTGGACTATCTAGGTTACCTAGCAGGCACTTGGACTATGTAGGTTCCCTAGCGGGTACTTGGACTATGTACGTTACCTAGCGGGCACTTGGACTACGTAGGTTTCCTAGCGGGTACTTGGACTCGATAGGTTCCCTAGCGGGCACTTGGTCTATCTAGGTTACTAGCGGGCACTTGGACTATCTAGGTTAACTAGCGAGCACTTGGACTATCTAGGTTAACTAGCGGGCATTTGGACTATTAGGGCCCCTAACGGGCATTTGGACTATATTGGTTACCTAGCGGGCACTTGGACTATGTAGGTTAACGAACGGGCACTTGGACTATGTAGGTAACCTAGTGGTCACTTGAACTCTCTAGGTTACCTAGCGGGCACTTAGACTATTTAGGTTAACTAGCGGGCCCTTGGACAATGTAGGTTAACTAGCGGGCCCTTGCACTATGTAGGTTAACTAGCTGGCCCATGGATTATGTAGGTTTACTAGCAGGCACTTGGACTGTCTAGGTTACCTAGTGGGCACTTGTACTATCTAGGTTACCTAGCTGGCACTTGGACTATGTAGGTCAACTAGCGGGCCCTTGGCCTATCTTGGTTAGCTAACAGGCACTTAGATTATGTAGGTTAACTAGCGAGCACTTGGAATATGTATGTTAAGTAGCGGACACTTGCACTATGAAGGTTAACTAGTGGGCCCATGGACTATATAGTTTTACTAGCGGGCCCTTGGACTATCTAGGTTCCCTAAAGGGCACTTGGACTATCTAGGTTACCGAACGGGCACTTGGACTATCTAGGTTACCTAGCGGGCACTTGGACTATGTAGGTTAAGTAGGGTGCCCTTGGACGATCTATGTTACCTAGCGGATACTTGAAGTATCTAGGTTAACTAGCTGGCACTTGCAGTATCTAGGTTACCTAGCGGGCACTTGGACTATGTACGTTCCCTAGCGGGCACTTGGGCTATCTATGTTAACTATCGGGCACTTGGAATATGTAGGCTAACTAGCGGGCACTTGGACAATCTATGTTAACAAGCGGGCACTTGGACTATCAAAGTTAACAAGTGAGCCCTTGGACTATGTAGGTTAACTCGCGGGCCCTTGGAATATCTGTGTTACCTAGCGGGCCCTTGGACTGTATAGGTTACCTAGCGGGCACTTGGACTATGTAGGTTACCTAGTAAGCACGTGGACAATCTAGGTTAACGAACGGGCACTTGGAATATGCAGGTAACCTAGCGGGCAATTGGACTGTCTAGGTTACCTAACGAGCACTTGGACTTCTAGGTTAACGAACGGGCTCTAGGGGTATGTAGGTTGCCTACCGGTCACTTGGACTATCTAGGTTAGGTAACGGACACTTGGACTATCTAGGTTACCTAGCGGGAACTTGGACAATGTAAGTTACCTAGCGGGCACTTGGACTATCTAGGTTACCTAAAGGGCACTTTGACTATCTAGGGTACATAGCGGGCACTTGGATTATGTAGGTTACATAGCGGGCACTTGGACTATGTAGGTTAACTAGCGAGCACTTGGATTCTAGGTTTCCTAGTGGGCACTTGGACTATCTAGTTTACCTAGCGGGCCCTTGGACTATGTAGGTTACATAGCGGGCACTTGGACTATGTAGGTTAACTAGCGAGCACTTGGATTCTAGATTTCCTAGCGGGCACTTGGACTATCTAGGTTACCTAGCGGGCCCTTGTACTATGTAGGTTTCCTAGCGGGCACTTGGACTATGTAGGTTAACTAGCGGACACTTGGACGATCTAGGTTAACTAGCGGGCACTTGGAATATCTAGGTTAACTAGCGGGTTCTTGGACTATGTAGGTTAACTAGCGGTCACTTGGACTATCTAGGTTAAATAGCTGACCTTGGACTATGTAGGTTAAATAGCGGGCACTTGGACTATCTAGGTTAACTAGCGGGCACTTGCACAATGCAGGTTCCCTAGCGAGCACTTTGACTATGTAGGTTGCCTAGCGGGCACTTGGACTATATAGGTTCCCTATGGGCACTTGGACTATCTAGGTTCCCTAACGGGCACTTGGAATATACAGGTTCCCTATCAGGAACTTGGACTATGTAGGTTCCTCAGCGGGCACATGGACTATGTAGGTTCCCTATCGGGCATTGGACTATGTAGGTTAACTAGCAGGCCCTTGGACTATCTAGGTTACCTAGCGGGCACTTGTACTATGTAGGTTAACTAGCGGACACTTGGACAATCTAGGTTACCTAGCTGGCACTTGAACTATGTACATACCCTAGCGGGCACTTGGACTATCTTGGTTACCTAGCGGGCACTTGGCCTATCTAGGTTAACGAACGGACACTTGGACTATGTAGGTTAACTAGCGGACACTTCGACTATCTAGGTTAGCCAACGGGCAAAGGGACTATCTAGGTTACCTAGCGGGCACTTGGACTATTTAGGTTACCTAGCAGGCACTTTGACTATCTAGGTTAACTAACGGGCAGTTGGACTATGTAGGTTGCCTAGCGAGCACTTGGACTATGTAGGTTCCCAGCGGGCACTTGGACTATGTAGGTTCCCTATCGGGTACTTGGACTGTCTAGGTTAACTAGCGGGCAATTGGACTGTCTGGGTTACCTAGTGGGCACTTGGACTATGTAGTTTACCTAGCACGCACTTGGACTATGTAGGTTAACTAGCGGGCACTTGGACTATCTAGGTTACCTAGAGGGCACTTGGACTATGTACGTTCCCTAGCGGGCACTTGGGCTATCTACATTACCTAGCGGCCAATTGGACTATGTAGGTTAACGAACGGGCACTTGGACTATGTAGGTAACATAATGGTCACTTGGACTGTCTAGGTTACCTAGCGGGGACTTGGACTATGTAGGTTAACTAGCGGTCACTTGGCCTATGTAGGATCCCTATCGGACATTTGTACTACTTAGGTTAACTAGCGGGCACTTTAACTATCTAGGATAACTAGCGGGCACTTGGACTATCTAGGTCAACTAGCGGGCCCTTGTACTATGTAGGTTAATTAGCGGGCACATGGACTATCTAGGTTAACTAGCGGACCTTGGACTATGTAGGTTAACTAGCGGGCACTTGGACTATGTACGTCCCCTAGTGGGCATTTGGACTATCTAGGTTAACTAGCGGGCACTTGGACTATCTAGGTTAACTAGCGAGCACTTGGACTATCTAGGTTAACTAGCGGGCATTTGGACTATTAGGGCCCCTAACGGGCATTTGGACTATATTGGTTACCTAGCGGGCACTTGGACTATGTAGGTTAACGAACGGGCACTTGGACTATGTAGGTAACCTAGTGGTCACTTGAACTCTCTAGGTTACCTAGCGGGCACTTAGACTATTTAGGTTAACTAGCGGGCCCTTGGACAATGTAGGTTAACTAGCGGGCCCTTGCACTATGTAGGTTAACTAGCTGGCCCATGGATTATGTAGGTTTACTAGCAGGCACTTGGACTGTCTAGGTTACCTAGTGGGCACTTGGATTATCTAGGTTAACGAACGGGCACTTGGACTATGTAGGTTACCTAGCCGCCACTTGGACTATCTAGGTTAGCTAACAGGCCCTTGAACTATCTAGGTTCCCTAGCGGGCACTTGTACTATCTAGGTTACCTAGCTGGCACTTGGACTATGTAGGTCAACTAGCGGGCCCTTGGCCTATCTTGGTTAGCTAACAGGCACTTAGATTATGTAGGTTAACTAGCGAGCACTTTGAATATGTATGTTAAGTAGCGGACACTTGCACTATGAAGGTTAACTAGTGGGCCCATGGACTATATAGTTTTACTAGCGGGCCCTTGGACTATCTAGGTTCCCTAAAGGGCACTTGGACTATCTAGGTTACCGAACGGGCACTTGGACTATCTAGGTTACCTAGCGGGCACTTGGACTATGTAGGTTAAGTAGGGGGCCCTTGGACGATCTATGTTACCTAGCGGATACTTGAAGTATCTAGGTTAACTAGCTGGCACTTGCAGTATCTAGGTTACCTAGCGGGCACTTGGACTATGTACGTTCCCTAGAGGGCACTTGGGCTATCTATGTTAACTATCGGGCACTTGGAATATGTAGGCTAACTAGCGGGCACTTGGACAATCTAGGTTAACTAGCGGGCACTTGGACGATCTAGGTTAACTAGCGGGCACTTGGACTATCAAAGTTAACAAGTGAGCCCTTGGACTATGTAGGTTAACTAGCGGGCACTTGGACTATCTGTGTTACCTAGCGGGCACTTGGACTGTATAGGTTACATAGTGGGCACTTGGACTATGTAGGTTACCTAGTAGGCACGTGGACAATCTAGGTTAACGAACGGGCACTTGGAATATGCAGGTAACCTAGCGGGCAATTGGACTGTCTAGGTTACCTAACGAGCACTTGGACTTCTAGGTTAACGAACGGGCTCTAGGGGTATGTAGGTTGCCTACCGGTCCCTTGGACTATCTAGGTTAGGTAACGGACACTTGGACTATCTAGGTTACCTAGCGGGAACTTGGACAATGTAAGTTACCTAGCGGGCACTTGGACTATCTAGGTTACCTAAAGGGCACTTTGACTATCTAGGGTACATAGCGGGCACTTGGACTATGTAGGTTACATAGCGGGCACTTGGACTATGTAGGTTAACTAGCGAGCACTTGGATTCTAGGTTTCCTAGCGGGCACTTGGACTATCTAGGTTACCTAGCGGGCCCTTGGACTATGTAGGTTACATAGCGGGCACTTGGACTATGTAGGTTAACTAGCGAGCACTTGGATTCTAGATTTCCTAGCGGGCACTTGGACTATCTAGGTTACCTAGCGGGCCCTTGTACTATGTAGGTTTCCTAGCGGGCACTTGGACTATGTAGGTTAACTAGCGGACACTTGGACGATCTAGGTTAACTAGCGAGCACTTGGAATATGTATGTTAAGTAGCGGACACTTGCACTATGAAGGTTAACTAGTGGGCCCATGGACTATATAGTTTTACTAGCGGGCCCTTGGACTATCTAGGTTCCCTAAAGGGCACTTGGACTATCTAGGTTACCGAACGGGCACTTGGACTATCTAGGTTACCTAGCGGGCACTTGGACTATGTAGGTTAAGTAGGGGGTCCTTGGACGATCTATGTTACCTAGCGGATACTTGAAGTATCTAGGTTAACTAGCTGGCACTTGCAGTATCTAGGTTACCTAGCGGGCACTTGGACTATGTACGTTCCCTAGCGGGCACTTGGGCTATCTATGTTAACTATCGGGCACTTGGAATATGTAGGCTAACTAGCGGGCACTTGGACAATCTAGGTTAACTAGCGGGCACTTGGGCTATCTATGTTAACTATCGGGCACTTGGAATATGTAGGCTAACTAGCGGGCACTTGGACAATCTAGGTTAACTAGCGGGCACTTGGACGATCTAGGTTAACTAGCGGGCACTTGGACTATCAAAGTTAACAAGTGAGCCCTTGGACTATGTAGGTTAACTAGCGGGCCCTTGGACTATCTGTGTTACCTAGCGGGCACTTGGACTGTATAGGTTACCTAGCGGGCACTTGGACTATGTAGGTTACCTAGTAGGCACGTGGACAATCTAGGTTAACGAACGGGCACTTGGAATATGCAGGTAACCTAGCGGGCAATAGGACTGTCTAGGTTACCTAACGAGCACTTGGACTTCTAGGTTAACGAACGGGCTCTAGGGGTATGTAGGTTGCCTACCGGTCAATTGGACTATCTAGGTTAGGTAACGGACACTTGGACTATCTAGGTTACCTAGCGGGAACTTGGACAATGTAAGTTACCTAGCGGGCACTTGGACTATCTAGGTTACCTAAAGGGCACTTTGACTATCTAGGGTACATAGCGGGCACTTGGACTATGTAGGTTACATAGCGGGCACTTGGACTATGTAGGTTAACTAGCGAGCACTTGGATTCTAGGTTTCCTAGCGGGCACTTGGACTATCTAGGTTACCTAGCGGGCCCTTGAACTATGTAGGTTAACTAGCGAGCACTTGGATTCTAGATTTCCTAGCGGGCACTTGGACTATCTAGGTTACCTAGCGGGCCCTTGTACTATGTAGGTTTCCTAGCGGGCACTTGGACTATGTAGGTTAACTAGCGGACACTTGGACGATCTAGGTTAACTAGCGGGCACTTGGAATATCTAGGTTAACTAGCGGGTTCTTGGACTATGTAGGTTAACTAGCGGTCACTTGGACTATCTAGGTTAAATAGCTGACCTTGGACTATGTAGGTTAACTAGCGGGCACTTGGACTATCTAGGTTAACTAGCGGGCACTTGCACAATGCAGGTTCCCTAGCGAGCACTTTGACTATGTAGGTTGCCTAGCGGGCACTTGGACTATATAGGTTCCCTATGGGCACTTGGACTATCTAGGTTCCCTAACGGGCACTTGGAATATACAGGTTCCCTATCAGGAACTTGGACTATGTAGGTTCCTCAGCGGGCACATGGACTATGTAGGTTCCCTATCGGGCATTGGACTATGTAGGTTAACTAGCAGGCCCTTGGACTATCTAGGTTACCTAGCGGGCACTTGTACTATGTAGGTTAACTAGCGGACACTTGGACAATCTAGGTTACCTAGCTGGCACTTGAACTATGTACATACCCTAGCGGGCACTTGGACTATCTTGGTTACCTAGCGGGCACTTGGCCTATCTAGGTTAACGAACGGACACTTGGACTATGTAGGTTAACTAGCGGACACTTCGACTATCTAGGTTAGCCAACGGGCAAAGGGACTATCTAGGTTACCTAGCGGGCACTTGGACTATTTAGGTTACCTAGCAGGCACTTTGACTATCTAGGTTAACTAACGGGCAGTTGGACTATGTAGGTTGCCTAGCGAGCACTTGGACTATGTAGGTTCCCAGCGGGCACTTGGACTATGTAGGTTCCCTATCGGGTACTTGGACTGTCTAGGTTAACTAGCGGGCAATTGGACTGTCTGGGTTACCTAGTGGGCACTTGGACTATGTAGTTTACCTAGCACGCACTTGGACTATGTAGGTTAACTAGCGGGCACTTGGACTATCTAGGTTACCTAGAGGGCACTTGGACTATGTACGTTCCCTAGCGGGCACTTGGGCTATCTACATTACCTAGCGGCCAATTGGACTATGTAGGTTAACGAACGGGCACTTGGACTATGTAGGTAACATAATGGTCACTTGGACTGTCTAGGTTACCTAGCGGGGACTTGGACTATGTAGGTTAACTAGCGGTCACTTGGCCTATGTAGGATCCCTATCGGACATTTGTACTACTTAGGTTAACTAGCGGGCACTTTAACTATCTAGGATAACTAGCGGGCACTTGGACTATCTAGGTCAACTAGCGGGCCCTTGTACTATGTAGGTTAATTAGCGGGCACATGGACTATCTAGGTTAACTAGCGGACCTTGGACTATGTAGGTTAACTAGCGGGCACTTGGACTATGTACGTCCCCTAGTGGGCATTTGGACTATCTAGGTTAACTAGCGGGCACTTGGACTATCTAGGTTAACTAGCGAGCACTTGGACTATCTAGGTTAACTAGCGGGCATTTGGACTATTAGGGCCCCTAACGGGCATTTGGACTATATTGGTTACCTAGCGGGCACTTGGACTATGTAGGTTAACGAACGGGCACTTGGACTATGTAGGTAACCTAGTGGTCACTTGAACTCTCTAGGTTACCTAGCGGGCACTTAGACTATTTAGGTTAACTAGCGGGCCCTTGGACAATGTAGGTTAACTAGCGGGCCCTTGCACTATGTAGGTTAACTAGCTGGCCCATGGATTATGTAGGTTTACTAGCAGGCACTTGGACTGTCTAGGTTACCTAGTGGGCACTTGGATTATCTAGGTTAACGAACGGGCACTTGGACTATGTAGGTTACCTAGCCGCCACTTGGACTATCTAGGTTAGCTAACAGGCCCTTGAACTATCTAGGTTCCCTAGCGGGCACTTGTACTATCTAGGTTACCTAGCTGGCACTTGGACTATGTAGGTCAACTAGCGGGCCCTTGGCCTATCTTGGTTAGCTAACAGGCACTTAGATTATGTAGGTTAACTAGCGAGCACTTTGAATATGTATGTTAAGTAGCGGACACTTGCACTATGAAGGTTAACTAGTGGGCCCATGGACTATATAGTTTTACTAGCGGGCCCTTGGACTATCTAGGTTCCCTAAAGGGCACTTGGACTATCTAGGTTACCGAACGGGCACTTGGACTATCTAGGTTACCTAGCGGGCACTTGGACTATGTAGGTTAAGTAGGGGGCCCTTGGACGATCTATGTTACCTAGCGGATACTTGAAGTATCTAGGTTAACTAGCTGGCACTTGCAGTATCTAGGTTACCTAGCGGGCACTTGGACTATGTACGTTCCCTAGAGGGCACTTGGGCTATCTATGTTAACTATCGGGCACTTGGAATATGTAGGCTAACTAGCGGGCACTTGGACAATCTAGGTTAACTAGCGGGCACTTGGACGATCTAGGTTAACTAGCGGGCACTTGGACTATCAAAGTTAACAAGTGAGCCCTTGGACTATGTAGGTTAACTAGCGGGCACTTGGACTATCTGTGTTACCTAGCGGGCACTTGGACTGTATAGGTTACCTAGTGGGCACTTGGACTATGTAGGTTACCTAGTAGGCACGTGGACAATCTAGGTTAACGAACGGGCACTTGGAATATGCAGGTAACCTAGCGGGCAATTGGACTGTCTAGGTTACCTAACGAGCACTTGGACTTCTAGGTTAACGAACGGGCTCTAGGGGTATGTAGGTTGCCTACCGGTCCCTTGGACTATCTAGGTTAGGTAACGGACACTTGGACTATCTAGGTTACCTAGTGGGAACTTGGACAATGTAAGTTACCTAGCGGGCACTTGGACTATCTAGGTTACCTAAAGGGCACTTTGACTATCTAGGGTACATAGCGGGCACTTGGACTATGTAGGTTACATAGCGGGCACTTGGACTATGTAGGTTAACTAGCGAGCACTTGGATTCTAGGTTTCCTAGCGGGCACTTGGACTATCTAGGTTACCTAGCGGGCCCTTGGACTATGTAGGTTACATAGCGGGCACTTGGACTATGTAGGTTAACTAGCGAGCACTTGGATTCTAGATTTCCTAGCGGGCACTTGGACTATCTAGGTTACCTAGCGGGCCCTTGTACTATGTAGGTTTCCTAGCGGGCACTTGGACTATGTAGGTTAACTAGCGGACACTTGGACGATCTAGGTTAACTAGCGGGCACTTGGAATATCTAGGTTAACTAGCGGGTTCTTGGACTATGTAGGTTAACTAGCGGTCACTTGGACTATCTAGGTTAAATAGCTGACCTTGGACTATGTAGGTTAACTAGCGGGCACTTGGACTATCTAGGTTAACTAGCGGGCACTTGCACAATGCAGGTTCCCTAGCGAGCACTTTGACTATGTAGGTTCCCTAGCGGGCACTTGGACTATATAGGTTCCCTATGGGCACTTGGACTATCTAGGTTCCCTAACGGGCACTTGGAATATACAGGTTCCCTATCGGGAACTTGGACTATGTAGGTTCCTCAGCGGGCACTTGGACTATGTAGTTTCCCTATCGGGCATTGGACTATGTAGGTTAACTAGCAGGCCCTTGGACTATCTAGGTTACCTAGCGGGCACTTGTACTATGTAGGTTAACTAGCGGACACTTGGACAATCTAGGTTACCTAGCTGGCACTTGAACTATGTACATACCCTAGCGGGCACTTGGACTATCTTGGTTACCTAGCGGGCACTTGGCCTATCTAGGTTAACGAACGGACACTTGGACTATGTAGGTTAACTAGCGGACACTTCGACTATCTAGGTTAGCCAACGGGCAAAGGGACTATCTAGGTTACCTAGCGGGCACTTGGACTATTTAGGTTACCTAGCAGGCACTTTGACTATCTAGGTTAACTAACGGGCAGTTGGACTATGTAGGTTGCCTAGTGAGCACTTGGACTATGTAGGTTCCCAGCGGGCACTTGGACTATGTAGGTTCCCTATCGGGTACTTGGACTGTCTAGGTTAACTAGCGGGCAATTGGACTGTCTGGGTTACCTAGTGGGCACTTGGACTATGTAGTTTACCTAGCACGCACTTGGACTATGTAGGTTAACTAGCGGGCACTTGGACTATCTAGGTTACCTAGAGGGCACTTGGACTATGTACGTTCCCTAGCGGGCACTTGGGCTATCTACGTTACCTAGCGGCCAATTGGACTATGTAGGTTAACGAACGGGCACTTGGACTATGTAGGTAACATAATGGTCACTTGGACTGTCTAGGTTACCTAGCGGGGACTTGGACTATGTAGATTAACTAGCGGTCACTTGGCCTATGTAGGATCCCTATCGGACATTTGTACTACTTAGGTTAACTAGCGGGCACTTTAACTATCTAGGATAACTAGCGGGCACTTGGACTATCTAGGTCAACTAGCGGGCCCTTGTACTATGTAGGTTAATTAGCGGGCACATGGACTATCTAGGTTAACTAGCGGACCTTGGACTATGTAGGTTAACTAGCGGGCACTTGGACTATGTACGTCCCCTAGTGGGCATTTGGACTATCTAGGTTAACTAGCGGGCACTTGGACTATCTAAGTTAACTAGCGAGCACTTGGACTATCTAGGTTAACTAGCGGGCATTTGGACTATTAGGGCCCCTAACGGGCATTTGGACTATATTGGTTACCTAGCGGGCACTTGGACTATGTAGGTTAACGAACGGGCACTTGGACTATGTAGGTAACCTAGTGGTCACTTGAACTCTCTAGGTTACCTAGCGGGCACTTAGACTATTTAGGTTAACTAGCGGGCCCTTGGACAATGTAGGTTAACTAGCGGGCCCTTGCACTATGTAGGTTAACTAGCTGGCCCATGGATTATGTAGGTTTACTAGCAGGCACTTGGACTGTCTAGGTTACCTAGTGGGCACTTGGATTATCTAAGTTAACGAACGGGCACTTGGACTATGTAGGTTACCTAGCCGCCACTTGGACTATCTAGGTTAGCTAACAGGCCCTTGAACTATCTAGGTTCTCTAGCGGGCACTTGTACTATCTAGGTTACCTAGCTGGCACTTGGACTATGTAGGTCAACTAGCGGGCCCTTGGCCTATCTTGGTTAGCTAACAGGCACTTAGATTATGTAGGTTAACTAGCGAGCACTTGGAATATATATGTTAAGTAGCGGACACTTGCACTATGAAGGTTAACTAGTGGGCCCATGGACTATATAGTTTTACTAGCGGGCCCTTGGACTATCTAGGTTTCCTAAAGGGCACTTGGACTATCTAGGTTACCGAACGGGCACTTGGACTATCTAGGTTACCTAGCGGGCACTTGGACTATGTAGGTTAAGTAGGGGGTCCTTGGACGATCTATGTTACCTAGCGGATACTTGAAGTATCTAGGTTAACTAGCTGGCACTTGCAGTATCTAGGTTACCTAGCGGGCACTTGGACTATGTACGTTCCCTAGCGGGCACTTGGGCTATCTATGTTAACTATCGGGCACTTGGAATATGTAGGCTAACTAGCGGGCACTTGGACAATCTAGGTTAACTAGCGGGCACTTGGGCTATCTATGTTAACTATCGGGCACTTGGAATATGTAGGCTAACTAGCGGGCACTTGGACAATCTAGGTTAACTAGCGGGCACTTGGACGATCTAGGTTAACTAGCGGGCACTTGGACTATCAAAGTTAACAAGTGAGCCCTTGGACTATGTAGGTTAACTAGCGGGCCTTTGGACTATCTGTGTTACCTAGCGGGCACTTGGACTGTATAGGTTACCTAGCGGGCACTTGGACTATGTAGGTTACCTAGTAGGCACGTGGACAATCTAGGTTAACGAACGGGCACTTGGAATATGCAGGTAACCTAGCGGGCAATAGGACTGTCTAGGTTACCTAACGAGCACTTGGACTTCTAGGTTAACGAACGGGCTCTAGGGGTATGTAGGTTGCCTACCGGTCAATTGGACTATCTAGGTTAGGTAACGGACACTTGGACTATCTAGGTTACCTAGCGGGAACTTGGACAATGTAAGTTACCTAGCGGGCACTTGGACTATCTAGGTTACCTAAAGGGCACTTTGACTATCTAGGATACATAGCGGGCACTTGGACTATGTAGGTTACATAGCGGGCACTTGGCCTATGTAGGTTAACTAGCGAGCACTTGGATTCTAGGTTTCCTAGCGGGCACTTGGACTATCTAGGTTACCTAGCGGGCCCTTGGACTATGTAGGTTACATAGCGGGCACTTGGACTATGTAGGTTAACTAGCGAGCACTTGGATTCTAGATTTCCTAGCGGGCACTTGGACTATCTAGGTTACCTAGCGGGCCCTTGTACTATGTAGGTTTCCTAGCGGGCACTTGGACTATGTAGGTTAACTAGCGGACACTTGGACGATCTAGGTTAACTAGCGGGCACTTGGAATATCTAGGTTAACTAGCGGGTTCTTGGACTATGTAGGTTAACTAGCGGTCACTTGGACTATCTAGGTTAAATAGCTGACCTTGGACTATGTAGGTTAACTAGCGGGCACTTGGACTATCTAGGTTAACTAGCGGGCACATGCACAATGCAGGTTCCCTAGCGAGCACTTTGACTATGTAGGTTCCCTAGCGGGCACTTGGACTATATAGGTTCCCTATGGGCACTTGGACTATCTAGGTTCCCTAACGGGCACTTGGAATATACAGGTTCCCTATCGGGAACTTGGACTATGTAGGTTCCTCAGCGGGCACTTGGACTATGTAGGTTCCCTATCGGGCATTGGACTATGTAGGTTAACTAGCAGGCCCTTGGACTATCTAGGTTACCTAGCGGGCACTTGTACTATGTAGGTTAACTAGCGGACACTTGGACAATCTAGGTTACCTAGCTGGCACTTGAACTATGTACATACCCTAGCGGGCACTTGGACTATCTTGGTTACCTAGCGGGAACTTGGACAATGTAAGTTACCTAGCGGGCACTTGGACTATCTAGGTTACCTAAAGGGCACTTTGACTATCTAGGATACATAGCGGGCACTTGGACTATGTAGGTTACATAGCGGGCACTTGGCCTATGTAGGTTAACTAGCGAGCACTTGGATTCTAGGTTTCCTAGCGGGCACTTGGACTATCTAGGTTACCTAGCGGGCCCTTGGACTATGTAGGTTACATAGCGGGCACTTGGACTATGTAGGTTAACTAGCGAGCACTTGGATTCTAGATTTCCTAGCGGGCACTTGGACTATCTAGGTTACCTAGCGGGCCCTTGTACTATGTAGGTTTCCTAGCGGGCACTTGGACGATCTAGGTTAACTAGCGGGCACTTGGAATATCTAGGTTAACTAGCGGGTTCTTGGACTATGTAGGTTAACTAGCGGTCACTTGGACTATCTAGGTTAAATAGCTGACCTTGGACTATGTAGGTTAACTAGCGGGCACTTGGACTATCTAGGTTAACTAGCGGGCACTTGCACAATGCAGGTTCCCTAGCGAGCACTTTGACTATGTAGGTTCCCTAGCGGGCACTTGGACTATATAGGTTCCCTATGGGCACTTGGACTATCTAGGTTCCCTAACGGGCACTTGGAATATACAGGTTCCCTATCAGGAACTTGGACTATGTAGGTTCCTCAGCGGGCACTTGGACTATGTAGGTTCCCTATCGGGCATTGGACTATGTAGGTTAACTAGCAGGCCCTTGGACTATCTAGGTTACCTAGCGGGCACTTGTACTATGTAGGTTAACTAGCGGACACTTGGACAATCTAGGTTACCTAGCTGGCACTTGAACTATGTACATACCCTAGCGGGCACTTGGACTATCTTGGTTACCTAGCGGGCACTTGGCCTATCTAGGTTAACGAACGGACACTTGGACTATGTAGGTTAACTAGCGGACACTTCGACTATCTAGGTTAGCCAACGGGCAAAGGGACTATCTAGGTTACCTAGCGGGCACTTGGACTATTTAGGTTACCTAGCAGGCACTTTGACTATCTAGGTTAACTAACGGGCAGTTGGACTATGTAGGTTGCCTAGTGAGCACTTGGACTATGTAGGTTCCCAGCGGGCACTTGGACTATGTAGGTTCCCTATCGGGTACTTGGACTGTCTAGGTTAACTAGCGGGCAATTGGACTGTCTGGGTTACCTAGTGGGCACTTGGACTATGTAGTTTACCTAGCACGCACTTGGACTATGTAGGTTAACTAGCGGGCACTTGGACTATCTAGGTTACCTAGAGGGCACTTGGACTATGTACGTTCCCTAGCGGGCACTTGGGCTATCTACGTTACCTAGCGGCCAATTGGACTATGTAGGTTAACGAACGGGCACTTGGACTATGTAGGTAACATAATGGTCACTTGGACTGTCTAGGTTACCTAGCGGGGACTTGGACTATGTAGGTTAACTAGCGGTCACTTGGCCTATGTAGGATCCCTATCGGACATTTGTACTACTTAGGTTAACTAGCGGGCACTTTAACTATCTAGGATAACTAGCGGGCACTTGGACTATCTAGGTCAACTAGCGGGCCCTTGTACTATGTAGGTTAATTAGCGGGCACATGGACTATCTAGGTTAACTAGCGGACCTTGGACTATGTAGGTTAACTAGCGGGCACTTGGACTATGTACGTCCCCTAGTGGGCATTTGGACTATCTAGGTTAACTAGCGGGCACTTGGACTATCTAGGTTAACTAGCGAGCACTTGGACTATCTAGGTTAACTAGCGGGCATTTGGACTATTAGGGCCCCTAACGGGCATTTGGACTATATTGGTTACCTAGCGGGCACTTGGACTATGTAGGTTAACGAATGGGCACTTGGACTATGTAGGTAACCTAGTGGTCACTTGAACTCTCTAGGTTACCTAGCGGGCACTTAGACTATTTAGGTTAACTAGCGGGCCCTTGGACAATGTAGGTTAACTAGCGGGCCCTTGCACTATGTAGGTTAACTAGCTGGCCCATGGATTATGTAGGTTTACTAGCAGGCACTTGGACTGTCTAGGTTACCTAGTGGACACTTGGATTATCTAGGTTAACGAACGGGCACTTGGACTATGTAGGTTACCTAGCCGCCACTTGGACTATCTAGGTTAGCTAACAGGCCCTTGAACTATCTAGGTTCTCTAGCGGGCACTTGTACTATCTAGGTTACCTAGCTGGCACTTGGACTATGTCGGTCAACTAGCGGGCCCTTGGCCTATCTTGGTTAGCTAACAGGCACTTAGATTATGTAGGTTAACTAGCGAGCACTTGGAATATGTATGTTAAGTAGCGGACACTTGCACTATGAAGGTTAACTAGTGGGCCCATGGACTATATAGTTTTACTAGCGGGCCCTTGGACTATCTAGGTTCCCTAAAGGGCACTTGGACTATCTAGGTTACCGAACGGGCACTTGGACTATCTAGGTTACCTAGCGGGCACTTGGACTATGTAGGTTAAGTAGGGGGTCCTTGGACGATCTATGTTACCTAGCGGATACTTGAAGTATCTAGGTTAACTAGCTGGCACTTGCAGTATCTAGGTTACCTAGCGGGCACTTGGACTATGTACGTTCCCTAGCGGGCACTTGGGCTATCTATGTTAACTATCGGGCACTTGGAATATGTAGGCTAACTAGCGGGCACTTGGACAATCTAGGTTAACTAGCGGGCACTTGGGCTATCTATGTTAACTATCGGGCACTTGGAATATGTAGGCTAACTAGCGGGCACTTGGACAATCTAGGTTAACTAGCGGGCACTTGGACGATCTAGGTTAACTAGCGGGCACTTGGACTATCAAAGTTAACAAGTGAGCCCTTGGACTATGTAGGTTAACTAGCGGGCCCTTGGACTATCTGTGTTACCTAGCGGGCACTTGGACTGTATAGGTTACCTAGCGGGCACTTGGACTATGTAGGTTACCTAGTAGGCACGTGGACAATCTAGGTTAACGAACGGGCACTTGGAATATGCAGGTAACCTAGCGGGCAATAGGACTGTCTAGGTTACCTAACGAGCACTTGGACTTCTAGGTTAACGAACGGGCTCTAGGGGTATGTAGGTTGCCTACCGGTCAATTGGACTATCTAGGTTAGGTAACGGACACTTGGACTATCTAGGTTACCTAGCGGGAACTTGGACAATGTAAGTTACCTAGCGGGCACTTGGACTATCTAGGTTACCTAAAGGGCACTTTGACTATCTAGGATACATAGCGGGCACTTGGACTATGTAGGTTACATAGCGGGCACTTGGCCTATGTAGGTTAACTAGCGAGCACTTGGATTCTAGGTTTCCTAGCGGGCACTTGGACTATCTAGGTTACCTAGCGGGCCCTTGGACTATGTAGGTTACATAGCGGGCACTTGGACTATGTAGGTTAACTAGCGAGCACTTGGATTCTAGATTTCCTAGCGGGCACTTGGACTATCTAGGTTACCTAGCGGGCCCTTGTACTATGTAGGTTTCCTAGCGGGCACTTGGACTATGTAGGTTAACTAGCGGACACTTGGACGATCTAGGTTAACTAGCGGGCACTTGGAATATCTAGGTTAACTAGCGGGTTCTTGGACTATGTAGGTTAACTAGCGGTCACTTGGACTATCTAGGTTAAATAGCTGACCTTGGACTATGTAGGTTAACTAGCGGGCACTTGGACTATCTAGGTTAACTAGCGGGCACTTGCACAATGCAGGTTCCCTAGCGAGCACTTTGACTATGTAGGTTCCCTAGCGGGCACTTGGACTATATAGGTTCCCTATGGGCACTTGGACTATCGAGGTTCCCTAACGGGCACTTGGAATATACAGGTTCCCTATCGGGAACTTGGACTATGTAGGTTCCTCAGCGGGCACTTGGACTATGTAGGTTCCCTATCGGGCATTGGACTATGTAGGTTAACTAGCAGGCCCTTGGACTATCTAGGTTACCTAGCGGGCACTTGTACTATGTAGGTTAACTAGCGGACACTTGGACAATCTAGGTTACCTAGCTGGCACTTGAACTATGTACATACCCTAGCGGGCACTTGGACTATCTTGGTTACCTAGCGGGAACTTGGACAATGTAAGTTACCTAGCGGGCACTTGGACTATCTAGGTTACCTAAAGGGCACTTTGACTATCTAGGATACATAGCGGGCACTTGGACTATGTAGGTTACATAGCGGGCACTTGGCCTATGTAGGTTAACTAGCGAGCACTTGGATTCTAGGTTTCCTAGCGGGCACTTGGACTATCTAGGTTACCTAGCGGGCCCTTGGACTATGTAGGTTACATAGCGGGCACTTGGACTATGTAGGTTAACTAGCGAGCACTTGGATTCTAGATTTCCTAGCGGGCACTTGGACTATCTAGGTTACCTAGCGGGCCCTTGTACTATGTAGGTTTCCTAGCGGGCACTTGGACGATCTAGGTTAACTAGCGGGCACTTGGAATATCCAGGTTAACTAGCGGGTTCTTGGACTATGTAGGTTAACTAGCGGTCACTTGGACTATCTAGGTTAAATAGCTGACCTTGGACTATGTAGGTTAACTAGCGGGCACTTGGACTATCTAGGTTAACTAGCGGGCACTTGCACAATGCAGGTTCCCTAGCGAGCACTTTGACTATGTAGGTTCCCTAGCGGGCACTTGGACTATATAGGTTCCCTATGGGCACTTGGACTATCTAGGTTCCCTAACGGGCACTTGGAATATACAGGTTCCCTATCAGGAACTTGGACTATGTAGGTTCCTCAGCGGGCACTTGGACTATGTAGGTTCCCTATCGGGCATTGGACTATGTAGGTTAACTAGCAGGCCCTTGGACTATCTAGGTTACCTAGCGGGCACTTGTACTATGTAGGTTAACTAGCGGACACTTGGACAATCTAGGTTACCTAGCTGGCACTTGAACTATGTACATACCCTAGCGGGCACTTGGACTATCTTGGTTACCTAGCGGGCACTTGGCCTATCTAGGTTAACGAACGGACACTTGGACTATGTAGGTTAACTAGCGGACACTTCGACTATCTAGGTTAGCCAACGGGCAAAGGGACTATCTAGGTTACCTAGCGGGCACTTGGACTATTTAGGTTACCTAGCAGGCACTTTGACTATCTAGGTTAACTAACGGGCAGTTGGACTATGTAGGTTGCCTAGTGAGCACTTGGACTATGTAGGTTCCCAGCGGGCACTTGGACTATGTAGGTTCCCTATCGGGTACTTGGACTGTCTAGGTTAACTAGCGGGCAATTGGACTGTCTGGGTTACCTAGTGGGCACTTGGACTATGTAGTTTACCTAGCACGCACTTGGACTATGTAGGTTAACTAGCGGGCACTTGGACTATCTAGGTTACCTAGAGGGCACTTGGACTATGTACGTTCCCTAGCGGGCACTTGGGCTATCTACGTTACCTAGCGGCCAATTGGACTATGTAGGTTAACGTACGGGCACTTGGACTATGTAGGTAACATAATGGTCACTTGGACTGTCTAGGTTACCTAGCGGGGACTTGGACTATGTAGGTTAACTAGCGGTCACTTGGCCTATGTAGGATCCCTATCGGACATTTGTACTACTTAGGTTAACTAGCGGGCACTTTAACTATCTAGGATAACTAGCGGGCACTTGGACTATCTAGGTCAACTAGCGGGCCCTTGTACTATGTAGGTTAATTAGCGGGCACATGGACTATCTAGGTTAACTAGCGGACCTTGGACTATGTAGGTTAACTAGCGGGCACTTGGACTATGTACGTCCCCTAGTGGGCATTTGGACTATCTAGGTTAACTAGCGGGCACTTGGACTATCTAGGTTAACTAGCGAGCACTTGGACTATCTAGGTTAACTAGCGGGCATTTGGACTATTAGGGCCCCTAACGGGCATTTGGACTATATTGGTTACCTAGCGGGCACTTGGACTATGTAGGTTAACGAACGGGCACTTGGACTATGTAGGTAACCTAGTGGTCACTTGAACTCTCTAGGTTACCTAGCGGGCACTTAGACTATTTAGGTTAACTAGCGGGCCCTTGGACAATGTAGGTTAACTAGCGGGC
The DNA here is from genome assembly GCF_050624435.1 of Tenrec ecaudatus. Taxonomy (NCBI): domain Eukaryota; kingdom Metazoa; phylum Chordata; class Mammalia; order Afrosoricida; family Tenrecidae; genus Tenrec; species Tenrec ecaudatus. The sequence continues at coordinate 648,438 of NW_027457578.1, read as the reverse complement.
CCTTGCACTATGTAGGTTAACTAGCTGGCCCATGGATTATGTAGGTTTACTAGCAGGCACTTGGACTGTCTAGGTTACCTAGTGGGCACTTGGATTATCTACGTTAACGAACGGGCACTTGGACTATGTAGGTTACCTAGCCGCCACTTGGACTATCTAGGTTAGCTAACAGGCCCTTGAACTATCTAGGTTCTCTAGCGGGCACTTGTACTATCTAGGTTACCTAGCTGGCACTTGGACTATGTCGGTCAACTAGCGGGCCCTTGGCCTATCTTGGTTAGCTAACAGGCACTTAGATTATGTAGGTTAACTAGCGAGCACTTGGAATATGTATGTTAAGTAGCGGACACTTGCACTATGAAGGTTAACTAGTGGGCCCATGGACTATATAGTTTTACTAGCGGGCCCTTGGACTATCTAGGTTCCCTAAAGGGCACTTGGACTATCTAGGTTACCGAACGGGCACTTGGACTATCTAGGTTACCTAGCGGGCACTTGGACTATGTAGGTTAAGTAGGGGGCCCTTGGACGATCTATGTTACCTAGCGGATACTTGAAGTATCTAGGTTAACTAGCTGGCACTTGCAGTATCTAGGTTACCTAGCGGGCACTTGGACTATGTACGTTCCCTAGCGGGCACTTGGGCTATCTATGTTAACTATCGGGCACTTGGAATATGTAGGCTAACTAGCGGGCACTTGGACAATCTAGGTTAACTAGCGGGCACTTGGACGATCTAGGTTAACTAGCGGGCACTTGGACTATCAAAGTTAACAAGTGAGCCCTTGGACTATGTAGGTTAACTAGCGGGCCCTTGGACTATCTGTGTTACCTAGCGGGCACTTGGACTGTATAGCTTACCTAGCGGGCACTTGGACTATGTAGGTTACCTAGTAGGCACGTGGACAATCTAGGTTAACAAACGGGCACTTGGAATATGCAGGTAACCTAGCGGGCAATAGGACTGTCTAGGTTACCTAACGAGCACTTGGACTTCTAGGTTAACGAACGGGCTCTAGGGGTATGTAGGTTGCCTACCGGTCAATTGGACTATCTAGGTTAGGTAACGGACACTTGGACTATCTAGGTTACCTAGCGGGAACTTGGACAATGTAAGTTACCTAGCGGGCACTTGGACTATCTAGGTTACCTAAAGGGCACTTTGACTATCTAGGATACATAGCGGGCACTTGGACTATGTAGGTTACATAGCGGGCACTTGGCCTATGTAGGTTAACTAGCGAGCACTTGGATTCTAGGTTTCCTAGCGGGCACTTGGACTATCTAGGTTACCTAGCGGGCCCTTGGACTATGTAGGTTACATAGCGGGCACTTGGACTATGTAGGTTAACTAGCGAGCACTTGGATTCTAGATTTCCTAGCGGGCACTTGGACTATCTAGGTTACCTAGCGGGCCCTTGTACTATGTAGGTTTCCTAGCGGGCACTTGGACTATGTAGGTTAACTAGCGGACACTTGGACGATCTAGGTTAACTAGCGGGCACTTGGAATATCTAGGTTAACTAGCGGGTTCTTGGACTATGTAGGTTAACTAGCGGTCACTTGGACTATCTAGGTTAAATAGCTGACCTTGGACTATGTAGGTTAACTAGCGGGCACTTGGACTATCTAGGTTAACTAGCGGGCACTTGCACAATGCAGGTTCCCTAGCGAGCACTTTGACTATGTAGGTTCCCTAGCGGGCACTTGGACTATATAGGTTCCCTATGGGCACTTGGACTATCTAGGTTCCCTAACGGGCACTTGGAATATACAGGTTCCCTATCGGGAACTTGGACTATGTAGGTTCCTCAGCGGGCACTTGGACTATGTAGGTTCCCTATCGGGCATTGGACTATGTAGGTTAACTAGCAGGCCCTTGGACTATCTAGGTTACCTAGCGGGCACTTGTACTATGTAGGTTAACTAGCGGACACGTGGACAAACTAGGTTACCTAGCTGGCACTTGAACTATGTACATACCCTAGCGGGCACTTGGAATATCTTGGTTACCTAGCGGGCACTTGGCCTATCTAGGTTAACGAACGGACACTTGGACTATGTAGGTTAACTAGCGGACACTTCGACTATCTAGGTTAGCCAACAGGCAATTGGACTATCTAGGTTACCTAGCGGGCACTTGGACTATTTAGGTTACCTAGCAGGCACTTTGACTATCTAGGTTAACTAACGGGCAGTTGGACTATGTAGGTTGCCTAGTAAGCACTTGGACTATGTAGGTTCCCAGCGGGCACTTGGACTATGTAGGTTCCCTATCGGGTACTTGGACTGTCTAGGTTAACTAGCGGGCAATTGGACTGTCTGGGTTACCTAGTGGGCACTTGGACTATGTAGTTTACCTAGCACGCACTTGGACTATGTAGGTTAACTAGCGGGCACTTGGGCTATGTAGGTTACCTAGCGGGCACTTGGACGATCTAGGTTAACTAGCGGGTACTTGGACTATGTAGGTTATCTAGCGGGCCCTTGGACTATGTAGATTAACTAGCGGCACTTGGACTATCTATGTTAACTAGCGGGTCCTTGGACTATGTAGATTCCCTAGCGGGCATTTGGACTACATAGATAGCCTAGCGGGCACTTGGACTATCTAGGTTAACTAGCTGGCACTTGAACTATCTACGTTACCTAGCGGGTTCTTGGAGTATGTAGGGTACCTAGCGGGCTGTTGGACTATATAGGTTACCAAGCGGGCACTTTGAGTATCTAGGTTAACTAACGGGCACTTGGACTATGTAGGTTCCCTAGCGGGCCCTTGGACTATGAAAGTTCCCTAGCGGGCACTTGGACTATGTAGTTTCCCTAGCGCGCCCTTGGACTATGTAAGTTCCCTAGCGGGCACTTGGACTATATAGGTTCTCTAGTGGGCACTTGGATTATGTAGGTTCCCTATCGGGCACTTGGACTATGTAGGTTAACTAGCGGGCCCTTGGACTATCTAGGTTAACTAGCGGGCACTTGGACTATCTAGATTAACTAGCGGGCCCTTAGACTATCTAGGTTTACTAGCGGGCACTTGGACTATCTAAGTTAACTAGCGGGCACTTGGATTATGTAGTTTCCCTAGCGGGCATTTGGATTATTTAGGTTACCTATTGTGCAATTGGATTATGTAGGTTACCTAGGGGGCACTTGGACTATGTAGGTTAACTAGAAGGCACTTGGACTATCAAGGTAACCTAGCAGGCCATTGGACTATGTAGGTTACCAGCGGGCACTTGGACTATCTAGGTTAACGAACGTGCACTTGGACTATGTAGGTAACCTAGCGGGCACTTGGACTGTGTAGGTTACCTAGCGGGCACTTGGCCTATCTACGTTAACGAACGGGCACTTGGACTATGTAGGTTAACTAGGGGACACTTGGAAGATCTAGGTTAACTAGCGGGCACTTGGAATATCTAGGTTACCTAGCTGGCACTTGAACTATGTACATACCCTAGCGGGCACTTGGACTATCTTGGTTACCTAGCGGGCACTTGGCCTATCTAGGTTAACGAACGGACACTTGGACTATGTAGGTTAACTAGCGGACACTTCGACTATCTAGGTTAGCCAACAGGCAATTGGACTATCTAGGTTACCTAGCGGGCACTTGGACTATTTAGGTTACCTAGCAGGCACTTTGACTATCTAGGTTAACTAACGGGCAGTTGGACTATGTAGGTTGCCTAGTAAGCACTTGGACTATGTAGGTTCCCAGCGGGCACTTGGACTATGTAGGTTCCCTATCGGGTACTTGGACTGTCTAGGTTAACTAGCGGGCAATTGGACTGTCTGGGTTACCTAGTGGGCACTTGGACTATGTAGTTTACCTAGCACGCACTTGGACTATGTAGGTTAACTAGCGGGCACTTGGACTATCTAGGTTACCTAGAGGGCACTTGGACTATGTACGTTCCCTAGCGGGCACTTGGGCTATCTACATTACCTAGCGGCCAATTGGACTATGTAGGTTAACGAACGGGCACTTGGACTATGTAGGTAACATAATGGTCACTTGGACTGTCTAGGTTACCTAGCGGGGACTTGGACTATGTAGGTTAACTAGCGGTCACTTGGCCTATGTAGGATCCCTATCGGACATATGTACTACTTAGGTTAACTAGCGGGCACTTTGACTATCTAGGTTAACTAGCGGGCACTTGGACTATCTAGGTCAACTAGCGGGCCCTTGTACTATGTAGGTTAATTAGCGGGCACATGGACTATCTAGGTTAACTAGCGGACCTTGGACTATGTAGGTTAACTAGCGGGCACTTGAACTATGTACGTCCCCTAGTGGGCATTTGGACTATCTAGGTTAACTAACGGGCACTAGGACTATCTAGGTTAACTAGCGGGCACTGGACTACCTAGGTTACCTAGCAGGCAATTGGATTATGAAGGATCCCTAGTGGGCATGTGGACAATCTAAGTTAACTAGCGGGCACTTGGACGATCTAGGTTAACTAGCGGGCACTTGGACTATCAAAGTTAACAAGTGAATGCTTGGACTATGTAGGTTAACTAGCGGGCCCTTGGACTATCTAAGTTAACGAACGGGCACTTGGAATATGCAGGTAACCTAGCGGGCACTTGGACTGTCTAGGTTACATAGCGGGCACTTAGAGTATGTAGGCTAACTAGCGAGCACTTGGACTCTAGGTTACCTAGCGGGCACTTGGACTATCTAGGTTACCTAGCGGGCCCTTGGACTATGTAGGTTTCCTAGCGGGCACTTTGACTATCTAGGTTAACGAACGGGTACTTGGAATATGTAGGTAACCTAGCGGGAACTTGGACAGTCTAGGTTACCTAGCTGGCACTTGGACTATCTAGGTTAACGAACGGGCACTTGGACTATCTAGGTTAACTAGCGGGCACTTGGACTATATAGGTCAACTAGCGGGCCCTTGTACTATGTAGGTTAACTAGCGAGCACTTGGAGTATCTAGATTAACTAGCGGACCTTGGTCTACGTAGGTTAACTAGCGGGCCCTTGGACTATGTAGGTTAACTAGCGGGCACTTGGACGATATAGGTTAACTAGAGGGCACTTGGACGATATAGGTTAACTAGAGGGCACTTGGACTATCTAGGTTAACTAGCGGGCACTTGGATGATCAATGTTAACTAGCGGGCACTTGGACTATCTAGGTTAGCTAACGGGCACTTGGACTAAGTACGTCCCCTAGTGGGCACTTGGACACCCTAGGTTAACTAACGGGCACTAGGACTATCTAGGTTAACTAGCGGGCACTTGGACTATCTAGGTCACCTAGCGGGCCCATGGACTATCTAGGTTAGCTAACTGGCACTTGGACTATGTAGGTTAACTAGCAGACACTTGCACGATCAAGGTTAACTAGCGGGCTCTTGCACTATGTAGGTTATCTAGTGGGCCCATTGACTATGTTGGTCAACTAGCGGGCACTTGGACTATGTAGGTTCCCTAGCGGGCATTTGGACTATATAGATAACCTAGCGGGCACTTAGACTTTGTAGGTTAGCTAACGGGCCCTTGGACTATATAGGTTAACTAGCGGGCCCTTGGGCTATGTAGGTTACCTAGCGGGCACTTGGACGATCTAGGTTAACTAGCGGGTACTTGGACTATGTAGGTTATCTAGCGGGCCCTTGGACTATGTAGATTAACTAGCGGCACTTGGACTATCTATGTTAACTAGCGGGTCCTTGGACTATGTAGATTCCCTAGCGGGCATTTGGACTACATAGATAGCCTAGCGGGCACTTGGACTATCTAGGTTAACTAGCTGGCACTTGAACTATCTACGTTACCTAGCGGGTTCTTGGAGTATGTAGGTTACCTAGCGGGCTGTTGGACTATATAGGTTACCAAGCGGGCACTTGGACTATCTAGGTTAACTAACGGGCACTTGGACTATGTAGGTTCCCTAGCAGGCCCTTGGACTATGAAAGTTCCCTAGCGGGCACTTGGACTATGTAGTTTCCCTAGTGCGCCCTTGGACTATGTAAGTTCCCTAGCGGGCACTTGGACTATATAGGTTCTCTAGTGGGCACTTGGATTATGTAGGTTCCCTATCGGGCACTTGGACTATGTAGGTTAACTAGCGGGCCCTTGGACTATCTAGGTTAACTAGCGGGCACTTGGACTATCTAGATTAACTAGCGGGCCCTTAGACTATCTAGGTTTACTAGCGGGCACTTGGACTATCTAAGTTAACTAGCGGGCACTTGGATTATGTAGTTTCCCTAGCGGGCATTTGGATTATTTAGGTTACCTATTGTGCAATTGGATTATGTAGGTTGCCTAGCGGGCACTTGGACTATGTAGGTTAACTAGAAGGCACTTGGACTATCAAGGTAACCTAGCAGGCCATTGGACTATGTAGGTTACCAGCGGGCACTTGGACTATCTAGGTTAACGAACGTGCACTTGGACTATGTAGGTAACCTAGCGGGCACTTGGACTGTGTAGGTTACCTAGCGGGCACTTGGCCTATCTACGTTAACGAACGGGCACTTGGACAATGTAGGTTAACTAGGGGACACTTGGAAGATCTAGGTTAACTAGCGGGCACTTGGAATATCTAGGTTACCTAGCTGGCACTTGAACTATGTACATACCCTAGCGGGCACTTGGACTATCTTGGTTACCTAGCGGGCACTTGGCCTATCTAGGTTAACGAACGGACACTTGGACTATGTAGGTTAACTAGCGGACACTTCGACTATCTAGGTTAGCCAACAGGCAATTGGACTATCTAGGTTACCTAGCGGGCACTTGGACTATTTAGGTTACCTAGCAGGCACTTTGACTATCTAGGTTAACTAACGGGCAGTTGGACTATGTAGGTTGCCTAGTAAGCACTTGGACTATGTAGGTTCCCAGCGGGCACTTGGACTATGTAGGTTCCCTATCGGGTACTTGGACTGTCTAGGTTAACTAGCGGGCAATTGGACTGTCTGGGTTACCTAGTGGGCACTTGGACTATGTAGTTTACCTAGCACGCACTTGGACTATGTAGGTTAACTAGCGGGCACTTGGACTATCTAGGTTACCTAGAGGGCACTTGGACTATGTACGTTCCCTAGCGGGCACTTGGGCTATCTACATTACCTAGCGGCCAATTGGACTATGTAGGTTAACGAACGGGCACTTGGACTATGTAGGTAACATAATGGTCACTTGGACTGTCTAGGTTACCTAGCGGGGACTTGGACTATGTAGGTTAACTAGCGGTCACTTGGCCTATGTAGGATCCCTATCGGACATATGTACTACTTAGGTTAACTAGCGGGCACTTTGACTATCTAGGTTAACTAGCGGGCACTTGGACTATCTAGGTCAACTAGCGGGCCCTTGTACTATGTAGGTTAATTAGCGGGCACATGGACTATCTAGGTTAACTAGCGGACCTTGGACTATGTAGGTTAACTAGCGGGCACTTGAACTATGTACGTCCCCTAGTGGGCATTTGGACTATCTAGGTTAACTAACGGGCACTAGGACTATCTAGGTTAACTAGCGGGCACTGGACTACCTAGGTTACCTAGCAGGCAATTATATTATGAAGGATCCCTAGTGGGCATGTGGACAATCTAAGTTAACTAGCGGGCACTTGGACGATCTAGGTTAACTAGCGGGCACTTGGACTATCAAAGTTAACAAGTGAATGCTTGGACTATGTAGGTTAACTAGCGGGCCCTTGGACTATCTAAGTTAACGAACGGGCACTTGGAATATGCAGGTAACCTAGCGGGCACTTGGACTGTCTAGGTTACATAGCGGGCACTTAGAGTATGTAGGCTAACTAGCGAGCACTTGGACTCTAGGTTACCTAGCGGGCACTTGGACTATCTAGGTTACCTAGCGGGCCCTTGGACTATGTAGGTTTCCTAGCGGGCACTTTGACTATCTAGGTTAACGAACGGGTACTTGGAATATGTAGGTAACCTAGCGGGAACTTGGACAGTCTAGGTTACCTAGCTGGCACTTGGACTATCTAGGTTAACGAACGGGCACTTGGACTATCTAGGTTAACTAGCGGGCACTTGGACTATATAGGTCAACTAGCGGGCCCTTGTACTATGTAGGTTAACTAGCGAGCACTTGGAGTATCTAGATTAACTAGCGGACCTTGGTCTACGTAGGTTAACTAGCGGGCCCTTGGACTATGTAGGTTAACTAGCGGGCACTTGGACGATATAGGTTAACTAGAGGGCACTTGGACTATCTAGGTTAACTAGCGGGCACTTGGATGATCAATGTTAACTAGCGGGCACTTGGACTATCTAGGTTAGCTAACGGGCACTTGGACTAAGTACGTCCCCTAGTGGGCACTTGGACACCCTAGGTTAACTAACGGGCACTAGGACTATCTAGGTTAACTAGCGGGCACTTGGACTATCTCGGTCACCTAGCGGGCCCATGGACTATCTAGGTTAGCTAACTGGCACTTGGACTATGTAGGTTAACTAGCAGACACTTGCACGATCAAGGTTAACTAGCGGGCTCTTGCACTATGTAGGTTATCTAGTGGGCCCATTGACTATGTTGGTCAACTAGCGGGCACTTGGACTATGTAGGTTCCCTAGCGGGCATTTGGACTATATAGATAACCTAGCGGGCACTTAGACTTTGTAGGTTAGCTAAAGGGCCCTTGGACTATATAGGTTAACTAGCGGGCCCTTGGGCTATGTAGGTTACCTAGCGGGCACTTGGACGATCTAGGTTAACTAGCGGGTACTTGGACTATGTAGGTTATCTAGCGGGCCCTTGGACTATGTAGATTAACTAGCGGCACTTGGACTATCTATGTTAACTAGCGGGTCCTTGGACTATGTAGATTCCCTAGCGGGCATTTGGACTACATAGATAACCTAGCGGGCACTTGGACTATCTAGGTTAACTAGCTGGCACTTGAACTATCTACGTTACCTAGCGGGTTCTTGGAGTATGTAGGTTACCTAGCGGGCTGTTGGACTATCTAGGTTACCAAGCGGGCACTTGGACTATCTAGGTTAACTAACGGGCACTTGGACTATGTAGGTTCCCTAGCGGGCCCTTGGACTATGAAAGTTCCCTAGCGGGCACTTGGACTATGTAGTTTCCCTAGCGCGCCCTTGGACTATGTAAGTTCCCTAGCGGGCACTTGGACTATATAGGTTCTCTAGTGGGCACTTGGATTATGTAGGTTCCCTATCGGGCACTTGGACTATGTAGGTTAACTAGCGGGCCCTTGGACTATCTAGGTTAACTAGCGGGCACTTGGACTATCTAGATTAACTAGCGGGCCCTTAGACTATCTAGGTTTACTAGCGGGCACTTGGACTATCTAAGTTAACTAGCGGGCACTTGGATTATGTAGTTTCCCTAGCGGGCATTTGGATTATTTAGGTTACCTATTGTGCAATTGGATTATGTAGGTTACCTAGCGGGCACTTGGACTATGTAGGTTAACTAGAAGGCACTTGGACTATCAAGGTAACCTAGCAGGCCATTGGACTATGTAGGTTACCAGCGGGCACTTGGACTATCTAGGTTAACGAACGTGCACTTGGACTATGTAGGTAACCTAGCGGGCACTTGGACTGTGTAGGTTACCTAGCGGGCACTTGGCCTATCTACGTTAACGAACGGGCACTTGGACTATGTAGGTTAACTAGGGGACACTTCGACTATCTAGGTTAGCTAATGGGCAATTGGACTATCTAGGTTACCTAGCGGGCACTTGGACTATGTAGGTTCCCTTGCGGGCACTTGGATTTTTTAGGTTACCTAGCAGGCACTTTGACTATCTAGGTTAACTAACGGGCACTTGGACTGTGTAGGTTGCCTAGAGAGCACTTGGACTATGTAGGTTCCCTAGCGAGCACTTGGACTATGTAGGTTCCCTATCAGGTACTTGGACTGTCTAGTTTAACTAGGGGGCAATTGGACTGTGTAGGTTACCTAGCGGGAACTTGGACTATGTAGGTTAACTAGCGGACACTTGGAAGATCTAGGTTAACTAGCGAGCACTTGGAATATCTAGGTTAACTAGCGGGCCCTTGGACTATGTAGGTTAACTAGCGGGCACTTGGACTATCTAGGTTAAATAGCGGGTTCTTGGACTATGTAGGTTAACTAGCGGGCACTTGGACTATCTAGGTTAACTAGCTGACCTTGGACTATGTAGGTTAACTAGCGGGCACTTGGACTATCTAGGTTAACTAGCGGGCACTTGCACAATGCAGGTTCCCTAGCGAGCACTTTGACTATGTAGGTTCCCTAGCGGGCACTTGGACTATCTAGGTTCCCTAACGGGCACTTGGAATATACAGGTTCAGGAACGGGCATTTGGAATATACAGGTTCCCTATCGGGAACTTGGACTATGTAGGTTCCTCAGCGGGCACTTGGACTATGTAGGTTCCCTATCGGGCATTGGACTATGTAGGTTAACTAGCAGGCCCTTGGACTATCTAGGTTACCTAGCGGGCACTTGTACTATGTAGGTTAACTAGCGGACACTTGGACAATCAAGGTTACCTAGCGGGCACTTGAACTATGTACATACCCTAGCGGGCACTTGGACTATCTTGGTTACCCTGCGGGCACTTGGCCTATCTAGGTTAACGAACGGACACTTGGAGTATGTAGGTTAACTAGCGGACACTTCTACTATCTAGGTTAGCCAACGGGCAATTGGACTATCTAGGTTACCTAGCGGGCACTTGGACTATTTAGGTTACCTAGCAGGCACTTTGACTATCTAGGTTAACTAACGGGCAGTTGGACTATGTAGGTTGCCTAGTAAGCACTTGGACTATGTAGGTTCCCAGCGGGCACTTGGACTATGTAGGTTCCCTATCGGGTACTTGGACTGTCTAGGTTAACTAGCGGGCAATTGGACTGTCTGGGTTACCTAGTGGGCACTTGGACTATGTAGTTTACCTAGCACGCACTTGGACTATGTAGGTTAACTAGCGGGCACTTGGACTATCTAGGTTACCTAGAGGGCACTTGGACTATGTACGTTTCCTAGCGGGCACTTGGGCTATCTACATTACCTAGCGGCCAATTGGACTATGTAGGTTAACGAACGGGCACTTGGACTATGTAGGTAACATAATGGTCACTTGGACTGTCTAGGTTTCCTAGCGGTCACTTGGCCTATGTAGGATCCCTATCGGACATATGTACTACTTAGGTTAACTAGCGGGCACTTTGACTATCTAGGTTAACTAGCGGGCACTTGGACTATCTAGGTCAACTAGCGGGCCCTTGTACTATGTAGGTTAATTAGCGGGCACATGGACTATCTAGGTTAACTAGCGGACCTTGGACTATGTAGGTTAACTAGCGGGCACTTGGACTATGTACGTCCCCTAGTGGGCATTTGGACTATCTAGGTTAACTAACGGGCACTAGGACTATCTAGGTTAACTAGCGGGCACTGGACTACCTAGGTTACCTAGCAGGCAATTGGATTATGAAGGATCCCTAGTGGGCATGTGGACAATCTAAGTTAACTAGCGGGCACTTGGATGATCTAGGTTAACTAGCGGGCACTTGGACTATCAAAGTTAACAAGTGAATGCTTGGACTATGTAGGTTAACTAGCGGGCCCTTGGACTATCTAAGTTAACGAACGGGCACTTGGAATATGCAGGTAACCTAGCGGGCACTTGGACTGTCTAGGTTACATAGCGGGCACTTAGAGTATGTAGGCTAACTAGCGAGCACTTGGACTCTAGGTTACCTAGCGGGCACTTGGACTATCTAGGTTACCTAGCGGGCCCTTGGACTATGTAGGTTTCCTAGCGGGCACTTTGACTATCTAGGTTAACGAACGGGTACTTGGAATATGTAGGTAACCTAGCGGGAACTTGGACAGTCTAGGTTACCTAGCTGGCACTTGGACTATCTAGGTTAACGAACGGGCACTTGGACTATCTAGGTTAACTAGCGGGCACTTGGACTATATAGGTCAACTAGCGGGCCCTTGTACTATGTAGGTTAACTAGCGAGCACTTGGAGTATCTAGATTAACTAGCGGACCTTGGTCTACGTAGGTTAACTAGCGGGCCCTTGGACTATGTAGGTTAACTAGCGGGCACTTGGACGATATAGGTTAACTAGAGGGCACTTGGACTATCTAGGTTAACTAGCGGGCACTTGGATGATCAATGTTAACTAGCGGGCACTTGGACTATCTAGGTTAGCTAACGGGCACTTGGACTAAGTACGTCCCCTAGTGGGCACTTGGACACCCTAGGTTAACTAACGGGCACTAGGACTATCTAGGTTAACTAGCGGGCACTTGGACTATCTAGGTCACCTAGCGGGCCCATGGACTATCTAGGTTAGCTAACTGGCACTTGGACTATGTAGGTTAACTAGCAGACACTTGCACGATCAAGGTTAACTAGCGGGCTCTTGCACTATGTAGGTTATCTAGTGGGCCCATTGACTATGTTGGTCAACTAGCGGGCACTTGGACTATGTAGGTTCCCTAGCGGGCATTTGGACTATATAGATAACCTAGCGGGCACTTAGACTTTGTAGGTTAGCTAACGGGCCCTTGGACTATATAGGTTAACTAGCGGGCCCTTGGGCTATGTAGGTTACCTAGCGGGCACTTGGACGATCTAGGTTAACTAGCGGGTACTTGGACTATGTAGGTTATCTAGCGGGCCCTTGGACTATGTAGATTAACTAGCGGCACTTGGACTATCTATGTTAACTAGCGGGTCCTTGGACTATGTAGATTCCCTAGCGGGCATTTGGACTACATAGATAACCTAGCGGGCACTTGGACTATCTAGGTTAACTAGCTGGCACTTGAACTATCTACGTTACCTAGCGGGTTCTTGGAGTATGTAGGTTACCTAGCGGGCTGTTGGACTATATAGGTTACCAAGCGGGCACTTGGACTATCTAGGTTAACTAACGGGCACTTGGACTATGTAGGTTCCCTAGCGGGCCCTTGGACTATGAAAGTTCCCTAGCGGGCACTTGGACTATGTAGTTTCCCTAGCGCGCCCTTGGACTATGTAAGTTCCCTAGCGGGCACTTGGACTATATAGGTTCTCTAGTGGGCACTTGGATTATGTAGGTTCCCTATCGGGCACTTGGACTATGTAGGTTAACTAGCGGGCCCTTGGACTATCTAGGTTAACTAGCGGGCACTTGGACTATCTAGATTAACTAGCGGGCCCTTAGACTATCTAGGTTTACTAGCGGGCACTTGGACTATCTAAGTTAACTAGCGGGCACTTGGATTATGTAGTTTCCCTAGCGGGCATTTGGATTATTTAGGTTACCTATTGTGCAATTGGATTATGTAGGTTACCTAGCGGGCACTTGGACTATGTAGGTTAACTAGAAGGCACTTGGACTATCAAGGTAACCTAGCAGGCCATTGGACTATGTAGGTTACCAGCGGGCACTTGGACTATCTAGGTTAACGAACGTGCACTTGGACTATGTAGGTAACCTAGCGGGCACTTGGACTGTGTAGGTTACCTAGCGGGCACTTGGCCTATCTACGTTAACGAACGGGCACTTGGACTATGTAGGTTAACTAGGGGACACTTCGACTATCTAGGTTAGCTAATGGGCAATTGGACTATCTAGGTTACCTAGCGGGCACTTGGACTATGTAGGTTCCCTTGCGGGCACTTGGATTTTTTAGGTTACCTAGCAGGCACTTTGACTATCTAGGTTAACTAACGGGCACTTGGACTGTGTAGGTTGCCTAGTGAGCACTTGGACTATGTAGGTTCCCTATCAGGTACTTGGACTGTCTAGGTTAACTAGGGGGCAATTGGACTGTGTAGGTTACCTAGCGGGAACTTGGACTATGTAGGTTAACTAGCGGACACTTGGAAGATCTAGGTTAACTAGCGGGCACTTGGAATATCTAGGTTAACTAGCGGGCCCTTGGACTATGTAGGTTAACTAGCGGGCACTTGGACTATCTAGGTTAAATAGCGGGTTCTTGGACTATGTAGGTTAACTAGCGGGCACTTGGACTATCTAGGTTAACTAGCTGACCTTGGACTATGTAGGTTAACTAGCGGGCACTTGGACTATCTAGGTTAACTAGCGGGCACTTGCACAATGCAGGTTCCCTAGCGAGCACTTTGACTATGTAGGTTCCCTAGCGGGCACTTGGACTATCTAGGTTCCCTAACGGGCACTTGGAATATACAGGTTCAGGAACGGGCATTTGGAATATACAGGTTCCCTATCGGGAACTTGGACTATGTAGGTTCCTCAGCGGGCACTTGGACTATGTAGGTTCCCTATCGGGCATTGGACTATGTAGGTTAACTAGCAGGCCCTTGGACTATCTAGGTTACCTAGCGGGCACTTGTACTATGTAGGTTAACTAGCGGACACTTGGACAATCAAGGTTACCTAGCGGGCACTTGAACTATGTACATACCCTAGCGGGCACTTGGACTATCTTGGTTACCCTGCGGGCACTTGGCCTATCTAGGTTAACGAACGGACACTTGGAGTATGTAGGTTAACTAGCGGACACTTCTACTATCTAGGTTAGCCAACGGGCTATTGGACTATCTAGGTTACCTAGCGGGCACTTGGACTATTTAGGTTACCTAGCAGGCACTTTGACTATCTAGGTTAACTAACGGGCAGTTGGACTATGTAGGTTGCCTAGTAAGCACTTGGACTATGTAGGTTCCCAGCGGGCACTTGGACTATGCAGGTTCCCTATCGGGTACTTGGACTGTCTAGGTTAACTAGCGGGCAATTGGACTGTCTGGGTTACCTAGTGGGCACTTGGACTATGTAGTTTACCTAGCACGCACTTGGACTATGTAGGTTAACTAGCGGGCACTTGGACTATCTAGGTTACCTAGAGGGCACTTGGACTATGTACGTTCCCTAGCGGGCACTTGGGCTATCTACATTACCTAGCGGCCAATTGGACTATGTAGGTTAACGAACGGGCACTTGGACTATGTAGGTAACATAATGGTCACTTGGACTGTCTAGGTTACCTAGCGGTCACTTGGCCTATGTAGGATCCCTATCGGACATATGTACTACTTAGGTTAACTAGCGGGCACTTTGACTATCTAGGTTAACTAGCGGGCACTTGGACTATCTAGGTCAACTAGCGGGCCCTTGTACTATGTAGGTTAATTAGCGGGCACATGGACTATCTAGGTTAACTAGCGGACCTTGGACTATGTAGGTTAACTAGCGGGCACTTGGACTATGTACGTCCCCTAGTGGGCATTTGGACTATCTAGGTTAACTAACGGGCACTAGGACTATCTAGGTTAACTAGCGGGCACTGGACTACCTAGGTTACCTAGCAGGCAATTGGATTATGAAGGATCCCTAGTGGGCATGTGGACAATCTAAGTTAACTAGCGGGCACTTGGATGATCTAGGTTAACTAGCGGGCACTTGGACTATCAAAGTTAACAAGTGAATGCTTGGACTATGTAGGTTAACTAGCGGGCCCTTGGACTATCTAAGTTAACGAACGGGCACTTGGAATATGCAGGTAACCTAGCGGGCACTTGGACTGTCTAGGTTACATAGCGGGCACTTAGAGTATGTAGGCTAACTAGCGAGCACTTGGACTCTAGGTTACCTAGCGGGCACTTGGACTATCTAGGTTACCTAGCGGGCCCTTGGACTATGTAGGTTTCCTAGCGGGCACTTTGACTATCTAGGTTAACGAACGGGTACTTGGAATATGTAGGTAACCTAGCGGGAACTTGGACAGTCTAGGTTACCTAGCTGGCACTTGGACTATCTAGGTTAACGAACGGGCACTTGGACTATCTAGGTTAACTAGCGGGCACTTGGACTATATAGGTCAACTAGCGGGCCCTTGTACTATGTAGGTTAACTAGCGAGCACTTGGAGTATCTAGATTAACTAGCGGACCTTGGTCTACGTAGGTTAACTAGCGGGCCCTTGGACTATGTAGGTTAACTAGCGGGCACTTGGACGATATAGGTTAACTAGAGGGCACTTGGACTATCTAGGTTAACTAGCGGGCACTTGGATGATCAATGTTAACTAGCGGGCACTTGGACTATCTAGGTTAGCTAACGGGCACTTGGACTAAGTACGTCCCCTAGTGGGCACTTGGACACCCTAGGTTAACTAACGGGCACTAGGACTATCTAGGTTAACTAGCGGGCACTTGGACTATCTAGGTCACCTAGCGGGCCCATGGACTATCTAGGTTAGCTAACTGGCACTTGGACTATGTAGGTTAACTAGCAGACACTTGCACGATCAAGGTTAACTAGCGGGCTCTTGCACTATGTAGGTTATCTAGTGGGCCCATTGACTATGTTGGTCAACTAGCGGGCACTTGGACTATGTAGGTTCCCTAGCGGGCATTTGGACTATATAGATAACCTAGCGGGCACTTAGACTTTGTAGGTTAGCTAACGGGCCCTTGGACTATATAGGTTAACTAGCGGGCCCTTGGGCTATGTAGGTTACCTAGCGGGCACTTGGACGATCTAGGTTAACTAGCGGGTACTTGGACTATGTAGGTTATCTAGCGGGCCCTTGGACTATGTAGATTAACTAGCGGCACTTGGACTATCTATGTTAACTAGCGGGTCCTTGGACTATGTAGATTCCCTAGCGGGCATTTGGACTACATAGATAACCTAGCGGGCACTTGGACTATCTAGGTTAACTAGCTGGCACTTGAACTATCTACGTTACCTAGCGGGTTCTTGGAGTATGTAGGTTACCTAGCGGGCTGTTGGACTATCTAGGTTATCAAGCGGGCACTTGGACTATCTAGGTTAACTAACGGGCACTTGGACTATGTAGGTTCCCTAGCGGGCCCTTGGACTATGAAAGTTCCCTAGCGGGCACTTGGACTATGTAGTTTCCCTAGCGCGCCCTTGGACTATGTAAGTTCCCTAGCGGGCACTTGGACTATATAGGTTCTCTAGTGGGCACTTGGATTATGTAGGTTCCCTATCGGACACTTGGACTATGTAGGTTAACTAGCGGGCCCTTGGACTATCTAGGTTAACTAGCGGGCACTTGGACTATCTAGATTAACTAGCGGGCCCTTAGACTATCTAGGTTTACTAGCGGGCACTTGGACTATCTAAGTTAACTAGCGGGCACTTGGATTATGTAGTTTCCCTAGCGGGCATTTGGATTATTTAGGTTACCTATTGTGCAATTGGATTATGTAGGTTACCTAGCGGGCACTTGGACTATGTAGGTTAACTAGAAGGCACTTGGACTATCAAGGTAACCTAGCAGGCCATTGGACTATGTAGGTTACCAGCGGGCACTTGGACTATCTAGGTTAACGAACGTGCACTTGGACTATGTAGGTAACCTAGCGGGCACTTGGACTGTGTAGGTTACCTAGCGGGCACTTGGCCTATCTACGTTAACGAACGGGCACTTGGACTATGTAGGTTAACTAGGGGACACTTCGACTATCTAGGTTAGCTAATGGGCAATTGGACTATCTAGGTTACCTAGCGGGCACTTGTACTATGTAGGTTAACTAGCGGACACTTGGACAATCAAGGTTACCTAGCGGGCACTTGAACTATGTACATACCCTAGCGGGCACTTGGACTATCTTGGTTACCCTGCGGGCACTTGGCCTATCTAGGTTAACGAACGGACACTTGGAGTATGTAGGTTAACTAGCGGACACTTCGACTATCTAGGTTAGCCAACGGGCAATTGGACTATCTAGGTTACCTAGCGGGCACTTGGACTATTTAGGTTACCTAGCAGGCACTTTGACTATCTAGGTTAACTAACGGGCACTTGGACTATGTAGGTTGCCTAGCGAGCACTTGGACTATGTAGGTTCCCAGCGGGCACTTGGACTATGTAGGTTCCCTATCGGGTACTTGGACTGTCTAGGTTAACTAGCGGGCAATTGGACTGTCTGGGCTACCTAGTGGGCACTTGGACTATGTAGTTTACCTAGCACGCACTTGGACTATGTAGGTTAACTAGTGGGCACTTGGACTACGTACGTTCCCAAGCGGGCACTTGGGCTATCTACGTTACCTAGCGGCCAATTGGACTATGTAGGTTAACGAACGGGCACTTGGAATATGTAGGTAACATAATGGTCACTTGGACTGTCTAGGTTACCTAGCGGGGACTTGGACTATGTAGGTTAACTAGCGGTCACTTGGACTATGTAGGATCCCTATCGGACAATTGTACTACTTAGGTTAACTAGCGGGCACTTTGACTATCTAGGTTAACTAGAGGGAACTTGGACTATCTAGGTCAACTAGCCAGCACTTGTACTATGTAGGTTTACTAGCGGTCACTTGGACTATGTAGGTTAACTAGCGGACCTTGGACTATGTAGGTTAACTAGCGGGCACTTGGACTATGTACGTCCCCTAGTGGGCACTTGGACTATCTAGGTTAACTAACGGGCACTAGGACTATCTAGGTTAACTAGCGGGCACTGGACTACCTAGGTTACCTAGCAGGCACTTGGATTATGAAGGATCCATAGCGGGCACTTGGACAATCTAAGTTAACTAGCGGGCACTTGGACTATCAAAGTTAACAAGTGAGCGCTTGGACTATGTAGGTTAACTAGCGGGCCCTTGGACTATCTAGGTTACCTAGCGGGCACTTGGACTATCTAGGTTACCTAGCGGGCACTTGGACTTCTAGGTTAACGAACGGGCACTTGGACTATGTAGGATGCTTAGCGTCACTTGGACAATCTAGGTTAGGTAACGGGCACTTTGAGTATCTAGGTTACCTAGCGGGAACTTGGACAATATAAGTTACCTAGCTGGCACTTGGACTATCGAGGTTACATAGCTGGCACTTGGACTATGTAGTTTAACTAGCGAGCATTTGGACTCTAGGTTACCTAGCGGGCACTTGGACTATCTAGGTTACCTAGCGGGCCCTTGGACTATGTAGGTTTCCTAGCGGGCACTTTGACTATCTAGGTTAACGAACGGGCACTTGGAATATGTAGGTAACCTAGCGGGAACTTGGACAGTCTAGGTTACCTAGCTGGCACTTGGACTATCTAGGTTAACGAACGGGAACTTGGACTATATAGGTTAACTAGCGGGCACTTGGACTATCTAGGTCAACTAGCGGGCCCTTGTACTATGTAGGTTAACTAGCGAGCACTTGGAGTATCTTATTTAACTAGTGGACCTTGGTCTACGTACGTTAACTAGCGGGCCCTTGGACTATGTAGGTTAACTATCGGGCACTTGGACTATCTAGGGTAACTAGAGGGCACTTGGACTATCTAGGTTAACTAAAGTGCACTTGGACTATCTAGGTAAACTAGCGGGCACTTGGATGATCAATTTTAACTAGCGGGCACTTGGACTATCTAGGTTAGCTAACGGGAACTTGGACTAAGTACGTCCCCTAGTGGGCACTTGGACACCCTAGGTTAACTAACGGGCACTAGGACTATCTAGGTTAACTAGCGGGCACTTGGACTATGTAGGTCAACTAGTGGGCTCTTGGACTATCTAGGTTAGCTAACTGGCGCTTGGACTATGTAGGTTAACTAGCAGACACTTGCACGATCTAGGTTAACTAGCGGGCTCTTGTACTATGTAGGTTAACTAGTGGGCCCATTGACTATGTTGGTTAACTAGCGGGCACTTGGACGATGTAGGTTCCCTAGTGGGCATTTGGACTATATAGATAACCCAGCGGGCACTTAGAATTTGTAGGTTAGCTAGAGGGCCCTTGGACTATGTAGGTTAACTAGAGGGCCCTTGGGCTATGTAGGTTACCTAGCAGGCACTTGGACGATCTAGGTTAACTAGCCGGTACTTGGACGATGTAGGTTAACTAGCGGGCCCTTGGACTATGTAGATTAGCTAGCGGCACTTGGACTATCTACGTTAACTAGCGGGCCCTTGGACTATGTAGATTCCCTAGCGGGTATTTGGACTACATAGATAACCTAGCGGGCACTTAGATTTTGTAGGTTACCTAGCGGGCACTTGGACTATCTAGGTTACCTAGCTGGCACTTGAACTATCTACGTTACCTAGCCGGTTCTTGGAGTATGTAGGTTACCTAGCGGCTGTTGGACTATCTAGGTTACCATGCGGGCACTTGGACTATCTAGGTTAACTAACGGGCCCTTGGACTATGTAGGTTCCCTAACGGGCCCTTGGACTATGTAAGTTCCCTAGCGGGCACTTGGACTATGTAGTTTCCCAGCGGGCCCTTGGACTATGTAAGTTCCCTAGCGGGCACTTGGACTATGTAGGTTCCCTAGCGGGAACTTGGATTATGTAGGTTCCCTATCAGGCACTTGGACTATGTAGGTTAACTTGCGGGCCCTTGGACTATCTAGGTTACCTAGCGGGCACTTGGACTATCTAGGTTACCTAGCGGGCACTTGGACTTCTAGGTTAACGAACGGGCACTTGGACTATGTAGGATGCTTAGCGGGCACTTGGACAATGTAGGTTAGGTAACGGGCACTGTGAGTATCTAGGTTACCTAGCGGGAACTTGGACAATATAAGTTACCTAGCTGGCACTTGGACTATCTAGGTTACATAGCGAGCACTTGGACTATCTAGGTTAACTAGCGAGCACTTGGACTCTAGGTTACCTAGCGGGCACTTGGACTATCTAGGTTACCTAGCGGGCCCTTGGACTATGTAGGTTTCCTAGCGGGCACTTTGACTATCTAGGTTAACGAACGGGCACTTGGAATATGTAGGTAACCTAGCGGGCACTTGGACAGTCTAGGTTACCTAGCTGGCACTTGGACTATCTAGGTTAACGAACGGGCACTTGGACTATCTAGGTTAACTAGCGGGCACTTGGACTATCTAGGTCAACTAGCGGGCCCTTGTACTATGTAGGTTAACTAGCGAGCACTTGGAGTATCTAGGTTAACTAGCGGACCTTGGTCTACGTAGGTTAACTAGCGGGCCCTTGGACTATGTAGGTTAACTAGCGGGCACTTGGACGATATAGGTTAACTAGAGGGCACTTGGACTATCTAGGTTAACTAGCGTGCACTTGGACTATCTAGGTTAACTAGCGGGCACTTGGATGATCAATTTTAACTAGCGGGCACTTGGACTATCTAGGTTAGCTAACGGGCACTTGGACTAAGTACGTCCCCTAGTGGGCACTTGGACACCCTAGGTTAACTAACGGGCACTAGGACTATCTAGGTTAAATAGCGGGCACTTGGACTATGTAGGTCAACTAGCGGGCCCTTGGACTATCTAGGTTAGCTAACTGGCTCTTGGACTATGTAGGTTCACTAGCAGACACTTGCACGATCTAGGTTAACTAGCGGGCTCTTGCACTATGTAGGTTAACTAGTGGGCCCATTGACTATGCTGGTTAACTAGCGGGCACTTAGACGATCTAGGTTAACTAGCGGGCACTTGGACTATGTAGGTTTCCTAGCGGGCATTTGGACTATATAGATAACCCAGCGGGCACTTAGAATTTGTAGGTTAGCTAGAGGGCCCTTGGACTATGTAGGTTAACTAGAGGGCCCTTGGGCTATGTAGGTTACCTAGTGGGCACTTGGACGATCTAGGTTAACTAGCGGGTACTTGGACTATGTAGGTTAACTAGCGGGCCCTTGGACTATGTAGATTAGCTAGCGGCACTTGGACTATCTACGTTAACTAGCGGGCCCTTGGACTATGTAGATTCCCTAGCGGGCATTTGGACTACATAGATAACCTAGCGGGCACATGGACTATCTAGGTTACCTAGCTGGCACTTGAACTATCTACGTTACCTAGCGGGTTCTTGGAGTATGTAGGTTACCTAGCGGGCTGTTGGACTATCTAGGTTACCATGCGGGCACTTGGACTATCTAGGTTAACTAACGGGCCCTTGGACTATGTAGGTTCCCTAACGGGCCCTTGGACTATGTAAGTTCCCTAGCGGGCACTTGGACTATGTAGTTTCCCTAGCGGGCCCTTGGACTATGTAAGTTCCCTAGCGGGCACGTGGACTATGTAGGTTCCCTAGCGGGCACTTGGATTATGTAGGTTCCCTATCGGGCACTTGGACTATGTCGGTTAACTAGCGGGCCCTTGGACTATCTAGGTTAACTAGCGGGCACTTGGACTATCTAGATTAACTAGCGGGCCCTTGGATTATCTAGGTTTACTAGCGGGCACTTGGACTATCTAGGTTAACTAGCGGGCACTTGGACTATGTAGTTTCCCTAGCGGGCATTTGGATTATATAGGTTGCCTATTGTGCACTTGGATTATGTAGGTTACCTAGCGGGCACTTGGACTAGGTAGGTTAACTAGAAGGCACTTGGACTATCAAGGTTACCTAGCGGGTCATTGGACTATGTAGGTTACCAGCGGGCACTTGGACTATCTAGGTTAACGAACGTGCACTTGGACTATGTAGGTAACCTAGCGGGCACTTGGACTGTCTAGGTTACCTAGCGGGCACTTGGCCTATCTACGTTAACGAACGGGCACTTGGACTATGTAGGTTAACTAGGGGACACTTCGACTATCTAGGTTAGTTAATGGGCAATTGGACTATCTAGGTTCCTAACGGGCACTTGGACTATGTAGGTTCCCTTGCGGGCACTTGGACTATGTAGGTTCCCTTGCGGGCACTTGGATAATTTAGTTTACCTATCAGGCACTTTGACTATCTAGGTTAACTAACGGTCACTTGGACTATGTAGGTTGCCTAGTGAGCACTTGGACTATGTAGGTTCCCTAGCGAGCACTTGGACTATGTAGGTTCCCTATCAGGTACTTGGACTGTCTAGGTTAACTAGGGGGCAATTGGACTGTGTAGGTTACCTAGCGGGAACTTGGACTATGTAGGTTAACTAGCGGGCACTTGGAATATCAAGGTTAACTAGCGGGCCCTTGGACTATATAGGTTAACTAGCGGGAACTTGGACTATCTAGGTTAACTAGCAGGTTCTAGGACTATGTAGGTTAACTAGCGGGCACTTGGACTATCTAGGTTAACTAGCTGACCTTGGACTATGTAGGGTAACAAGCGGTCACTTGGACTATCTAGGTTAACTAGCTGACCTTGGACTATGTAGGTTAACTAGCGGGCACTTGGACTATCTAGGTTAACTAGCGGGCACTTGCACAATGTAGGTTCCCTAGCGAGCACTTTGACTATGTAGGTTCCCTAGCGGGTACTTGGACTATATAGGTTCCCTATGGGCACTTGGAATATACAGGTGCCCGAACGGGCACTTGGAATATACAGGTTCCCTATCGGGAACTTGGACTATGTAGGTTCCTCAGCGGGCACTTGGACTATGTAGGTTCCCTATCGGGCATTGGACTATGTAGGTTAACTAGCAGGCCCTTGGACTATCTAGGTTACCTAGCGGGCACTTGTACTATGTAGGTTAACTAGCGGACACTTGGACAATCTAGGTTACCTAGCGGGCACTTGAACTATGTACATACCCTAGCGGGCACTTGGACTATCTTGGTTACCTAGCGGGCACTTGGCCTATCTAGGTTAACGAACGGACACTTGGAGTATGTAGGTTAACTAGCGGACACTTCGACTATCTAGGTTAGCCAACGGGCAATTGGAGTATCTAGGTTACCTAGCGGGCACTTGGACTATTTAGGTTATCTAGCAGGCACTTTGACTAGGTTAACTAACGGGCAGTTGGACTATGTAGGTTGCCTAGCGAGCACTTGGACTATGTAGGTTCCCAGCGGGGACTTGGACTATGTAGGTTCCCTATCGGGTACTTGGACTGTCTAGGTTAACTAGCGGGCAATTGGACTGTCTGGGTTTCCTAGTGGGCACTTGGACTATGTAGTTTACCTAGCACGCACTTGGACTATATAGGTTAACTAGCAGGCCCTTGGACTATCTAGGTTACCTAGCGGGCACTTGTACTATGTAGGTTAACTAGCGGACACTTGGACAATCTAGGTTACCTAGCGGGCACTTGAACTATGTACATACCCTAGCGGGCACTTGGACTATCTTGGTTACCTAGCGGGCACTTGGCCTATCTAGGTTAACGAACGGACACTTGGACTATGTAGGTTAACTAGCGGACACTTCGACTATCTAGGTTAGCCAACGGGCAATTGGACTATCTAGGTTACCTAGCGGGCACTTGGACTATTTAGGTTACCTAGCAGGCACTTTGACTAGGTTAACTAACGGGCACTTGGACTATGTAGGTTGCCTAGCGAGCACTTGGACTATGTAGGTTCCCAGCGGGGACTTGGACTATGTAGGTTCCCTATCGGGTACTTGGACTGTCTAGGTTAACTAGCGGGCAATTGGACTGTCTGGGTTTCCTAGTGGGCACTTGGACTATGTAGTTTACCTAGCACGCACTTGGACTATGTAGGTTAACTAGCGGGCACTTGGACTATCTAGGTTACCTAGAGGGCACTTGGACTATGTACGTTCCCTAGCGGGCACTTGGGCTATCGACGTTACCTAGCGGCCAATTGGACTATGTAGGTTAACGAACGGGCACTTGGACTATGTAGGTAACATAATGGTCACTTGGACTGTCTAGGTTACCTAGCGGGGACTTGGACTATGTAGGTTAACTAGCGGTCACTTGGCCTATGTAGGATCCCTATCAGACATTAGTACTACTTAGGTTAACTAGCGGGCACTTTGACTATCTAGTTAACTAGCGGGAACTTGGACTATCTAGGTCAACTAGCGGGCCCTTGTACTATGTAGGTTAACTAGCGGGCACTTGGACTATCTAGGTTAACTAGCGGGCACTTGGATGATCAATATTAACTAGCGGGCACTTGGACTATCTAGGTTAGCTAACGGGAACTTGGACTAAGTACGTCCCCTAGTGGGCACTTGGACAACCTAGGTTAACTAACGGGCACTAGGACTATCTAGGTTAACTAGCGGGCACTTGGACTATGTAGGTCAACTAGCGGGCTCTTGGACTATCTAGGTTAGCTAACTGGCGCTTGGACTATGTAGGTTAACTAGCAGACACTTGCACGATCTAGGTTAACTAGCGGGCTCTTGCACTATGTAGGTTAACTAGTGGGCCCATTGACTATGTTGGTTAACTAGTGGGCACTTGGACGATGTAGGTTCCCTAGTGGGCATTTGGACTATATAGATAACCCAGCGGGCACTTAGAATTTGTAGGTTAGCTAGAGGGCCCTTGGACTATGTAGGTTAACTAGAGGGCCCTTGGGCTATGTAGGTTACCTAGCAGGCACTTGGACGATCTAGGTTAACTAGCCGGTACTTGGACGATGTAGGTTAACTAGCGGGCCCTTGGATTATGTAGATTAGCTAGCGGCACTTGGACTATCTACGTTAACTAGCGGGCCCTTGGACTATGTAGATTCCCTAGCGGGCATTTGGACTACATAGATAACCTAGCGGGCACTTAGATTTTGTAGGTTACCTAGCGGGCACTTGGACTATCTAGGTTACCTAGCTGGCACTTGAACTATCTACGTTACCTAGCCGGTTCTTGGAGTATGTAGGTTACCTAGCGGCTGTTGGACTATCTAGGTTACCATGCGGGCACTTGGACTATCTAGGTTAACTAACGGGCCCTTGGACTATGTAGGTTCCCTAACGGGCCCTTGGACTATGTAAGTTCCCTAGCGGGCACTTGGACTATGTAGTTTCCCTAGCGGGCCCTTGGACTATGTAAGTTCCCTAGCGGGCACTTGGACTATGTAGGTTCCCTAGCGGGAACTTTGATTATGTAGGTTCCCTATCAGGCACTTGAACTATGTAGGTTAACTAGCGGGCCCTTGGACTATCTAGGTTACCTAGCGGGCACTTGGACTATCTAGGTTACCTAGCGGGCACTTGGACTTCTAGGTTAACGAACGGGCACTTGGACTATGTAGGATGCTTAGCGGGCACTTGGACAATCTAGGTTAGGTAACGGGCACTTTGAGTATCTAGGTTACCTAGCGGGAACTTGGACAATATAAGTTACCTAGCTGGCACTTGGACTATCTAGGTTACATAGCGAGCACTTGGACTATCTAGGTTAACTAGCGAGCACTTGGACTCTAGGTTACCCAGCGGGCACTTGGACTATCTAGGTTACCTAGCTGACCTTGGACTATGTAGGTTAACTAGCGGGCACTTGGACTATCTAAGTTAACTAGCGGGCACTTGCACAATGTAGGTTCCCTAGCGAGCACTTTGATTTTGTAGGTTCCCTAGCGGGCACTTGGATTGTATAGGTTCCCTATGGGCACTTGGACTATCTAGGTTCCCTAACGGGCACTTGGAATATACAGGTTCCCTATCGGGAACTTGGACTATGTAGGTTCCTCAGCGGGCACTTGGACTATGTAGGTTCCCTATCGGGCATTGGACTATGTAGGTTAACTAGCAGGCCCTTGGACTATCTAGGTTACCTAGCGGGCACTTGTACTATGTAGGTTAACTAGCGGACACTTGGACAATCTATGTTACCTAGCGGGCACTTGAACTATGTACATACCCTAGCGGGCACTTGGACTATCTTGGTTACCTAGCGGGCACTTGGCCTATCTAGGTTAACGAACGGACACTTGGACTATGTAGCTTAACTAGCGGACACTTCGACTATCTAGGTTAGCCAACGGTCAATTGGACTATCTAGGTTACCTAGCGGGCACTTGGACTATTTAGGTTACCTAGCAGGCACTTTGACTATCTAGGTTAACTAACGGGCACTTGGACTATGTAGGTTGCCTAGCGAGCACATGGACTATGTAGGTTCCCAGGGGGCACTTGGACTATGTAGGTCCCCTATCGGGAACTTGGACTGTCTAGGTTAACTAGCGGGCATTTGGACTGTGGGTTTCCTAGTGGGCACTTGTACTATGTAGTTTACCTAGCACGCACTTGGACTATATAGGTTAACTAGCGGGCACTTGGACTATCTAGGTTACCTAGAGGGCACTTGGACTATGTACATTTCCTAGCGGGCACTTGGGCTATCTACGTTACCTAGCGGGCAATTGGACTATGTAGGTTAACGAACGGGCACTTGGACTATGTAGGTAACCTAATGGTCACTTGGACTGTCTAGGTTACCTAGCGGGGACTTGGACTATGTAGTTTAACTAGCGGTCACTTGGACTATGTAGGATCCCTATCAGACATTTGTACTACTTAGGTTAATCAGCGGGCACTTTGACTATTTAGGTTAACTAGCGGGAACTTGGCCTATCTAGGTTAACTAGCGGGCACTTGGACTATCAAGGTCAACTAGCGGGCCCTTGTACTATGTAGGTTAACTAGCGAGCACTTGGAGTATCTAGGTTAACTAGCGGACCTTTGTCTACGTACGTTAAGTAGCGGGCCCTTGGACTATGTAGGTTAATAGCGGGCACTTGGACGATATAGGTTAACTAGAGGGCACTTGGACTATCTAGGTTAACTAGCATGCACTTGGACTATCTAGGTTAACTAGCGGGCACTTGGATGATCAATGTTAACTAGCGGGCACTTGGACTATCTAGGTTAGCTAACGGGCACTTGGACTAAGTACGTCCCCTAGTGGGCACTTGGACACCCTATTTTAACTAACGGGTACTAGGACTATCTAGGTTAAATAGCGGGCACTTGGACTATGTAGGTCAACTAGCGGGCCCTTGGACTATCTAGGTTAGCTAACTGGCACTTGGACTATGTAGGTTAACTAGCAGACACTTGCACGATCTAGCTTAACTAGCGGGCTCTTGCACTATGTAGGTTAACTAGCGGGCACTTGGACTATGTAGGTTCCCTAGCGGGCATTTAGACTATATAGATAACCTAGCGGGCACTTAGACTTTGTAGGTTAGCTAGCGGGCCCTTGGACTATGTAGGTTAACTAGCGGGCCCTTGGGCTATGTAGGTTACCTAGCGGGCACTTGGACGATCTAGGTTAACTAGTGGGTACTTGGACTATGTAGGTTAACTAGCGGGCCCTTGGACTATGTAGATTAACTAGCGGCACTTGGACTATCTACGTTAACTAGCGGGCCCTTGGACTATGTAGATTCCCTAGCGGGCATTTGGACTACATAGATAACCTAGCGGGCACTTATATTTTGTAGGATACCTAGCGGGCACTTGGACTATCTAGTTTACCTAGCTGGCACTTGAACTATCTACGTTACCTAGCGGGATCTTGGAGTATGTAGGTTACCTAGCGGGCTGTTGGACTATCTAGGTTACCAAGCGGGCACTTGGACTATCTAGGTTAACTAATGGGCACTTGGACTATGTAGTTTCCCTAGCGGGCCCTTGGACTATGCAAGTTCCCTAGCGGGCACTTGGACTATGTAGGTTCCCTAGCGGGCACATGGATTATGTAGGTTCCCTATCGGGCACTTGAACTATGTAGGTTAACTAGCGGGCCTTTGGACTATCTAGGTTAACTAGCGGGCACTTGGACTATCTAGATTAACTAGCGGGCCCTTGGACTATCTAGGTTTACTAGCGGGCACTTGGATTATCTAGGTTAACTAGCGGGAACTTTGACTATGTAATTTCCCTAGCGGGCATTTGGATTATTTAGGTTACCTATTGTGCACTTGGATTATGTAGGTTACCTAGCGGGCACTTGGACTATGTAGGTTAACTAGAAGGCACTTGGACTATCAAGGTTACCTAGCGGGCCATTGGACTATGTAGGTTACCAGCGGGCACTTGGACTATCTAGGTTAACGAACGTGCACTTGGACTATGTAGGTAACCTAGCGGGCACTTGGACTGTCTAGGTTACCTAGCGGGCACTTGGCCTATCTACGTTAACGAACGGGCACTTGGACTATGTAGGTTAACTAGGGGACACTTCGACTATCTAGGTTAGCTAATGGGCAATTGGACTATCTAGGTTTCCTAGCGGGCACTTGGACTATGTAGGTTCCCTTGCGGGCACTTGGACTATGTAGGTTCCCTTGCGGGCACTTGGACTATTTAGGTTACCTAGCAGGCACTTTCACTATCTAGGATAACTAACGGGCACTTGGACTATGTAGGTTGCCTAGTGAGCACTTGGACTATGTAGGTTCCCTAGCGAGCACTTGGACTATGTAGGTTCCCTGTCAGGTACTTGGACTGTCTAGGTTAACTAGGGGGCAATTGGACTGTCTAGGTTACCTAGCGGGAACTTGGACTATGTAGGTTAACTAGCGGGCACTTGGACTGTCAAGGTTAACTAGCGGGCCCTTGCTCTATGTAGGTTAACTAGCAGGCCTTTGGACTATGTAACTTAAGTAGAGGGCACTTTGATGATCCTGTTTAACTAGCGGGCACTTGGACTATCTAGGTTAAGTAGTGGGCACTTGGACTATGTAGGTTCCCTAGTGGGCACTTTGACTATGTAGGTTCCCTAGCGGGCACTTGGTCTATCTAGGTTAACTAGCGGGCACTTGGACAATGTAGGTTCCCTGGTGGGCACTTTGATATGTAGGTTCCCTAGCGTGCACTTGGACGATCTAGGTTAACTAGCGGGTACTTGGACTATGTAGATTAACTAGCGGGCCCTTGGACTATGTAGATTATCTAGCAGCACTTGGACTGTCTACGTTATGTAGCGGGCCCTTGGACTATGTAGATTCCCTAGCGGGCACTTGGACACTGTATGTTCCCTACGGACACTTGAACTATGTAGGTTCCCTAGCAGGCACTTGGACTAGGTAGGTTAACTACCGGGCACTTGGATTATGTAGGTTAACTAGCGGGCCCTTGGACTATCTAGGTTACCTAGAGGGCACTTGGACTATGTAGGTTAACTAGCGTGCACTTGGACTATGTAGGTTAACTAGAGGACACTTGGACGATCTAGGTTAACTAGTGGTGCCTTGGACTATGTAGGTTAACGAACGGGCATTTGGACTATGTAGGTTACCTAGCAGACACTTGGACTGTCTAGGTTACCTAGCGGGCACTTGGCTATCTAGGTTAACGAACGGGCACTTGGACTATCTAGTTTGCCTAGCGGGCAATTGGACTATGTAAGTTACCTAGCGGGCACTTGGACTATCTAGGTTACCTAGAGGGCACTTGGACTATGTAGGTTAACTAGCGTGCACTTGGACTATGTATGTTGCACAGCGGGCAATTGGACTATCTAGGTTAGGTAACGGGCACTTGGACTATATAGATTACCTAGCGGACCCTTTGACTATGTAGGTTACCTAGCGGGCACTTGGACTATCTAGGTTAACGAAAGGGCACTTGGACTATGTAGGTTACCTAGCGGGTATTTGGATTATCTAGGTTAGCTAAAAGGAACTTGGAAAATCTAGGTTACCTAGAGGGCACTTGGACTATGTAGGTTACCTTGCGGGCACTTGTACTATCTAGGTTACCTAACAGGTACTTGGACTATGTAGGTTAACTAGCGGACACTTGGACGATCTAGGTTAACTAGCGGGCACTTGGAATATCTAGGTTCACTAGCGGGCCCTTGGACTATGTAGGTTAACTAGCGGGCACGTGGACTATCTAGGTTAACTAGCGGGTTCTTGGACTATGTAGGTTAACTAGCGGGCACTTGGACTATCTAGGTTAACTAGCTGACCTTGGACTATGTAGGTTAACTAGCAGGCACTTGGACTATCTAGGTTAACTAGCTGACCTTGGACTATGTAAGTTAACTAGCGGGCACTTGGACTATCTAGGTTAACTAGCGGGCACTTGCACAATGCAGGCTCCCTAGCGGGCACGTGGACTATGTAAGTTCCCTAGCGGGCACTTGGACTATATAGGTTCCCTACGGGCACTTGGAATATGTAGGTTCCCTATCGGGCATTTGGACTATGTAGGTTCCTTTGTGGGCACTTGGACTATGTAGGTTCCCTATCAGGCACTTGGACTATGTAAGTTACCTAGCGGGAACTTGGACTATGTAGGTTCCCTAGCGGGCACTTGGACTATCTAGGTTAACGAATGGGCACTTGGACTATGTAGGTTAACTAGCGGGCACTTGGACTATCTAGGTTAACTAGCTGACCTTGGTCTATGTAGGTTAACTAGCGGGCACTTGGACTATCTAGGTTAACTAGCTGACCTTGGACTATGTAGGTTAACTATCGGGCACTTCGACGATCTAGGTTAACTAGCGGGCACTTGGACTATCTAGGTTAACTAGCGTTCACTTGCACAATGCAGGTTCCCTAGCGGGCACTTGGACTATATAGGTTCCCTATGGGCACTTGGACTATCTAGGTTCCCTAACGGGCACTTGGAATATGTAGGTTCCCTATCGGGCCCTTGGACTATGTAGGTTAACTAGCGGGCCCTTGGACTATGTAGGTTAACTAGCGGCACTTGGACTATCTACATTAACTAGCAGGCCCTTGGACTATGTAGATTCCCTAGCGGGCACTTGGACCACCTAGGTTCCCTAGGGGGCACTTAGACTCTGTATGTTCCCTAGCGGACACTTGAACTATGTATGTTCCTTACGGACACTTGAACTATGTAAGTTAACTACCGGGAACTTGGATTATCTAGGTTACCTAGCGGGCACTTGGACTATGTAGGTTAACTACCGGGCACTTGCACCATCTAGGTTACCTAGCGGGCACTTGGACTATGTACGTTCCCTAGCGGGCACTTGGATTATCTATGTTAACTAGCGGGCACTTGGACTATGTAGGTTAACTAGGGGACACTTGCACTATTTAGGTTACCTAGCGGCACGTCGACTATCTAGCTTAACTAGCAGTCACTTGCACAATGCAGGTTCCCTAGCGAGCACTTTGACTATGTAGGTTCCCTAGCGGGCACTTGGGCTATGTAGGTTCCCTATCAGGCACTTGGACTATGTAGGTTAACTAGCGGGCACTTGGATGATCAAGGTTAACTAGCGGGCACTTGGACTATCTAGGTTAACTAGCGGGCACTTGGACTATCTAGGTTAATTAGCGGGCATATACAATGCAGGTTTCCTAGCGGGCACTTTGACTATGTAGGTTCCCTAGCGGGCACTTGGACTATATAGGTTCCCTACGGGCTCTTGGAATATGTAGGGTCTCTATCGGGCACTTGGACTATGTAGGTTCCTCAGCGGGCACTTGGACTATGTAGGTTCCCTAACGGGCACTTGAACTATCTAGGTTACCTAGCGGGCACTTGGACTATGTAGGTTAACTAGCGGACAATTGGACGATCTAGGTTACCTAGCGGGCACTTGGACTATCTAGGTTAACGAACGGGCACTTGGACTATATAGGTTAACTAGCGGGCACTTGGAGTATCTAGGTTAACTAGCTGACCTTGGACTATGTAGGTTAACTATCGGGCACTTCGACTATCTAGGTTAACTAGCGGGCACTTGGACTATCTAGGTTAACTAGCATTCACTTTCACAATGCAGGTTCCCTAGCGGGCACTGTGACTATGTAAGTTCCCTACGGACATTTGGACTATGTAGGTTAACAAGCAGGCACTTGAACTATCTAGGTTAATTGCGGGCACTTGGACTATCTAGGATAACTAGCGGGCACTTGGACTATGTAGGTAACCTAGTGGTCACTTGAACTCTCCAGGTTACCTAGCGGGCACTTGGACTATGTAGGTTAACCAACAGGCACTTGGACTATGTATGTAACCTAGTGGTCACTTGAACTGTCTAGGTTACCTAGCGGGCACTTGTACTATGTAGGTTAACTAACGGGCACTAGGACTATCTAGGTTAACTTGCAGACCCTTGGACGATGTAGGTTAACTAGCGGGCCCTTGGACTATGTAAGTTCCCTAGCGGGCCCTTGGACTATGTGGGTTTCCTGGCGGGCATTTGGACTATCTAGGTTACTTAAAGGGCACTTGGACTATGTAGGTTCCCTAGCGGGCACTTGGATTATGTAGGTTCCCTATCGGGCACTTGGACTATGTAGGTTAAATAGAGGGCATTTGGACTATGTAGGTTAAGTAGCGGGCACTTGGACTATGTAGGTTCCCTATAGGGCACTTGGAAAATGTAGGTAAACTAAGGGGCACTAGGACTATGTAGGTTCCCTAGCGGGCCCTTAGACTATCTAGGTTACCTAGAGGGCATTTGGACTATGTTGGCTCCCTAGCGGTCATTTGGACTATACAGATTACCTAGCGGGCACTTAGAATTTGTAGGTTACCTAGCGGGCACTAGGACTATCTAGGTTACCTAGCAGGCACTTGAACTATCTACGTTACCTAGTGGGTACATGGAGTATGTAGGTTACCTACTGGGCTGTTGGACTATCTAGGTTACCTTGCGGGCACTTGGACTATCTAGGTTAACTAACGGGCATTGGACTATGTAGGTTCCCTAGCGGGCCTTTGGACTATATATGGTCCCTAGCGGGCACTTGGACTATGTAGGTTCCTCAGCGGGCACTTGGACTATGTAGGTTCCCTATCGGGCATTGGACTATGTAGGTTTACTAGCGGACACTTGGACTATCTAGGTTAACTAGCGTTCACTTGCACAATGCAGGTTCCCTAGCGGGCACTTGGACTATATAGGTTCCCTATGGGCACTTGGACTATCTAGGTTCCCTAACGGGCACTTGGAATATGTAGGTTCCCTATCGGGCCCTTGGACTATGTAGGTTAACTAGCGGGCCCTTGGACTATGTAGGTTAACAAGCGGGCACTTGGACGATCTAGGTTAACTAGCGGGTCCTTGGACTATATAGGTTAACTAGCGGGCCCTTAGACTATGTAGATTAACTAGCGGCACTTTAACAATCTACGTTAACTAGCGGGCCCTTGGACTATGTAGATTCCCTAGCGGGCACTTCTACTATACATGTTCCAGAGCGGTCACTTGGACTATGTAGGTTCCCTAGCAGGCACTTGGACTACGTAGGTTCCCTAGCGGGCACTTGTTCTATGTAGGTTAACTAGCGGACACTTGGACGATCTAGGTTAACTAGCTGGTACTTGGACTATGTAGGTTAACTAGCGGGCCCTTGAACTATGTAGATTAACTAGCGGCACTTGGACTATCTACATTAACTAGCGGGCCCTTGGACTATGTAGATTCCCTAGCGGGCACTTGGACTACCTAGGTTCCCTAGGGGGCACTTAGACTCTGTATGTTTCCTAGCGGGCACTTGAACTATGTATGTTCCTTACGGACACTTGAACTATGTAAGTTAACTACCGGGCACTTGGACTATGTAGGTTAACTAGCGGGCCCTTGGACTATCTAGGTTACCTAGCGGGCACTTGGACTATGTAGGTTAACAACCGGGCACTTGCACCATCAAGGTTACCTAGCTGGCACTTATACTATGTACGTTCCCTAGCGGGCACTTGGACTATCTATGTTAACTAGCGGGCCCTTGGACTATGTAGGTTCCCTAGCGGGCACTTGGACTATCTAGGTTAACGAATAGGCACTTGGACTATGTAGGTTAACTAGCGGGCACTTGGACTATTTAGGTTAACTAGCTGACCTTGGACTATGTAGGTTAACTATCGGGCACTTCGACGATATAGGTTAACTAGCGGGCACTTAGACTATCTAGGGTAACTAGCGTTCACTTGCACAATGCAGGTTCCCTAGCGGGCACTTGGACTATATAGGTTCCCTATGGGCACTTGGACTATCTAGGTTCCCTAACGGGCACTTGGAATATGTAGGTTCCCTATCGGGCCCTTGGACTATGTAGGTTAACTAGCGGGCCCTTGGACTATGTAGATTAACTAGCGGCACTTTAACTATCTACGTTAACTAGCGGGCCCTTGGACTATGTAGATTCCCTAGCGGGCACTTCTACTATGCATGTTCCAGAGCGGTCACTTGGACTATGTAGGTTCCCTAGCAGGCACTTGGACTACGTAGGTTCCCTAGCGGGCACTTGTACTATGTAGGTTAACTAGCGGACACTTGGACGATCTAGGTTAAATAGCAGGTACTTGGACTATGTAGGTCAACTAGCGGGCCCTTGAACTATGTAGATTAACTAGCGGCACTTGGACTATCTACATTAACTAGCGGGCCCTTGGACTATGTAGATTCCCTAGCGGGCACTTCTACTATGCATGTTCCAGAGCGGTCACTTGGACTATGTAGGTTCCCTAGCAGGCACTTGGACTACGTAGGTGCCCTAGCGGGCACTTGTACTATATAGGTTAACTAACGGACACTGGGCGATCTAGGTTAACTAGCGGGTACTTGGACTATGTAGGTTAACTAGTGGGCCCTTGAACTATGTAGATTAACTAGCGGCACTTGGACTATCTACATTAACTAGTGGGCCCTTGGACTATGTAGATTCCCTAGCGGGCACTTGGACTACCTAGGTTCCCTAGGGGGCATTTAGACTCTGTATGTTTCCTAGCGGGCACTTGAACTATGTATGTTCCTTACGGACACTTGAACTATGTAAGTTAACTACCGGGCACTTGGACTATTTAGGTTAACTAGCGGGCCCTTGGACTATCTAGGTTACCTAGCGGGCACTTGGACTATTTAGGTTAACAACCGGGCACTTGCACCATCAAGGTTACCTAGCTGGCACTTGGACTATGTACGTTCCCTAGCGGGCACTTGGACTATCTATGTTAACTAGCGGGCCCTTGGACTATGTAGGATAACTAGCGGGCACTTGGACGATCTAGGTTAACTAGCGGGTACTTGGACTATGTAGGTTAACTAGTGGGCCCTTGGACTATGTAGATTAACTAGCGGCACTTGGACTATCTACGTTAACTAGCGGGCCCTTGGACTATGTAGATTCCCTAGCGGGCACTTCTACTATGCATGTTCCAGAGCGGTCACTTGGACTATGTAGGTTCCCTAGCAGGCACTTGGACTACGTAGGTTCCCTAGCGGGCACTTGTACTATGTAGGTTAACTAGCGGACACTTGGACGATCTAGGTTAACTAGCGGGTAATTGGACTATGTAGGTTAACTAGCGGCCACTTGAACTATGTAGATTAACTAGCGGCACTTGGACTATCTACATAAACTAGCGGGCCCTTGGACTATGTAGATTCCCTAGCGGGCACTTCTACTATGCATGTTCCAGAGCAGTCACTTGGACTATGTAGGTTCCCTAGCAGGCACTTGGACTACGTAGGTTCCCTAGGGGGCACTTGTACTATGTAGGTTAACTAGCGGACACTTGGACGATCTAGGTTAACTAGTGGGGCCTTGGACTATGTAGGTTAACGAACGGGCATTTGGACAATGTAGGTTACCTAGCAGACACTTGGACTGTCTAGGTTACCTAGCGGGCACTTGGCTATCTAGATTAACGAACGGGCACTTGGACTATCTAGTTTGCCTAGCGGGCAATTGGACTATGTAAGTTACCTAGCGGGCACTTGGACTATCTAGGTTACCTAGAGGGCACTTGGACTATGTAGGTTAACTAGCGTGCACTTGGACTATGTATGTTGCACAGCGGGCAATTGGACTATCTAGGTTAGGTAACAGGCACTTGGACTATATAGATTACCTAGCGGACCCTTTGACTATGTAGGTTACCTAGCGGGCACTTGGACTATCTAGGTTAACGAAAGGGCACTTGGACTATGTAGGTTACCTAGCGGGTATTTGGATTATCTAGGTTAGCTAACAGGAACTTGGAATATCTAGGTTACCTAGCGGGCACTTGGACTATGTAGGTTACCTTGCGGGCACTTGTACTATCTAGGTTACCTAACAGGAACTTGGACTATGTAGGTTAACTAGCGGACACTTGGACGATCTAGGTTAACTAGCGGGCACTTGGAATATCTAGGTTCACTAGCGGGCCCTTGGACTATGTAGGTTAACTAGCGGGCACGTGGACTATCTAGGTTAACTAGCGGGTTCTTGGACTATGTAGGTTAACTAGCGGGCACTTGGACTATCTAGGTTAACTAGCTGACCTTGGACTATGTAGGTTAACTAGCAGGCACTTGGACTATCTAGGTTAACTGGCTGACCTTGGACTATGTAAGTTAACTAGCGGGCACTTGGACTATCTAGGTTAACTAGCGGGTTCTTGGACTATGTAGGTTAACTAGCGGGCACTTGGACTATCTTGGTTAACTAGCTGACCTTGGACTATGTAGGTTAACTAGCAGGCACTTGGTCTATCTAGGTTAACTAGATGACCTTGGACTATGTAAGTTAACTAGCGGGCACTTGGACTATCTAGGTTAACTAACGGGCACTTGCACAATGCAGGCTCCCTAGCGGGCACGTGGACTATGTAAGTTCCCTAGCGGGCACTTGGACTATATAGGTTCCCTACGGGCACTTGGAATATGTAGGTTCCCTATCGGGCATTTGGACTATGTAGGTTCCTTTGTGGGCACTTGGACTATGTAGGTTCCCTATCAGGCACTTGGACTATGTAAGTTACCTAGCGGGCACTTGGACTATGTAGGTTCCCTAGCGGGCACTTGGACTATCTAGGTTAACGAATGGGCACTTGGACTATGTAGGTTAACTAGCGGGCACTTGGACTATCTAGGTTAACTAGCTGACCTTGGTCTATGTAGGTTAACTAGCGGGCACTTGGACTATCTAGGTTAACTAGCTGACCTTGGACTATGTAGGTTAACTATCGGGCACTTCGACGATCTAGGTTAACTAGCGCGCACTTGGACTATCTAGGTTAACTAGCGTTCACTTGCACAATGCAGGTTCCCTAGCGGGCACTTGGACTATATAGGTTCCCTATGGGCACTTGGACTATCTAGGTTCCCTAACGGGCACTTGGAATATGTAGGTTCCCTATCGGGCCCTTGGACTATGTAGGTTAACTAGCGGGCCCTTGGACTATGTAGGTTAACAAGCGGGCACTTGGACGATCTAGGTTAACTAGCGGGTCCTTGGACTATATAGGTTAACTAGCGGGCCCTTAGACTATGTAGATTAACTAGCGGCACTTTAACAATCTACGTTAACTAGCGGGCCCTTGGACTATGTAGATTCCCTAGCGGGCACTTCTACTATGCATGTTCCAGAGCGGTCACTTGGACTATGTAGGTTCCCTAGCAGGCACTTGGACTACGTAGGTTCCCTAGCGGGCACTTGTTCTATGTAGGTTAACTAGCGGACACTTGGACGATCTAGGTTAACTAGCTGGTACTTGGACTATGTAGGTTAACTAGCGGGCCCTTGAACTATGTAGATTAACTAGCGGCACTTGGACTATCTACATTAACTAGCGGGCCCTTGGACTATGTAGATTCCCTAGCGGGCACTTGGACTACCTAGGTTCCCTAGGGGGCACTTAGACTCTGTATGTTTCCTAGCGGGCACTTGAACTATGTATGTTCCTTACGGACACTTGAACTATGTAAGTTAACTACCGGGCACTTGGACTATGTAGGTTAACTAGCGGGCCCTTGGACTATCTAGGTTACCTAGCGGGCACTTGGACTATGTAGGTTAACAACCGGGCACTTGCACCATCAAGGTTACCTAGCTGGCACTTATACTATGTACGTTCCCTAGCGGGCACTTGGACTATCTATGTTAACTAGCGGGCCCTTGGACTATGTAGGTTCCCTAGCGGGCACTTGGACTATCTAGGTTAACGAATAGGCACTTGGACTATGTAGGTTAACTAGCGGGCACTTGGACTATTTAGGTTAACTAGCTGACCTTGGACTATGTAGGTTAACTATCGGGCACTTCGACGATATAGGTTAACTAGCGGGCACTTAGACTATCTAGGGTAACTAGCGTTCACTTGCACAATGCAGGTTCCCTAGCGGGCACTTGGACTATATAGGTTCCCTATGGGCACTTGGACTATCTAGGTTCCCTAACGGGCACTTGGAATATGTAGGTTCCCTATCGGGCCCTTGGACTATGTAGGTTAACTAGCGGGCCCTTGGACTATGTAGATTAACTAGCGGCACTTTAACTATCTACGTTAACTAGCGGGCCCTTGGACTATGTAGATTCCCTAGCGGGCACTTCTACTATGCATGTTCCAGAGCGGTCACTTGGACTATGTAGGTTCCCTAGCAGGCACTTGGACTACGTAGGTTCCCTAGCGGGCACTTGTACTATGTAGGTTAACTAGCGGACACTTGGACGATCTAGGTTAACTAGCAGGTACTTGGACTATGTAGGTCAACTAGCGGGCCCTTGAA
Organism: Tenrec ecaudatus; assembly: GCF_050624435.1. Classification (NCBI taxonomy): domain Eukaryota; kingdom Metazoa; phylum Chordata; class Mammalia; order Afrosoricida; family Tenrecidae; genus Tenrec; species Tenrec ecaudatus. The sequence continues at coordinate 609,396 of NW_027457578.1, read as the reverse complement.
CTATGTAGATTAACTAGCGGCACTTGGACTATCTACATTAACTAGCGGGCCCTTGGACTATGTAGATTCCCTAGCGGGCACTTCTACTATGCATGTTCCAGAGCGGTCACTTGGACTATGTAGGTTCCCTAGCAGGCACTTGGACTACGTAGGTGCCCTAGCGGGCACTTGTACTATATAGGTTAACTAACGGACACTGGGCGATCTAGGTTAACTAGCGGGTACTTGGACTATGTAGGTTAACTAGTGGGCCCTTGAACTATGTAGATTAACTAGCGGCACTTGGACTATCTACATTAACTAGTGGGCCCTTGGACTATGTAGATTCCCTAGCGGGCACTTGGACTACCTAGGTTCCCTAGGGGGCATTTAGACTCTGTATGTTTCCTAGCGGGCACTTGAACTATGTATGTTCCTTACGGACACTTGAACTATGTAAGTTAACTACCGGGCACTTGGACTATTTAGGTTAACTAGCGGGCCCTTGGACTATCTAGGTTACCTAGCGGGCACTTGGACTATTTAGGTTAACAACCGGGCACTTGCACCATCAAGGTTACCTAGCTGGCACTTGGACTATGTACGTTCCCTAGCGGGCACTTGGACTATCTATGTTAACTAGCGGGCCCTTGGACTATGTAGGATAACTAGCGGGCACTTGGACGATCTAGGTTAACTAGCGGGTACTTGGACTATGTAGGTTAACTAGCGGGCCCTTGGACTATGTAGATTAACTAGCGGCACTTGGACTATCTACGTTAACTAGCGGGCCCTTGGACTATGTAGATTCCCTAGCGGGCACTTCTACTATGCATGTTCCACAGCGGTCACTTGGACTATGTAGGTTCCCTAGCAGGCACTTGGACTACGTAGGTTCCCTAGCGGGCACTTGTACTATGTAGGTTAACTAGCGGACACTTGGACGATCTAGGTTAATTAGTGGGGCCTTGGACTATGTAGGTTAACGAACGGGCATTTGGACTATGTAGGTTACCTAGCAGACACTTGGACTGTCTAGGTTACCTAGCGGGCACTTGGCTATCTAGGTTAACGAACGGGCACTTGGACTATCTAGTTTGCCTAGCGGGCAATTGGACTATGTATGTTACCTAGCGGGCACTTCGACTATGTAGGTTAACTAGCGTGCACTTGGACTATGTATGTTGCACAGCGGGTAATTGGACTATCTAGGTTAGGTAACGGGCACTTGGACTATATAGATTACCTAGCGGACCCTTTGACTATGTAGGTTACCTAGCGGGCACTTGGACTATCTAGGTTAACGAAAGGGCACTTGGACTATGTAGGTTACCTAGCGGGTATTTGGATTATCTAGGTTAGCTAACAGGAACTTGGAATATCTAGGTTACCTAGCGGGCACTTGGACTATGTAGGTTACCTTGCGGGCACTTGTACTTTCTAGGTTACCTAACAGGAACTTGGACTATGTAGGTTAACTAGCGGACATTTGGACGATCTAGGTTAACTAGTGGGCACTTGGAATATCTAGGTTCGCTAGCGGGCCCTTGGACTATGTAGGTTAAATAGCGGGCACGTGGACTATCTAGGTTAACTAGCGGGTTCTTGGACTATGTAGGTTAACTAGCGGGCACTTGGACTATCTAGGTTAACTAGCTGACCTTGGACTATGTAGGTTAACTAGCAGGCACTTGGACTATCTAGGTTAACTAGCTGACCTTGGACTATGTAAGTTAACTAGCGGGCACTTGGACTATCTAGGTTAACTAGCGGGCACTTGCACAATGCAGGCTCCCTAGCGGGCACTTGGACTATGTAAGTTCCCTAGCGGGCACTTGGACTATATAGGTTCCCTACGGGCACTTGGAATATGTAGGTTCCCTATCAGGCACTTGGACTATGTAAGTTACCTAGCGGGCACTTGGACTATGTAGGTTCCCTAGCGGGCACTTGGACTATCTAGGTTAACGAATGGGCACTTGGACTATGTAGGTTAACTAGCGGGCACTTGGACTATCTAGGTTAACTAGCTGACCTTGGACTATGTAGGTTAACTATCGGGCACTTCGACGATCTAGGTTAACTAGCGGGTTCTTGGACTATGTAGGTTAACTAGCGGGCACTTGGACTATCTAGGTTAACTAGCTGACCTTGGACTATGTAGGTTAACTAGCAGGCACTTGGTCTATCTAGGTTAACTAGATGACCTTGGACTATGTAAGTTAACTAGCGAGCACTTGGACTATCTAGGTTAACTAACGGGCACTTGCACAATGCAGGCTCCCTAGCGGGCACATGGACTATGTAAGTTCGCTAGTGGGCACTTGGACTATATAGGTTCCCTACGGGCACTTGGAATATGTAGGTTCCCTATCAGGCACTTGGACTATGTAAGTTACCTAGCGGGCACTTGGACTATGTAGGTTCCCTAGCGGGCACTTGGACTATCTAGGTTAACGAATGGGCACTTGGACTATGTAGGTTAACTAGCGGGCACTTGGACTATCTAGGTTAACTAGCTGATCTTGGACTATGTAGGTTAACTATCGGGCACATCGACGATCTAGGTTAACTAGCGGGTTCTTGGACTATGTAGGTTAACTAGCGGGCACTTGGACTATCTAGGTTAACTAGCTGACCTTGGACTATGTAGGTTAACTAGCAGGCACTTGGTCTATCTAGGTTAACTAGATGACCTTGGACTATGTAAGTTAACTAGCGGGCACTTGGACTATCTAGGTTAACTAACGGGCACTTGCACAATGCAGGCTCCCTAGCGGGCACTTGGACTATGTAAGTTCCCTAGCGGGCACTTGGACTATATAGGTTCCCTACGGGCACTTGGAATATGTACGTTCCCTATCGGGCATTTGCACTATGTAGGTTCCTTTGTGGGCACTTGGACTATGTAGGTCCCCTATCAGGCACTTGGACTATGTAGGTTCCCTAGCGGGCACTTGGACTATCTAGGTTAACGAATGGGCACTTGGACTATGTAGGTTAACTAGCGGGCACTTGGACTATCTAGGTTAACTAGCTGACCTTGGACTATGTAGGTTAACTATCGGGCACTTCGACGATCTAGGTTAACTAGCGCGCACTTGGACTATCTAGGTTAACTAGCGTTCACTTGCAAAATGCAGGTCCCCTAGCGGGCACTTGGACTATATAGGTTCCCTATGGGCACTTGGACTATCTAGGTTCCGTAACGGGCACTTGGAATATGTAGGTTCCCTATCGGGCCCTTGGACTATGTAGGTTAACTAGCGGGCCCTTGGACTATGTAGGTTAACTAGCGGGCACTTGGACGATCTAGGTTAACTAGCGGGTCCTTGACAATGTAGGTTAACTAGCGGGCCCTTGGACTATGTAGATTAACTAGCGGCACTTTAACTATCTACGTTAACTAGCGGGCCCTTGGACTATGTAGATTCCCTAGCGGGCACTTCTACTATGCATGTTCCAGAGCGGTCACTTGGACTATGTAGGTTCCCTAGCAGGCACTTGGACTACGTAGGTTCCCTAGCGGGCACTTGTACTATGTAGGTTAACTAGCGGACACTTGGACGATCTAGGTTAACTAGCAGGTACTTGGACTATGTAGGTCAACTAGCGGGCCCTTGAACTATGTAGATTAACTAGCGGCACTTGGACTATCTACATTAACTAGCGGGCCCTTGGACTATGTAGATTCCCTAGCGGGCACTTCTACTATGCATGTTCCAGAGCGGTCACTTGGACTATGTAGGTCCCTAGCAGGCACTTGGACTACGTAGGTTCCCTAGCGGGCACTTGTACTATGTAGGTTAACTAGCGGACACTTGGACGATCTAGGTTAACTAGCGGGTACTTGGACTATGTAGGTTAACTAGCGGGCCCTTGAACTATGTAGATTAACTAGCGGCACTTGGACTATCAACATTAACTAGCGGGCCCTTAGACTATGTAGATTCCCTAGCGGGCACTTGGACTACCTAGGTTCCCTAGGGGGCACTTAGACTCTGTATGTTTCCTAGCGGGCACTTGAACTATGTATGTTCCTTACGGACACTTGAACTATGTAAGTTGACTACCGGGCACTTGGACTATTTAGGTTAACTAGCGGGCCCTTGGACTATCTAGGTTACCTAGCGGGCACTTGGACTATGTAGGTTAACAACCGGGCACTTACACCATCAAGGTTACCTAGCTGGCACTTGGACTATGTACGTTCCCTAGCGGGCACTTGGACTATCTATGTTAACTAGCGGGCCCTTGGACTATGTAGGATAACTAGCGGGCACTTGGACGATCTAGGTTAACTAGCGGGCACTTAGACTATCTAGAGTAACTAGCGTTCACTTGCACAATGCAGGTTCCCTAGCGGGCACTTGGACTATATAGGTTCCCTATGGGCACTTGGACTATCTAGGTTCCCTAACGGGCACTTGGAATATGTAGGTTCCCTATCGGGCCCTTGGACTATGTAGGTTAACTAGCGGGCCCTTGGACTATGTAGATTAACTAGCGGCACTTTAACTATCTACGTTAACTAGCGGGCCCTTGGACTATGTAGATTCCCTAGCGGGCACTTCTACTATGCATGTTCCAGAGCGGTCACTTGGACTATGTAGGTTCCCTAGCAGGCACTTGGACTACGTAGGTTCCCTAGCGGGCACTTGTACTATGTAGGTTAACTAGCGGACACTTGGACGATCTAGGTTAACTAGCAGATACTTGGACTATGTAGGTCAACTAGCGGGCCCTTGAACTATGTAGATTAACTAGCGGCACTTGGACTATCTACATTAACTACCGGGCCCTTGGACTATGTAGATTCCCTAGCGGGCACTTCTACTATGCATGTTCCAGAGCGGTGACTTGGACTATGTAGGTTCCCTAGCAGGCACTTGGACTACGTAGGTGCCCTAGCGGGCACTTGTACTATATAGGTTAACTAACGGACACTGGGCGATCTAGGTTAACTAGCGGGTACTTGGACTATGTAGGTTAACTAGTGGGCCCTTGAACTATGTAGATTAACTAGCGGCACTTGGACTATCTACATTAACTAGTGGGCCCTTGGACTATGTAGATTCCCTAGTGGGCACTTGGACTACCTAGGTTCCCTAGGGGGCACTTAGACTCTGTATGTTTCCTAGCGGGCACTTGAACTATGTATGTTCCTTACGGACACTTGAACTATGTAAGTTAACTACCGGGCACTTGGACTATTTAGGTTAACTAGCGGGCCCTTGGACTATCTAGGTTACCTAGCGGGCACTTGGACTATTTAGGTTAACAACCGGGCACTTGCACCATCAAGGTTACCTAGCTGGCACTTGGACTATGTACGTTCCCTAGCGGGCACTTGGACTATCTATGTTAACTAGCGGGCCCTTGGACTATGTAGGATAACTAGCGGGCACTTGGACGATCTAGGTTAACTAGCGGGTACTTGGACTATGTAGGTTAACTAGCGGGCCCTTGGACTATGTAGATTAACTAGCGGCACTTGGACTATCTACGTTAACTAGCGGGCCCTTGGACTATGTAGATTCCCTAGCGGGCACTTCTACTATGCATGTTCCAGAGCGGTCACTTGGACTATGTAGGTTCCCTAGCAGGCACTTGGACTACGTAGGTTCCCTAGCGGGCACTTGTACTATGTAGGTTAACTAGCGGACACTTGGACGATCTAGGTTAACTAGCGGGTACTTGGACTATGTAGGTTAACTAGAGGACACTTGGACGATCTAGGTTAACTAGTGGGGCCTTGGACTATGTAGGTTAACGAACGGGCATTTGGACTATGTAGGTTACCTAGCAGACACTTGGACTGTCTAGGTTACCTAGCGGGCACTTGGCTATCTAGGTTAACGAACGGGCACTTGGACTATCTAGTTTGCCTAGCGGGCAATTGGACTATGTATGTTACCTAGCGGGCACTTGGACTATCTAGGTTAACTAGCGTGCACTTGGACTATGTATGTTGCACAGCGGGTAATTGGACTATCTAGGTTAGGTAACGGGCACTTGGACTATATAGATTACCTAGCGGACCCTTTGACTATGTAGGTTACCTAGCGGGCACTTGGACTATCTAGGTTAACGAAAGGGCACTTGGACTATGTAGGTTACCTAGCGGGTATTTGGATTATCTAGGTTAGCTAACAGGAACTTGGAATATCTAGGTTACCTAGCGGGCACTTGGACTATGTAGGTTACCTTGCGGGCACTTGTACTTTCTAGGTTACCTAACAGGAACTTGGAATATCTAGGTTAACTAGCGGGCACTTGGACTATCTAGGTTAACTAGCGTTCACTTTCACAATGCAGGTTCCCTAGCGGGCACTGTGACTATGTAAGTTCCCTACGGACATTTGGACTATGTAGGTTAACTAGCAGGCACTTGAACTATCTAGGTTAATAGCGGGCACTTGGACTATCTAGGTTAATTAGCGGGCACTTGTGCAATGCAGGTTCCCTAGCGGGCACTTTGACTATGTAGGTTCCCTAGCGGGCACTTGGACTATATAGGTTCCCTATGGGCACTTGGACTATCTAGGTTCCCTAACTGGCACTTGGAATATGTAGGTTCCCTATCGGGCACTTGGACTATGTAGGTTCCTCAGCGGGCACTTGGACTATGTAGGTTCCCTAACGGGCACTTGGAATATATAGGTTCCCTATCGGGCACTTGGACTATGTAGGTTCCTCAGCGGGCACTTTGACTATGTAGGTTCCCTATCGGGCATTGGACTATGTAGGTTAACTACCGGACACTTGGACAATCTAGGTTACCTAGCGGGCACTTGAACTATGTACATACCCTAGCGGGCACTTGGACTATCTAGGTTACCTAGCGGGCACTCGGAATATGTACGTCCCCTAGCGGTAACTTGGACTATCTAGGTTAACGAATGGGCACTTGGACTATGTAGGTTAACTAGCGGGCACTTGGACTATTTAGGTTAACTAGCTGACCTTGGACTATGTAGGTTAACTATCGGGCACTTCGACGATCTAGGTTAACTAGCGGGCACTTGGACTATCTGGGTTAACTAGCGTTCACTTGCACAATGCAGGTTCCCTAGCGGGCACTTGGACTATATAGGTTCCCTATGGGCACTTGGACTATCTAGGTTCCCTAACGGGCACTTGGAATATGTAGGTTCCCTATCGGGCCCTTGGACTATGTAGGTTAACTAGCGGGCCCTTGGACTATGTAGATTAACTAGCGGCACTTTAACTATCTACGTTAACTAGCGGGCCCTTGGACTATGTAGATTCCCTAGCGGGCACTTCTACTATGCATGTTCCAGAGCGGTCACTTGGACTATGTAGGTTCCCTAGCAGGCACTTGGACTACGTAGGTGCCCTAGCGGGCACTTGTACTATGTAGGTTAACTAGCGGACACTTGGACGATCTAGGTTAACTAGCAGGTACTTGGACTATGTAGGTCAACTAGCGGGCCCTTGAACTATGTAGATTAACTAGCGGCACTTGGACTATCTACATTAACTAGCGGGCCCTTGGACTATGTATATTCCCTAGCGGGCACTTCTACTATGCATGTTCCAGAGCGGTCACTTGGACTATGTAGGTTCCCTAGCAGGCACTTGGACTACGTAGGTGCCCTAGCGGGCACTTGTACTATATAGGTTAACTAACGGACACTGGGCGATCTAGGTTAACTAGCGGGTACTTGGACTATGTAGGTTAACTAGTGGGCCCTTGAACTATGTAGATTAACTAGCGGCACTTGGACTATCTACATTAACTAGTGGGCCCTTGGACTATGTAGATTCCCTAGCGGGCACTTGGACTACCTAGGTTCCCTAGGGGGCACTTAGACTCTGTATGTTTCCTAGCGGGCACTTGAACTATGTATGTTCCTTACGGACACTTGAACTATGTAAGTTAACTACCGGGCACTTGGACTATTTAGGTTAACTAGCGGGCCCTTGGACTATCTAGGTTACCTAGCGGGCACTTGGACTATTTAGGTTAACAACCGGGCACTTGCACCATCAAGGTTACCTAGCTGGCACTTGGACTATGTACGTACCCTAGCGGGCACTTGGACTATCTATGTTAACTAGCGGGCCCTTGGACTATGTAGGATAACTAGCGGGCACTTGGACGATCTAGGTTAACTAGCGGGTACTTGGACTATGTAGGTTAACTAGCGAGCCCTTGGACTATGTAGATTAACTAGCGGCACTTGGACTATCTACGTTAACTAGCGGGCCCTTGGACTATGTAGATTCCCTAGCGGGCACTTCTACTATGCATGTTCCAGAGCGGTCACTTGGACTATGTAGGTTCCCTAGCAGGCACTTGGACTACGTAGGTTCCCTAGCGGGCACTTGTACTATGTAGGTTAACTAGCGGACACTTGGACGATCTAGGTTAACTAGCGGGTACTTGGACTATGTAGGTTAACTAGAGGACACTTGGACGATCTAGGTTAACTAGTGGGGCCTTGGACTATGTAGGTTAACGAACGGGCATTTGGACTATGTAGTTTACCTAGCAGACACTTGGACTGTCTAGGTTACCTAGCGGGCACTTGGCTATCTAGGTTAACGAACGGGCACTTGGACTATCTAGTTTGCCTAGCGGGCAATTGGACTATGTATGTTACCTAGCGGGCACTTGGACTATCTAGGTTACCTAGAGGGCACTTGGACTATGTAGGTTAACTAGCGTGCACTTGGACTATGTATGTTGCACAGCGGGCAATTGGACTATCTAGGTTAGGTAACGGGCACTTGGACTACATAGATTACCTAGCGGACCCTTTGACTATGTAGGTTACCTAGCGGGCACTTGGACTATCTAGGTTAACGATAGGGCACTTGGACTATGTAGGTTACCTAGCGGGTATTTGGATTATCTAGGTTAGCTAACAGGAACTTGGAATATCTAGGTTACCTAGCGGGCACTTGGACTATGTAGGTTACCTTGCGGGCACTTGTACTTTCTAGGTTACCTAACAGGAACTTGGACTATGTAGGTTAACTAGCGGACACTTGGACGATCTAGGTTAACTAGCGGGCACTTGGAATATCTAGGTTCACTAGCGGGCCCTTGGACTATGTAGGTTAACTAGCGGGCACGTGGACTATCTAGGTTAACTAGCGGGTTCTTGGGCTATGTAGGTTAACTAGCGGGCACTTGGACTATCTAGGTTAACTAGCTGACCTTGGACTATGTAGGTTAACTAGCAGGCACTTGGACTATCTAGGTTAACTAGCTGACCTTGGACTATGTAAGTTAACTAGCGGGCACTTGCACAATGCAGGCTCCCTAGCGGGCACTTGGACTATGTAAGTTCCCTAGCGGGCACTTGGACTATATAGGTTCCCTACGGGCACTTGGAATATGTAGGTTCCCTATCAGGCACTTGGACTATGTAAGTTACCTAGCGG